>NW_027361822.1:16645000-17340000 GCF_039654945.1 Dendrobates tinctorius
TTTTTTTATCAAGAAAAAGGGGGAATAGAATAATAATACATTTTATTTCTATAGCGCCAACATATTCCGCAGCACTTTACATTTCAGAGGGGATTTGTACAGACAATAGACATTACAGCATAACAATAATCACATAGATTATGACAAATACCAAGAGGAATGAGGGCCCTGCTCGCAAGCTTACAGTCTATGAGGAAAGAGGTAGACATGAAAGGTGGGTGGTAACAGTTGCCCTGATTGTATGGACCAGCCATAATGTTAAGTGTGTAACAGTACAGACAGAGGGCTAATGGATTCATAAAGCATGTGGGAACATGATGCGGGGAACCTGGTTATGGTAAAACTTTTGGCTGTGCCACACAGGGATAGATTAGGTTAATGTGTTGAGGCGATAGGCCAGTCTGAATGAATGCGTTTTCAGGGCACGCTTAAAACTGTGGGGATTGGGGACTAATCGTATTGACCTGGGAAGTGCATTCCAAAGAATTGGCGCAGCACGTGTAAAGTCTTGGAGATGGGAGTGGGAGGTTCTGATTATTGAGGATGCTAACCTCAGGTCATCAGCAGAACGGAGGGCGCGGGTAGGGTGGTATACTGAAACAAGGGAGGAGATGTAGGGTGGTGCTGATCCATGGAGGGCTTTGTGGGTGAGGGTAATAAGTTTATACTGAATTCTGGAGTGGATGGGTAGCCAGTGTAATGACTGTTACAAGGTAGAGGCATTGCTGTAACGATTGGTGAGGAATATGATCCTGGCTGCAGCATTCAAGACAGATTGGAGAGGGGAGAGTTTGGTAAAAGGGAGACCGATTAGAAGAGAGTTACAATAGTTGAGACGAGAATGAATAAGAGAAACAGTAAGAGTTTTTGCAGAGTCAAAAGTAAGAAAAGGTTGAATTCTAGAAATGTTTTTGAGGTGCAGATGACAAGAGCAAGCCAGTGATCGAATGTGGGGGGCAAAGGAAAGCTCGGAGTCAAGTATTACCCCAAGACAGCGGGCATGTTGCTGGGGAGTAATAGTGGAACCACACACAGAAATGGCAATATCGGGTATAGGTACATTTGTAGAGGGAGGAAACACCAGTTCAGTCTTTGACAGGTTCAGTTTCAGATATAGTGAGGACATGATGTTAGACACAGCGTTTAGACAATCGCCGGTGTTTTCTAGAAAGGCTGGCGTGATGTCAGGAGAAGCGTATAATTGGGTGTCATCAGCATAAAGATGGTACTGGAAACCAAATCTACTGATTGTTTGACCAATAGGGGCAGTGTACAAGGAGAAGAGGAGGGGGCCTAGAACTGATCCTTGAGGAACCCCAACAGTAAGGGGAAGGTGAGAGGAGGAGGAACCGGCAAAAGATACAGTAAAGGAGCGGTCAGAGAGATAGGAGAACCAGGAAAGAATGGTGTCCTTGAGGCCAATGGAACGGAGCATAGTGAGGAGCTGATGATCCACAGTGTTGAATGCTGCAGAGAGATCCAAGAGAATTAGCATGGAGTAATGACCATTTGATTTAGCTGTTAGTAGATCATTAGAGACTTTAGTGAGGGCAGTTTCAGTAGAGTGTGAAGAGCGGAAACCGGATTGGAGAGGGTCGAGAAGAGAGTTATCAAAGAGATAGCGGATAAGACAGGAGTGGACCAGGCGTTCCAGGAGTTTAGAGATGAAGGGAAGATTAGAGACAGGTCTATAGCGGCACAGTTTTGGTCGAGGGATGGTTTTTTAAGTAGTGGATGTATGATGGCATGCTTAAATGAGGAGGGAAAGATACCAGGAGAGAGAGAGAGGTTAAATATTTTAGTTAGGTGAGGGGTGACAGCAGGGGAAAGGGACTGGAGGAGATGTGACGGAAATGGGTCACTGGTGCAAGTGGTTGGGTGAGAAGATGCAAGGAGCCTTCTTCTTTCTTCTACTGGAACTTCTTCCTGTATGTTCTTTTGTAGCAGTAACACTACCTCCTCCAGACCCCGTTGTTTCTCTTGGGAGGGTTGTACCAGGGTTTGTATGTATCTTTGTGGCGGCCGACTGTGGAAAGTTATTTTTAGACCTGACCCTATGATCTGCCGAATCCAGGTGCCGGATGAAATCCTTTCCCAGACTAGGAGGAAGTGCGAGAGCCTCCCTCCCACCTGGAAAAAGTCACTGGGCAGACTTCTTGGCATCTCTGGAGGGCTTGCCGAAGTGGAATCCTCTCCCTCCTCTGGACAGCTTGTCAGACTTGTCTCTGTTACGGTCTCAAAATTGCTGGCTCCTGGCTTCACGGTTCTTGCGAAAGGAGCGCCGAAACAATGGAAATGGCTGTTTGGAAAGCCTTTCTTCTTATCTTCAGCCTTTTCCAGTACTTTGTCTAGTGCTGGCCAAAACAAGAAATTACCTTCACAAAGAAGGAAGCAGAGCTTAACTTTTGCCTGCATGTCTCCCAGCCAGCATTTGAGCCATACCGCTCGACGTTCCGCATTGGCCAGTGCTGCAGATTTGGCCACTAGTCTAGCCGAATCAGCTGAGGAGTCTGTCAAAAACACAGCTGCTGCTCTGATGGTAGGAACCGCCTCTAGGATGGCTTCTCTAGAAACCCGCTGTTCCAGCTGATCTTCCAGATTATCTATCCACACCTTCAGAGACCTAGCCACACAAGTGGCCGCAATGGCTGGCCTTAAGGCCCCTGCTGAGGCCTTCCAAGCTGTTTTGAGAAAACTGTCCTATCTAATGGTTCTTTTAAGGACCCCATATCCTCCAACAGGAGGGAAGATTTCCTAGAGGCCTTTGAGACTGCCACGTCCAATCTGGGTGCCTTGATCCAGGATGAAGAAGCTTCTTCATCAAACGGATATTTCCTTTTTAAAGAAATTTGTCTGTGTTCTTTTTTCTGGTCTCTCCCACTCTTTTTTAATGAGACTTTGTAACTGCTCATTAATGGGAAAGGCTCTCCACTTTTTCCTTTCCAAGCCACTGAACATAAGATCCTGGGCCGATTTTTTAGTCTTCTCCTCTACCAGACCCATACTAGAACGGACTGCCTTTATCAGATTGTCCGTCGCCTCTACCGGGAAAGTAACATCCTCTTCTGAACTACTTTCAGAATATTGTGAGCGATCTGAGTCTTCTGGCTCTGACCCTGAGGACTCATCTTGACATACAAAAAAGGAGTTAGATCTGTCTCTACCCTTACTGTCCGTGTCCGCTGGTGCCTGAAACGCACTAATTGATCTACGAACTTCCGACTGTATCGGGGATCTTAGGTTCTGAGAAAAAGTGGGAGATTCTTCTGCAATTGTCCTGTCAATACAGTTCTGACATAGCTTCTTATCCCAGGAGACTCCCGTCGTCTCCATAGGGGACACTCCCTATTTTTAAGCTTGGTCTTGCTCTTTTTAGGGACCCCCTATACTCCACCCCACCAATGTATAGAAAAAAAAGAGGAAAGGGTAGGAGACAGGAGAGAAAGAGAACAGACATTAATGTACTGTACTTTTTCGGAGCTCACTCAGCACTCGGATGCTGAACGGGTACCAGATCCGGAGATTGGCTGGTGTTCTCAATGTCTCCCCCAGAGACTAAGGACCCCTCCTTTCTTGAATCCCGGCAACCTGTCCACGTGCTGTCCGAGCGGCCCCCACTGCTGCTATGGCGTGGTTTTTTCTCTTGTGAGTGTGCCTCTCTGGCTCCAGCTGCTAATGAGGCTGCAAATGCTCAAGTGAAAAGACCTCCATGGTTGCCAGCATCCACCTGCCAGCTGCCCCTTAAATATCTTCAGGATTCATTAAGTAGTGTGCCACCCCTTCCTTTCACACACCTAGTTCCTTTCCCCCGGTGTCTGGCGATATAGATTATATATATATATATATATATATATATATATATATATATATATATATATATAGACGGTTGCTCGTTCCCTAAGGGTACGTGCGCGCATTTCACCTAGCCTCCAACCCCGCACGCACCCGGCATCCCACTTCCGGTGCGCGCCAGGGTAACTTCTCTTACGCCTGGCCGCTCACGCGTACCATCAAACCCCGCATTCTACTTCCTGTGTGCGCTGGGGTAACTTCCAGTGAACGGTCCCGGCTTCTAACCCCGTGCGCACCTGGCACTTCACTTCCGATGCACGCTGGGGTAACTTCCGGTGCACGCTCCTGGCCTCTTCAGCTACCAACAGACCCTGCGCCCCACATGCTGCCGCCATGACACCCCACAGCCACCTCCTACCTGGACCCAGGACCGGAGCTCAGCAGGAGGGAGCGGTCCTTACCCGACTCGGGTAGACCAGGCACAGCGGGATGTACTCCTGCTTCCACCCGCTTCATGCGGGCTACAGGCTATTCCCTCAGGGAGCTTCTTTGTAAATACCATCTACGATGGCTGATGACGGCACTTCCTTTTTCTCTTTCTTCACCCAGGCATCGCCTCAAGGGCTGCAGGCATCAGGGAGGGCACAGTAAATGTGGCCTCCAAGGTTTGCTATATAGCTCGGGCACCGATGTGCCTCACGGGTCGCATGGCCACCATCTGCAACAGGGATGGCACTGTAAATGTGGCCTCCGAGGCTTTTCCCCACGCGGGCACCAATGTGTCTCACAGGCTGGGGACAGATGCAGCAGCATAGCTGCCAAAACCCATCTGACCCACGCACGGGCATCCTCTTCTTTCTTCTAAAGATCTTCATCTTGAGGGTTCCCCATCAAGGACAGGAAACCAACTGATGCGGAGAGAGGAGCCACCCTTTTTATCTTGAAGGTTTCCTGTCCTTAAAGGCGGATCCCCTCTCTTGTGGTGCTGTTGATGAAAAAAACTTTCTAAAATATACTATAGATGATGCTTTCAAATAAAGCAATTTGTAGACTTATATTCCAGCAATTCAGTAAGATTCTTTACTCCTAGAATCTCATTCTCAAGTATTGCTGTACACAACTCTGCCTCTCCTAATACTTCTAATTATTCAATGTAATAATACTCATATTACTATGTAATTCTCTATTTATACATATAAAATACCAGCCCTCTCTCAACTCCATAGATTCAAAGGCAATATCTTAACATATAAAGAATGATTGTAACAAGTTTGAAAGGTGGTCCACGCCTCCTCTTCCACTTAATATGACAGAGCCTGGGAATCACTGGTGAATGTGATCAGGACACAAAGAAAATTATTTGACTCGTAAGACATTTCAGTTACAGTTGAATAACAATAGTGAAGTAGGGAGCCATCAGCTCTTCAATTCACCCTTTGTGTCGGAGTTCCTGAACAGCAGGAGTGATGACATCACTAGATCGTGCCTGCGCCACAAAGCCTCTGTCCATACAAAGTCCAATCCAGAGAAGTACATCATCACATCATGGGAATGGGACTGTGAATTTTTATTGTTTTTTGGGGGCTTTCCAAAATTGTGTGTGTGTGTAACATCCATGACCGAATAATCTTTTCTGAACACCTCAGTGGTGAGTGTCTCATCTATTCTTTGTTGGGAGTTTACCACAAGTGACTACATTCTTTATGAAGCTAAACGTAACCTGGATATGAGTGTTTTCTCCCATGGAACAGTATGTGATAACAGAACCATAATACTGTATATGCCTATGTGTACCTCATCTAATAGGTCATGCTATTAATTAAATTAAACAAAGTCCTAAATACATTCAGCAGCATTTCTCCATGGTGAATGTCAAATCAGATAGAAAAGAGTGCCAAGGCAATCCTCTAAAGCTGAAGTTAAACACTGTATTTAAAAGTTATATATTTTACATACATGGTTCTTATTTGGATTGTAAATGGATACTTTGCAATAACAAGTGGTTATTGGAAATTGTATACGGGTTTCATAGTCAGTGCTCTAAATTGTTTCCCGTTGTTTTGTAGACATGTGACTACTTTATTGTAACTTGATTTTTTTTCTGCACGAGGTCAATAAAATTAAAAACAAAAATGAAAATGTCTACTACCCTGTGTGAATTTTCTGATGTCTGATAAGATTTCTTTTCTGGCTAAAACATCTGCCACAATTTGAACATGAGAATGGCTTCTCCCCTGTGTGAATTATCTGATGTCTAACAAGATCCGATTTCAGTATAAAACATTTCCCACAATTTGAACATGAGAACGGCTTCTCACCTGTGTGAGTTCTCTGATGTGCAAATAAACCTGATTTATGTTTAAAAAGTGTTCCGCACTCTGAACATGAAAATCGCTTTTCCCCTGTGTGAATTATCTGATGTGTAACAAGACTTGCTTTCCATTTAAAACATTTCCCACATTCTGAACATGAATATGGCTTCTCACCTACATGAGTCCTCTGATGTTTAACAAGATATGATTTCTGTGTAAAACATTTTCCACATTCCGAACATGAAAATGGCTTCTCTTCTGTGTGAGTTCTCTGATGAGTAACAAGATGCGTTTTCTGATTAAAGCATTTCCCACATTCGGAACATGAATATGGTTTCTCCCCTGTGTGAATTCGCTGGTGTGTAACAAGATTTGTTTTCCGAATAAAACATTTTCCGCATTCGGAACATGAAAATTGCTTCTCTCCTTTGTGACTACCCTGATTTGTAAAGAGATGTGAGTTCTCTGTAAGATATGTCCCATATTCTGAAATTGAAAGCTGTTTCTCCTCTGTGTGAGCTATTTGATCTTGTCCAGTACTTCTGTGACTTTTGCTTTGCACAATAGTCTTTGATGAAGAAGAAAAGACCTGGTGAAAAGGATCACATGGCAGATTTTCTCTGTAAAGGGCTTGAGGTGTGACTGGGATAGTATCTGGTGTAATGCCATGATCTTCTGCTGCAAAATCTGAAAATATCACATGTCCTTCTGACTTCCTGGTGCAGTCATCTGCCAAGAATAACACATGTTATAAAATCTAGCAGGAAGAATGCCTGGAAATTATACTCATATTTATATTACAAACTGTATTTTCAGTTTCAGTATTGTCAGTGCTAATAGGTGGTGTTTGTCTCATACCCAGCTATATGTAGTCTTACACAAAGCAGGACAGATGGGAGTAGCAGTATGGTTATTAACAAAATGAAACACAGCTTGTATTTTTTATTTTCTTTAATGGAACTATGCTTTTTTTCCCAGTCGTGCTGGAAGCCAATGGAAAAACTGGCTTTCAGTAGAAAAAAAAATTGTGTCATTTTAATTCATGGTTTCACTAATCACCATAAATATTTTCAATTTATTGTACAGATTGTAACGAATACAAGGACTCAAAATAATCCATTGTTTATTGTATTATATTTAATAGTAACTGTATTACAAAATAAAAAAAAAAACTTATATCTCTATAAGAAGTACTGAAAAGTGTCATATCTGTATCGAGAGTTTTAGGCTGAGAAAATTGTCTTGTACATAACTGTAAAGCCTATGGATGACTGGTAATACTTCTGCCTTCTATATCAGTTGTCTGGGACACCGTGACACTATCAAGCTTCAGAAATATATTTTATGTTCAATCTATTTTATTAAACATTTTACAAACAAAATATATATTATATGAAAACTGATAATATATAGAATCATAGAAAATATCTAGTATTCAAAAATGAGAATACAACCTTCTAACAGTAAGTCAAACATACCATGGTAGACAATAGCAGTAACTATATGGCGAACGCCAATAAGGTATTCAAGGGAGGAAATATTCTCTATATTATGCAGAGGAAAGATATAGGATAAAAAAAAGATACGGAAAGAAAGACAAGGGAAGAGGGGGGAAAAGGGTTTTGGATAAAGAGGTCCTTAAAATCATATATTAATGTGCAAATTTCTATGTAACTGAAAAAGTCAGCGGAACAAATTATGGAAATCAGGTGAGGCCTGAAACAAAATCCATCCACTCCAAATCCTTCTAAATTTATCGTTTGTACCATTGCAGTCTGCAGACAGCTCCTCCATTCTACACAGATTGACCATTTCCTTATACCAGTCTAATATGTCAGGGGGGTTTGTAAGTTTCCAAAACCGCGGGATTACCATTTGTGCTGCTGTTAGACAAAACTGAAGAATAACTCTCTTCTGAGTCCCTACTGAAGAAGGTAAAATTGACAGAAGATCTATTTGAGGGGACCTTGCTACACTGTTTCCCCGTGATTCGTTGATTATTGTTGAAAACCTTCTCCCAGAATGGCTTGATCTTAGAGCAGTCCCACCAAATGTGAATCATAGAGCCCCCCTCCCTCTCGCATCTCCAACAAACCCCTGAAACTGCTGGATATCTTGCATGTAGTTTAGAAGGGTAATGATACCATCTCATAAGTATTTTATAGTTCTTCTTTTGTGCAATCCCAGCGCTAGCAAGTTTATGAGTGAAGAGAAACCCCCTTTCCCATTCCTCAGAAGACAAGCTTTTCCCTAAGTCTCTCTCCCACGCCTGCTGAAATGTTAACTTCTCCGCTTCACGCTCTCTGTTCAATCCCCCATAAATCTCAGACATAGCATGTAGTGGCTTATTTTCCTCTACGAACAATTTCTCAAAAAAGGTGAAGTTTGAAATCGAAATTTTATCAAAATTATGAGTCACTAGGAAGGATTGTAATTGCAAGTTTTCAAATCACCTAATTTTCTCATTTGGAAACTGAGCCTGTATAGAGATAAAAGAAGGCAACTCCCCGTTTTCTAGCACCTGAAACAATCGGGTATCATCCACTGCCCTCCAACCGAGAAAAGATCCGCACAAGTATCCAGGGAGAAAGGATGGATTGAAAATCATTGGTGTAAGTGGGCTAATATTCCTATCTGGGAACCCCTTCTTTCTCAGAGTGTGCCATATTTTAAGTGTGTCTCTAGTTAAATTACAATTGACAATAGTCAATGACTCCCCAGACCACGCAGATGTCTTAAAGGGACATCTATACCTTCCTGTTCCACCCCCACCCATTGTTTAGCATCAGCCCGAAAGTGCCAGTCTAGAATCCTAAGTAATATAGTAGCCTGGAAGTACCTCTTAAAATTAGGAAGACCAGAACCACCTATAGATTTAAGTTGAGAAAGGGTCTGTATGCTTATGCGAGGTTTGAGTTTACCCTATATGAATTTGGTTAAAGCTGATAGTAATTTACAGAAGAAACTATGAGGGGGGGGGGAATCGGTATAGTTTGGAATATGTATAAGAAACGAGGTTAAATGTCCATTTTGATAGCATTCATCCTTCCAAACCAGGATAGTTTAAATTTACTATAATTCGCTACATCTTTGTAAAGTTTGATAGTTAAGCTCGAACGATTTATTAGGATCAGAAGGAACCACGACCCCTAGATATTTCAATGACTCTCCTTGCCATTTAAATGGAAATTTATTCATGATTTGAAGGACCTCATTCGGAGAAAGGGATATATTTAAGGCTTCTGATTTGGAATAATTGACTTTAAAATTACTAAGTGATCCGAACCTGTCAAATTCCTTTGAAATCATTGGAAACGATACTTGTGCTTTTGATATATAAAGGAGTAAATCATCTTCATACAGAGCTGTATGATAAGTTAGGTCCTATCATGTATCCATGAATATTGCTATTATTTCAGATAGCGTTGGCTAGGTATTCTATTACCACTACGTAAAGTAATGGAGAAAGAGGGCAGCCCTGTCTGGTTCCATTGTTGATCTTAAATGGGATGGATAATGAACCATTTATTCTAACCCGCGCTGTTGGACCATTATATAAGGCTAAAATTTTCGGTAAAAGCGAGAACCTAGACCTATCTGTCTCAAGGCTTCCTCCATAAATGTCATGTCGGACGCTGTTCACACCACAGCGTCCGGCAGGCAGCGGTAGTTCCATCTCCGTCCACTATAGCCTCAGTGGCGCCGGCTTGATTTTACTCAGGTTATCTGGGGTTAATCTAGCTGGAAATCAGGTGGGATGTTTGGTCACGCCCACGGTCTTTAAATAGTCGTGCTGGCCTGTGGGCATCGCCGATTATAGCTTGTGTTTTGTGCCAAGTGGTTCCGGTCTGGAGTGGAGGTGTTGGAGAGAGAAATTCATATCTGGTGTCGTATGATCCGTTGTTACCTTTTCGCCTTCCTATATTTGTGCTTTGTTTTGCCCTGTTCACATTATAGTATTGTCCTGTGTGTATGCGGCGCGGTGTGGTTTGAGTTCTCCCTGTCTGTCATTACTGTGTGGGCTTTGGTGGTTTTACAACTCACTGGGTGGAGGGTGGAGGGTTCAGCTTAGGGCTGAGCAGGAGATAAGGCATTTGCACCTTTAGCAAAAACCCTGGGTTGAGGGTCAGACAGGGTTTTCCCTAGTTTGAGGAACTCCGCAGGGGCCCGGGTTTGTCAGCCTCCTTTGACCTAAGCCCCGCATAACAATAAACCCCCAATGGAGTCTATTGAAAGCCTTTTCTGCGTCTACAGATAAAATACCTAGTGGTGTGGAGCTAGTTTTTCCCTTGGAGATGATAAGTAATGTCTTAATAGTATTATCCCAGTCTTCTCGTCCTTTGACGAATCCTACCTGATCATTATTGACTAGGGAAGGAACTAAAGGGGCTAGCCTCTCAGCTAAGGTTTTGAAAATAATTTAATGTCTATGCTTAAGAGAAACAATCGGCCTAAAGTTGTCAATTATCGAAGGGTCTTTACCTGGCTTAGGGAGCACACTAATGTGTGCTTCTAGAGACTGGGGAACAAATCCAGTATTTTCATCAATAGCATTGAAAGTTTTTGCCATTATTGGAGAGAGTTGTTCCCTAAAGTTTTTATAAAACGCTGGTGTGAATCCGTCTGGACCAGGGCATTTACCTGATGGAGAGGACCGTATTACAAAGTCAATCTCTTCTATTGAAATCTCCTCGTCTAAAGCTTTCAGAGCTGAACTACTCAACATAGTTAGGGATGCTTCCTGAATGTATTCTTTTATTTTATAGGAGAGGTCTAATGGGGGCATATCTGCGAATTGGTTCTTAATGTTGTATAAATTCTCATAGTAAGACTGAAAGAGATCCACAATTTCTTTTGGGTTGTGTGTATCCCTGCCATTTTGTTTTCTAACAAACGAAATAAATGTAGTCGACGCACGTGGATGGAGCAGTCTGGATAATGGTCTCCCGCACTTGTCCGATCAGTTCATAGAAAAAACGTTTAGATTTTTCCATGGATTGAAAATATTTTTTATCTAAAATTTCTCTTAATTCATTCCTTTTTTTTTGTCATGTCAGCAAGCATGGAAGCAGACAGAGTTTGTGTGAAATTTCAAGGAAATAAATTTGCTGTAATAATTCATCTACTTTCTGAGCTCTCTCTGTCTTTAACCTAGAACCATGTTTTATCAGAATCCCTCTCATAATGCATTTCAAAGTCTCCCATTGCAAGAGAGCTGAAGTTTGGTCAGAGGTATCTATTTGGATAAAGGAGTTAATAGATTCTTTCAGCTCCGAAGCACCTAAAATATCCTTGATAAGGTTATCATTCAATCTCCAAGTCCAAGAACGCTGGACCAGAGATGGCAGAGATAAGGACAGAAAAATCGGAGCGTGGTCTGACCACAGAATGTCTCCGATTGTGGCCTTGGGTTGCCAGGAAAAAGCATGGTGGCTCAAGAGAAAGAGGTTGATGCGGCTATAAGAATTATGTATATGAGAATATGTGTAATCCTTCCCCTTAGGATTCATTATCTGCCAAACATCTGTCAGTCGGAGGGCATGGAGAACCCTTTTAAGAGAACGCAGCTGTCTCACCGAAATAGTTTCCCTCCCAGAAGAAGAGTATACCTTTGGGTTCATTGTAAAATTGAAGTCTCCACCTGTGATCAGTGTACTTTCTGTGAAATTACAAAGTGAGGTAGGAACGCACGGCATGCTGGAATCTGGCCCTTATTAGGAAGATACCAGTTAGTAATTGTGTATATTGAGTCTGCAATTTTTATCTTGAGAAAGATATATCTACCCTGTATGTCTACAAGTGTATCAATAAGAGAAAATGCTAATGACTTATGGACTGCAATGGAGACACCTTTGGACTTTGATTCAGGATTTGTGCTATGGAGCCAGGTGTTGAAGTACCTATCTTTTAACTTAGGAACATGATTAGATTTAAAGTGTGTTTCTTGTAACAAAAGAATTTGGACTTTTTGCTTATGCATAGAGTAAAGAATCTGAGAACGCTTCTGAGGGACATTAAGACCTCTAACATTCAGTGAACAGAATTTGACCGAGTTCATTTCACGGACACAAATAGGGTTTGAGAAAAGACCGGTAAAAAAAGGAAAATCCCCCCCCAAAAAAAGGGGGGACAGGAAAAGAAAGAAGATAAAAATAAAAACAATTGGATGGGAGACTTTCCCACCTGCAAAGAAAGACCTCAAAGAAAAGGGCTGATAGGGGGAAATAAAAAATTCCACACCCGTCTAGCGGAATGTAGATCCCCTTAGTGGAAGCGTGCTTTCCATAGAGGATAGCTCCGCCTGGGATCAAACAGCAGACCCACAATAACATATTAAACTGTTAAAATAACTAACATGTGAAACGCATATCACTTCACCAAATCTTGAGTACTCAGAACATATATGGGTCCATCTATATATAGCTGTATTAACTAATGTAGAAATACCAGAATGTTAAGCATTAATCACATAGAATCTCTACTAAAGCCTTTTTTAGGAAACCCCATTTTCCTATGTTAATCCTGTAAACCTCTTACACAGGACAGGAGAACAAATAGAAAGGCAAGTAAAAGAAACAATAACATTAAGTGAAACTTGTCAATCTGGGGTTGGAGAGCACATTTCCTCTGTATTGCGATCCCGAGTTTTCATGTGCAGGAGGGCGAGTTTTGGCTATATAACCGGGCCGGAACCAAAGGGGCTGTCACCAAGGTTCCCAGGGGATCTTGTTATGATTGGGTCACCGAGGAGGAAAGCAAGACCAAGCTAAGCAACAGAAAACCAGAGAGGTTGGTAACTAAGTGGATTGCAGACCCCTGGTACTATCCACGCAACTAGCAGTAGCCGTGGAGCGTACCTACGATGATTCTAGACGCCTCGACACAGCCGGAGAACTAAATAAGCCTAAAGCAAGAAAGGGGAAATCTAAACTGCCCCAGAGCAGACCCCAAAGGAATAGATAGCCCCCAAATATATTGTCCTGGAAAATATCGTTCATAAAGGATTGGAAGACAGAAGGGGCATTAATGAGCCCAAAAGGCATCACCAGGTACTCAAAATGTCCCTCCGGAGTATTAAATGCCGTTTTCCATTCATCCCCGTGCTTGATGCGAATAAGATTATACGCCCCCCTGAGGTCAAGCTTGGTAAACCAGCAGGCACTTTTAACTCAGGAAAATAAATCAGAAATCAGGGGTAACGGGTACTGATATTTAACAGTGATTTTGTTAAGGGAACGATAGTCAATACAAGGCCTTAATGAACCATCTTTCTTGGTCACAAAAAAACCCCCAGCACCTAAGGGTGAAGAGGATGTTCTAATATGACCCTTCTCCAACGACTCCTTGATATAAGATCGCATAGCATCATGTTCGGGTACCAATAAGTTGAAAAGCCGACCCTTGGGAAATTTACACCCAGGCATTAACTCAATTGCACAGTCATAAAGCCTATGAGGAGGCAAAGACGCAGACTTACTCTCACTAAATACATCAGAAAAATCAGCCAAATATTCAGGAATATCATGAGACTGGGGAGAGGTGTAGAAAACAGGAGTGTCATTAAGAACACACTGACAACCGCAACTTACCACAGACACAGGTTTCCAATCCAAAACAGGATTATGAGTTTGCAACCAGGGAAAACCCAGAACAATAGTATCATGCAAATTGTGCAGCACCAAAAAATTACAATTTTCTTGGTGGTCCGGGGCGACCCGCATTATCACCTGGGTCCAAAACTGAGGTTTATTCTCCGCCAAAGGAGTAGCATCAATACCCCTCAAAGGGAAAGGAGTCTGCAGGGGTATCATGGGAAAACCACAACGTTTAGCAAAGTCCAAATCCATCAGATTCAAAGCTGCTCCTGAATCCACAAAAGCCTTAGCGGAAAATGTAGATAAGGAGCAGATCAGAGTAATTGCCAAAAGGAACTTAGGTTGTACACTGCCCACAGCAAATGTGTGCGCAAAACGTTTCTCTCGTTTAGGGCAGACAGAAATAGTATGAGAGGAGTCTCCACAGAAAAAAAACACAGCTTATTATGCCTTCTAAACTCATGACGTTGCGCCCTAGACAAAACCCTATCACATTGCATGGGTTCAGACGTTTGTTCAAAAGGCGGCAACGCCTCTCTTGTAGTTTTACGTTCACGTAAACGCCGATCAACTTGAATGGCTAATGACATAGAATCATCAATACCAGAGGGAACAGGAAATCCCACCATAACATCTTTTCCGGTTTCTGATAAACCCTTCCAAAAGAGAGCTGTTAAGGCACCATCATTCCATGTAGTAAGGACCGCCCACTTTTGGAATTTTTGACAGTATAACTCTGCAGAATCCTGACCCTGGTTCAATGCCAATAGGGTTTTCTCAGCTTGATCAATAGCATTAGGTTCATCATACAAGAACCCCAAGGCTTGAAAACATGCATCCACATTAGTCAGAATAGGATTTCCAGGTGTGAGAGAAAAAGTCCAATCCTGGGGATCGCCGCGCAGCAAGATGACAATTTTAACCTGCTGCACAGAGCTCCCCGATGAGTTAGGCTTCAAGGCAAGAAATAGTTCACAATTATTCTTAAAATTAAAAAATTTAGACCAATCCCCAGAAAACACATCAGGAGTAGGGATTTTTGGTTCAACAGCAGGTGATTGAGTGAGATACGCGGAAATTCCCCGCACTTCAGCAGCGAGCTGCTCAACACGATCAGACAATTGCTTAATCTCCATTAAGGAAAAAAAAATCCTCCTACAGCCCCAGAGAAAAAGAGGAAAAAATATATATTAAAAAAAAAAAAAAATTGACACTTTTATTTTTGCAATTCTCTCCTTCTTTTGTGTACCTTAGAATCTGTGGTTTAGGCTGGTGATTCTGTTATGATTAGGTCACCAAGGAGGAAAGCAAGACCAAGCTAAGCCACAGAAAACCAGAGAGGTTGGTAACTAAGCGGATTGCAGACCCCTGATCCTATCCACACAACTAGCAGTAGCCGTGGAGCGTACCTACGACGATTCTAGACGCCTCGACACAGCCGGAGAACTAAATAAGCCTAAAGCAAGAAAGGGGAAATCTAAACTGCCCCAGAGCAGACCCCAAAGGAATAGATAGCCCCCAAACATATATTGTCGGTGAGACAATATGAAAACACAAACGCAGGTAGGAAAATGGGCTGAGCAAACGATGGGGCCCAAACTAACTAGACAGGACAGGAAAGGAAAGACACTGTCTGCAATCACACAAAAAACATATCTGATAGAAAAAACACTGAAGTCACTAGACTTCGCCCACTATATCAGCACTCTGGTATATTCTGAAAACAGAGCAAAGAGAGGCCAGTCTAATAAGGGACAAAAACAAACTGGCACAAACAGTAACATAAGGATAGAAATTCAGCACAGCCCCAGCAGGGGCTGGCTGACCACACAAAACTGAAATAGACAAAACCAAATCAAATGTGAACAATAGCAAAAGAACACTTAGCTTGAGCATGCAGGGACTGAGCTGGAAACTAAGACCTCAGGGAGCAGGAAAAAAATCACCAGCAGGGATAGAGGGAGTCGGCTGTCTTAAATCCAATCAGAAACTCCAGATGTCCAATCGTCCTCCTCATTATCAGGTGGCAGACCACTGTTAATTAGATCAGTTCCTTTACCTCCTGTAACCACGAGAGGGAGCCCAGAAAGAGAACTCACGATCCCTCTGTCAATATAACCAGCTCCTCTACCTTCACTAGTAACCAGAGTTAGGCCAGAAAGTGAATTCACAACAGGATCTGTTTCCGGGGAATATCATTAGAGGACGGACCAGAGACAGTTCTAGAAAGTATGGGGGCGGAGAGATTATAAAAAGGGACAGAGGACGCCAGCAGGGGGCACTCGACAGAGTGGGAGAGAAGGAGCAGGAAGCCTAGGTGGTGCCAGAGAGCCAAGAGAAGCCAGCGTCTGCCAGGGAGATTGGACGGGGACTCACCGGTGCCAGGGAGAGGACAGCTCCAAGAGACACAGCCGACTGGCAGCGACCGGACGCCCGCGGTCATGCTCCAGACGCAGAGACCCGCGGTCGCACCTGCCCGACTCCAGCCCGCGGCTGCAGCCTGCCTGCTGCCACCCGCGGCCGCCACTGGCAGACTCCAGCCCGCAGCTGCAGCCTGCCCGCTGCCCGACTCCAGCCCGCAGCTGCAGCGTGCCTGCTGCCACCCGCGGCTGCCACTGCCTGACTCCAGCCTGCAGCTGCGGCCTGTCCGCTGCCGCCACCATCTCGCCTCCCCGAGGGGACCCTACGCTAAGGGATCCCCCTGGAGCCTGCTGTGCCCCATCTACACCTGGGCGTAGGAACACCAGAAGCCTGCGCCAGTTCCTCGTCAGCTGGGCCCAGCGGCTGCGACGCCGAACAGACATTTCCCGGACAAGAACTCTACAGGATGTCAGAGATCGATAAGTGACATTTGTTAGCTCCGCATAGTTCCGGGACTCATAGTTGGCCAAATCGCGGCAATATAGATACCGACACTGGCCGGGTAGTAATCTCGGGTTGTGTGTGTTATTATTTAACCCCTTCACCCCCAAGGGTGGTTTGCACGTTCATGACCGGGCCAATTTTTACAATTCTGACCACTGTACCTTTATGAGGTCATAACTCTGGAACGCTTCCATTGATCCCGGTGATTCTGACATTGTTTTCTCGTGACATATTGTACTTCATGTTAGTGGTAAAATTTCATTCAAATAACTTGCGTTTATTTGTGAAAAAATTGGAAATTTGGCAAAAATTTTGAAAATTTCGCAATTTTCCAACTTTGAATTTTTATGCCCTTAAATCACAGAGATACGGCACACAAAAAACTTGATAAGTAACATTTCCCACATGTTTACTTTACATCAGCACAATTTTGCAACCAAAATTTTTTTTTGTTAGGAAGTTATAAGGGTTAAAAGTTGACCAGCGATTTCTCATTTTTACAACACCATTTTATTTTTAGGACCACATCACATTTGAAGCCACTTTGAGGGGTCTATATGATAGAAAATACCCAAAAGTGACACCATTCTAAAAACTGAACCCCTTAAGGTGCTCAAAACCACATTCAAGAAGTTTATTAACCCATTAGGTGCGTCACAGGAATTTTTTTGAATATTTAAAAAGAAATGAACATTAACTTTTTTTCACAAAAAAAATACTTCAGGTTCAATTTTTTTTATTTTACCAAGGGTAACAGGAGAAATTGGACTGCAAAAGTTATTGTGCAATTTGTCCTGAGTACGCTGATACCTGATTTGTGGGGGGGAACGACTGTTTCGGCGCATGGCAGAGCTCAGAATGGAAGGAGCGCCGTTTGACTTTTCAATGCAAAATTGGCTGGAATTCAGATCGGACGCCATGTCACGTTTGGAGAGTCCCTGATGTACCTAAACAGTGGAAACCCCCTACAAGTGACCCCATTTTGGAAACTAGACCCCCCCAAGGAACTTATCTAGATATGTGGTGAGAACTTTGAACCCACAAGGGCTTCACAGAAGTTTATAACGTACAGCGGTACAATTAAAAAATCATATTTTTTCCACAAAAATGATCTTTTCACCCTCAATTCTTATTTTTCCAAGGGTAACAGGACCGTAAAAGTTATTGTGCAATTTGTTCTGAGTACGCTGATACCCAACATGTGGGGGTAAACCACTATTTGGGCGCATGGCAGAGCTCGGAAGGGAAGCAGCGCCATTTGACGTTTTTGGCTGGAATTGAGATCGGACACCATGTCGCGTTTGGAAAATTCCTGATGTACCAAAACAGTGGAAACCGCCCCACAAATGACACCATTTTGGAAACTAGACCCCCTAAGGAACTTATCTAGATGTGTGGTGAGCACTTTGACCCCCCCAGTGCTTCACAGAAGTTTATAATGCCCGGGCGTGAAAATAAATAATTCGTATTTTTTCCACAAACATGATCTTTTAGTCACCATTTTTTTATTTTCCAAAGGGTACCAGGAGAAATTGGACCCCAAAAGTTGTTGTCCAATTTGTCCTGAGTATGCTGATACCCCATATGTGGGAGAAAACTACTGTATGGGCACACGTCGGAGCTCGGAAGGGAAGTAATGACGTTTTGGAATGCAGACTTTGATGGAATGGTCTGCGGGTGTCATGTTGCCTTTGGAGAGCCCCTAATGTACCTAAACAGTGGAAACCCCCCACAAATGACACCATTTTGTAAACTAGACCCCCCAAGGAACTTATCTAGATGTGTGGTGAGCACTTTGAACCCCCCAGTGCTTCACAGAAGTTTATAACGCCCGGGCGTGAAAATAAAAAATTCGTATTTTTTCCACAAACATGATCTTTTAGTCACCATTTTTTTATTTTCCCAAGGGTACCAGGAGAAATTGGACCCCAAAAGTTGTTGTCCAATTTGTCCTGAGTATGCTGATACCCCATATGTGGGTGAAAACTACTGTATGGGCACACGTCGGGGTTCGGAAGGGAAGTAGTGACGTTTTGGTATGCAGACTTTGATGGAATGGTCTGCGAGTGTCATGTTGCCTTTGGAGAGCCCCTAATGTACCTAAACAGTGGAAACCCCCCACAAATGACCCCATTTTGAAAACTAGACCCACTAAGGAACTTATCTAGATGTGAGGTGAGCACTTTGAACCCCCAAGGGCTTCACAGAAGTTTATAATGCCAGGGCATGAAAATAAAAAAATGGTATTTTTTCCAGAAACATGATCAATTAGTCCCCAATTTTTTCATTTTCCCAAGGGTAACAGGAGAAATTGGACCCCAAAAGTTGTTGTCCAATTTGGCCTGAGTACGCTGACACCCCATATGTGGGAGAAAACTACTGTATGGACACACGTCGGGGCTCGGAAGGGAAGCAGTGACGTTTTGGAATGCAGACTTTGATGGAATGGTCTGCGGGTGTCATGTGCGTTTGGAGAGCCCCTGATGTACCTAAACTATTGAAACTCCCCACAAGTGACCCCATTTTGGACACTAGACCCCCCCAAGGAACTTATCTAGATGTGTGGTGAGCACTTTGAACCCCCAAGTGCTTCACAGAAGTTTATAACACTCGGACGTGAAAATAAAAAAATCATTTTTTTCCACAAAAATGATATTTTTGCCCCCAATTTTTTATTTTCCTAAGGGTAACAGGAGAAATTTGACCCCAAAAATTGTTTTGCAATTTGTCCTGAGTAGGCTGATACCCTACATGTGGGGGTAAAACACTGTTTGGGCGCATGGCAGAGCTTGGAAGGGAAGGAGCACCATTTGACTTTTTCAACTCAGAATTGGCTGGAATTGAGATCAGACGCCATGTTGCATTTGGAGAGCCCCTGATGTGCCCAAACAGTGGAAACCCCCAATTATAACTCCAACCCTAACCCCAACACACCCCTAACCCTAATCTGAGCCCTAACCCTAGCCCTAACCCTAGCCCTAACCCTAGCCCTAACCCTAGCTCTAACCCTAGCCCTAACCCTAGCCCTAACCCTAAGGCTGTGTGCACACGCTGCGGATTTTGCTGCAGTTCCGCAGCGGTTTTGGCTGCTGCGGAACCCAGTACCATGATTCCCTATGGGAATCAAAAACCGCAGTGCAGACGGTGCAGAATTTTCCGCGCGGATTATCTGCGGTTTTCAATCCGCAGAAAGAATTGACATGTCAATTCTTTCTGCGGATTCTCCTGCGGTTTGCCATCTCCTCTAATGAGGAGATGAAAAACCGCAGGACAAAACCGCAGAGCAATCTGCAGGTAAAACCGCAGGTCTTTTGACCTGCGGTTTCACCTGCGGATTTTACAAAATCCGCGCGGATGAATCCGCACCTAATCCGCAGCGTGTGCACACAGCCTTACCCTAACGGGAAAATGGAGATAGATACTTTTTTTTTTAGTTTTATTATTTTTCCCTACCTAAGGGGGTGATAACGGGGGGTTTGATTTACTATTTATGGCGGTTTTTATGTTTGGCGGCTGTCACACGCTAAAAGACGCTTTTTATTGTAAAATAGTTTTTGCATCACCACATTTTGAGAGCTATAATTTTTCCGTATTTTGACCCACTGAGTCATGTGAGGTCTTATTTTTTGCGGGACGAGTTGACGTTTTTATTGGTACCATTTTCGGGCACGTGACATTTTTTGATCGCTTTTTATTCCTATTTTTGGGACGCAGAATGAACAAAAACCAGCGTTTCATGAATTTCTTTTGGGGGGGTGCGTTTACACCGTTCCGCGTGCGGTAAAATTGATAAAGCGGTTTTATTCTTCGGGTCAGTACGGTTACAGCGATACCTCATTTAGGTCGTTTTTTTATGTTTTTGTCGGTTTTATGCAATGAAAACTATTTTATATAAAAAATAATTATTTTTGCATCGCTTTATTCTGTGAGCTATAACTTTTTTATTTTTTCGCTGATGATGCTGTGTGGCAGCTCGTTTTTTGCGGGACAAGATGACGTTTTCAGCGGTACCATGGATATTTATATGCGTCTTTTTGATCGCGCGATATTACACTTTTTGTTTGGCGGTATGATAATAAATCATTATTTTTTGCTTCGTTTTTTATTTTTATTTTTTAAGGGGTTCGCTAAAAGGGTTAACTAATGGGACAGTTTTATAGGGTGGGTCATTACGGACGCGGCGATACCTAATATGTGTACTTTTATTGTTTTTTTTTTTATTATTTTCAAAAAATGAATTTATTGGGGAATATTTTTTTTTTTTTTTTTACTAATTTATTTGGCGATTTTTTTAAATTTATTTTTACATTTTTTTTTAATTTTTTTTTTACTTTATTACATAGTCCCAGGTGGGACATCACTGTCCTGTGACAGATCGCTGATCTGTCACATCACAGATCACTGTGACAGATCAGCAATCTGTCACAGGCATTGAAGCAGACTTCCTCTTGCCTGCGCTTTGCAGGCACTGAGGAAGCCAGCTTCCTCAGGTCCCCGTCGCCATCTTGGATTCGGGGGCCTGGAGGATAGGAGCCCCCCGCAGCAGCGCTGCACATTGCGCTGCCGTGGGGGGCTCAGGGAAGCACGGAGGGAGCCCCCTCCCTGCCGATGCTTCCCTTTAACTCCCGGTACACCGCGATCATGTTTGATCGCGGTGTGCAAGGGGTTAACGTGTCGGGGGCGGTCCGTGACCGCCCCTGACACATAGTGCCGGGTGTCAGCTGTGATAATCAGCTGACACCCGGCCGCGATCAGCGGCGCTCACCACGTGGGCGCCGCTGATCGCGGTAGACGTACTATCCCGTCCACGGTCATACGGGCCCGGGTACCGTGGACGGGATAGTACGTCGGATGTCAGGAAGGGGTTAAATCCCTGCGAGCACAACTTCTGTTAGCTTGCCAGTTATTCTAATAATCCGTATATACAGTAAAAGTTGAATTGAAACTTGCTCCGTCTCTGCATCCTGCGTATCTGCGAGTACCACACATGTCAAAGTTATGGTTTTTCCTTCTCTGAGGATAAGGTATATTGTCCATTCCTAGGCCTCTAGGTAGGCCTGGCCATTCTGATGGAGAAATCTGAACTGAAGGAATTCCCAGACCATTAGTGAACATCGGCAAGTCTCCTAGAGTACGTAAAACATGTAAAGTTTCAGACAGTCTCACTTGAAGTTTAAAGGGAAAGCTCCAAGAATAAAGGATTTTATGTTGTCTCAGTATGTCTAGTAAGGGTCTCAGAGCACGTCTTTTCTGGAGTGTGCACCATGACAGATCATGCATAACTTGGATAACGTGCTCTTTATATATGGTGGTTTCCATTGTGCGGGCCTTAGCAAGAATGTTCTCCTTTACTTTGTATCCGACATATTACATCTCTCGGTCTAGCTGAATCAGTGGATTTGGGTCCTAGGGACCTTTGAGCCCTGTCAAATTCTATGTCCGAGTCACGTGGTACATTCAGTATAGAATTAAAAATGCAATGCAGGGATTCCTCTAACTTGTTTTGTTCCACCGACTCTGGCAGACCTCTGATCCTGATATTATTACGTCTCCCTGTTTTAATAATTTTTATAATAATAATAATTTTTATTTATATAGCGCCAACATATTCCGCAGCACTTTACAATTAAGCGGGGACATGTACAGACAATAAATTCAATACAAGTTAAGACAATTCAAACAATGACATTAGGAGTGAGGTCCCTGCTCGCAAGCTTACAATCTACAAGGAAATGTTTTCCATATCGTCTACCAGTTCAGCCAAACACTCCAGTTGATGTTTGTGAGAAGCAATTATCTGTTCCTGTGCATGTAATCTCTGAGAGATGGCCTCTGTGTGACCGTCATTATTAGCCACCCTTTCAGAAATCTGCTGTACTTCCCCTCTAACAGCAGCAGTCTCAGCTCTATCAGAGGATTCAAGCCTGGAAATATAATTCTCCATATCCTCCTTTGTGGGGATAGCGCCTATGTGAGCCTTAAGGTCTTCCCATACATTGTGTGCCTGTGTGGTGCCCCCAGGGGTATGGTCGCCACAGTGGCTTTGCCTTTCTCCAGAGGGTAATGCCAGGCTTAGAGGCAATGATGGGTCTCTCTCGCAGTCAATCTATGCATGAAACACAGTTCCACTCCAGGCCAGCAGGGGGAACTCTGAACTGGGATTAAGGGGAGGAGTGCTCTCTGAGGGCCAAGAGGAAGGAGTAGTTAGTTAGTCTGCGGAGGGTGAAGTGTGCAGACGTGTGGAAGGAGCGCTGAGATAGAGCTGAGAGGAAGAGCTCATCTCTGGAGAGAGCGCATGAACTGGAGCCTGGTCTCCACGGTTGTACGGATACTAACGGTCCTGCAACAGACACCAGAGGAGTAGGAGGCTGTAAATGCCCTACTCCCATCTAAGACTTGAGGGCACAACAGCAGCTTGGATAGTGAGCGGGGACTCAGGAGAGAGGAGTCCCCGAGATAGGCTACAGCTGTCTGCCGTGCAAGTGAGGTTCTTGAGAACATCTATCCGGAGGAACTCCAGTGTAATTCAGTACTGGGAGTACTTCATTCGAATAAGCGCTAGTAAGGAGACTGCACAACCCATCTGCTGAGAGAGAATCCCTGAATTGCTTCCAGGCTAGCCTGCTCCAGTACCATCTGTAATCAGGACCCTGGACTGCAGTTACCAAGTAAAGGTACAGAAATTGCATCCCGCTGTGTCTTGTCTGCTTCCTACCTTCCCGGCACCGCTACATCCCCGTGCCGACCACCTCTACACTGCCCTGGGACTACAGCTTCGCCTGTGGGGAGCTTTTACATCTTTGCTGCACCATACCATCAGTTCCAGCGGATCTGCATGCAGCGTCGGCTTAACACCTCCCTTGCCGAACACCACAGGTGGCGTCACAAACTATTCATCTAACTACATTCCACCATTCACATCTTCCTATTACTTGGGCGCCCAGGGCCACGGTCCGGGTCACCGCTGCTGTAACACATCCCACTGATACCGGCCCGGTACAGAGTACCCCACAGCCCTGGGAGGGCGACCCACCTGTGTTAAGCTAGGTTCACATTTCGTTAAGCAGCCCTTCACCGCATAGCGTTGACGGGCTGAGTTAACGGTATAGCATAATGCGATCGCCGCTTTACGGCATGCGCTGCGATGCACCCGACAATGGGGCTCAATGGCAGCATTAACGAACTGCGTTACATCACATTATACCACAGTGTAACGCAGTCCATCTAACGGACTGCCTAAACGCAGTGTGACCCCGGCCTTAAATCACCACATGTCCGAGTCTCTGGTTGCAGATATACCTTGAGACAAGTCCCTCAGTATGGGCAGGGAACTGCTGGCTGCCTGTGAATAGGAAGGACGACATCCCCCTCTGCCTAAGCAGGTTGTCTTTAGAAGGCTGCATGGTGTGAAGCCTGTCTTCCTTATTTGTGTGACTCACGCTCTCTGCTGATAATGCAGGCTCCTTATCTGCCATCTCCTTTTCAGAGAGGCAGGAGATAAGTACAACTCCATGGGCTTCCTCCACAATCTTTTCCTCCAGCAGGCTCTGGACAGCATGGGCCATCGCCATCTTGTGACTCACAAGCCTGTGAGTGGAGCCTGCTGAGCTTCTCAAATACCTGGATATTCCTGATGCTGATACCACCGGAGGACGTCTGCTTGATGGATCGTAACTTGCACACTTTTTAGCTGACATTTGGTGACAAATGGCACTTCTAATATAGGTCAGTAGTCATCACCCGGGCAGGAGCTGAAGAGCTGCATGTCCTCACTCCTCCATAGCCAAGCCACCCAGAAATATATTTTAAACATCCCCTAAGCACAAAGTCCAGTGTTAGACAATACTGTGAGTACAGAAGCATTTCATCTGTACCAGCTAAGAAGGGTGCTATGGCAGTAAAAGATAAACCTTCTAGAAAATAGTGTAAAAAAGGCAAGTATTTTGTATTTAGGTGCAATTTTTTGAAGAATAAAATTCACATCAAAAAGCTCTGTGCGAACAAATCCTAAAAAGTCAACTTATCAATATACAAGCTGGTGACTAATTAGAATCCATTACTTATCTACATTCAGTAGTTACTACTCACCTGGGTAGTCATGTGTAGGAATCTCCTCTTTACACCACTCATCACCCCTCACATATGTCTCTGTAGTATTAATATGGGGCAGATCTTCACCCTGAAACAAATATAGTAGAAGTCACAGACAGATGAAGTCACATCTATGATCAGCTCTAATCCTACCATCTCCACCGTTCTCATTACACAAGTATAAACCATATAATACTGGTGGATAAAACAAGACTGAGTACAAGACCTTCACAGCCGTATACACATCATAGGGGAGATCTCATGACACCTTCTCTCCATCTACCTGATGATCCTGAGGAACATTGGGATCTTCTTGTTTACAGTTCTGTGGAAGAAGAGGACGGAGACATCTCTCTGGTGTTGTCCTCTTACTGGCTAGAACTGGAGGAAACACATACAGGGACTGAATTCATTCTTTACATACAGATAATTATAGGCCGTGTGTATTTAGTCCTGTCTATTACCTGGTGATGTGAGGGGCTGGGGAACCTCCATCATGTTCTCCTTGTACAGATCTTTGTGTCCTTCTAAATACTCCCACTCCTCCATGGACAAATAGACAGCGACATCCTGACACCTTATAGGAACCTGACACATACAATGATACCGTCATCCCCCGATCCCTTCATAGAGTTACTGTATATTGTCCCAGAATTCCCAGCAGTGTCACCTCTCCAGTCAGCAGCTCAATCATCTTGTAGGTGAGTTCTAGGATCTTCTGGTCATTGATGTCCTCATGTCTCAGGGGGTGAGGTGGAGGCCCCGTGATTGGGCTCAGGGGTCTTTCCCATCCCTCAGACACAGGGTCCTGACAGCGCGCATTAGAGGTCTTCTTCACTACTGTGTAATCCTGGTTATGGAGAGACACATTAATAAATCTCACTACAGACATTTCCAGAGTCCTCACCTCTCCAGTTCTGTCCATCTGTTATTCCCATAGATAAGAATGATGTAATGTGACGTCATCAGAATCTCTCACCTCTCCAGTAAGCCGGAAGAGGATCTCTAGGGTGAGATATAATATCCGCTCCGCCATCTTGTCCCTGTCCTTATCCATCCTTGATGGGGCAATCAGGAAAATGATCTTTTATAGAAGATCTCCACTGAGAGGATCAGATAATTGTAGGGACCTGAATGTGAGTGAGTTAATGTAACATCATAAAGAATCCAGTATAATAACACAAGTACAGGAGATATAACATGGAGATGTTGTGTTCTCTCCCTTTTTATATGGACTAGAACATTTAATATGTTATAAAGACATTGTCTCCACATCACATTTGCCATCTACATGGATAATGGTGCAGATTATTAATACCGGTGATGTTCTGGTCACAGGGACTCCGAAAATCCAAAGTGCAATGACACTGGGAGGGTCCCTGGGAGCGGCCATGAGGGGGATTTACAGGAGTCATTCATTGTAACTACCGCACTTATAAATGTCGCCTGAAGAAACCGCGATAGAAACAAGTCCGGTATATAGAACCACAGAGAGGCTTCTACAGGGGACGTGTGCGATCCTCCCTATTCATCGTCTATGGGACGGAGTAGAAACGAGCGCGGCTCTAACTGGTGACAATGCAGGAAGACGGTGAGAGAATCGCTGACGTTTTCTACCCTCAACGTGACAGGTTCCCTTATATGAAGCCCAGAGTGACAAATACAAATGTCCTAGCGCCTGCGCCCAGTAATGGGGAATCTCCAGCACCTACCTCCACCTGCAGAGCCGCACTCCACATATATGGCTGCTCTGTGCGCACAGGACCTGGGATGAGGTCACAGGAGGGGAGGAGTCAGGGGTCACATGATCAGGGGCCTCAGTGTAGGCAGGACTCTGCTGTGCTGGTTGTCATGGTGCTGGATGAGGGGAAGTTTCTGTGTAAGGTCACGAGGGGTTTACACGGTGTACGGAGCAGAGCCCTGTGTGTACGAGGTGTACGGAGCAGAGCCGTGTGTACGAGGTGTACGGAGCGGAGCCGTGTGTGTACGAGGTGTACGGAGCGGAGCCGTGTGTGTACGAGGTGTACGGAGCGGAGCCGTGTGTGTACAAGGTGTACGGAGCAGAGCCGTGTGTGTACGAGGTGTACGGAGCGGAGCCGTGTGTGTACGAGGTGTACGGAGCGGAGCCGTGTGTGTACGAGGTGTACGGAGCGGAGCCGTGTGTACGAGGTGTACGGAGCGGAGCCGTGTGTGTACGAGGTGTACGGAGCGGAGCCGTGTGTATGAGGTGTACGGAGCGGAGCCGTGTGTGTACGAGGTGTACGGAGCGGAGCCGTGTGTGTACGAGGTGTACGGAGCGGAGCCGTGTGTGTACGAGGTGTACGGAGCAGAGCCGTGTGTACGAGGTGTACGGAGCGGAGCCGTGTGTGTACGAGGTGTACGGAGCGGAGCCGTGTGTGTACAAGGTGTACAGAGCGGAGCCGCGTGTGTGAAAGGTGTACGGAGCGGAGCCATGTGCTGTCAGTTTACCCGGAATGAATACTAGAGGTCTTCAGGTACATTTACTTTACAGTTGTCGGCATTCTCAAACCCCAATCCTGCCCACCAGTCTGCAGGTAGAGCAGGGCGATATGTCCATCCACAGAGCACATTTCCTGCCCCGGTTCGGTGACTGCGGCTTTCCACCATTTCATCCGTTGCTTATCATTGTTCTGGTGATGGAAGATTTGTACGCAGCTGCTCCTCCATGGAAGCCAATGTTGTGAAGATTCCGGAGGGGGCGCAGTTTTCATTTTGAGGGTAATGGTAAAGGAGGTTTAGAGCTCTGCAGTTATGGAGTCAGCAGAGCCAACATTTATGCCTCAGCACTAGACCACCAATGTTTGTGGCTGAGGTTCCTTACATGTCTCAATAATATCATTCGCAGGTGCTGGGGGAAGAAATGTCATGACTAGTGTTGAGCGATACCGTCCGATACTTAAAAGTATCGGATCGGAATGGATCGGCCGATCTAAAAAAAATATCGGGTATCGCCGATTCCGATACCGGAAGTCCCATTCAAGTCTATGGGACTTCCGGTATCGGAATAAGAAAAACCCTATTTTTGCCTTGTACAGCCTCTCTGGGGTCTTTCGGGGGGCTGTGCCGGCCTTTCCCGGGGTCTGTGCCGACTGCCCGGGGGTCTGTGCAGGCTCCGGGGGTCTGTGCCGACTGCCCGGGGGTTTGTGCAGTCTGCCGGGGGGCTGTGCCGGCCTGCCGGTGGTCTGTGCAGGCTCCGGGGGTCTGTGCCGACTGCCCGGGGGGCTGTGCCGACTGCCCGGGGGGCTGTGCCGGCCTGCCAGTGGTCTGTGCAGGCTCCGGGGGTCTGTGCAGGCATCGTCCGATGGGACTACAAGTCCCATCGGGCGATGCCTGCTACCATGACAGTGATTGACACATTAGCCAATGATGGGACAGTAGTAGTCCCATCATCCGGCTAATGTGTTGAATGTAAAAAAAAAAAATACATGCTACATACTACATACATGCTACATACATAATACATATATACTACATGCATGCAACATACAACATATATACTACATGCATGCAACATGCATACTACATATATACTACATGTAACATACATACTACATATATACTACATGCAACATACATGCTACATATATACTACATGCAACATACATGCTACATACATGCTACATGCAACATACATGCTACATACATGCAACATACATACTACATACATGCAACATATACTACATGCATGCAACATACATACTACATATACAGTATACTACATGTAACATACATACTACATATATACTACATGCTACATACATGCAACATACATACTACATACTTGCTACATACATGCTACATACATACTACATACAACATATATACTACATACATGCTACATACATGCTACATACATGCTACATACATATATACTACATACAATACATACATATAGACATACAGTACATATAACATAGAGTACATACTCAACGTCACTTGTCACTTTGATCCCCGAAGCCATTGTCGCCTGAGGAATAAATATCAAAATAAAAAAAGACCAATATACTTACCTCGATCCGCAGAAGTCCACGAGGGTCCCACGTCGATCTTGCGTGGAGAACAGCAGCATCAGCTGATGCTACCGTTCTCTACCAGCTCCAGGAATACAATGACGGAAGGTAGGTATCCTTCCGCACTGTATTCCTCCACCACTGTAAAAAAAAAGTCCCTTGTCTCACTTTATGCCATTGCTGCGTGAGAAAGTTCCCACGCAGCTTTTGCCATAAAGTGAGACTAGGGACTTTTTTTTTTCAGTGGTGGAGGAATACAGTGCGGAAGGATACCTACCTTCCGTCATTGTATTCCTGGAGCTGGTAGAGAACGGTAGCATCAGCTGATGCTGCAGTTCTCCACGCAAGATCGACGTGGGACCCTCGTGGACTTCTGCGGATCGGGGTAAGTATATTGGTGTTTTTTTATTTTGATATTTATTCCTCAGGCGACAATGGCTTCGGGGATCAAAGTGACAAGTGACGGTGAGTATGTACTCTATGTTATATGTACTGTATGTCTATATGTATGTATTGTATGTAGTATATATGTATGTTGCATGCATGTAGTATATATGCAGTATATATGTAGTATGCATGTTGCATGCATGTGGTATATATGTATGTATGTTGCATGCATGTAGTGTATGTATGTAGTATGTATGTAGCATGTATGTAGTATGCATGTAGTATGTAGCATGTATGTTGCATGTATGTAGCATGTAGTGTGTATGTTGCATGTATGTAGCATGTAGTATATATGTTACATGTAGTATATATAGTATATATGTAGTATGCATGTTGCATGCATGTAGTATGCATGTTGCATGCATGTAGTATATATGTTGTATGTATGTAGTATGTATGTAGCAAGTATGTAGTATGTATGTTGCATGTATGTAGCATGTAGTATATATGTAGTATGTTACATGTAGTATATATAGTATATATGTAGTATGCATGTTGCATGCATGTAGTATATATGTTGTATGTATGTTGCATGCATGTAGTATATATGTAGTATGTATGTAGTATGTATGTTGCATGTATGTAGCATGTAGTATGTATGTTGCATGTATGTAGCATGTAGTATATATGTAGTATGTAGTATATATAGTATATATGTAGTATGCATGTTGCATGCATGTAGTATATATGTTGTATGTATGTTGCATGCATGTAGTATATATGTATTATGTATGTAGCATGTATGTTGCATGTAGTATATATAGTATATATGTAGTATGCATGTTGCATGCATGTAGTATATATGTTGCATGCATGTAGTATATATGTATTATGTATGTAGTATGTATGTAGCATGTAGTATGTATGTAGCATGTATGTAGTATGTAGCATGTATGTAGTATGCATGTAGTATGTAGCATGTATGTAGTATGTATGTTGCATGTAGTATATATGTAGTATGCATGTTACATGTAGTATATATGTAGTATGCATGTTGTATGTATGTAGCATGTAAATTTTTTTTTTTTTACATTCAACACATTAGCCGGATGATGGGACTACTACTGTCCCATCATTGGCTAATGTGTCAATCACTGCCATGGTAGCAGGCATCGCCCGATGGGACTTGTAGTCCCATTGGACGATGCCTGCACAGACCACCGGCAGGCCGGCACAGCCCCCCGGCAGGCCGGTACAGACCCCCGGGCAGTCGGCACAGACCCCCGGAGCATGCACAGCCCCCCGGCAGGCTGGTACAGACCCCCGGACAGTCGGCACAGACCCCCTGAAGGCCCGAACTGACGGCGCATCATGATGCGCACAGACAGCGCATCATGATGACGTCATTTCGGCAGCCAATCAGAGCCACAAAAGTGGCTCATTGCATTTTGGACTTCCGATTCCGGTATCCGATACGAAAAAAGTATCGGTACTCGGTATCGGAATTCCGATACGGCAAATATCGGCCGATACCCGATACTTGCGGTATCGGAAAGCTCAACACTAGTCATGACCAGACTTGTTACCCCGGTGACTCCTATTACAGGGCAGCGCTGGTGTCAGTAGGCTCTGCCCAGACCAACACTGATACACCTGACTTCTCACATTTCCAGCACCATCCCCATCTACAGTTAGGTCCATATATATTTGGACAGAGACAACATTTTTCTAATTTTGGTTCTAGACATTACCACAATGAATTTTAAACAAAACAATTCAGATGCAGTTGAAGTTCAGACTTTCAGCTTTCATTTGAGGGTATCCACATTAAAATTGGATGAAGGGTTTAGGAGTTTCAGCTCCTTAACATGTGCCACCCTGTTTTTAAAGGGACCAAAAGTAATTGGACAGATCAAATAATTGTAAATAAAATGTTCATTTCTAGTACTTGGTTGAAAACCCTTTGTTGGCAATGACTGCCTGAAGTCTTGAACTGATGGACATCACCAGACGCTGTGTTTCCTCCTTTTTGATGCTCTGCCAGGCCTTCACTGCGGTGGTTTTCAGTTGCTGTTTGTTTGTGGGCCTTTCTGTCTGAAGTTTAGTCTTTAACAAGTGAAATGCATGCTCAATTGGGTTGAGATCAGGTGACTGACTTGGCCATTCAAGAATATTCCACTTCTTTGCTTTAATAAACTCCTGGGTTGCTTTGGCTTTATGTTTTGGGTCATTGTCCATCTGTAGTATGAAACGACGACCAATCAGTTTGGCTGCCTTTGGCTGGATCTGAGCACACAGTATGGCTCTGAATACCTCAGAATTCATTCGGCTGCTTCTGTCCTGTGTCACATCATCAATAAACACTAGTGACCCAGTGCCACTGGCAGCCATGCATGCTCAAGCCATCACACTGCCTCCACCGTGTTTTACAGATGATGTGGTATGCTTTGGATCATGAGCTGTACCACGCCTTCGCCATACTTTTCTCTTTCCATCATTCTGGTAGAGGTTGATCTTGGTTTCATCTGTCCAAAGAATGTTCTTCCAGAACTGTGCTGGCTTTTTTAGATTTTTTTTTAGCAAAGTCCAGTCTAGCCTTTTTATTCTTGATGCTTATGAGTGACTTGCACCGTGCAGTGAACCCTCTGTATTTACTTTCATGCAGTCTTCTCTTTATGGTAGATTTGGATATTGATACACCTACCTCCTGGAGAGTGTTGGTCACTTGGTTGGCTGTTGTGAAGGGGTTTCTCTTCACCATGGAGATTATTCTGCGATCATCCACCACTGTTGTCTTCCGTGGGCGCCCAGGTCTTTTTGCATTGATGAGTTCACCAGTGCTTTCTTTCTTAGGATGTACCAAACTGTAGGTTTTGCCACTCCTAATGTTGTAGCGATTTCTCAGATGGGCTTTTTCTGTTTTTGAAGCTTAAGAATGGCTTGTTTCACCTGCATGGAGAGCACCTTTGACTGCATGTTTCCTTCACAGCAAAACCTTCCAAATGCAAGCACCACACCTCAAATCAACTCCAGGCCTTTTATCTGCTTAATTGAGAATGACATAACGAAGGGATTGCCCACACCCGTCCATGAAATAGCCTTGGAGTCAATTGTCTAATTACTTTTGGTCCCTTTAAAACAGGGTGGCACATGTTAAGGAGCTGAAACTCCTAAACCCTTCATCCAATTTTAATGTGGATACCCTCAAATGAAAGCTGAAAGTCTGAACTTCAACTGCATCTGAATTGTGTTGTTTAAGATTCATTGTGGTAATGTCTAGAACCAAAATTAGAAAAATGTTGTCTCTGTCCAAATAGAAAATATTAATGCCCAGTGCAAGTGCCCTAGAAAACAGTGCCCATATTTTGTTACCTAGAAAGTAATAATGGCACCAGTGTGCCCATTTGACAGACACAATACCCTGAGTGCTCCTATAACAAATGAATCCCTCCATATATAGTTCCCCTATACACACTGTGATGCCCCCACTTACACAGAATGTTGGGCACACAGCACGCACATACACAGCATGATAGATCCACAGCTTCCTATACACAGCATGATGGCCCTCAGTAGCCCCCCTCACAATGCCTTCAGTACTTTCCCCCATAGACACTGCATGAAGGTCCCCAGTATTTACCACACACACGGTATTTAGGTCTCCAGTATTCCCCCTCACACACTGCATTATGGTCCCCAGTATTCCCCCTGCACATACTCTGTATGTTGGCCTCCAGTATTTCCCTCCTCCACATACAATATGATAGTCCCTAGTACCGTATTTTTTGGATTATAAAACGCAGCGGACCATAAGACGCACCCCAAATTTTGGTGTGGAAAATAGCAGAAAAAATATTTTTATAAGTTGGGGTTCGTCTTATTGTCCGAATTTAAGGTATCTTACCTGAGGGCCGGCGATGGTAGAGGGGGTTCGCGGGAGGCATGGTCCCTTCCTCTAGAAGCCGGCAGAAGTGGGGCAATGCTGCCGTCCCGGAGTGCAATACTGTGCGTCCGGTGTTGGCGGTGAGGCAGAGCATGGAGTAGGATCCCTTCCTCAGGATGCCGGCGGCGGCAGAAGTGGGGCAGTCCCGGGGTGCGATGCTGCGGATCCAGTGTCGGCGGTGAGGCATCGCATGGAGCAGGGTCCCTTCCTCAGGATGCCGGCGGCAGAAATGTGGCGACATCGTGGCCCGGTGTCCACGGCGAGCAGAGCCGAGTGCATCATCGGTTTCTTGGTGGCCATCTTCCTGAGGCCGTACGTGCGCAGATTGAGATATCAATGGCCCTTGGCTTCAGGAAAATAGCCGACGAGATCTCAATCTGTGCACGTGTGGCCTCCAGCGGCAATTTTCCTTAAGCCCTGGGCCGCCGAGATCTCAATCTGTGCATGCGCCGTCTCTGATGGCCCATGGCTTCAAGAAGATGGCCGCAGGGAAACCGGTGACACACAACTCTGCTTGATGTGGAAACTGGGCTGTGGCATTGCCACATTTCTACTGCCAACATTCTGAGGAAGGGACCCTGCTCAGGTGCACTCCGCACCGTCCACCGCCGACACTGAGCCTTAGCATCACCACACCTCTGCCGTCGCTGGTGCCGTTTTCACACCACTGCCGCAACCCCCGATAAGACTGCGTTTGGTCTATAAGATGTACCCACCATTTTCCTCCAAATTTTTTTGGGAAGAAGTGAATCTTATAGTCCGAAAAATATGGTATTTCCCCCACATACACACTCTATGGTGGTTCCCAGTATTCTCCCCCATACACTGCATGACGATCCCCAGTATTGCTCCCACACACATATGCACTGTATTAACCCCCATGAACACCATTAAAATATAATAAAATAAAATCTTAAACTCACCTAACTAGGGACAGCACAGTGGCTCAGTGGTTAGCACTGCAGCCTTGTAGCACTGGGGTCGTGTGTTCATATTACACCAAGAACAACATCTGCAAGGAGTTTTTATGTTCTCCCCGTGTTTGCGTGGGTTTCCTCCCACACTCCAAAGACATACTGATAGGTAATCTAGATTGACGAGTCCCATCGGGGACAGCGATGACAATGTATGTAAAGCGTTGTGGAATAAGATAGCGCTACAGTGCCCTGCGAAAGTATTCGGCCCCCTGGAAACTTTTCCCACATATCATGCTTCAAACATAAAGATACCAAATGTCAATTTTTGGTGAAGAATCAACAACAAGTAGAACACAATTGTGAAGTTAAACAAAATGTATTGATTATTTTACATTTTTGTGGTAAGTCAAAAACTGAAAAGTGGGGCGTGCAATATTATTCGGCCCCTTTACTTTCAGTGCAGCAAACTCACTCCAGAAGTTCATTGTGGATCCCTGAATGATCCAATGTTGTCATAAATAACTAATGATGGTAAATATAATCCACCTGTGTGTAATCAAGTCTCCATACAAATGCATCTGCTCTGTGATAGTCTCAGGGTTCTGTTTGAAGCACAGAGAGCATCATGAAGACCAAGGAACACAACAGGCAGGTCTGTGATACTGTTGTGGAAAAGTTTAAAGCCGGATTTGGATACAAAATGATTTCTAAAACTTTAAACATCCCAAGGAGCACTGTGCAAGCGATCATATTGAAATGGAAGGAGTATCATACCACTACAAATCTACCAAGACCCGGCCGTCCCTCTAAATTTTCATCTCAAATAAGGAGAAGACTGATCAGAGATGCAGCCAAGAGGCCCATGATCACTCTGGATGAACTGCAGAGATCTACAGCTGAGGTGGGACAGTCTGTCCATAGGACAACAATCAGTCGTACACTGCACAAATCTGGCCTTTATGGAAGACTGGCAAGAAGAAAACCATTTCTCAAAGATATCCATAAAACGTGTTGTTTAAAGTTTGCAACAAGCCACCTGGGAGACACACCAAACATGTGGAAGAAGGTGCTCTGGTCAGATGAAACAAAAATCTAACTTTTTGGCAACAATGCTCATCACCCTGAACACACCAAACCTACTGTCAAACATGGTGGTGGCAGCATCATGGTTTGGGCCTGATTTTCTTCAGCAGGGACAGGGAAGCTGGTTAAAATTGTTTGGAAGATGGATGGAGTCAAATACAGGACCATTCTTGAAGAAAATCTGTTGGAGTCTGCAAAAGACCTGAGACTGGGACGGAGATTTGTCTTCCAGTAAGACAATGATCCCAACATAAAGCAAAATTAACAATGCCAAACGATATGTTTGGTGTAAAGGCAACACATCTTATCACCCTGAACACACGATCCTCACTGTCAAACATGGTGGTGGCAGCATCATGGTTTGGGCCTGCTTTTCTTCAGCAGGGACAGGGAAGATGGTTAAAATTGATGGGAAGATGGATGGAGCCAAATACAGGACCATTCTTGAAGAAAACCTGTTGGAGTCTGCAAAAGACCTGAGACTGGGACGGAGATTTGTTTCATTTCAAGAGCCATATTTTGTTATTTTCCCATCAACATAGCTGTATGAGGGCTTTTTTTTTATTTCTGGACGAGTCGTAGTTTTGAATTATTCCATTCCAAGTGGGGTGAAATGGTGGAAAAAATACAATTATGATATTACTTGGGTTTCATTTTTGCAGTGTTCGGTATGTAACATGATTGTTGAGGTCAGTATTATTACAATGATTCTAATCTTATAGACAGCACATTTAAAGGAAACCTGTCACAGGATTCTTGCTGCCCAATCCAAGGACAGAATGAATCAGTACCTGACAGCGTGACTGCAGTCAGGTATTTTTTAGTTTGAAACAATGACTGGAAGAAAAAAAAAGTCTTCTGCTGCTTCACCTTACTTATCTCCTGGTAATTGACAAGAGTCTTCCTACATAAACATATGGGACCGGGCTATCACTAAAAGGGGCAGGAAGAAGCCATAGTGAACATCTCTTCTGCAGTGCGAAGGTGCCGGGAAAGGTCAGAGAGGCCCAGCTCCTGCGCACTGCAGTGCTTTGCAGGGCAGATCAGTATGCCTGCACAGGAGCCGCAACACGAAGCAAGGAGGACGACAACATCGCATGAAGATGGGAGGCGCCGGACCTGGGACACCCATTGGACCGGACAGCCCATGGGTGAGTATAATAAAACTTGTTTTTCTTATCATTCAGGTTAGATCAGGGGTTTATCTACAGCATTATAGAATACTGTAGATAATCCCCGAAAGGCAGTGGCCGCAGCATATAGCGGAAAAATGAGGTGACGGGTTCCCTTTAACCCCTTTACCCCCAAGTGCGGTTTGCAAGTTCATGACGGGCCAATTTTTACAATTCTGACCACTGTACCTTTATGAGGTAATAACTCTGGAACACTTCCATGGATCCCATTGATTCTGACATTGTTTTCTCGTGACATATTGTACTTCATGTTAGTGGTAAAATTTCATTCAAATAACTTGCGTGAATTTTTATACACTTAAATCACAGAGATATGGCACACAAAAAACTTAATAAGTAACATTTCCCACATGTTTACTTTACATCAGCACAATTTTGGAACCAAAATTTTTTTTTGCTAGGAAGTTATAAGGGTTAAAATTTGACCAGCGATTTCTCATTTTTACAACACCATTTTCTTTTAGGGACCACATCACATTTGAAGCCACTTTGAGGGGTCTATATGATAGAAAATACCCAAAAGTGACACCATTCTAAAAACTGCACCCCTCAAGGTGCTCAATACCACATTCAAGAAGTTTATTAACCCTTCAGGTGCTTCACAGGAATTTTTTGAATGTTTAAAAAAATGAACATTTAACTTTTTTTCACAAAAAAATTACTTCAGGTGTAATTTTTTTTATTTCAACAAGGGTAACAGGAGAAATTGGACTGCAAAAGTTATTGTGCAATTTGTCCTGAGTACGCTGATACCTGATATGTGGGGGGGAACCACTGTTTCGGCGCATGGCAGAGCTCAGAAGGGAAGAAGCACTGTTTGACTTTGTCAGTGCAAAATGGGCAGGAATTCAGATCAGACGCCATGTCACGTTTGGAGAGCCCCTAATGTACCTAAACAGTGGAAACCCCCACAAGTGGTGATGGCCAACTCAGTGAATGAATTTAAGAAAGGAATGGATGCTTTTCTTGTGAGTAACAGTATAGAAGGTTACGAATAACAGAATATTATAGGTAGATGGTTGACCCAGCTGAGGGGAAGGAATTTTTTTCCCTATGGAGAAAATTGGCTTCTACTCTGTGGGTTTTTTGCCTTCCCCAGGATCAACAATGCAGAACAGCTGCACTAAAAATAGGCTGAACTAGATGGACATACAGTCATAAGTTTGGGCACCCCTTTTTTCTAACAATTTTGGTTTTTGCAACAGCTATTTCAGTTTCATATATCTAATAACTGATGGACTCAGTTATATTTCTGGATTCAAATGAGGTTTATTGTACTAACAGAAAATGTGCAATCTGCATTTAAACAAAATTTGACCCGTGCAAAAGTATGGGCACCCTTATCATTTTCTTGATTTGAACACTCCTAACTACTTTTTACTGACTTCCTGAAGCACTAAATTGGTTTTGTAACCTCATTGAGCTTTGAACTTCATAGCCAGGTGTATCAAATCATGAGAAAAGGTATTTAAGGTGGCCACTTGCAAGTAGTTCTCCTATTTGATTCTCCTATGAAGAGTGGCATCATGGGCTCCTCATAACAACTCTCAAATGATCTGAAAACAAAGATTATTCAACATAGCTTTTCAGGGGAAGGATACAAAAAGTTGTCTCAGAGATTTAACCTGTCAGTTTCCACTGTGAGGAACATAGTAAGGAAATGGAAGAACGCAGGTACAGTTCTTGTTAAGCCCAGAAGTGGCAGGACAAGAAAAATATCAGAAAGGCAGAGAAGAAGAATGGTGAGAACAGTCGAGGACAATCCACAGACCACCTCCAAAGACCTGCAGCATCATCTTGCTGCAGATGGTGTCACTGTGCATCGGTCAACAATACAGCGCACTTTGCACAAGGAGAAGCTGTATGGGAGAGTGATGCGAAAGAAGCCGTTTCTGCAAGCACGCAACAAACAGCGTCGCCTGAGGTATGCAAAAGCACATTTGGACAAGCCAGATACATTTTGGAAGAAGGTCCTGTGGACTGATGAAACAAAGATTGAGTTGTTTGGTCATACAAAAAGGCGTTATGCATGGAGGCTAAAAAAACACAGCATTCCAAGAAAAACACTTGCTACCCACAGTAAAATTAGGTGGAAGTTCCATCATGCTTTGGGGCTGTGTGGCCAATGGCGGCACCGGGAATCTTGTTAAAGTTGAGGGTCACATGGATTCAACTCAGTATCAGCAGATTCTTGACAATAATGTGCAAGAATCAGTGACCAAGTTGAAGTTACGCAAGGGATGGATATTTCAGCAAGACAATGATCAAAACACCGCTCCAAATCTACTCAGGCATTCATGCAGAGGAACAATTACAATGTTCTGGAATGGCCATCCCATTCCCCAGACCTGAATATCATTGAACATCTGTGGGATGATTTGAAGCGGGCAGTCCATGCTAGGTGACCATCAAACTTAACTGAACTGGAATTGTTTTGTAAACAGGAATGGTCACAAATACCTTCATCCAGGATCCAGGAACTCATTAATAGCTACAGGAAGCACATAGAGGCTGTTATTTTGGCAAAAGGAGGATCTACAAAATATTAATGTCACTTTTATATTGGGGTGCCCATACTTTTGTACCAGCCAAATTTTAATGAAATGCAGATTGCACATTTTCTGTTACTACAATAAACCTCATTTGAATCCAGAAATATTACTGAGTCCATCAGTTATTAGATATATGAAACTGAAATAGCTGTTGCAAAAACAAAATTGTTAGAAAGAAAAAAGGTTAACATTAATAGGGGTGCCCAAACTTTTGCATATGACTGTAAGGTCTTCCTTCAGTCTTCAAAACTATGTTACTATGTCACCTCATTTTGGAAGCTAGACCCCCCAAGGAACTTATCTAGATATGTGGTGAGAACTTTGAACCCCCAAGGGCTTCACAGAAGTTTATAACGTACAGCCATACAATTAAAAACTCATTTTTTCCACAAAAATTATCTTTTCACCCCGAATTTTTATTTTCCCAAGGGAAACCGGACTCCAAAAGTTATTGTGCAATTTTCCTGAGTACACTGATACCTCATATGTGAGGGTAAACCACAGTTTGGGCGCATGGCAGAGCTCGGAATTGAAGCAGCGCCATTTGACTTTTTTGGCTGGAATTGAGATCGGATGCAATGTTGCGTTTGGAAAGCCCCTCATGTGCCTAAACAGTGGAAACTCAGACAAATGACACCATTTTGGAAACTAGACCCTCCCCTGAGGAAACTTATCTAGATGTGTGGTGAGCACTTTGAACCCCAAGTGCTTCACAGAAATTTATAACGTAGAGCCATAAAAATAAAAATCATACTTTTTTTTCCACAAAAATGATATTTTTGCCCCCAATTTTTTATTTTCCCAAGGGTAACAGGAGAAATTGGACCCCAAAAGTTGTTGTGCAATTTGTCCTGAGTAGGCTGATACCCCATATGTGGGGGTAAACCGCTGTTTGGGCGCATGGCAGAGCTTGGAAGGGAAGGAGCACCGTTTGACTTTTTTAACGCAGAATTGGCTGGAATTGAGATCAGACGCCGTGTTGCATTTGGAGAGCACCTGATGTGCCTAAACAGTGGAAACCCCCTAATTCTAACTACAACCCTAACCTCAACACACCCCTAACCCTAATCTCAGCCCTAACCCTAGCACTAACCTTAGCCCTAATGGGAAAATGGAAATAAATAAATTTTTTTAATTTTATTATTTTTCCCTAACTTAGGGGGTAATAAAGGGGGGTTTGATTTACTATTTATGGCGGGTTTTTATGTTTGGCAGCTGTCACGCGCTAAAAGTCGCTTTTTATTGTAAAAATAGTTTTAGCATCACCACATTTTGAGACCTATAATTTTTCCATACTTTGACCCACCGAGTCATGTGAGGTCTTATTTTTTGTTGGACGAGTTGACGTTTTTATTGGTACCACTTTCGGTCACGTGAAATTTTTCGATCGCTTTTTATTCCGATTTTGGGACGCAAAATGAACAAAAAAAGAGCATTTCATGAATTTCTTTTGGGAGCGTTTACACCGTTTCGTGTGCGGTAAAATTGATAAAGCAGTTTTATTCTTTGGGTCAGTATGATTACAGCGATACCCTATTTATGTCTTTTTTATGTTTTGGCGCTTTTTTGCAATAAAAACAATTTTATACAAAAAATAATTATTTTTGCATCGGTTTATTCTGCAAGCTATAACTTTTTTATTTTTTGCTGATGACACTGTGTGGTGGCTCGTTTTTTGCGGGACAAGATGACGTTTTCAGCAGTACCATGGTTATTTATATACTTTTTTTGATCGCGCATTATTGCACTTTTTGTTTGGGGGTATGATGATAAAGCATTGTTTTTTTGCTTTGGTTTTTTTTTTACAAGTGTTTTTTTTACTTTATTATTTTGTCCCAGTGTGGGACATCACTGTGAAGTGTCAGATCGCTGATCTGACACTTTGCAGTGCAGTGTCAGATTAGCGATCTGACATAGGCACTGCAGCAGGCTTTCTTGGTGCCTGGAGGGAAGGAGACCCTCCGAGCAGCGTAGCACATCGCACTGCTTTGGGGGTCTCAGGAAAGCACGCCCCCTCCCTGCACGATTCTTCTCTAATCCCCCGGTACACTGCGATCATGTTTGATCACAGTGTGCCAGGGGTTAATGTGCCGTGGGTGGTCCGTGACCACCCCGACACATAGTGCTGGGTGTCAGCTGTGATAATCAGCTGACACCCGGCTGTTATGATGAGTCACCGAAGGAGGAAAAAACAAAATACCAGCTAAGTCCAGAAAAAACAGAGAGGTTGGCAGCTATCGGATTGCAGACCCCTGAACCTATCCACAACAACTAGCAGTAGCCGTGGGGGATTCCTACGGTGCCCTAGACTCCTCGATCACAGCCGGAGAGTTACATAGCCTACATAGGACAGGATAGGAAAGCTGCTGTATGCCATCCGCAAAAACCCTATCAAAATGAGCCAACCGACTGATAGGAAAAACAGGCCCTGAAGTCGCTAGGCTTCAAAAGACTATATCAGCATTCAGGTATATTCTGAAGACAGAGCAAAGGATCAACAGATCAGAGACAAAAATGGAATTCAGCTCACCCCCGGCCGGGGATGGCAGAACTCCCAAAAAACAAGGCAAAACAAAAACAAAACTGAAGAGTACAAAGCAGAACAGAAAAACTTAGCTTTGAGACGCAGGAATCAGACTGGTCTCCAAGAATCCAGCAGGAAAATCACCAGCCAGGAAGAAGGGCGTCGGCAGCCTTATATCCAGTCCTCAATTCCAGCCACCCAGTTATCATCTAGCTGCCCAGGTGTTTGGTAATCAGTCTCACTACCTTCCTTCACCAGAGGAGGGAGTTCATCAGACCTCAATGGTGAAGGGAAAAATGAACTCACAACAGTACCTCCCCCTTGAGGAGGGATCACCGAACCCTCATCCATGCCACCAGGGCGATCCGGGTGAGCCCGATGAAAGGCACGCACCAATCTTTCGGCAAGAATATCAGAGGCAGAGACCCAGGAATTATCCTCCTGACCATAACCCTTCCACTTAACCAAATACTGGAGTCTCCGTCTAGCCAGACGGGAATCCAGTATCTTCTCTACCTCATATTCCATGTTACCTTCAACCAATATAGGGTCAGGAGGTGCCACCACAGGAACTACTGGTTCAACAAACCTCTTCAACAAGGACTTATGAAACACATTATGAATTTTAAATGTGACAGGAAGAGCCAACCGAAAAGAGACCTGATTAATAATCTCCAAAATCTTGTAAGGTCCAATAAATCTAGGCTTAAACTTAGGAGAAGCCACCTTCATAGCGATATTTTTTGATGACAACCAAACCATATCACCCACCTTAAACTGGGGGACCAACGGTCCTACGCCGGTTGGAAAACCGCTGGGCCTTTTCCTGGGAGAAAGACAACTTATCCACTACTTGGTCCCAGATCTGGTGCATTCTCTCCACCACAGTGTCAACACCTGGGCAGGCAGAAGGCTCCACCTGCCCTGAAGAAAATCGAGGGTGAAAACCAAAGTTACAAAAAAAAGGTGACATCAAAGTGGCAGAACTAGCTCTATTATTTAAAGAAAATTCGGCCAAGGGCAAAAATGAAACCCAATCATCCTGATTGGCAGAAATAAAACATCTCAAATACGACTCCAAAGTCTGGTTTGTTCTCTCCGTCTGCCCATTGGTCTGAGGGTGAAACGCAGAGGAGAAGGACAACTGAATTCCCAGCTTGGAACAGAAAGTCCTCCAAAATCTAGACACAAACTGAACTCCTCTGTCAGATACAATGTTCTCAGGAATCCCATGCAAGCGAACCACCTGTTGCAAAAACAAGGGCACCAACTCAGAGGAAGATGGCAACTTAGGGAGTGGTACAAGATGGACCATCTTAGAGAACCTATCACAAATCACCCAAATAACAGTCATTCTCTGAGAGACAGGCATATCAGAGATAAAATCCATTGAAATACGGGTCCATGGCCTCCTGGGCACTGGCAAAGACATCAACAAGCCACTAGAGCGAGAACAAGGTTTAGACCGGGAGCAAGTCCCACAGGACTGCACAAAATTCCTGACATCACGAGACAAGGCGGGCCACCAAAAAGATCGACTCACCATATCTCTAGTACCAAAAATACCTGGATGACCAGCCAATGCAGAGCAATGAACTTCAGACATCACTCTCTTCCTCCACTGGTCAGGAACATACAACTTTCCACTGGGACAACGCTCAGGTTTGTCCTCCTGAAACTCTTCCAGAGCACGTCTCAAATCGGGCGAGATGGCAGAAAGAACTACCCCCTCGCCTAAGATGGTAGCAGGCTTAGTCACAACAGGAGAATCAGCAAGGAAACTCCTAGAGAGGGCGTCTGCCTTGACATTCTTAGTGCCCGGAAGAAAAGAGACCACAAAATCAAAATGTGTGCAAAACAAGGCCCACCTAGCCTGTCTAGGATTCAAGCGCTTGGCCGACTCCAGGTAAATCAAATTCTTGTGGGACCACGACTTGGTGTTTGGCTCCCTCCAACCAATGTCTCCACTCCTCAAAATGCCCATTTCATGGCCAACAGTTCCCGATTCCCCACATCATAGTTACGTTCGGATGGGGAGAACTTTCGGGAAAAGAAAGCACAAGGATTAATTTTAGGTGTCACAGGATCTTTTTGGGACAACACCGCTCCTGCACCAATCTCAGAAACATCCACCTCCACCTGAAACGGGAGTGATACATCAGGTTGCCGCAAAACTGGAGCAGAAGTGAATCTTCGCTTCAGCTCCTGAAAGGAAGAAACAGCCTCCGGAGACCAATTCAGCACATCAGCACCCTTCCTAGTCAAATCCGTCAATGGCTTGGCAATACCAGAAAAATTAGCTATAAATTTCCGATAAAAATTAGCAAAACCCAAAAACTTCTGGAGGACCTTCAAAGAAGTGGGCTGAACCCAAATCATAAATGGCCTGTATCTTGGCCGGGTCCATTTCAATAGTTGACGGAGACAAAATAAATCCCAAAAATGAAACCCTCTGTACCCCAAAAAGGCATTTCGATCCCTTGACATACAGGGAATTCTCCCTCAAAATCCGGAACACAGTCCGAACATGTTCCACATGAGAGTCCCAATTCTTGGAGAAGATCAAAATATCATCCAGATAGATAATCAAAAATTTATCCACAAAGTCTCGGAATATATCGTTCATGAAGCACTGGAAGACAGAAGGGGCATTAGTGAGCCCAAAAGGCATCACCAGGTACTCAAAATGTCCTTCCGGAGCATTAAACGCCGTCTTCCATTCATCCCCATGCTTAATGCGAATAAGATTATACTCCCCCTGAGGTCAAGCTTGGTAAACCAGCAAGCACCTTTAACTCTGGAGAATAGATCAAAAATCAGGGGTAACGGATACTGATATTTAACAGTAATTTTGTTGAGGGCACGATAGTCAATACAAGGCCTTAATGAACCATCCTTTTTAGCCACGAAAAAAAAACAGCACCTAAGGGTGAAGAGGATGGTCTAATATGACCCTTCTCCAATGCCTCCTTAATATAGGATCGTATAGCCTCGTGCTCGGGTACAGATAAATTGAAAAGCCGACCCTTGGGGAATTTACACCCCGGGTTCAGCTCAATTGCACAGTCATAACTCCTATGAGGAGGCAAAGACGCAGACTCATTCTCACTAAATACATCATAAAAGTCAGCCAAATAGTCAGGAACATCATGCGACTGGGGAGAGGTGGAGAAAACAGGAGCATCACTAAGGGCACACCGACAACCCCAACTCACCACAGACAAAGATTTCCAATCCAGAACTGGATTATGGATTTGCAACCAGGGAAACCCCAGAACAATGGTATCATGCAAATTATGCAACACCAAAAATCTGCAATTTTCTTGATGGTCTGGGGCGACCCGCATTACCACCTGGGTCCAAAACTGAGGTTTATTCTTCGCCAAAGGAGTAGCATCAATACCCCTCAAAGGGATAGGCGTCTGCAGAGGCGTCATAGGAAATCCACAACGTTTAGCAAAATCCAAGTCCATCAGGTTCAGAGCTGCTCCTGAATCCACAAAAGCCTTGGCGGAAAATGTGGACAGGGACCAGATCACAGTAATTGCCAGAAGAAACTTAGGTTGAACACCACCCACAGAAAACGTGTGTGCACAACGTTTCTCTCGTTTAGGGCAGACAGAAATAATATGCAAGGCATCTCCACAAAAAAAACACAGCTTATTACGCCTTCTGAACTCCTGACATTGCGCCCTAGACAAAACTCTATCACATTGCATAGGTTCAGACATTTGTTCAACAGGTGGCAACATCTCTCGTGTAGTTTTGCGTTCACGTAAACGCCGATCCACCTGAATGGCTAATGACATAGAATCGTCAAGACCAGAGGGAACAGGAAATCCCACCATAGTAGCTTTTACAGTTTCTGACAAACCCTTCCGAAAGAGGGCTGCTAAGGCACCATCATTCCAGGTAGTAAGGACCGCCCACTTTCGGAATTTTTGACAGTACAACTCTGCCGAATCCCGACCCTGGCTTAATGCCAACAGGGTCTTTTCAGCCTGATCAATAGCATTAGGTTCATCATACAACAACCCCAAGGCTTGAAAAAATGCGTTCACATTATTCAGAATAGGATCATCAGGTTTCAAAGAAAACGCCCAATCCTGGGGATCGCCGCGCAGCAAAGAGATGACAATTTTAACCTGCACGGAGTTCCCCGACGAGTTAGGCTTCAAGGCAAAAATTAATTTACAATTATTCTTGAAATTCAAGAATTTAGACCGATCCCCAAAAAACACATCAGGAGTAGGAATCTTTGGTTCAGCAGCATGTGAATGAGCAAGATAGGCAGAAATTCCCCGCACTTCAGCAGCGAGCTGCTCCACACGATCAGACAATTGCTTCATCTCCATTGAGAGAAAAATTCCCCCTACGGCCTCAGAGATATAGAGGAAAAAATATGCACACACACACAAAAAAAAAAAAAAAAAAATTCTGACACTTTTTTTTTTCCCTTTTTACAATTCTCTCCTGCTATTGAGTACCCTAGGATCTGCGGTATGGCTGGTGATTCTGTTATGATGAGTCACCGAAGGAGGAAAAAACAAAATACCAGCTAAGTCCAGAAAAACCAGAGAGGTTGGCAGCTATCGGATTGCAGACCCCTGAACCTATCCACAACAACTAGCAGTAGCCGTGGGGGGTTCCTACGGTGCCCTAGACCCCTCGATCACAGCCAGAGAGCTACATAGCCTAAAGACAGAAAGGGGAAAAACTAAACTGCCCCAGAGCAGACCCCAAAGCAATAGGCAGCCCCCAACATATAATGACGGTGAAGCAAGATGAAAACACTAACACAGATAGAAAGATAGGTTGAGCAAATGATGGGGCCCAAGCTAACTACATAGGACAGGATAGGAAAGCTGCTGTATGCCATCCGCAAAAACCCTATCAAAATGAGCCAACCGACTGATAGGAAAAACAGGCCCTGAAGTCGCTAGGCTTCAAAAGACTATATCAACACTCAGGTATATTCTGAAGACAGAGCAAAGGATCAACAGATCAGAGACAAAAATGGAATTCAGCTCACCCCCGGCCGGGGATGGCAGAACTCCCAAAAAACAAGGCAAAACAAAAACAAAACTGAAGAGTACAAAGCAGAACAGAAAAACTTAGCTTTGAGATGCAGGAATCAGACTGGTCTCCAAGAATCCAGCAGGAAAATCACCAGCCAGGAAGAAGGGCGTCGGCAGCCTTATATCCAGTCCTCAATTCCAGCCACCCAGTTATCATCTAGCTGCCCAGGTGTTTAGTAATCAGTCTCACTACCTTCCTTCACCAGAGGAGGGAGTTCATCAGACCTCAATGGTGAAGGGAAAAATGAACTCACAACACCCGGCCGTGATCAACGGCGCTCCCCCTCCGGTGGCGCCGCTGATCGCTTAGACATACTATCCCGTCCCCGGTCATATGGGCCTGGGTACAGTGGACAGGATAGTACATCTGATGTCAGAAAGAGGATAAACATTAAGTCATTACATATTCATGTAAATTAACAAAGAGGGGTAATAAAAGAAAAAAGCAGAAAAAGTTAAAACCAAAAAACATAAGGAGAAAAGGAAGTGGGGGAAGGGATATATGGGTAAGAGGGTAAGGGTAACTTCAGAGAGGCTCCTGATGTGTAAACGTAGTTCTCCCCTATAAGGTCAAGGTAATCTGCAAAAGATTTAAATTCCAGCCAGTAGAACTGTTTTATAAAATTTATTATGGGAGTTATTGATCATGGAGGTGAGCTCCTTCGTTAACATAATCTCATTTAGCACTACACCTTCATATTAAATGGTGTAATTTTTTTTTTTACCAGTGCAGGGGTCAATCTGCTGAGTTGAGAGCTCCAGGAAGCGTTCCTGCTTTAAGGCTCTCAGCTGTGCACTGTTAGCTACTCCCATCTCCTATATAATCTGGGTCCTGGCTAGCATTCATTGTGAGAGTTAGCTTGTGATGCATGGCTGGAGATTGTTAGTGGTTATTATTGGAGGAGTATGGTGGATTCATCTGTGACTGTTGCTAAGTTTTGAGTGTGTGACAATTCCGTCTTCTCCTGCTTAAGTTTAACCCCTTTCTGACATCAGACGTACTATCCCGGCCATGGGATCCGGGCCCCTATGCCTATGGACGGGATAGTAGGGCTTGCGCGATCAGCTGCGATATCGGGGGGAGCGCAGCTGATCGCGGCCGGGTGTCAGCGATCTGTCACATGGCAGCTATGTGCCCCCTGGGACAATGTGATAAAGTTAAAAAAAGTGTAAAAATTATTTTTAAAAAATCGCTAAATAAATTAAAAAAAAAAGATATTCCCCAATAAATTCATTTTTTGGAAATAAAAACAAACAATAAAAGTGCACATATTTGGTATCGCCGCGTCCATAATGACCCGCCCTATAAAACTGTCCCATTAGTTAACCCCTTTAGTGAACCCCTTAAAAAAAAAAAAAAAAAGCAAAAAATCATTTATTATCATACCGCCGAACAAAAAGTGCAGTAACGCGTGATCAAAAAGATGCATATAAATATCCATGGTACCGCTGAAAACGTCATCTTGTCCCGCAAAAAACAAGCCGCCATACAGCATCATCAGCGAAAAAATATAAAAGTTATAGCTCGCAGAATAAAGCGATGCAAAAATAATTATTTTTTATATAAAATTGTTTTCATTGCATAAGAGCCAAAACATAAAAAAACGACCTAAATGAGGTATTGCTGTAACCGTACTGACCCGAAGAATAAACCTGCTTTATCAATTTTACCGCACGCGGAACGGTATAAACGCACCCCCCAAAAGAAATTCTTGAAATGCTGTTTTTTGTTCATTCTGCGTCCCAAAAATCGGAATAAAAAGCGATCAAAAAATGTCACGTGCCCGAAAATGGTACCAATAAAAACGTCAACTCGTCCCGCAAAAAATAAGACCTCACATGACTCGGTGGGTCAAAATACGGAAAAATTATAGCTCTCAATATGTGGTGATGCAAAAACTATTTTTGCAATAAAAAGCGTCTTTTAGCGTGCGACAGCTGCCAAAAATAAAAACCCGCCATAAATAGTAAATCAAACCCCCCGTTATCACCCCCTTAGTTAGGGAAAAATAATAAAATTTTAAAAAAATGTATTTATTTCCATTTTCCCATTAGGGTTAGGGCTAGGGCTTGGGTTAGGGCTAGGGGTGTGTTGGGGTTAGGGTTGGAGTTAGATTTGGGGGGTTTCCACTGTTTGGGCACATCAGGGGCTCTCCAAGCGAAACATGGCGTCTGATCTCAATTCCAGCCAATTCTGCGTTGAAAAAGTAAAATGGTGCTCCTTCCCTTCCAACCTCTGCCATGCACCCAAACAGTGGTTTACCCCCACAGCCTACTCAGGACAAATTGCAAAACAACTCTTGGGGTCCAATTTCTCCTGTTACACTTAGGAAAATAAAAAATTGAGGGCAAAAATATCATTTTTGTGGAAAAAATATGATTTTTTTATTTTCACGCCCGGACGTTATGAACTTCTGTGAAGCACTTGTGGGTTCAAAGTGCTCACCACACATCTAGATAAGTTCCGTGGGGGGTCTAGTTTCCAAAATGGGGTCACTTGTGGGGAGTTTCAACAGTTTAGGCACATCAGAGGCTCTCCAAACGCGACATGACACCCGCAAACCATTCCATCAAAGTCTGCATTCCAAAACGTCACTACTTCCCTTCCGAGCACCGATGTGTCCCCATACAGTAGTTTTCTCCCACATATGGGGTATCAGCGTACTCAAGACAAATTGGTCAACAACTATTGGGGTCCAATTTCTCCTGTTACCCTTGGGAAAATAAAAAAATTGAGGACTAAAAGATCATGATTGTGGAAAAAATATGATTTTTTTATTTTCACGCCCGGGAGTAATAAACGTCTGTGAAGCACTGGGGGGGTTCAAAGTGCTCACCACACATCTAGATAAGTTCCTTAGGTGGTCTAGTTTCCAAAATGGGGTCACTTGTGGGGGGTTTCCACTGTTTAGGTACATCAGGGGCTCGCCAAAGGCAACCCTCACTCTACTAAAATGCATGCCCTCATCATCTCCCGTCTCGACTACTGCAACATCCTTTTCTGTGGCCTCCCTGCTAACACCCTCGCACCTCTCCAGTCCATCCTTAACTCTGCTGCCCGACTAATTCATCTCTCTCCTAGCTACTCATCCACTTCTCCCCTCTGCAAATCTCTTCACCGGCTCCCACTCCCTCAGCGTATCCAATTCAAATGACTAAGGCTAGTTTCACACTAGCATTCTGAGGCGCAGCGCAGGGCCGCCGCTAAGCTCCGCCTCTGGTCAGATCCTCCTATGATCGCATGCCGAGATATATCTCTGAATTAATCTCCCGATATCTTCCCTCACGTAATCTCCGATCCTCCCAAGACCTCCTTCTCTCCTCCACACTTATTCGCTCCTCACCCAACCGCCTCCAAGACTTCTCCCGAATATCCCCATCCTCTGGAATAATTTGCCCCAACACGTCCGGCTATCAACCACACTCGAATCCTTCAGACCTGAAAACCCATCTCTTCAGGAAAGCCTACAGCCTGCAATGATCCCCGCTGCCCCCTCACCACTACTGGAGCTACCGTCTCACCACCACTGGAGCTGCTGCAACCCCCCAACCTACTGTCTCCTTCCCCACCATCCTGTAGAATGTAAGCCCAAAAGGGCAGGGTCCCCTCCCCTCTGTATCAGTCTGTGATTGTTAGTGTGTTTACTGTAAGTGATATCTGTAATTTGTATGTAACCCCTTCTCATGTACAGCACCATGGAATCAATGGCGCTATATAAAAAATTAATATTAATAAAATAATAAATCTGCTACATAGAGGCGATCTGAGCATCGTCTCTATGTAGCAGAGCTGATCAGGCTATGGCAGCTTCTAGCCTCCCATGGAGACTATTGAAGCATGCAAAAAATATATATATATTTTTTTAAAAATATAAAAAAATATAAAAGTTCAAATCACCCCCCTTTCGCCCCATTCAAAATAAAATAAAAATCAAACATACACATATTTGGTATTGCCGCATTCAAAATTGCCCAATCTGTCAATAAAAAAAGGATTAACCCGATCGCCAAACGGCGTAGAAAGAAAAAAAATCAAAGCGCCAGAATTACGTTTTTTTTGGTCGCTGCGACATTGCATTAAAATGCAATAAAAGGCGATCAAAAGAACGTATCTGCACCAAAATACTATCATTAAAAACGTCAGCTCGGTGCGCAATAAATAAGCCCTCACCCAACCCGTGATCATGAAAAATGACACTACTAGTCTCTGAAAATGGCGCCATTTTTCTTTTTTTAACAAACTTTGGAATTTTTTTTCGCCACTTAGATAAAAAAGAACCTAGACATGTTTGGTGTCTATGAACTCATGATGACCTGGCGAGTCATAATGGCCGGTCAGTTTTAGCATTTAGTGAACCTAGCAAACAAGCCAAACAAAAATCAAGTGTGGGATTGCACTTTTTTTTTGCAATTTCACTGCACTTGGAATTTTTTTCCCATTTTCTAGTACACGACACGGTAAAACCAATGGTATCATTCAAAAGTACAACTTGTCCCACAAAAGGTAAGCCCTCACTTGGCCATATTGCCAGAAAAATAGAAAAGTTATGGCTCTGGGAATAAGGGGAGTGAAAAACAAAAATGCAAAACTGAAAAAAGCTCCGGTCCTGAAGGGGTTAAAGTTCAGCTATAAAGTATATACAGTAGAGAAAATAATTATTTGATACACTGCCAATTTTGCAAGTTTTCCCACCTACAAAGAATGGCGAGGACTGTAATTTTTAGGTAGGTACACTTCAACTGTGAGAGACCGAATCTAAAAATGAAAAACAGAAATCACATTGTATGAAATAATTAAATTGCATTATATTGCATTAACCCCTTTCTGCCATTAGACGTACTATCCCATCCATGTGCCCTGGGACTTAATTCCCAAGGACGGGATAGTACGTCTAATGCGATCAGCGGCGCCCACGTGGTGAGCGCCGCTGATCGCGGCCAGGTGTCAGCTGATTATAACACCTGACACCCGGCACAATGTGTCAGGGGCGGTCACGGACCGCCCCCGACACTTTAACCCCTTGTACACCGCGATCAAACACGATCGCGGTGTACCGGGGGTTAAAGGGAAGCATCGGTAGGGAGGGGGCTCCCTCCGTGCTTCCCTGTGCCCCCCACAGCAGCGCAATGTGCAGCGCTGCTGTGGGGGGCTCTTTCCCTCGGATCCAAGATGGCGACGGGGGCCTTCGGGGGCCTGTAGGGAGCTGACTTCCTCACTGCCTGCAAAGCGCAGGCATGAGGAAGTCTGCAGAACTGCCTGTGACAGATTGCTGATCTGTCACAGTGATCTGTGATGTGACAGATCAGCGATCTGTCACAGGACAGTGATGTCCCACCTGGGACTATGTAATAAAGTAAAAAAAAAAAAAAGTGTAAAAATAATTAAAAAAAAAAAAAAAAAAAAATATCGCTAAATAAATTAGTAAAAAAAAAAAAAAAATTCCCCAATAAATTCATTTTTTGAAAATAAAAAAAACAAAAACAAAAAGTACACATATTTGGTATCGCCGCGTCCGTAGCAACCCGCCCTATAAAACTCCCATTAGTTAACCCCTTTAGCGAACCCCTTAAAAAATAAAAATAAAAAACGAATCAAAAATAATGATTTATTATTATACCACCGAACAAAAAGTGCAATAACGCGCGATCAAAAAGACGCATATAAATATCCATGTTACCTCTGAAAACGTCATCTTGTCCCGCAAAAAACGAGCCACCATACAGCATCTTCCGCAAAAAAATAAAAAAGTTATAGCTCGCAGAATAAAGCGATGCAAAAATAATTAATTTTTTATATAAAATTGTTTTCATTGCAAAAAACCGACAAAACATAAAAAAAGACCTAAATGAGGTATTGCTGTAACCGTACCGACATGAAGAATAAAAGCGCTTTATCAATTTTACCGCACGCGGAACGGTGTAAACGCACCCCCCCCAAAAGAAATTCATGAAACGCTGGTTTTTGTTCATTCTGCGTCCCAAAAATTGGAATAAAAAGCGATCAAAAAGTGTCACATGCCCGAAAATGGTACCAATAAAAACGTCAACTTTTACCGCAAAGAATAAGACCTCACATGACTCGGTGGGTCAAAATACGGAAAAATTATAGCTCTCAATATGTGGTGATGCAAAAACTATTTTTACAATAAAAAGCGTCTTTTAGTGTGCGACAGCTGCCAAACATAAAAACCGCCATAAATAGTAAATCAAACCCCCCGTTATCACCCCCTTAGGTAGGGAAAAATAATAAAATTAAAAAAAAGTATTTATTTCCATTTTCCCATTAGGGTTAGGGCTAGGGTTAGGGCTCAGATTAGGGTTAGGGGTGTGTTGGGGTTAGGGTTGGAGTTATAATTGGGGGGTTTCCACTGTTTGGGCACATCAGGTGCTCTCCAAATGCAACATGGTGTCTGATCTCAATTCCAGCCAATTCTGCGTTGAAAAAGTCAAATGGTGCTCCTTCCCTTCCAAGCTCTGCCATGCGCCCAAACAGTGTTTTACCCCCACATATATAGGGTATCAGCATACTCAGGACAAATTGTAAAACAACTTTTGGGGTCCAATTTCTCCTGTTACCCTTGGGAAAATAAAAAATTGGGGGCAAAAATATCATTTTTGTGGAAAAAAATGATTTTTTTATTTTCACGCCCAGGCGTTATAAACTTCTGTGAAGCACTTGGGGGGTTCAAAGTGCTCACCACACATCTAGATAAGTTCCGTGGGGGGTCTAGTTTCCAAAATGGGGTCACTTGTGGGGAATTTCAATAGTTTAGGTACATCAGGGGCTCTCCAAACGCACATGACACCCGCAAACCAATCCATCAAAGTCTGCATTACAAAACGTCACTACTTCCCTTCCAAGCCCCGACGTGTGCCCGTACAGTAGTTTTCTCCCACATATGAGGTATCAGCGTACTCAGGACAAATTGGACAACAACTTTTTGGGGTCCAATTTCTCCTGTTACCCTTGGGAAAATAAAAAAAATTGGAGATTAATTGATCATGTTTGTGGAAAAAATACAATTTTTTTATTTTCATGCCTGGGCATTATATACTTCTGTGAAGCCCTTGGGGGTTCAAAGTTCTCACCACACATCTAGATAAGTTCCTTAGGGGGTTTAGTTTCCAAAATTGTGTCAGTTATGGGGGGTTTCTACTGTTTTGGTACATCAGGGGCTTTCCAAATGCGACATGGTGTCCGATCTCAATTCCAGCCAAAAACGTCAAATGGCGCTGCTTCCCTTCCGAGCTCTGCCATGCGCCCAAATAGTCATTTACACCCACATATGGGGTATCAGTGTACTCAGGACAAATTGCACAATAACTTTTAGGGACCTATTACCCTTGGAAAAATAAACATTGGGGGTGAAAAGATCATTTTTGTGGAAAAAATATGATTTTTTAATTGTACCGCTGTACGTTATAAACTTCTGTGAAGCCCTTGTGGGTTCAAAGTTCTCACCACATATCTAGATAAGTTCCTTGGGGGGTCTAGTTTCCAAAATGGGGTCACTTGGGGGGGTTTCCACTGTTTAGGTACATCAGGGGCTCTCCAAACACGACATGGCGTCTGATCTGAATTCCAGCCAATTTTGCATTGAAAAAGTCAAATGGCGCTCTTTCCCTGCTGAGGTCTGCCATGCGCCGAAACAGTGGTTCCCCCCCCCACATATCAGGTATCGGCGTACTCAGGACAAATTGCACAATAACTCTTGCAGTCCAATTTCTCCTGTTACCCTTGGTAAATTAAAAAAAATTGAACCTGAAGTATTTTTTTAGTGAAAAAAAGTTAAATGTTCATTTTTTTAAAAATATTCAAAAAATTCCTGTGACGCACCTAAAGGGTTAATAAACTTCTTGAATGTGGTTTTGAGCACCTTAAGGGGTGCAGTTTTTAGAATGGTGTCACTTTTGGGTATTTTCTATCATATAGACCCCTCAAAGTGGCTTCAAATGTGATGTGGTCCGTAAAAATAAAATGGTGTTGCAAAAATGAGAAATCGCTGGTCAACTTTTAACCCTTATAACTTCCTAACAAAACAAATTTTGGTTTCAAAATTGTGCTGATGTAAAGTAAACATGTGGGAAATGTTACTTATTCAGTTTTTTGTGTGCTATATCTCTGTGATTTAAGGGCATAAAAATTCAAAGTTGGAAAATTGCGAAATTTTCAAAATTTTCGCCAAATTTCCGTTTTTTTCACAAATAAACGCAAGTTATTTGAATGAAATTTTACCACTACCATGAAGTACAATATGTCACGAGAAAACAATGTCAGAATCACCGGTATCCATGGAAGCGTTTCAGAGTTATTACCTCATAAAGAGACAGTGGTCAGAATTGTAAAAATTGGCCTGGTCATTAACGTGCAAACCACCCTTGGGGCTTAAGGGGTTAAATAAGTATTTGATCACCTACCAACCAGCAAGAATTCTGGCTCTCCCAGACCTGTTAGCTTTTCTTTAAAAAGCCCTCCTGCTTTGCACTCATTACCTGTATTAATTGCACCTGTCTGAACTTACCTGTATAAAAAACACCTGTCCACAGACTCACCCAATCACACTCCCACCTCCATGAGTAAGACTCCAAGGAGCTGAAACACGTATGTCTCAGTCACATTGGGACTCCCATGCACTTTTAGTTTCATTTTATCTTGCTGGATTTTTGTTGTTCTGTATTGGATCTTTGGCTTTTGCCCTGTTGTCCGGACTTCTTGACTACCCAGCCTCATGGCTTGTTCGTGAGTAGTGACTGGCATCACATTACAACTTTCCTGTCTTGGGTTTAACCACTCAGCTGATTCAATAAAAGCTAAATTTTTATGATCCGTCACCCCAGTAACCTGATGAATTGCTCTATCCAAAAAATATTAAGCTGAAAGTACCATCAGCGTAGTTGGGGCATAAATTTATTGGCCTGTATATGATTCAGGAGACATTTAATTCAGTGGTCTTTAGATTAAGACTTCCTGCTATTCTTCGCATCCCGAATGTGTTCAAATATCCCTGTTGTGTTTGTCCCTGTCAGTGTTGTATGCCTTGTCTCTGCCTCTTTCTGTCTCTGTTGATGGATTATGAGGTGCAGAGGATTGTGGATTCTTGGAGGGTCAGAAAATTCTCCAATATCTTATTCAATGGAGGGGATATGGACCTGAAAAGAGATCGTTCCGAGGCTGATGATCTGGTCAAGGCCTTCTGTTGTAGGTTTCATGGGAAATCTTGGGGTCCAGTGGTCTCCCTAGAATAGGGGGAACAGTCACAATTCTGTATTCGTGTGCCTGGAAGCAGTGAATGACAATTCAACTGTCCAATCTAGGACACAGGCATGATGAGCTGTCAGTATGGTAGCAAACGCAGCCGCCCAATGGGAGACTGAGACATGCTGAGCTGTCAGTGTGATGAGTGACAATTCAGCTATCCAATCAGGGTTGGGGCTCGTTGTGCTCTGTGTTCCTGTATTTGATCTTTGTTGCCGACCTTGGACCTTGTCTTTGACCCTCCGTTTGCCTTATTGATCTGCTACTTTCCTGGAATTCTGACCTTGAACTGTGAACAGACTATGCCATTGCCTTATCCCTTTGTTTAAGATGAGGCCAAAAGACAAACACAGTATAGCCCATCAGTTTCTTAGAAAAGAGAATAAATAGAAGAAATCAGGAAGGATCTGGACTGGTACCCTAACATGCATTTCACATTAGGTTCTTCCAGGCAGCGTTGTCTATGTGCAAGATTAGCCAAGATCACGACTACAAAAACGGTCAACCTTTTGGAGCTTTCTCACTCTACAAAGTTGAGCATATACCCAAAATTGTCTGAGAGTAAAAATATCAAATGAAAGATTATCCAGTGGATGATAACAACCTAACAATGATGGGGTGAAAGGAAAATGTGAAGACTCACCATGATAAGCAGGCAGTTTACATTGTAGGCAAAACCAACACCATTGATGCCCCAACTAATATGTCCAAACACACAATCCATTGTTCATTGGTACAAGTAGGCTATAATGGTAAATGACCAGTTCCAAAGCCATTGGCATCTAAGGGTTCATTCAGTTTTTCCTGCACGAGAGATATCCGTGATACTTATGAGTAACACTCATATCTATTGTAGCTTATGGGGTAGTTCACATGCACAAATTTTTTCTTCTGAATGGTCCACAAAAAAGCAGAGAAACTTATCTGATAAGGATCATCATTTTGGATCAAACTCACCAATGCAAGTCTATGGAACTGTGAAAACATCGGACAGCACTTGGATGCCATGCGTGCGCTCACTTTTCATGTATTGTTTGACAAAAGAAGCTTAGGAAACGGAAATCAGTTTTGTTTTCATCTGAGAAAAACTGATAACTCTGACCAAAACTCTAATGACAGTAATTCAAAGGCACTGATGAAACCTGAATCATTTTTGCATACAAAAAACTCACATCTGAATGAGAAATGAAAGAAGTAGATAGAGATTCAATTTCTTGCCAGATATGCTACAAGATATCCAGCCTGCAAGCGCCAATATTCCTGCATTTCAATTTTTTTGTGAAAAGAAATTGCTGCACTTAGAAAGGCCATAGGATGTCCAACCTATTAATAGATAAGTGTCTCTAATAAAGCTCCCAATCAGTTAATAGATGCTTTATTTCCATTGTTTGCTTTTTGATAACAGATGTTTTTTGGTAATTGCTTACATTTATTAGTCATCATTTAGTGCTTTAAACAGTTTTCCATTTCTCTTGTATGACGACATGTGAATTTACATTGACTTTAACTCATGCAATTTACCAAGTAAATGATTTAAAAGAATGTGGCTACCTACCCGTGTGATTTCTCTTAGTAAGAAAATTTTCCCCACACTTTGAAAATGAAAATTACTTCTCCCCTGCAGGGCATCTCTGATGTGTAATTAGATTTGATGTGTTTGTAAAACATTTTCCACATTCTGATCACAAAAATGGGAGACTATGTGAATTTTCAGATGTCTAGCAAGAGTTGTCTTCCGATTAAAACATTTTCCACATTTAGAACATGAAAATGGTTTCTCCCCTGTGTGAATCTTTGCATGCAAGATTAAAACTGACTTGTGCTTAAAACATTTGCCACATATGAAACAAGAAAATGGCTTCTCCCCTGTGTGAATTGTCAGATGCTTAGCAAGATCAGATTTTGCAGCAAAGCATTTCCCACATTCTAAACATGAAAATGGCTTCTCCCCTGTGTGAATTCTCTGATGTCTAACAAGATCTGATTTCTCTATAAAACATTTCCCACATTCTGAACATGAAAATGGCTTCTCCCCTGTGTGAATTTTCAGATGTGTAGCAAGAGTTGTTTTCCGATTAAAACATTTTCCACATTCTGAACATGAAAATGGTTTCTTCCCTGTGTGAATCTTTTCATGCAAGACTAAAACTGATTTGTTATTAAAACATTTGCCACATACTGAACATGAAAATGGCTTCTCCCCTATGTGAATTGTCTGATGCTTAGTAAGATCAGATTTTGAAAAAAAGCATTTCCCACATTCTAAACATGAAAATGGTTTCTCCCCTGTGTGAATTCTCAGATGTTTAACAAGATCTGATCTCTCTATAAAACATTTCCCACATTCTGAACATGAAAATGGCTTCTCTCCTGTGTGAATTTTCATATGGGAAGCAAGATTTGTTTTCCAATTAAAACATTTTCCACATTCTGAACATGAAAATGGTTTCTCCTCTGTATGAAATCGCTGATGTGTAACAAGATGCGATTTAATTGTAAAACATTTCCCACATTCTGAACATGAAAATGGTTTCTCCCCTGTGTGAATTCTCAGATGTATAGCAAGATTTGTTTTCCGATTGAAATATTTCCCACATTCGGAACATGAAAATGGCTTCTCCCCTGTGTGAATTCGCTGATGTTTAGTAAGATCAGATTTCGTAGAACAACATTTCCCACATTGTGAACAGGAAAATGGCTTCTCCCCTGTGTGAATTTTCTGATGCCTAACGAGAGCTGATTTGTCTGAAAAACACTGCAAACATTCTGAACATGAAAATGGCTTCTCACCTGTGTGAATTCTCTGATGTTTAGTAAGATCATATTTTGTTATACAACATTTTCCACATTCTGAACATGAAAATGAATTATCCCCTGTGTGAATTCTCTGATGTTTAGTGAGATCAGATTTTGTTGCATAACATTTCCCACATTGTGAGCATGAAAATGGCTTCTCACCTGTGTGAGTTCTCAGATGTCTTGCAAGATTTGGTTTCCGATTGAAATGTTTCCCACACTCTGAACATGAAAATGGCTTCTCCCCTGTATGAATTTGCAGATGTTTAGTAAGCTCATATTTAGTAGAACAACTTTTCCCACACTGTGAACATGAAAATGGCTTCTCCGCTGTGTGAATTTTCTGATGCCTAGCAAGAGTTGATTTGTCTCCAAAACATTTCCCACATTCTGAACATGAAAATGGCTTCTCCCCTGTGTGAATTCTCTGATGTTTAGTAAGATCATATTTTGTTATGCAATATTTTCCACATTCTGAACATGAAAATGGCTTCTTTCTTCTGTGTGCTCTTTGATGTTCACCATCCATTTTGCTATATTTGTCTTGCTTAAGAAGGACTGGAGGTACGTCTGGTATAATGGGATGCTCTTCAAAGGTATCAGATATGATACCATGATCATTTGCATTAAAATCTGAAAATATTAAATATTTATCTGAGTACACGGTCCAGTTATCTGCCAAAAAAAATGTAAATAAAAGAAACAAAACAGGGCGCATCCACTGTGTGAAACCTTTAAAACACAATTGTAATGGTGAGGCAAGGAGAGACTCACCTGATAGGGTTGTGAAACTTCGGTCACAACACCTGCAAACGCATAAAACAGCTGCTGCAGTCTGCACAGGGTCCAAAGACTTGTAAGTGAAGATGGCTTTAAGGTGCAATGATACACTGCGCTGCTGTAGGTATAATTCAAAGAATTTTATTGGTGCCTATGCATTTCCTGAGCTGTCCCAGCTCACTTCATCAGGTGCCCTAATGAAGTGAGCTGGGACAGCTCAGGAAACGCGTAGGCACCAATAAAGTTCCTTGAATTATACCTACAGCAGCGCAGTGTATCATTGCACCTTAAAGCCATCTTCAAAAAAAATGTAAATGTATATATATATATATATATATATACAGTGGGGCAAAAAAGTATTTAGTCAGTCAGCAATAGTGCAAGTTCCACCACTTAAAAAGATGAGAGGCGTCTGTAATTTACATCATAGGTAGACCTCAACTATGGGAGACAAACTGAGAAAAAAAAATCCAGAAAATCACATTGTCTGTTTTTTTTTCATTTTATTTGCATATTATGGTGGAAAATAAGTATTTGGTCAGAAACAAAATTTCATCTCAATACTTTGTGATATATCCTTTGTTGGCAATGACAGAGGTCAAACGTTTTCTGTAAGTCTTCACAAGGTTGCCACACACTGTTGTTGGTATGTTGGCCCATTCCTCCATGCAGATCTCCTCTAGAGCAGTGATGTTTTTGGCTTTTCGCTTGGCAACACGGACTTTCAACTCCCTCCAAAGGTTTTCTATAGGGTTGAGATTTGGAGACTGGCTAGGCCACTCCAGGACCTTGAAATGCTTCTTACGAAGCCACTCCTTCGTTGCCCTGGCGGTGTGCTTTGGATCATTGTCATGTTGAAAGACCCAGCCACGTTTCATCTTCAATGCCCTTGCTGATGGAAGGAGGTTTGCACTCAAAATCTCACGATACATGGCCCCATTCATTCTTTCATGTACCCGGATCAGTCGTCCTGGCCCCTTTGCAGAGAAACAGCCCCAAAGCATGATGTTTCCACCACCATGCTTTACAGTAGGTATGGTGTTTGATGGATGCAACTCAGTATTCTTTTTCCTCCAAACACGACAAGTTGTGTTTCTACCAAACAGTTCCAGTTTGGTTTCATCAGACCATAGGACATTCTCCCAAAACTCCTCTGGATCATCCAAATGCTCTCTAGCAAACTTCAGATGGGCCCGGACATGTACAGGCTTAAGCAGTGGGACACGTCTGGCACTGCAGGATCTGAGTCCATGGTGGCGTAGTGTGTTACTTATGGTAGGCCTTGTTACATTGGTCCCAGCTCTCTGCAGTTCATTCACTAGGTCCCCCCGTGTGGTTCTGGGATTTTTGCTCACCGTTCTTGTGATCATTCTGACCCCACGGGGTGGGATTTTGCGTGGAGCACCAGATCGAGGGAGATTATCAGTGGTCTTGTATGTCTTCCATTTTCTAATTATTGCTCCCACAGTTGATTTCTTCACTCCAAGCTGGTTGGCTATTGCAGATTCAGTCTTCCCAGCCTGGTGCAGGGCTACAATTTTGTTTCTGGTGTCCTTTGACAGCTCTTTGGTCTTCACCATAGTGGAGTTTGGAGTCAGACTGTTTGAGGGTGTGCACAGGTGTCTTTTTATACTGATAACAAGTTTAAACAGGTGCCATTACTACAGGTAATGAGTGGAGGAAAGAGGAGACTCTTAAAGAAGAAGTTACAGGTCTGTGAGAGTCAGAAATCTTGTTTGCTTGTTTCTGACCAAATACTTATTTTCCACCATAATATGCAAATAAAATGAAAAAAAAACAGACAATGTGATTTTCTGGATTTTTTTTTCTCAGTTTGTCTCCCATAGTTGAGGTCTACCTATGATGTAAATTACAGACGCCTCTCATCTTTTTAAGTGGTGGAACTTGCACTATTGCTGACTGACTAAATACTTTTTTGCCCCACTGTATATATATATATACACACACATATATATATACACATATATATATATATATATATATATATATATATATTTTTTTTTCCAATAGACAATGAATCATTACTAGAAACTGATTGCTCCTTAAGTGCTATCTGCCTGACTTCTTTGCATGACCTGGATCATTTTTGACTTGATAATGTATAAAATGCCAGTCCGCGACTAACTCCTGTGACCCAGGTAATCCCTGCAGTGAAGTCCAAATCGTAGTTAAAAAGTGACACTCAGGCATTCCTTCACCCACTGTCTGTTTCGTCCAGCACTAGGCTATCCACAGTTTGCACCACCTTGCTGGTAAGCATAATAATAACAGAATAACTGACCAATATAAAATTTAAAGGGTTGTTGCCTTGTAAATATGTCCATCGCTGCATTTTGCTATAGAAACTAACTGTAGTGGACTCACCATCCTGGGGTTCACTGGCGAGTCTCTGCCACTGCTCCAGATGTCTGGCATTGACTGTGGCACTCTTGCTCACTGATTGGTTGCTGTGCTGTTGAAACGATGTCAGCCTGGCAGGCAATGCTAGACCTCGGGAGCAGCGACAGAGACTTTCCACAATATGTCAGACTGGCAACACTCCTCAATATAGAAACTGCAAAACCCAGAAGAAAAAGTTCTGCAATTTTTGAAATCACAGGATTTAAAAACTTGTGAGTACGGTAATATGTAAACAAAATGGAAACAAAATATCACCATTTTTTCAGTATCGAGTATGAGCATCTTGTGCAAAAATACACTTGCTCACTTTGGTTGCTATCAATCAGGTTATTAATGGTCATCTCAGGAATCTTCAGCCGCACTGAATACACTTTTGCAAGAAAATCCTAAAGATCTTCTGCTGGCAGCTCCCTTTGTAATTGATATCTGAGCAACAATATTGAGGAAAAAGTAAATCCAGGCAATTCTCAAAACACTAAAATATCTCCCAGGCACCACCAGCTCCAGGTCACGCCTATAGGGAGTCCTTGTGCCCCACTTATGCCAACTTGCTCTTTGTCTGCTTGGAGGAAGCCATAATATTTGATGATGATGGAGAATCAAGTATTGAGAAGATTGAAATGTCGGCCGGTTATATCGACGGTGTCTTTTTAATAATGGCAGGGCACAGCAAATGGATTTGTCACTAGACTTAACCTTAACTCCATATGCTTGTGTTTTACGTATGAATATAGTTGTACAAGTCTGCATTTTCTGGATGCTTTGGTTAGGAATACTGAGGAGGGCTCACTGGTAAATTGTACCCACAGGAAATCAACATTTACCAATTCTCTCCTAAGCAAGAGCAAACACAAACAATGTGCTGATCTAGCATATTGTTAGGCATCAGGTTTCTGCCTCTGCACAGCAGGAATCCCGAGCCTTGCCATCTGCGGTCTCCCATTCCTCTCCGACCACAGAGGAGCCTGCTCAGCAAGGACGTTGTTATTGGCATCTTGCTCAGTCTACTACTGTTGGCTTGGTTACTGCTGCTAATCAGGGTTCAGCTATAGTAACCTGCAATAGCCAGCAGCGAGCAGCTCCTGGGACTAAGTCCTTCTTTCAGTCCACTGAGGATGCTCGTGGGAAGTCCTCTCATTGGAGGTCTGAGGTCACATGCTCAGGTCCTATTGCTGCTCCCATTGGACCACTAGGAAGGTCCCGGAAGGACGCTGCTATAAAAGAGTCGCATGGTGGCACGGCCATGCGCTAGTATAGACTCTTATGCTTATTTGTGTGTATGATGATGGATGCATGTATCTGGTGTCTGACTCATAACTCCCCTCCCTTGGATACGTATGTTGGTTAGGGATTCAGAGTTAGAGTCAGCGCCAATGGGTGGCTATGCTCACACCACTGTGCTCTGAGTACTCTGCACACACTAGCGCCCGATGGTGTCGCCCACTGCAGGGCACTATCGTACCGTGGCAAGTGTCAGCTACTGCCTGAGCAGCGCCTCGCGCAACCTGTGCGCTTATCTGGCCCAACCCTGGGCAATTAGAGGCGTCTGCCTGAGCTTATCTGGGATTATTATTCCGTGCTGGCACCGCTGCAGCGGCGCCGAGCTCTAGTGGACTAGAAGGACTCTAATCCCGTGTCCTTGGGACAGAGTCCTGTGTCCGTATTCTAGCGCTCATCTGGCCGAGCCCTGAGAGCTTAACAGGCTGCAGCATTTACTTTGTGCGGCACCGCGGTTCTGTGAAGTAACAGAGCTCGCTTCTGTACACACCGGGTGACGCTAACCCGCGTATGGTCATTTATTGTCTGCCGTTCTACATCTCTGCACGGTGGACCCCAAGCTGCGAATGCACCTCATTGTCATTTTTATTATTTGGTGCATTCCGCCAGCCTAACACATGACTTTGCAATTGCCAACCAATGACGTCTCACATTTCCTCGATGGTAGAAAAGTCCAGAGACACTGCAGGACATGGGAGCACGCTGCTCGCAACAGGACAAGCAACATGTGGCCTGGGGTTGTCGTGTGTACTGAAAAATGACTACTGTGATACTTTGGAAAATTGGCCATACCACTGCTTCCTCATTCAAATCAATATATGGCTGAGTTATTAGTGTACCTGAATGAAGATGACAGGGGTAAAGATATGGCAAATTATGCCACCCCACGCCATAACCCTGAGAGTTTCAACAATGTGACGTTCCCTCCTTAAGGCTTCTTCATGGCACGGTATGCATAGTCTCCAGACCATTCTCCAGTCTATCATTGCATCTAAGGCAAAAACTGGACTCATCATTGAAGGGGACAGACCTCCATTCTAGTCTTCATTGCCATCTTGTTCTGCACCTTCTTAGCTGGTGATTTAGTGGCTTATAAAAATTCAGAACTTTGTAAAAAATATAAAAGTGTATAATTTACCTTAAAGGGTTAATGAATGCTATATTTGAATAGATCTGTCTTTTTCGGATGTGGAGATACGAAACATGCCTACTTTTCACATTTTTTTTTTTTAGTTTTACGAAAAAGTGAATGACTGGATTTTCTTTTTACCCTCTTCAACACCTTTTTAAAGCTACTTTTTGTTTATTTTTTAGACTCTTCCATTTTAAAGAGTGAAAACAGACATATTAGATAAGACAACATTTTATGGAGGTTTACCCTGGTGATGTGTCAATGTTAGAAGACGTTGGTATTTGTAAACCCTCAAAAGGAAACTGTACTCGAGAACCAAAAAGTATAAATGAAATAAGACAGATCTCATGTTCCTCTATTAGTCTCCTACATGTATTCTTCTTAAGTTATTATTAAAAAGTGTGAATGAGCATGAAACCCGTCGGCGGGGATGTGGCCATTAGTGTGTGTGTTTTTCATTAGTGCATGCGTGCACAGAAGGACTGTTTTTAACCAGGGAATAAAACTGATGTTTCAAACTTTCTATGTGCAACAGGATTATGGCTTTACAATATTCTCCGAATCCTTATTTTGAGATCATAGATGCCCATCGTATTAATGGGTTACTTACCTCTACTGTGCAGCCACTGCACCAAATCCATAGTGGGGCTGGTGCACAGTGCTTGAAATAATATTGGTTTGATTCACGTGATTAGTTTAGAAAGTGCTAAAAGGACTAATACCATTAAAAATTAACTTTCAATAGAGTAATTATAAACGACCATCAAAAAACATATAATACCTAACCAGCAACTAAAAATTAGCTGACCTACAGCTGACTAGTACTATAAAGAGGGGGTTCATACTGGATGCACCTGGTCCACCCTTTTATCTCCTGATTAAATTCTGCCAATCAGCGTAGGTTGGCAGCCTAACTTGAACGAAGGATGGCACCCCTGCTCAACGGCGACTCACCCTGATGACTCTAGAAGTCTCTACTCAACTTGTGTCAAAATAATGTACCATACCAAATGAGGCAACCTATTACTCCAAAAAATACCACCTACAGGTGCTTCTCCCAAAATTAGAATATCATCAAAAAGTTAATTTATTTCAGTTCTTCAATACAAAAAGTGAAATTCATATATTATATAGAGTGATTACAGACAGAGTGATCTATTTCACGTGTTTATTTCTGTTTATGTTGGTGATTATGGCTTACAGCCAATGAAAACCCAAAAGTCATTATCTCAGTAAATTAGAATCCTTTATAACATCAGCTTGAAAAATGATTTTAAAATCCAAGATGTTGGCCTACTGAAATGTATATTTAGTAGATGCACTCAATACTTGGGTCATTGCTCCTTTTGCATCAATTACTGCATCAATGCGGCGTGGCATGGAGGCGATCAGCCTGTGGAACTGCTGAGGAGATATGGAAGCCCAGGTTACTTTGATAGCAGCCTTCAACTTGTCTGCATTGTTGGGTTAAGGTCAGGCGAGATTGCTGGCCAATCAAGCACAGTGATACTGTTGTCTGTAAACCAGGTATTGGTACTTTTGGCAGTGTAGACAGGCGCCAAGTCCTGCTGGAGAATGAAATTTCCATCTCCATAAAGCTTGCTGGCAGAGGGAAGCATGAAGTGCTCTAAAAATTTTTGGTAGAACGCTGCGCTGACTTTGGTCTTGATAAAACAAAGTGAACCTACACCAGCAGATGAAATGGCTCCTCAAACCATCACTGATTGTGGAAATTTCACACTAGACCTCAAGCACACTCTACACCCCATCTTGCCTGAAAAAAATAACAGAAATGTAGGCTGTGCGCACACGGTGTTGAAACTGCTGAGGAATTTTCCCTGTAGTTTTTGCTAAGGCCAGGTTCACATAGTGTTAACACAGCCTGTTCAACATATAGAGTTGATGGGCTGCGTTAACGCTAGAGCATAACGGTGGCTAGCGCTGATGATTCATCAGCACTAGCGGTGACGGAGCCTCAGACGCTTCAGCCCGCGTCCGAGGCTCCGTCAGTGCTTGACGGCACATCGCGAACGCGTGCCGCTTTACGCCATGCGTCGTGATGCGCCACATAATGAGACTGAAAGGCAGCGTTAACGGACTGCCTAATGCAGTGACCCCAGCCTAAATCCACAGGTAAAATGACCTGCGTTTTACCTGCGGTTTTGCTGCAGTTTTTGTGCGGTTTTCCCCTGCAGTTTACCACCTGCGGTTTTCTAGAATGGAGCAGGTGGAAAACTGCAGCAAATCCGCACAAAAGAAGTGACATGCTGCAGTTTTCAATCCCCATCAAATCTGCACGGAAAAAAACGCAGCATGTGCACTGCGGATTTTGATTTACATTGCCTTTAATGGTACTGTACATCACATGCAATTCTGCTGCAGATCCGCAGGGCCAAATCCGCTGCGGATCCGCAGCAGAATTCGCACGGTGTACACATAGCTGTAGAAATTTTTCCAAATTTATTAAAAAAGCAAAACTGAAACATCACAAGGTCATAAGTATTCAGACCCTTTGTTCAGTATTGATTAGAAGCACCCTTTTGAGCTAGTACAGACATGAGTCTTCATGGGAATGATACAAGTTTTTCACACCTGGATTTGAGGATCTTGGGGATCCTTTGCCATTCTTCCTTGCAGTTCCTCTCCAGTTCCGTCAGGTTGGATGGTGAACGTTGGTGTTCAGGTCTCTCCAGAGATGCTCAATTAGGTTTAGGTCAGGGCTCTGACTGGGCCAGTCAAAAATGGTCACAGAGTTGTTCTGAAGCCAAGCCTTTGTTATTTTAGCATTGTGCTTAGGGTCATTGTCTGGTTGGAAGGTGAACCTTCGGCCAAGTCTGAGGTCCAGAGCAAATTGGAAGAGGTTTTCATCCAGAATATCTCTGTACTTGGCCACATTCATGTTTCCTTCAATTGCATCCAGTTGTCCTGTCCCTACAGCTGAAAAACACCCCCATAAGGCTGGTTTCACATTTGCGTTTTTTTGCGCTGGAAAAAAACGCATACGTGCGCATGCGTTTTTTCCCCTATATTTAACATGGGTGCGCATACCTGCGCGCTGGTAAGCGCACGTATGCGATTTTCATGCGCTGCGTTTTTTTGGGGTGTGCGTTTGTATTTTCCAGACGCAGCATGTTGCATTTTTTGGCCCTGCAAAAAAGCGCATGCGCACGTATGCGCACGTTTTGCGCTAAAAATGGCCATTATAGCCTATGGATGCGCATACGTGCGCACTGGCATGCTCATGTATGCGTTTTTTTGCACATGCGTTTTTTTTTGTTAACCATGGAATTTAGGGGTTTGGGTTAGAGTTAGGGTTAGTTAAGGGGGTTTAGGGTTAGGGTTAGGGTCAGGGTCAGGGTTAGGGTTGGGGTTAGGGTCAGGGTTAGGGTTAAGTATGGTTTGGTTAAGGGTCAGGGTTAGGGTTAAGGTTAGTTAGGGTTTGGGTTAGGGTTAAGTATGGTTTGGTTAAGGGTTAGGGTCAGGGTTAGGGTTAGGGTCAGGGTTAAGGTTAGTTAGGGTTTGGGTTAGGGTTAAGTATGGTTTGGTTAAGGGTTAGGGTCAGGGTTAGGGTTAGGGTTAAGGTTAGTTAGGGTTTGGGTTAGGGTTAAGTATGGTTTGGTTAAGGGTTAGGGTCAGGGTTAGGGTTAGGGTCAGGGTTAAGGTCAGGGTTAGGGTTAGTTAGGGTTTAGGGTTTGGGTTAGGGTTAAGTATGGTTTGGTTAAGGGTTAGGGTCAGGGTTAGGGTTAAGGGTTAGGGTCAGGGTTAGGGTTAGTAAAGTCATGGTTTGGGTTAGTGTGCGGGGCCACCTAATGTTGGAAAAAAACGCAAACGCGGTAAAAACGCACTAAAAACGCATACAAACGCATAAAAACGCTGCGTTTTTTTCATGCATGCTCATAAAAATGCTTGAAAAAAACGCAGCAGTTGTATGCTTTTGTATGCGTTTTTTCAATGCGTTTTTTTGCGGGAAAAACGCGCTGCAAAAAAAAGCAAGTGTGAAACTAGCCTAACATGATGCTGCCACCACCATGTTTCACTGTTGGGATTGTATTGGACAGGTGATGAGCAGTGCCTGGTTTTCTCCACACATCACTCTTAGAATTATCACCAAAAAGGTCTATCTTCGTCTTATCAGACCAGAGAATCTTATTTCTTATAGTCTGGGAGTCCTTCATGTGTTTTTTAGCAAACTCTATGCGGCTTTCATATGTCTTGCACTGAGGAGAGGCTTTCATTGGCCAACTCTGCCATAAAGGCCCGAATGGTGGAGGGTTGCAGTGATAATTGACTTTGTGGAACTTTCTCCCATCTCCCTACTGCATCTCTGGAGTTCAGCCACAGTGATCTTGGGGTTTTTCTTTACCTCTCTCACTAAGGCTCTTCTCCCAGTATTGCTCAGTTTGGCTGGACGGCCAGGTCTAGGAAGACTTCTGATTGTCCCAAACTTCTTCCATTAAGGATTATGGAGGCCACTGTGCTCTTAGGAACCTTGAGTACTACAGAAATTATTTTGTAACCTTTTCTAGATTTGTGCCTTGCCACAATTCTGTCTCTGAGCTCCTTGACCAGTTCCTTTGACCTCATGATTCTTATTTGGCCTGACATGCACTGTGAGCTGTGAGGTCTTACATAGCCAGGTGTGTGCCTTTACTAATCAAGTCCTATCAGTTTAATTAAATACAGCTGGACACTTATGACCATGTGATACAAAAGTTTTTCTTTTTTAATAAATTTGCAAAAATTTCTAAACTTAAATATCACATGGTCATAACTACGCCTGCGCAGAAGCGTGCTGCCAGTGGCGATGAAGCAAGCAGAAGGACAATGTCGCAAGAAGATGGGAGGCGCCGGATCAGGATCTGCGACACCCATCGGACCGCCCCCCCGGGTGAGTATAATAAAACTTATTTTTCTTATCTTTCAGGTTGGATCGGGGACTTATCTACAGCATTATAGAATGCTGTAGATAAAACCTGAAAGGAGGGGGCCGCATCTTATAGCGGCAAAAAGAGATGACAGGTGCAGTTTAATATTTCCCCCTCTCCTCCCTGACTTAAATTTAAGGATAAATTCTTTGGTTACTGACCGTCTCTTCTTCTTACTAATATTGTGATTTTTGGATATGTAGATACTTTCCTCATATTGTTGGCATTTTCAACTTTGGCTGCTTTAATTCAATTCCCCACCCCTGTTGCTTCTATATATACAGTGGGGAAAAAAAGTATATAGTCAGTCAGCAATAGTGCAAGTTCCACCACTTAAAAAGATGAGAGGCGTCTGTAATTTACATCATAGGTAGACCTCAACTATGGGAGACAAACTGAGAAAAAAAAATCCAGAAAATCACATTGTCTGTTTTTTTTCATTTTATTTGCATATTATGGTGGAAAATAAGTATTTGGTCAGAAACAAAATTTCATCTCAATACTTTGTGATATATCCTTTGTTGGCAATGACAGAGGTCAAACGTTTTCTGTAAGTCTTCACAAGGTTGCCACACACGGTTGTTGGTATGTTGGCCCATTCCTCCATGCAGATCTCCTCTAGAGCAGTGATGTTTTTGGCTTTTCACTTGGCAACACGGACTTTCAACTCCCTCCAAAGGTTTTCTATAGGGTTGAGATCTGGAGACTGGCTAGGCCACTCCAGGACCTTGAAATGCTTCTTACGAAGCCACTCCTTCGTTGCCCTGGCGGTGTGCTTTGGATCATTGTCATGTTGAAAGACCCAGCCACGTTTCATCTTCAATGCCCTTGCTGATGGAAGGAGGTTTGCACTCAAAATCTCACGATACATGGCCCCATTCATTCTTTCATGTACCCGGATCAGTCGTCCTGGCCCCTTTGCAGAGAAACAGCCCCAAAGCATGATGTTTCCACCACCATGCTTTACAGTAGGTATGGTGTTTGATGGATGCAACTCAGTATTCTTTTTCATCCAAACACGACAAGTTGTGTTTCTACCAAACAGTTCCAGTTTGGTTTCATCAGACAATAGGACATTCTCCCAAAACTCCTCTGGATCATCCAAATGCTCTCTAGCAAACTTCAGACGGGCCCGGACATGTACAGGCTTAAGCAGTGGGACATGTCTGGCACTGCAGGATCTGAGTCCATGGTGGCGTAGTGTGTTACTTATGGTAGGCCTTGTTACATTGGTCCCAGCTCTCTGCAGTTCATTCACTAGGTCCCCCCGCGTGGTTCTGGGATTTTTGCTCACCGTTCTTGTGATCATTCTGACCCCACGGGGTGGGATTTTGCGTGGAGCACCAGATCGAGGGAGATTATCAGTGGTCTTGTATGTCTTCCATTTTCTAATTATTGCTCCCACAGTTGATTTCTTCACTCCAAGCTGGTTGGCTATTGCAGATTCAGTTTTCCCAGCCTGGTGCAGGGCTACAATTTTGTTTCTGGTGTCCTTTGACAGCTCTTTGGTCTTCACCATAGTGGAGTTTGGAGTCAGACTGTTTGAGGGTGTGCACAGGTGTCTTTTTATACTGATAACAAGTTTAAACAGGTGCCATTACTACAGGTAATGAGTGGAGGAAAGAGGAGACTCTTAAAGAAGAAGTTACAGGTCTGTGAGAGCCAGAAATCTTGATTGCTTGTTTCTGACCAAATACTTATTTTCCACCATAATATGCAAATAAAATGAAAAAAAAACAGACAATGTGATTTTCTGGATTTTTTTTTCTCAGTTTGTCTCCCATAGTTGAGGTCTACCTATGATGTAAATTACAGACGCCTCTCATCTTTTTAAGTGGTGGAACTTGCACTATTGCTGACTGACTAAATACTTTTTTTCCCCACTGTATGTTGGACTGCTCATTTGATCCAAACTTATCTAATTAGGTTTGGAAATAGGTGATATTTTTTTTGGAGTTGTTTGGAGTAATAGGTTGCCTCATTTGGTATGGTACTTTATTTAGCCACAAGTTGAGTAGGGACTTCTAGGGTCATAAGAGTGAGCCGCTGCTGAGTGGGGGGCGCCATTTTGTATTCAAGTTAGGAAGCCAACCTCGGCTGATAGGCAGGATTTAATCAGGGGATAATAGGGTGAACAAAGAACATCCAGTATGAACCCCCTCTTTATAGCATTAGTCTGCAGTAGGTCAGCTAACTTTTAGTTGCCTGGTTAGGCGTTACATGTTTTTTTGAAGGTCGTTTATAGTTATTCTAGTTATAGTTAATTTTTAATGGTATTAGTCCTTTGCACAGTGCTATCCCTATACACATTGTTGCTAAGTTCATGCCCTCAAGAGTTTATATCTTGTGAGATATCATCTATATATATATATATATATATATATATATATATATATAAAAATGAGTGCATGTATGTGTGTATGTATGTGTGTATCGGCCACGCCCACTCCACATAGCAAACAATCACTAAACATCTTTCAATTCACCAGAGCTGTTTAAAAGAAGCTGAGCTGTGATTGGTTGCTTTGAGCAACAGTTTTCCTTGTAGACAGTTGTGGTAACTGAGGCCTATTATTCTTATCATTTCTATGGTGTTATCGTCCTTCTGTAATGCTGGAAATAACACAATTTATTACCGCGCCAACACAGACCACCCTCTGACACAGACTGCAGGGGGAGCCCAGTATCACACACGATAGTATTAGATACACGGCTCAGCAGACAGTATCACACAGGATAGGATTAGATACACAGCTCAGCAGACAGTATCACACAGGAGAGGATTAGATACACGGCTCAGCAGTCAGTATCACACAGGATAGGATTAGATACACAGCTCAGCAGACAGTATATTGCAGGATAGGATTAGATACACTGCTCAGCAGACAGTATATTGCAGGATAGGATTAGATACACTGCTCAGCAGACAGTAACACACAGGATAGGATTATATACACAGCTCAGCAGACAGTATCACACAGGATAGGATTAGATACACGGTTCAGCAGTCAGTATCACACAGGAGAGGATTAGATACACAGCTCAGCACAGTAACACACAGGTTAGGATTAGATACACAGCTCAGCAGACAGTATCACACAGGATAGGATTAGATACACAGCTCAGATTTGCAATCTCCATGCTTTTCTCATGGACAACTTTATGTGGCCTGTTGAAGAGTTGGAACTGCCAAAAATCTGTTCATTTTTGCACCGGAAGGAAAAACCAAAAATGTTGTTTATCAAAAGGCTCTTGAAGGAGTTGAAAATAAAATACTATCAATACTTGGGTAATCGTTTAGTTAATTTGTGTTGCAAATCTGTAGTGTTGAATATATGATGTGAAATGTTTTTATGTGCAATAAAATCATTATAATTTGTTATAACTAACCACAGTTGGTTACTATGCCCAGGCAACACCGGGCTCTTCAGCTAGTTAATAATAATAATCCTCTACCACTGATGGCCAGGCTCCCCATCAGTCATGCATCTTCTTCCGGATGGAGCAATCACATAACCAAACAAAAAGAACTGATTGTACAGAGATCGACCCAATAATTTTCTTTGTGGAGAAACAGTATTTCAGTTTTAGCTTGTGAAATGTTGCGGCTAAAATGCGTTAATATAAATAAAAATTAAAAAGTGTGTTTTTTGTTGAAGAACTAAATTTTTCAGTCACTAAAAATGCACATCAAAAAGCTCTGAGTGAACAAACCCTAAAAAACTGCAACATATAATTCTACAGGGAGAAGAATCTGTGACTTCTCTGCATTTAGTGGTTACTACTCACCTGGGCAGTGATCTGTAGGAATCTCCTCTTTACACCGTTCATCACCCCTCACATATGTCTCTGTGGTATTAATATGGATCAGATCTTCACCCTGAAACAAATATAGTAAAAGTCACAGACAGATGGAGAAGTCACATCTATGATCAGCTCTAATCCTGCCATCTCCACCGTTCTCATTACACAAGTATAAAACATATACAGTGGGGAAAAAAAGTATTTAGTCAGCCACCAATTGTGCAAGTTCTCCCACTTAAAAAGATGAGAGAGGCCTGTAATTGACATCATAGGTAGGCCACAACTATGAGAGTCAAAATGAGAAAACAAATCCAGAAAATCACCTTGTCTGATTTGGCAAGATTTATTTTGCAAATTATGGTGGAAAATAAGTATTTGGTCATTAACAAAAGTTCATCTCAATATTTTGTTATATATCCTTTGTTGGCAATGACAGAGGTCAAACATTTTCTGTAAGTCTTCAGAAGGTTGGCACACGCTGTTGGTGGTATGTTGGCCCATTCCGCCATGCAGATCTCCTCTAGAGCAGAGATGTTTTGGGCTTGTTACTGGGCAACACGGACTTTCAAATCCCTCCAAAGGTTTTCTATGGGGTTGAGATCAGGAGACCGGCTAGGCCACCCCAGGACCTTCATATGCTTCTTATGAAGCCACTCCTTCATTGCCCTGGTAGTGTGCTTGGGATCATTATCATGCTGAAAGACCCATCCATGTTTCATCTTCAATGCCCTTGCTGATGGAATGAGGTTTGCACTCGAAATCTCACGATACACAGCCCCATTCATTCTTTTATGTACACAGATCAGTCATCCTGGTCCCTTTGAAGAGAAACAGCCTCAAAGCATGATGTTGCCATCCCCATGCTTCACAGTAGGGATGGTGTTCTTTGAATGCAACTCGGAATTCTGTCTCCTCCAAAAAAACGACAAGTCTTGTTTCTACCAAACAGTTCTACTCTGGTTTCATCAGACCATATGACATTCTCCCAATACTTTTCTGGATGATCCAAATGCTCTCTAGCAAACTTCAGACGGGCCCAGACATGTACTAGCTTAAGCAGGGGGACACGTCTGGCACTGCAGGATCAGAGTCCCTGGCGGCATAGTGTGTTACTGATGGTAGCCCTTGTTACAGTGGTCCCAGCTCTATGCAGGTCATTCACTAGGTCCCCCGTGTGGTTCTGGGATTTTTGCTCACCATTTTTGTGATCATTTTGACCCCATGGGGTAAAACCTTGCATGGAGCTCCAGATCGAGGGAGATTATCAGTGGTCTTGTATGTCTTCCATTTTCTTTTTATTGCTCCCACAGTTGGGCGGTTCCATGCGGAGAAGGAATATTTTCAACATTTTCAAATATTTTGGAAATAGTTAATTTTTTGTAAGTTTTACTTCATTACACATGGCATAAGGTGGAAACACTGTTTCTTTCAATTTCCACATATTTCCAAGATGGCAGAGGGTTGCATGTGAACACCTACTGTTCTTACTGGAATCATACAGTTACAGGCTATATTGGTAAGTGGATTACTATTAGCTAGCAGCATGTATAACTTAAGTTCAGTAAATATAAAAGAAGCACTGTTAGGAAACCAAAATACTCTAATATCTTTGGTTCTGTAAGATTATTGTTTACCAGAAATTTTGCACATATCCATTGTAGACATTTTCTCAGTAACTTAAGTTACCAAAAAGAGAAAAAGTTTTGGTAGGATTGAGAACGAAGCATAAATTAAGTTGTTACTTGCAGAGTTCTTATATTGCATCATGTATTAACTAAGTTTCATGTTGCTCCTAAAAGTTTCACAGTTTCTGTATGACGTTAACTTATCGTAACGTAAGTTACTTCAGCTTTTCAATGTAAGTTACATGCTTTTCAATTTTTGAAAAACACTGACAGTCAGCTTTTTGAAATAATTAAATACTATCATAATTTTGATGTTCATTTTACTTTATATTTATAAGTATTATTATACTTTATAATATATTATATTGTATATTTATATTATATATATTACTATATATTATATTATAACGTAATATTATATTTCCAAATTTTCATGCTATAGGGTATTTTGCAGGCAAATTTATTGGCTTTAGAACCACTAAAAACATGGTCTGTTACAATGCTAATAACTGCAAGTACCCTGAGATTGAATACAAAGTTGATGACTGGGTTGAAGTAATGTATGATGGCAGAAAGTATCGTGGAATTGTTATTGAGGTTGCATGCAATGAGATGAAAATGAAAACCATGGAACTCTATGACAAGAATAAAAATACCTGGAAATGGCCATCTAAAGATGATGACATTTATTATGATGTCCGTCAAATTTTAAGAAAGGTTGGTCAAAATAGGTTCTAGGGACATTTGGGAATTTTTTGATTAGCCAGGAAGTTAAATGAGCAGTGAGCACAAATTTACATCCTTGATGAAGTTCTTCATTAGCTGTGTCTGAATTCATTAGACTGGACCACATATGTAGGCCTAGATTAAAACTTAGTCTACATTATAGAAAAATATTCAGAATTGAGAGTCCTCAGAGGTTGATACCTTTTAATGACTAACTGAAAAGATCGTAACAATTGCAAGCTTTCGAGACTACTCACGTCTCTTCATCAGGCATAGACTAATACAAAATCTGAAGAATCACATATTTATGCACAACACAGAACAGAAAAAACGCAATAGATAAGACAAGTGACGTGAAGCAGAACTATCATTATGGGGGAGTGATAGACAGTTATGGCCATAAATATTGGACCAGTTCATAGATAAGGAGTGAAAGTTTTATTGTCCTCTGATTGGGGTCTGGTTCTGTGTTGTGATGCCCCCTCAAGGTCTTAGGAGCAAATTCCTTAATTGATGTAAAAAGACATAAATCCATGCGACACATTCATTCCTGCATTGATAGTGTCAAAGGTTTTCATGAGTTTGTACTCACAGACTCTTCTGACTCTCTGAGATGTGAAGTTACCTTTCAATACCAGTAATTTCATATCCATGGTGTTGTGATCAGGCATACAAATATATATTTTTCTATCTACTGGCTAACACGGTACAAAGATATACATCTTTCCTGTAGTCTACATTATGTAATTGATCAACGGTCATATTTTGTAATCAAAATTTCCACTCTGCAAAAATGTTGACAACTGAAGTATGAATATTGATTACATTTTTATACTAAATTTTAGTCTACATATGTAGTTCACACCAATGAATTCATATGAGCCTATGTTTTGTCTAAATAAAGGCAGTTTGCTTTCTCAAATATGAACACTGACAAAGCTGAACACATTCTTTGTTTTGTAACGTAAGTTACTAAATTGTGTTGTAACGTAAGTTACCTACATTTCTTGTAATAAAAACTGTTGCATTTAACCTGAGAGGTTAGAATAAATTTGTTAAAGTTGCTTGGACTATGGTGTTTTAATACAATAAAAATAGTGCTTCTCCCCTGTATACCAGAACAGAAAATTTGGCAGTCTCATGATATGGACAATTGCCTTTCCTTTTTGTGTAACGTAAGTTACCAAGTAATGACACTGTATTTTGTATTTATTTTGTATTGTTGAAAAACCAAACTGTGTAGAAATCTATTGAGAATAGTGTAATGTACAATATACATTCACTCATTTTTGTGCCTGCCTTCAAAGAACAGTCTGTAGCCATTATTAACTCAGTTTTTGGCTTGTGAATGTAATGTAAGATACCATGGAATCGCCCAGTTGATTTATTAACACCAAGCTGCTTGTCTATTGCAGATTCAGTCTTCCCAATCTGGTGCAGGGCTACAATTTTGTTTCTGATGTCCTTCAACAGCTCTTTGGTCTTCACCACATAGAACTTTGGAGTGTGACTGTTTGAGGTTGTGGACAGGAGTCTTTTATACTGGTAACAAGTTCAATCATGTGCCATTACTACAGGTAATGAGTGGAGGACAAGAGGAGCCTCTCAAAGAAGTTACAGGTCTGTGAGAGCCAGAAATCTTGCACGTTTTAGGTGACCAAATACTTATTTTCCACCAAAATTTTCAAAATAAATCTTGCCAAATCAGACAAGGTGATTTTCTGGATTTGTTTTCTCATTTTGTTTCTCATAGTTGTGGTCTACCTATGATGTCAATTACTGGCCTCTCTCATCTTTTTAAGTGGGAGAACTTGCACAATTGGTGGCTGACTCAATACTTTTTTCCCCATTGTAATACTGGTGGATTAAACAAGACTACACATCATAGGGGACATCTCATGACACCTTCTCTCCCATCTACCTGATGATCCTGAGGAACATTGAGATGTTCTTGTTTACAGTCATGAGGAGGATGAGGACGGGGACATCTCTCTGGTGCTGTCCTCCTACTGGATAGAACTGGAGGAAACACATACAGGGACTGATTTCATCCTTTACATACAGATAATTATAGACCGTGTGTATTTAGTTCTGTCTGTTACCTGCTGATGTGAGGGGCTGGGGAACCTCCATCATGACGTCCTTATGCAGATTTTTGTGTCCTTCTAAGTACTCCCACTCCTCCATGGAGAAATAGACAGCGACATCCTGACACCTTATAGGAACCTGACACATACAATTATATGGTCATCCCCCCGATCCCTTCAAAGTGTAACAATATAATGTCCCAGCATTCCCAGCAGTGTCACCTCTCCAGTCAGCAGCTCAATCATCTTGTAGGTGAGTTCTAGGATCTTCTGGTTACTGACGTCTTCATGTATCAGGGGGTGAGGTGGAGGCCCCATGATTTGACTCAGGGGTCTTCCCCATCCCTCAGACACAGCGTCCTGACAACGCTCACTAGAGGTCTTCTTCACTACTGTGTAATCCTGGTTATGGAGAGACGCATTAATAAATCTCACTACAGACATTTCCAGAGTCCTCACCTCTCCAGTTCTGTCCATCTGTTATTCCCATAGATAAGAATGATGTAATGTGACGTCATCAGAATCTCTCACCTCTCCAGTAAGCCGGAAGAGGATCTCTAGGGTGAGGTGTAATATCCTCTCCACCAACTTGTTCCTGTTCATCCTTGAAGGGTCAGTCAGGAAAATTCTCTTATACCAAAGATCTCTCCTGAGAGGATCCAGTATTGTTGGGACCTGAATGTGAAGAAGATGATGATGTAACATCATAAAAATCCCATGGAAGAACACAGTTACTGGAGATAAGGGAAACTTGAGATGAGATGTACAGTTGTGGCCAAAAGTATTGACACCCCTGCAATTCTGTCAGATAATACTCAGTTTCTTCCTGAAAATGATTGCAAACACAAATTCTTTGGTATTATTATCTTCATTTAATTTGTCTTAAATGAAAAAACACAAAAAGAATTGTCCTAAAGCCAAATTGGATTTAATTCCACACCAAACATAAAAAAGAGGGTGGATAAAAGTATTGGCACTGTTAGAAAAATCATGTGATGCTTCTCTAATTTGTGTAATTAACAGCACCTGTAACTTACCTGTGGCACCTAACAGGTGTTGGTAATAACTAAATCACACTTGCAGCCAGTTGACATGGATTAAAGTTGACTCAACCTCTGTCCTGTGTCCTTGTGTGTACCACATTGAGCACGGAGAAAAGAAAGAAGACCAAAGAACTGTCTGAGGACTTGAGAAACCAACTTGTGAGGAAGCATGAGCAATCTCAAGGCTACAAGTCCATCTCCAAAGACCTGAATGTTCCTGTGTCTACCGTGCGCAGTGTCATCAAGAAGTTTAAAGCCCATGGCACTGTGGCTAACCTCCCTAGATGTGGACGGAAAAGAAAAATTGACAAGAGATTTCAACGCAAGATTGTGCGGATGTTGGATAAAGAACTTCAACTAACATCCAAACAAGTTCAAGCTGCCCTGCAGTCCGAGGGTACAACAGTGTCAACCCGTACTAATCATCAGCGTCTGAATGAAAAGGGACTGTATGGTAGGAGACCCAGGAAGACCCCACTTTTTACCCCGAGACACAAAAAAGCCAGGCTGGAGTTTGCCAAAACTTACCTGAAAAAGCCTGAAACGTTTTGGAAGAATGTTCTCTGGTCAGATGAGACAAAAGTAGAGCTTTTTGGGCAAAGGCATCAACATAGAGTTTACAGAAGAAAAAAAGAGGCATTCAAAGAAAAGAACACAGTCCCTACAGTCAAACATGGCGGAGGTTCCCTGATGTTTTGGGGTTGCTTTGCTGCCTCTGGCACTGGACTGCTTGACCATGTGCATGGCATTATGAAGTCAGAAGACTACCAACAAATTTTGCAGCATAATGTAGGGCCCAGTGTGAGAAAGCTGGGTCTCCCTCAGAGGTCATGGGTCTTCCAGCAGGACAATGACCCAAAACACACTTCAAAAAGCACTAGAAAATGGTTTGAGAGAAAGCACTGGAGACTTCTAAGGTGGCCAGCAATGAGTCCAGACCTGAATCCCATAGAACACCTGTGGAGAGATCTAAAAATGGCAGTTTGGAGAAGTCACCCTTCTAATATCAGGGACCTGGAGCAGTTTGCCAAAGAAGAATGGTCTAAAATTCCAGCAGAGCATTGTAAGAAACTCATTGATGGTTACCGGAAGCGATTGGTCGCAGTTATTTTGGCTAAAGGTTGTGCAACCAAGTATTAGGCTGAGGGTGCTAATACTTTGTCTGGCCCATTTTTGGAGTTTTGTGTGAAATGATCAATGTTTTGCTTTTTGCTTCATTCTCTTTTGTGTTTTTTCATTTAAGACAAATTAAATGAAGATAATAATACCAAAGAATTTGTGTTTGCAATCATTTTCAGGAAGAAACTGAGTATTATCTAACGGAATTGCAGGGGTGTCAATACTTTTGGCCACAACTGTATAATGTAGATGTTCTATTCTTTTTTTCTTAAAGACATGAACATGATATGAATGGCTTAGTAAGACAGCTTCTCCATTCTCGATCACTGGCTGCTGGTCACTTCTTAAGAGTGGAGTGAGTGCGGAAGGAGGTTAATGCGGTTATTACCATTTTTATTAGTTTACAGCATTTTGGACATTTTTCCTTCATATTTATTACTAAAACCTACAGCCCATTCCTATCTACTCTGCCCATCTATGTCTTCTATCTTCTATCTACTCAGCCCATTTCTATCTATCTACTTTGGCCACTCACTCATAGTCGGTCTTGCTTTTTTTGTGACATGAGCTGTAGTAGTGCCATTTTGCCAAACAAGTCTGGAAGGTTTTGTTCACACATAGCACACATGTTGCATATTTTTCTACAGAGTTTTTTGGGCAGAAAAAAAGTGATGAGAAAGTGGATGTGATTTCATGAAAACAAGGCCCGCTGTGAGCCTAAATACAGTCATATGTAAAAGTTTGGGCACCCCTATTAATGTTAACCTTTTTTCTTTATAACAATTTTGGTTTTTGCAACAGGTATTTCAGTTTCATATATCTAATAACTGATGGACTCAGTTATATTTCTGGATTCAAATGAGGTTTATTGTACTAACAGAAAATGTGCAATCTGCATTTAAACAAAATTTGACCGGTGCAAAAGTATGGGCACCCTTATCATTTTCTTGATTTGAACACTCCTAACTACTTTTTACTGACTTCCTGAAGCTCTAAATTGGTTTTGTAACCTCATTGAGCTTTGAACTTCATAGCCAGGTGTATCAAATCATGAGAAAAGGTATTTAAAGTGGCCACTTGCAAGTAGTTCTCCTATTTGATTCTCCTATGAAGAGTGGCATCATGGGCTCCTCAAAACAACTCTCAAATGATCTGAAAACAAAGATTATTCAACATAGCTTTTCAGGGGAAGGATACAAAAAGTTGTCTCAGAGATTTAACCAGTCAGTTTCCACTGTGAGGAACATAGTAAGGAAATGGAAGAACACAGGTACAGTTCTTGTTAAGCCCAGAAGTGGCAGGCCAAGAAAAATATCAGAAAGGCAGAGAAGAAGAATGGTGAGAACAGTCAAGGACAATCCACAGACCACCTCCAAAGACCTGCAGCATCATCTTGCTGCAGATGGTGTCACTGTGCATCGGTCAACAATACAGCGCATGCATAACGCCTTTTTGAATGACCAAACAACTCAATCTTTGTTTCACCAGTCCACAGGACCTTCTTCCAAAATGTAACTGGCTTTTCCAAATGTGCTTTTGCATACCTCAGGCGACTCTGTTTGTGGCGTGCTTGCAGAAACGGCTTCTTTTGCATCACTCTCCCATATAGCTTCTCCTTGTGCAAAGTGCGCTGTATTGTTGACCGATGCACAGTGACACCATCTGCAGCAAGATGATGCTGCAGGTCTTTGGAGGTGGTCTGTGGATTGTCCTTGACTGTTCTCACCATTCTTCTTCTCTGTCTTTCTGATATTTTTCTTGGCCTGCCACTTCTGGGCTTAACAAGAACTGTACCTGTGTTCTTCCATTTCCTTACTATGTTCCTCACAGTGGAACCTGACAGGTTAAATCTCTGAGACAACTTTTTGTATCCTTCCCCTGAAAAGCTATGTTGAATAATCTTTGTTTTCAGATCATTTGAGAGTTGTTTTGAGGAGCCCATGATGCCACTCTTCATAGGAGAATCAAATAGGAGAACTACTTGCAAGTGGCCACCTTAAATACCTTTTCTCATGATTTGATACACCTGGCTATGAAGTTCAAAGCTCAATGAGGTTACAAAACCAATTTAGTGCTTCAGGAAGTCAGTAAAAAGTAGTTAGGAGTGTTCAAATCAAGAAAATGATAAGGGTGCCCATACTTTTGCACCGGTCAAATTTTGTTTAAATGCAGATTGCACATTTTCTGTCAGTACAATAAACCTCATTTGAATCCAGAAATATAACTGAGTCCATCAGTTATTAGATATATGAAACTGAAATAGCTGTTGCAAAAACCAAAATTGTTATAAAGAAAAAAGGTTAACATTAATAGGGGTGCCCAAACTTTTACATATGACTGTATACAGTTGAACTGTGCATTTTTGTTCCTTGTTTTCCCCATAGGCTTCTATGTGAAATCTGAAAAAAAAATGCATGTAAAAAAAAAAAAGTGGCATCTTAAAGGACAGAATCAAAGCTTTTCTGTACTAGAAACGCTTTAAAACATGGCTTCACATCTGCACCAAACCCATAATGAGGGGTTTAGTACATTATGTGCAGGTGTTAGGCTAGTTTCACAAGGACGCATGCGCCGCAAAACGCATACCTGCGCACGGCCTGCGTCCCCAGTGCCCATAGGCGGAGCTACCGGAGGAGGTGCGGCAGGGGGCGGGGCTTAGCGGCGGCCATGCGCAGCCTGACGCTGCTGCCGTAAACGCTAATGTGAAACTAGCCTTAGTTCCTATACTATGGTATAAAAGGTGTGGGGGAACAAAAAGACCATCAGGAAAGTAAAAGGAAGGGGCTCAGCCGAGCTGGTTGTGTCCAGGCACAACTCCTATGAACACCTGATGATGATATCAGCTGCTGCTGCCTCGTGGCTGGGGATGATCTCCTCTAGGACAGTTGACCAGTTTGGACGATAACACAATATCAGGTTGCGCTGCTGTAATAATGGATCCTTGGGACCAAGATGAGTTGAACGGTTTTTATTTCTACAACGCGTTTCCACGCTGGACTAGCGTTTTTTTCATGTTATCTTCCAAACTGATCAGTTCCTGCACTATGACGTACTAAAGGGGTTGTCCGGTCCAAACCAAATAAGTCTGCAGTCACTCTATGTGACTGCAGACTTATGAATTCCCCCAGTGCACGTAAGATATGAGTTATACATGTTCCCGGCCAGAGCCCATCTAGTGGGTGCGACCTAGCTTTCATACACTTGTGGCCTTGCTCTATACAAATATATGCAGTGAGGCCGTGCCCACTGGACGGCCTCTGGCCAGGAGTATGTATAACTGGTCCCGGTTCAAAAACCAGTGTGCGTTGGGGGGATTCTTAAGTCTGTAGTCACACAGAGTGACTAGAGACTTATGGATTTGAACCGGACAATCACTTTAACTGTCACTGTGTGGAATAACACAGTGATAGTTCCGTGCTGATAGCAGTCACAGATAGGATAACTGAGAGCTGCGCGCCTGCGATAACAGCCAGGGTCAGTGCCCGCAGCACTGCTTCTGGCCAATTAACCCTCCAGATGCCACGATTGCAGCACTTAGCAGATTGTGAAAAGAAGGGGGCTCCCTCTCTCACCCCCATCGGCATTCCAATGAGGCAATCACATGGAGCAGATGGACATCATGACCTCCTGGTGTGCCAGATATAGTTGCCTTTTAGACCCAGCTATAGGTAGGGTCTAACAGGTGTTCTGCCATTGTAATCTCACAGGTCTCATGCACTGCAATACATGTGTATTGCAATGCATTAGACTAGTGCTCAGACAAACAATTTAGGCTACATTTTCACGATGAGTTTTTGAAATTGCAAATTTTCTGCATCATGTCTGCAAACATTAACCCCTTAAGGACCAGGGGTATTTCCGTTTTTGAGTCTCAGTTTTTTTGCTCCCCTTCTTCCCAGAGCCATAACTTTTTTACTTTTCCATCAATATGGAAATGTGAGGGCTTATTTTTTGATGGACGACTTGTACTTTTGAACGACCCCATTAGTTTTGCTTACTGGAAAATGGGGAAAAAAAATTCAAAGTGTGGTGAAATTGCAAAAAAAGTGCAATTTCACGTTTTTTGGGTGACGGCTTATTTTTTGTGTGCCAAGCTGATGTTTTTATTGATACCATTTTAGTGCAGATACGATCTTTTGATCGCTTGCTATTGCAGCAACCAAAAACCTTAATTCTGGCGTTTTGATTTTTTTTTTGCGTTACACCATTTACTGATTGAATTATTTTTATATATTGACAGATCGGGCGATTCTGAACGTGCGCTAAAAATAAAAAATACACATATTTTGTATGTTATTGTTTTATTTTGAATGGGGCGAAAGATTTGAACTTTTATTTTTTACTTTTTTAATATTTTTTAAAAACATTTTTTTCACTTTTTAACTGCTTCAATAGCACAAAGTCTCTGAAAAGCCTCATAGATCCACCACACTCCCAGTAGAAAACCAATGAAATCTGCACTTCCAAATCCTAGTGCCCCCCTCCCTTCTGAGCCCCACAATGTGCCTAAACAGCAGGTATAGTCCACAAGGTTGACATTACTGTATCAAGGAGGACCCACTTCATTTACGGGGAGCATGTATGCAGAAGCAGGAGCTGGGCACAATGTGCAGGAAACTACAATGTACGGACACTACCGTACAATTGCAATTTTCACTCTGCAATGTCCCCCTGCTGCTTATTTTTAGAAAACAACAATGGAGAAACAATTGGCACTAAAACCACAGATGAATATCCAGAGAGGGGTGTAATTTCTGTCACAGATTAAAAGGAAACTGTCAGCAGTTTTGGCCAATATCAGATACAGCCATCACCTTTCAGGGCTTATACACAGCATTCTATAGTGCTGTATATAAGCCCCCAACCGGGAAGAGAAGAAAAATAACTTTTGTTATACTCACCAGCAGGGTGGTCCGGTCCAATAGGTGACGCTGGTCCAGCACCTTCCATCTTCTTATGATCACCGTCCTCCTTCTTGATTCGTGTGGATAACGCATCCCTGCATCATCCACTGTTCTGTCCAGCCATATAATTGCAGCCATATATAATTAGAAAACCAGGTTTTTTTGGAAAAAATACCCAAAATTTGTTTTGAGTCCCTAATATACCCTGGAGTTCGCTGTGCCAGGGGTTGAAGGAGCGAATCTACCCATTGGCATAGATGTTCATTAAAGATCCAATGCCCGACACTATCGGACGCATTGGAGGAATGCCATCCGATTTGTGTATCTTAGGGACTCCATAAATAATTGGAAGAACGGGATTTTTTATTTCCAGAAAATCAGCCTGAGCAGATGTCAATATTCCAAGACTGAGACCTTCTTTAATAATAGCACTGCTTTTTTCGCTGATTTCTTTTGAAGGATTATATTTTAATTTTCTGTACGTAGTGTTATCTGATAATAAGTCCATCATTTTCAGGTAATAATCTGATGAATTTAACAATACAACCATTCCACCCTTGTCAGACATTTTTATGACCAGATCAGAATTTTCCATTAATTGCTTTAGTGTAATACGTTGCTTGGATGATAAATTTCTATTAGATTTTTTGGAACGTTTGGTCTGGTTATAAAGAGTGCGTAATTCTTTTTCCACCATCTCCTGAAACCGATCCATACAACTAGATCTTGTTTGTATAGGATAACAATATGGATTTTTTTGTTGCAAAGGTAGAAGATTGATTACATTCATCTTTATCTTGAGATGTAGAAAATTCTAAATCCTGTAAATTTAGTTCGACCAGACAATTAAAAATACGTATAAGAGAGCACCTATATGACATCACGAATACCACTAAATTTGGAAGAAATATATCAGCGGCATCTAGACATTTTATAGAGTGTCATGCTAGAAGTACGGCTCATTTTAAAATAGAAGCAATAGAACGGGTTAATTTGTCATCTCGGGGAGGAGATATGAAACGGCGGCTTCTCACCCGAGAAGCATTTTGGATTTATCATTTAAACACGAGACACCCAATCGGTCTGAACAAAAGACATGACTTGATGTTGCATTACTATTAATGTTTTTAATTATGTATTGTTATATGTGATATTTTGTATGCGCAGGACCTGAACTAGGTGTCATGTGATGTATTGCATGTTTCCTATTGGCCAGTCTTGTATTTATAGCTTAGCTGCACTAGAGACTGGGTATGGCTTTGATAAAGATCTTATAGGTCGAAACGCATAGCCTCTGCTTTACCTGAATCTGGTGTGATTATATGGAGAATTTTATCATGTGTTAACCGATTCACATTCAATAAAAGAAGACTTTTATGCAGCTGGAGCGAATTCCCCTTTTTTTCTTCTATTACCTCACGGTACCTATGTATTACCTCACGGTACCTATGTATTACCTCATGTTTCTGTATTGCAAACTATCTGTATTTTTATGCTCTGTGCCGTTATATATTCTGAAATGCTCCTGTTATTGCATCCTATAGTTTCACCCTTTCCTGTCACATCTGCAATCAATAATAGAAGGTTACAATTTTACAGCCTCTTTTGTTAAAGAAGACAGGGGGTTTAGCTACATGTCTCATTGCACACCCTGCTAACGTGTATGAGGACTGTATAGTGAAACAACTGCCGAGAACAAGCTCAGAAGATATGACGGTACAGAGCCCGCAATTATCCAAGCATACGGTTACTGCATACAGATATTGCAGCAACTTCCTAACGGTCGGACCGAATAATCGGACCATACGGAGCCCGCCATTATCCACGCAGAGCCGACAAAGGGATATCACAGCGGTCGCCTAACTGTTGAATCATGTCTCAAGGACGAGCATCCTCTTTCAAGACGAGATCACGAGTTGGTTCCTCCAAGACATCATCCTTCAACAATGCCGCCGCTATTGCCCACGCAAAAGCTGAAGCGGCAAAAGCAAGAAGCACCTTTGCTGAGCAAGAGATAGAATTGAAACTACAACAAGCATCTCTGGATGCAGAAAAAGCACACCAACAAGCATGCCTGGATGAAGAGAAAGCACGCCAACAAGCATGCCTGAATGAAGAGAAAGCGCGCCTTCAAGCAACATTACAGAAACTTGCTATTGAAAAAGAAACAGCAGCTGCCATAGCAGAAGCAGAAGCCTTAGAAGCTGCCGTATATTCTGACGATGAACACAGCAGACGCAGCAGTGTGCTAGGCCTACAGCAAGTTACTCACGATCCATTGCAGCGTACCGCAGAGTACGTCCATCAGCATTCCAAATCAAATGACGATCCAGACCCACAGACAAAGACAGAGCATTTTGTCAACAAGTCAAGCCAACCAGATAATTCGGACCCCCAGAAAGCCAACTATCAGTCTCCCTACCAAAAGCAAGGAAATACACATTGGGATGATACTGACTACAATAATCTTTCTCCAGAACAGAAGATCTGGAATCTGTCCTGGCTTAAAGAGAATCCCTTCGCTTCAGAAAGGTACTACAGCAGTTGGACCAAACCAGAGACATCTAACAGGTATGATCGCACAGCACACATGTACTCTGACAACACTCCATCAACTGGCATCAGTGCCAATCAAGCCACGATGGACTCTGCCAAGTTCCTTGCTCAACGAGAGTTGGTCACTAAGGGACTTGTAAAGTTCAGTGATCGCGCTGAAAACTACAGGGCTTGGCGAGCCTCCTTCAAAATACCATAAGAGACATAGGTCTATCATGTAGTGAAGAAGTGGATCTCTTGGTAAAATGGCTAGAAAGTGAGTCTGCCAAACACGCAAAGAGAATCAGAGACATTAATGTAAATTATCCAGATGTCGGCCTCAAAAGAATTTGGAATAGACTTGATGAATGCTATGGCTCAGTAGAGGTTATAGAAAGTGCCTTGTTTACAAGAATAGAGGACTTTCCTAGATTAGCGAACAAGGATTATTCAAAGCTCAGAGAATTAACTGACTTGTTAATGGAGTTCTGTGTAGCAAAAGCAGAAGGAGATCTTGTGGGGTTGACATATCTCGACACTGCTAGAGGTGTGAACCCCATAGTTCAAAAACTCCCATATAACCTGCAAGACAAATGGGTTACATATGGTTCTAGGTATAAACAGACTTACAATGTACCATTTCCTCCATTCAATGTGTTTGTAGATTTTGTCTCAGAACAAGCAAAAATTAGAAATGATCCTAGCTTTGATTTCATGCTGTCATGTGCCAATAACTCTGTTAGTAAATCTCGTAGAACAACTGTAGAGGTCCACAAAACTAACATTTCTTCCACAGGTTCAGTTCGCAAAGAGTTCAGCTCCGGTCAAGGAGAAGATAAATCCAAGGACCCAAGCAGGCAGTGTCCCTTACACAAGATGCCACATTCCTTAAGTGCAGAGCTTTCAGAGAAAAGTCATTGGAAGAAAGGAAGGCCTTCCTTAAAGAGAATCGCATCTGCTACAAATGCTGCTCTTCAGCATCCCACTTCGCCAGGGACTGTGAGGTTAGTGCAAGGTGTACCGAATGTGACAGCACCGAACATAACTCAGTTCTACACCCTGGACCACCATCGGATGCTTTTCCCCAAGAGCATAGCGGGGAGCTGAATGACTTAAATACTGACACTCCAGTCATTACTTCTAAGTGTACAGAAGTTTGTGGAAATCTCATAGGAGGCAAGTCCTGCTCTAAAATTTCCCTAGTGAGAGTCTACCCGGCAGACGAAAAGGATAAAGCCATCAAAGTATACGTGATTTTAGATGATCAGAGTAACAGGTCATTAGCCAAGTCTGCCTTCTTTGATAGCTTTAATGTCAGAGGACCCAGTGCCCCCTACTCTTTGAAAACTTGTGCCGGTATAGTAGAGACAGCTGGTAGGAGAGCAACAGGCTACGAAGTGGAGTCTATAGATGGCCAAATGAGTCTGCCCTTACCAACCATATTGGAATGTAACCAGATTCCTGACAACAGGTCACAGATACCTACGCCTGAAGTGGCATCGTATCATCCTCATCTGAAGCGTATAGAACGCCTGATTCCTAACCGTGACCCAGAGGCTCAAATAGTCTTGCTCCTTGGGAGAGATATTCTACGAGTCCACAAGGTTAGGCAGCATATCAATGGCTCTCACAACGCTCCATATGCCCAGAGACTCGACCTTGGGTGGGTCATTGTAGGAGAGGACTGTTTAGGAGAAGCACACAAACCGACAGTGGTTAACATGCTTACCAGTACGCTTAATCTCTCCTTCAACCATGTGAAAATCACTACTTCATAAAGGAGTTGCTACACAGCACTTCAGCACCAAGTATCTTAGCGACTTGTGCCAATGATGATTGCATTCAGAATTGCGACCAAGATCACCTTGGGTGAGTGGTCTTCCGCAAGATCAAAGAAGATAATAGTACAGCAATGTAATTTGAAGATAGACTGTTCCTCGAGATGATGGAGCAAGGAATGGTGCAGGACAAAATGAAGAGCTGGATTGCATCTCTACCCTTCAACTCTCAAAGACAACGCTTGCCTGACAACAGAGAACAAGTTTGCAAACACTTTGTCTCCCTCATGCACAGCTTCTGTAGTGGACCAAAGATGAAAGACCATTTCTTAGCCTTCATGGAGAGGATATGTAGGAACGGTCATGCAGAGTTAGCACCTACGCTTCAAGACTTTGAGGACCACTGGCACCATGGTAAACACGTCCACACAGCTCTACAGCTAGAGCAGTCGGAGAGTATGGTTGTCCGGGCTGTACAGCGGGAGAACTGTGCCAAAGAGGTCGACTGTTTAGCCCGTCAACGACCAATACCCAAGGATAGTGTTCTGAGGAAACTTGGAGCAGCAAGAGAACTGCGACTCTCTTCCAACTTGGATATGAAGGACGTAGAAAAATACCTAAGTGTACATGGGTGTACTTGGACTTTTAACCCACCACATTCTTCACACATGGGAGGTGTATGGGAGAGAATGATAGGTGTCGCAATGAGAATCCTCGATTCAATCTTCTTACAGGAAGGATCTGCAAGACTGACACACGAAAGCTTGACAACATTTATGGCCGAAGTGTCAGCCATCATAAACACCAGACCGTTGACTCCAATTTCCAGTGATCCTGATGACCCAACTGTTCTCACTCCAGCCCTGCTGCTTACGCAGAAGACCGACCCTAATTGCTGTCCACCTGAAGAATTTAATGTTAAAGACCGTTACAGGAGTCGATGGAGACAAGTACAGAGTCTCTCCAATGCCCTTTGGGACAAGTGGAAAAAACAGTACCTGCCTACTCTGCAACATAGGAGAAAGTGGCAAACCAGCAAGCCTAACCTCCAGCCTGGCGATATAGTACTAATGAAAGACTGTCAGTCTCGAAGAAATGAATGGCCATTAGGTCTTATTACCCAGACATTCCCAAGTAAGGATGGAATCGTACGTAAGGTGGAAGTAAAAATAGGAAAACAAGGCGAGACCAAATTGTTCCTCATGCCAGTAGAGGAACTCGTTCTGCTGTTCTCGTCCAATAAACACAATAGTGATGTCGGCTGACGTCAAGCGGGGAGTGTTCTGTCCAGCCATATAATTGCTGTCTAGAAAGTCATTTATGTGTGTATTAATCTAATATATAAAGCTCAAGTGTGTATGTGTGTGTGTGTATGTTTGTTTGTATGTCCGGGATAGGCATCCGCACCGTCGCAGCTACAGCCACAAAATTTGGCACAGTCGCACATCTGGACCCCGAGAGCGTCCTAAGCTATGTTGTGAGGCGAAATTTTAACCCCGCGCATTCCAATTCACCAAACAATGTTACCCCTATCTACATACTGGGGAAAAAGTGTGTGCGCGTCAAGCCCCGCCCCTCATTGTGATGTCACAATGCCCCTATTTGCATACCGGGGAAGCAGTGTGCGCTCGCCAAGCCCCGCCCCTCATTATGATGTCACAATGGTTGCCATGGCGACCCTGATGTCATCAAAGGTTGCAAGCCCTGCCGCCGCTCATTATGATGTCATAATGGTTGACTATGGGTTGGAGGATGTGTGATGAGTATATGGGCACCGGACTATGGGATGGAGGATATGTATGACGGGTATATGGGCACGGGACTATGGGATGGAGGATATGTATGATGGGTATGCGGGCACGGACCTATGGGATCGTGGATATGTATGATAGGTATATGGGCACGGGACAATGGGATGGAGGATGTGTGATGGGTATATGGGCACTGGACTATGGGATGGAGGATATGTATGACGGGTATATGGGCACGGGACTATGGGATGGCGGATATGTATATGGGCACGGGACTATGGAATGGAGGATGTGTGATGGGTATATGGGCACTGGACTATGGGATGGAGCATATGTTTGACGGGAATATGGGCACGGGACTATGGGATGGAGGATATGTATATGGGCACGGGACTATGGGATGGAGGATATGTATGATGGGTATATGGGCTCGGGACTATGGGATGGCGGATATGTATATGGGCACGGGACTATGGGATGGAGGATGTGTGATGGGTATATGGGCACTGGACTATGGGATGGAGGATATGTATGACGGGTATATGGGCACGGGACTATGGGATGGCGGATATGTATATGGGCACGGAACTATGGGATGGAGGATGTGTGATGGGTATATGGGCACTGGACTATGGGATGGAGGATTTGTATATGGGCACGGAACTATGGGATGGAGGATGTGTGATGGGTATATGGGCACTGGATTATGGGATGGAGGATATGTATGACTGGTATATGGGCACGGGACTATGGGATGGCAGATATGTATATGGGCACGGGACTATGGGATGGAGGATGTGTGATGGGTATATGGGCACTGGACTATGGGATGGAGGATATGTATGATGGGTATATGGGCATGGGACTATGAGATGGCGGATATGTATGATGGGTATTTGGGCACGGGACTATGGGATGGAGGATATGTATGATGGGTATATGGGAACGGGACTATGAGATGAAGGATGTGTGATGGGTATATGGGCACTTGACTATGGGATGGCGAATATGTATGATGGGTTTATGAGCATGGGACTATGGGATGGAGAATATGTATGATGGGTATATGGGCATGGGACTATGGGATGGAGAATATGTATGATGGGTATATGGGCATGGGACTATGGGATGGAGGATGTGTGATGGGTATATGGGCACTCGACTATGGGTTGGAGAATATGTATGATGGGTATATGGGCACGGGCCTATGGGATCGTGGATATGTATGATGGGTATATGGGTACGAGACTATGGGATGGAGGATAATTATAATTTTCTATAACTAACCACAGTTAGTTACTATGCCCGGGCAGCGCCGGGCTCTTCAGCTAGTCCTTCATATATTTCATACTGTAAGGTAACAGCACCACCTGCTGGCCATTTAATGCATAGATTCTAGTTTAATTTGCAATGCATTGTGGGATTGTTCCTGTTACATCATAGTCTTGTTTATGACACTGTGAGGGGAACAGCAGCCATTATTCCTCCATATGTCTTAGGATAAACTACATAATTCGTGTTCTTCATGCTTCTTAAACAGCCTGCTCTAAGCATAGTTGGTAAGCACTATCTAGGTGTTATAATCCTGTGTTAATAACGTTGTTGTATTAAATAGGTAATCATCAGCTATGTATTACCTCACGGTACCTATGTATTACCTCATGTTACTGTGTATTGCAGACTATCTGTATTTTTATGCTCTGTGCAGTTATATATTCTGAAATGCTCCTGTTATTGCATCCTATAGTTTCACCCTTTCCTGTCACATCTGCAATCAATAAAAGAAGGTTACAATTTTACAGCCTCTTTTCTTAAAGAAGACAGGGGGTTTAGCTACATGTCTCATTGCACACCCTGCTAACGTGTATGAGGACAGTATATCCACACAGCCTCTTCAGCATTGCACTCCTGCGCAGGCGTACTTATCTGTCCTGTTGCGGGCAGAGTAAAGTACTGCAGTGATCAGGACTCTCTGACCTTTTCTGGTGCCTGCGCACTGCAGTACTTTGCTCTGCCCTCAATAGGACAGATCTGTACGTCTGTGAAGGAGCGCGACACAAAGCAAGGAGGAGGACAGCATCACATGAAGATGAGAGGCACGGGATAAAGAAGCGTGACACCTATCAGACCGGACCGCCCCCACAGGAGAGTATAATAAAAGATTTCTCTTACTGGTCAGGTTGGAGGCTTACATGCAGCATTACAGAATGCTGTATATCAGCCCTGAAAGGCAGTGGCCGCATCTTATAGCGACCAAAACAGGTGCACTTTAACCCTCCCCCCCAAGAAGCCGCAATCTGGCTGTAGGTGCAGAGAGCGGTGCGAGATTGTCTCAGTGATGGTCACATGTGGGGAATCGTCTCATCAGGGATCGGCTTCTTGTGTTGTAGATTGGAACATACACGACTGAGGGTCAGAAGTGACGTCACGTTATATATTACCCCGGTCACTATTCTCAGGGGGAGGGAGGGGCACAGAGTGCGCGATATGTGTCTGTACTATCCCAACCGCCAGGTCTGCGTCTATATCACTGGGAATGGGGGAAAGTATGTCTCCTGGAGCAGAGACCCCCAACATCACCTCAGTAATGGAGGGGTTACTGCCCCCGCCCAGTAATGGAGGGGTTACTGCCCCCTGCCCTCGCCCAGTAATGGAGGGGTTACTGCCTCCTATGCCTAGTAATGGAGGGGTAACTGCATCCTGTTCCCAGTAATGGAGGGGTTACTGCCCCCTGCCCCCCACCCAGTAATGGAGGGGTTACTGCCAGGGCTGTGGAGTCGGTAAGCCAAACCTGCGACTCCGACTCCTCAGTTTCCCTTACACCGACTCCAACTCCCACATATATTGCTTATATTTAAGTGAAAAATTTATTGTAGTACAATGTGAACATCAGACATTTAATCATTTCTATGATCCAATAATCAAGATATTTAGATAGAACATAATATCTATTTATTGGAATACAACTTTAGAACACAAAAAACTGTAATAAATTGTAAATATGTAATACACTGTATAATATCGATTACATACACACGGTACAGACCAAAGTTTGGACACACCTTCTCATTCAAAGAGTTTTCTTTATTTTCATGACTATGAAAATTGTAGATTCATTCTGAAGGCATCAAAACTATGAATTAACACATGTGGAATTATATAATTAAAGTGTGAAACAACTGAAAATGTGTCTTATATTCTAGATTCTTCAAAGTAGCCACCTTTTGCTTTGATTACTGCTTTGCACACTCTTGGCATTCTCTTGATGAGCTTCTAGTGGTAGTCACCAGACATGGTCTTCCAACAGTCTTGAAGGAGTTCCCAGAGATGCTTAGCACTTGTTAGCCCTTTTGCCTTCACTCTGCGGTCCAGCTCACCCCAAACCATCTCGATTGGGTTCAGGTCTGGTGACTGTGGAGGCCAGGTCATCTGGCGTAGCACCCCATCACTCTCTTTCTTGGTCAAATAGCCGTTACACAGCCTGGAGATGTGTTTTGGGGTCATTGTCCTGTTGAAAAATAAATGATGGTCCAACGAAACACAAACCGGATGGAATAGCATGCCGCTCGCTGCAAGATGCTGTGGTAGCCATGCTGGTTCAGTATGCCTTCAATTTTGAATAAATCCCCAACAGTGTCACCAGCAAAGCACCCCCACACCATCTCACCTCCTCCTCCATGCTTCACGGTGGGAACCAGGCATGTAGAGTCCATCCGTTCACCTTTTCTGAGTCGCACAAAGACATGGTGGTTGGAACCAAAGATCTCAAATTTGGACTCATCAGACCAAAGCACAGATTTCCACTGGTCTAATGTCCATTCCTTGTGTTCTTTAGCCCAAACAAGTCTCTTCTGCTTGTGGCCTGTCCTTAGCAGTGGTTTCCTAGCAGCTATTTTACCATGAAGGCCTGCTGCACAAAGTCTGCTCTTAACAGTTGTTGTAGAGATGTGTCTGCTGCTAGAACTCTGTGTGGCATTGACCTGGTCTCTATTCTGAGCTGCTGTTAACCTGCGATTTCTGAGGCTGGTGACTTGGATGAACTTATCCTCCGCAGCAGAGGTGACTCTTGGTCTTCCTTTCCTTGGCGGTCCTCATGTGAGCCAGTTTCTTTGTAGCGCTTGATGGTTTTTTGCCACTGCACTTGGGGACACTTTCAAAGTTTTCCCAATTTTTCGGACTGACTAACCTTCATTTCTTAAAGTAATGATGGCCACTCGTTTTTCTTTACTCAGCTGCTTTTTTCTTGCCATAATACAAATTCTAACAGTCTATTCAGTAGGACTATCAGCTGTGTATCCACCAGACTTCTGCACAACACAACTGATGGTCCCAACCCCATTTATAAGGCAAGAAATCCCACTTATTAAACCTGACAGGGCACACCTGTGAAGTGAAAACCATTTCCGGTGACTACCTCTTGAAGCTCATCAAGAGAATGCCAAGAGTGTGCAAAGCAGAAATCAAAGCAAAAGGTGCCTACTTTGAAGAACCTAGAATATAAGACATACAGTATTTTCAGTTGTTTCACACTTTCTTGTTAATTATATAATTCCACGTGTTAATTCATAGTTTTGATGCCTTCAGAGTGAATCTACAATTTTCATAGTCATGAAAATAAAGAAAACGCTTTGATTGAGAAGTGGTGTCCAAACTTTTGGCCTGTACTGTGTGTGTGTGTGTATATATATATATATATATATATATATATATATATATATATATACACACACACACACACACACTATGACTTATCTCGGCTAAGATAAAGCCTAGATCCTCAGGCTACATTCACACTATGGGCGTAGCCAGGATCAAACCTGGGGGGGGGACAGAATCTCATACTGTTCCGCAGAATTTCATACTGCACACCTCAGCTGCTGCAGAACCTCATACTTCACACCCCTACACTTGGAAATAAAGCCTGCACCTTAAGAAGATGTGGTGAATGCAGTCTATTTATTCCAACTATCAGTTGATGTTGATGTTACTGAAGACGAGCAATGCCTGTCCTGGGCGTCCTTTTGGGCAGCTATGAGGTGTACCTGACTGGTGCTAAAAAAAAGGAGTGTTAGTCTGTGTGCTATCCGGCTTACATTCTTTTTGGTACAGATATGATATGGATAGACCGATATGGATAAATGGATATAGAGCAGATTTCTAATCTGCTTTTGCTATTGAAAACATTATCTATGAGCTCAAAAACCTTTCAGGTGATGCGGTTTTTTAAAAAGATTATCTGCTTTTGCAACTGAAAAACGTATCCTCAAAAAACGGGAATCTCCAGCACCTACCTCCACCTGCAGAGCCGCACTCCACATATATGGCTGCTCTGTGCGCACAGGACCTGGGATGAGGTCACAGGAGGGGAGGAGTCAGGAGTCACATGATCAGGGGCCTCAGTGTATGCAGGACTGTGCTGTGCTGGATGTCATGGTGCTGGATGAGGGGAAGTTTCTGTGTGGGGTCAGGAGGGGTTTACAGGGGGATGTAGCAGAGCCGTGTATGTACGGGGTGTACGGAGCGGAGCCGCGTGTGTACGAGGTGTACGGAGCAGAGCCGCGTGTGTACGAGGTGTACGGAGCAGAGCCGCGTGTGTACGAGGTGTACGGAGCGGAGCCGTGTGTGTACGAGGTGTACAGAGCGGAGCCGTGTGTGTACGAGGTGTACGGAGCGGAGCTGTGTGTGTACGAGGTATACGGAGCGGAGCCATGTGTGTACGAGGTGTACAGAGCGGAGCCGTGTGTGTACGAGGTGTAAGGAGCAGTGTGTGTACGAGGTGTACGGAGCGGAGCCGTGTATACGAGGTGTACGGAGCGGAGCCGTGTGTACGAGGTGTACGGAGCAGAGCCGTGTGTACGAGGTGTACGGCGCGGAGCCGTGTATGTACAAAGGAGAACCGCGTGTGTACAAGGTGTACGGAGCAGAGCCGCATGTGTACAGAGTGGAGCCGTGTGTGTACGAGGTGTACGAAGCGGAGCCACGTGTGTACGAGATGCACAGAGCGGAGCCATGTGTGTACGAGGTGTACGGAGCGGAGCTGTGTGTGTACGAGGTATACGGAGCGGAGCCGTGTGTGTACGAGGTGTACAGAGCGGAGCCATGTGTGTGTACGAGGTGTACGGAGCGGAGCCGTGTGTACGAGGTGTACGGAGCAGAGCTGTGTGTGTACGAGGTGTACGGAGCGGAGCCGTGTGTACCAGGTGTTCGGAGCGGAGCCGTGTATGTACAAAGGAGAACCGCGTGTGTACAAGGTGTACGGAGCGGAGCCACGTGTGTACGAGGTGTACAGAGTGGAGCCGTGTGTGTACGAGGTGTATGAAGCGGAGCCACGTGTGTACGAGGTGTACGGAGCGGGGACGCGTGTGTACGAGGTGTACGGAGCGGAGCCATGTGTGTACGAGGTGTACGGAGCGGAGCCATGTATGTACAAAGGAGAACCGCGTGTGTACAAGGTGTACGGAGCGGAGCTGCGTGTGTACGAGGTGTATGGAGTGGAGCCGTGTGTGTACGAGGTGTACGAAGCGGAGCTACGTGTGTACGAGGTGTACGGAGCGGAGCTGTGTGTGTACAAGGTGTACGGAGCGGAGCCGCGTGTGTACAAGGTGTACGGACCAGAGCCGTGTGTGTACAAAGGAGAGCCGCGTGTGTACGAGGTGTACGGAGCGGAGCCGCATGTGTACGAAGTATATGGAGCGGAGCCGCGTGTGTATGAGGTGTACGGCATGGAGCCGTGTGTGTATGAGGTGTACGGAGCGGAGCTGCGTGTGTACAAGGTGTACAGAGCAAAGCCGTGTGTGTACAAAGGAGAGACGCGTGTGTACGAGGTGTACGGAGCGGAGCCGCACGTGTTCGAGGTGTACGGAGCGTAGCCGTGTATGTTCAAGGTGTACGGAGCGGAGCCACATGTGTACGAGGTGTACAGGGCGGAGCCACATGTGTGCAGAGCTGCGTGTGTACGAGGTGTGCGGAGCGGAGCTGCATGTGTACAAGGTGTACGGAGCTGAGCCACGTGTGTACGATGTGTACGGGGCGGAGCTGCATTTGTAAGAGGAGTGTGGAGCGAAGTCGTGTGTGCTGCATCCTCGCAGTGTTATGGGCCCAGCTCCATTCCTGGCAACTACAATGTGAAGTGTTGAGAGGGCAAGAGCGATAAATCTTTCCTCAACAAAGACTCACTCTGTTGTGGTGGTTATCTTAGAATCATAGAATGGTAGAGTTGGAAGAGACCTCCTGGGTCATCTGGTCCAACCCCCTGCTCAAAGCAGGATTCACTAAATCATCCCAGACAGATGTCTGTCCAGCCTCTGTTTGAAGACTTCCATTGAAGGAAAACTCACCACCTCTCGTGGCAGCCTGTTCCACACTTTGATCACTCTGTCAAAAAGATTTTTCTAACATCTAATCTGTGTCTCCTCCCATTCAGTTTCATTCTATTGCTTCTAGTCTTTCCTTGTGCAAATAAGAATAAAGATGATCCTTCTACAATGTGACAGCCCTTGAGATATTTGTAGACAGCTATTAAGTCTCCTCTAAGTCTTCTTTTTGTTGATGTTGTTTAATAATTCATGTTCAATAATTTGTTCAAATATCTTTCCTGGTATAGAAATCAGAGTCACCAGCCTATAGTTCCCTCGGTCCATCTTCGTCCCCTTTTTGAAGATAGGAACAACATTTGCTTTTCTCCAGTCATCTGGGACTTTTCCTGTTCTCCAAGAATTTTCAAAGATTATGGAGAGTTCAAAAATTTCTCCTGCTATCTCCTTCAGTACTTTGGGGTGTAATTCATCTGGACCTGGAGACTTGAATTCATTTATGTTGTTAGGTTGAACAATAGGAAATGTTCACTAGTTGCCTGCTCCTTGCCCAATGTTTATTAATCAAATGCGCACTAAAGAAATAACACCAGACACACAGTCGGATGTAACCTCTCTTTGACCAATCTATGGCACAGCTCCAAGATAGTTTATTTAACCTGAACATAGCTTTATATATCCCCTGTAAGGGGGCTCGATTAGCTCTAAAATGGGAGTGATTGGATGTATTCCATTGGTTAGTGGGTTGGGCAACGAGCTAGTCTGAGGTCATCAGGTTGGGTTGGTCCATGAGGTCATCAGAGTGGGCGTCAATGTGGGAGGATCCATGAGGTCATCAAGCTTGGTTGGTCCATGAGGTCATCAGGGTGGGCATCAACGTGGGCGGATCCATGAGGTCATCAGGGTGGGCATCATCTTGGATACCAGCATATGGTGTGTGGTGAAACAGGAAATGACAGCCATCTTTAGTGTCATACTTTGATCTTAACAAGCTCATGTAAGGTTAAATAATATATTTTTGGGGTAGTTTCAATCTCTTATGTCTTGAGGTTAATTAAGTATTTGATCTTATGGCTCTCCTTAACAGTGTTAGCTAATATTTCCACACCATCTTTCTGTTTATAGATATCCTGGATTCTTCTATTCCTTTAATAGGACAGTGAAGAACAGTTGATGTTACATTTCCTTTCTGAGAGGAAACAGATGCAAAATAGAAATTTAAAAGTTCGACTTTCTCAACATCCTGTCTTACCATTTCATCATTTTCATCCTGTAAAAATCCTATAGCATCTTTGACTTTTCTTTGACTTTTCACATATCCCCCAAATCCTTTTTTATTGCTTTTGACGTCTCTTGCAAGCTAACATTGTCAGCTTTAATAATCTGATTTGTGCCCTGCAGGTTCTGCAGATAGCATTATATTCTTCTTTATATGCCTCCCTCTTTCCATTAGAAAGACATTTCTTTCTTCCTTTTTAGCATGCGTTTAAGTTCTGTGTTCATCCATCCTGGTTTCTTTAAATGCTTCCTATTCTTCCCTCTTTTTGGAATTGTTAACGATTGTACTTTGAGAATCTCATTTTTCAAGATTTCCCTACCTTCCTGGACATTTTTGTCCATAAGGATATCCAGCCGTTGGATCCCTCCAATTCTCTGAGTCCCTTAAAATCTGCCTTTCTGAAATCTAACCTTGAAGTTTGAGTCTTCACAGGTCTTCCGCTTCTAGTTATCCAAAATTCTAAAATAGCATGGTCGCCACCTCATAGGGTCCCAGCCACTCTTGCCTCCTTAACCATTTCCTCCCTGTTTATAAGGATTAGATCCAAGGTATCAGATCCCATTGTTTTCTCCCCTACCTTTTGGAAAATAATGTCAGCTAGAGAGGATAAGAATTTGACCTGTTGGTTTTGCTTGAGAAAGATTCCCAACAGATGTCTGGATAGTTGAAATCTCCCATGACCACTATGTCATATTTTTTTGAGAACTTGGCCATTTGATGCATAAAGAGTTCATCCATATCTTCAGCGTGCACAGGCGGCCTGTAGTAAATGCCTACAATGGTGTCCTTTCCATTGTTCTCTCATTGTATTCTTACACAAACAGTTTCCACAGAACTCCCAGTCTCTGAAGCTTGGATCGCAGTACAGATGTACGCTTTACTAACATACAATCCAACATCTCCTCCTCGTTTATCAAGTCTGTTTCTGGCAAATAAGTTGTATCCTTCTAGCCTTGTATTCCAATCTTGTGTATTGTCCCACCAAGTTTCAGTGATTCCAATGACATCATATTTCTTTTCCTGCATTAGTAGTTCCAGTTCTCCTTGTTTGTTGCTCATGCTTTTTGCATTCGTATAGAAACATTTTAGTCTGTGATTGGTTTCTCTTTCTCCAATATTTTTATTATTTAGATTTTTTTTGTCTTTGCTTTTTCTTTCCACTTCTAATAGCAGAGTCCTCAGTAGTATTTGTCAGGTGTATGACTTTTTCTGGCCTCTTGCTTCCCTTCCCACAATGTTCTAGTTAGATATAGAAAATCTATCAGCAGGAGTTCCATGGGTAAATCCATTATGATGTGATGTCATAACAACAGAGGTAAGCATGATTGGATGGGGGGGACGTCTAAGAGTGTGTGTAGTCCAGGGTGTGTGGATGAACCATGAAGAAAATAAGTCTTCCAACATAAGGGAGTTTGCTGTGCGGATTGAAAGCGGTTTTCTTTGTGCTGCTGGCAAACTTATGTGGATGACTGAATTCACAGGATGAAGAAATGCAGGAAAGGATTTTGTTGAAAGGTTGTACAGTCGACACATTTCGAAGTTATCTGACCTCTTCCTCAGGACATAACCAAACTAGAGATCCAAAGCAGACCATCAGTTATATACAGTGAAGGAAATAATTATTTGATCCCTTGCTGGTTTTATAAGTTTGCCCACTGACAAAGACATGAACAGTCTATAATTTTAAGGGTAGGTTAATTTTAACATTGAGAGAATATCAAAAATAAAATGCAGAAAATCACTTTGAATAATGATAGAAATTTATTTGCATTTTGCAGTAAGAAATAAGTCTTTGAGTCCTCTGGCAAACAAGACTTAATACTTGGTGGCAAAACCCTTGTTGGCAATCACAGCAGTCAGACATTTTTTATAGTTGATGATGAGGTTTGCACACATGTCAGGAGTAGAGTTGAGCGAAACGGGTCGGTCAAATTCATAAGTCGCTGAAGTTGGGTTCCATGAAACGAAGCCCGACCATAGCGTAAGGTCGGCCACGAGGTCGATGACCAAAGCGCCAAAGTCGCATTTCAAATGAAGCTTCCAGCGCCCTTTTTCAGCCAATGATGGAGGACGCACACTGTGGGCAACGCGATGACATGGGCAGCGGTCACCACTATCTTTGAGAAGGGCATGCAAGTGATTGGCTTGCTTTGTGTGGCGTCACAGGGGCTATAAAAGGGCGTGCACGCCGACCGCCATGTTACTTCTGCCGATATTAGCATTAGAGAGAGGTTGCAGCTGTTGATTCTGAATAAGGGAGTGCGTTAGGCAGGGAAGAAAAACAAAAAAACTGCTTCTGCTGTTAGTGATTTCCACTGTACAACACAACAGTTTGTGTGCAGTGACAGGGGAGGATATATTTTTGTGCATCAGCTCTGTTAGTTATTAGGCTGCCTTATAAGGCTCCCTGATAGCTGCATTGCTGTTTGCACACTGCTGTGTAAACTGCTTTTTTAAAAGCAAAAAAACTTTTCTTCCTCTTTTCTGCACAGTTACCACCAAGCGTTCATTTTTCCACCCTTTTGTGTGCAGCAGTCCTGCTTATTAGGCTGCCTGCTGCCATACTTGGACTGAGAGCATCATTGTCAGCCTCCTAAAATCTCTAGGGAGCTTCCAATTCTCCCCAATACTATATACACCTTGTGCCTGGTCATACACCTGCCTATTTCAGCCTGTTCAATTGAGGTGTAATTTATAGTGGGCCTGAGATAATAGTTCAGCCTCCTAAAATCTCTAGGGAGCTTCCAATTCTCCCCAATCTAATATATAAAGCTCAAGTGTGTGTATGTATGTATGTATGTATACATGTATGTACTAGCTGAAGAGCCCGGCGCTGTCCGGGCATAGTAACTAACTGTGGTTAGTTATAGCAAATTATAATTATCCTCCATCCCATAGTCCCGTGCCCATATACCCATCATACATAGCCACGATCCCATAGGCCCGTGCCCATATACCCATCATACATATCCTCCATCTAATAGTCGAGTGCCCATATACCCATCACACATCCTCCATCCCATAGGCCCGTGCCCATATACCCATCACACATCCTCCATCCCATAGTCCCATACCCATATACCCATCACACATCCTCCATCCCATAGTCCCATGCCCATATACCCATCATACATATTCGCCATCCCATAGTCGAGTGCCCATATACCCATCACACATCCTTCATCTCATAGTTCCATGCCCATATACCCATCATACATATCCTCCATCCCATAGTCCCGTGCCCATATACCCATCATACATATCCTCCATCCAATAGTCGAGTGCCCATATACCCATCACACATCCTCCATCCCATAGACCCGTGCCCATATACCCATCACACATCCTCCATCCCATAGTCCCATACCCATATACCCATCACACATCCTCCATCCCATAGTCCCATGCCCATATACCCATCATACATATTCGCCATCCCATAGTCAAGTGCCCATATACCCATCACACATCCTTCATCTCATTTCCCATGCCCATATACCCATCATACATATCCTCCATCCCATAGTCCAGTGCCCATATACCCATCACACATCCTCCATCCCATAGTCCCGTGCCCATATACATATCCGCCATCCCATAGTCCCGTGCCCATATACCCGTCATACATATCCTCCATCCCATAGTCCAGTGCCTATATGCCCATCACACATCCTCCATCCCATAGTCCCATGCCCATATACCCATCATACATATTCGCCATCCCATAGTCGAGTGCCCATATACCCATCACACATCCTTCATCTCATAGTCCAGTGCCCATATACCCATCATACATATCTTCCATTCCATAGTCCCGTGCCCATATACCCATCACACATCCTCCATCCCATAGTCCCGTGCCCATATACCCGTCATACATATCCTCCATCCCATTGTCCAGTGCCCATATACCCATCACACATCCTACATCCCATAGTCCCATGCCCATATACCCATCGTCCCATGCCCATATACCCATCACACATCCTCCATCCCATAGTCCCATGCCCATATACCCATCGTCCCATGCCCATATACCCATCACACATCCTCCATCCCATAGTCAACCATTATGACATCTTAATGAGCGGCAGGGCTTGCAACCTATGATGACATCAGTGTCACCATGGCAACCATTATGACATCATAATGAGGGGCGGGGCTTGATGCACACACACTTTTTCCCCATTATGTAGATAGGGGCAAAATTGTTTGGTGAATTGGAACGTGCGGGGTTAAAATTTCACCTCACAACATAGCTTAGGACACTCTCGGGGTCCTGATGTGTGACTGTGCCAAATTTTGTGGCTGTAGCTGCGACGGTGCGGATGCCTATCCCGGACATACATACATACATACACACACTTGAGCTTTATATATTAGATGTATGTATGTCCGGGATTGGCATCCGCACCGTCGCAGCTACAGCCACAAAATTTGGCACAGTCACACGTCTGGACCCCGAGAGCGTCCTAGGCTATGTTGTGAGGTGAAATTTTAACCCCGCACATTCCAATTCACCAAACAATTTTGCCCCTATCTACAGTACATAATGGGGAAAAAGTGTGTGTGTATCAAGCACCGCCCCTCATTATGATGTCGCAATGGTTGCCATGGCGACGCTGATGTCATCATAGGTTGCAAGCCCCGCCGCTCATTATGATGTCATAATGGTTGACTATGGGATGGAGGATGTGTGATGGGTATATGGGCACGGGACTATGGGATGGAGGATATGCATGATGGGTATATGGGCACGGGACTATGGGATGGAGGATATGCATGATGAGTATATGGGCATGGGACTATGGGATGGAGGATGTGTGATGGGTACAGTATATGGGCACTGGACTATGGGATGGAGGATATGTATGATGGGTATATGGGCACTGGACTATGGGATGGAGGATATGCATGATGGGTATATGGGCACGGGACTATGGGATGGAGGATGTGTGATGGGTACAGTATATGGGCACTGGACTATGGGATGGAGGATATGTATGATGGGCATATGGGCACGGGACTATGGGATGGCGGATATGTATGATGGGTATATGGGCACGGGACTATGGGATGGAGGATATGTATGATGGGTATATGGGCATGGGACTATGAGATGAATGATGTGTGATGGATATATGGGCACTCGACTATGGGATGGTGAATATGTATGATGGGTATATGGGCATGGGACTATGGGATGGAGGATGTGTGATGGGTATATGGGCATGGGACTATGGGATGGAGGATGTGTGATGGGTATATGGGCACTCGACTATGGGATGGAGGTTATGTATGATAGGTATATGGACACGGGCCTATGGGATCGTGGATATGTATGATGGGTATATGGGCAAGGGACTATGGGATGGAGGATAACTATAATTTGCTATAACTAACCACAGTTAGTTACTATACCCGGGCAGCGCTGGGTTCTTCAGCTAGTACTATATACACACCTTGTGCCTGGTCATACACCTGCCTATTTCAGCCTGTTAAATTGAGGTGTAATCTATAGTGGCCCTCAGATAATAGTTCAGCCTCCCAAAATATCTAGGGAGCTTCCAATTCTCCGCAATACTATATACACACCTTGTGCCTGGTCATACACCTGCCTATTTCAGCCTGTTAAATTGAGGTGTAATCTATAGTGGGCCTGAGATAATAGTTCAGCCTCCTAAAATCTCTAGGGAGCTTCCAATTCTCCCCAATACTATATACACCTTGTACCTTGTTTTACAGTACCATATAGCTAGTGGTATTTTGGGTACATTTTTCCAAAAATGAGGAAGTATGGTGGAAGAGGCCGTGGAAGTAGGCGGGGGTTGCCAGCTGGTACTGATTGTGGTGGTGGTGGTGCATCTGCTGGTAGTGGCCAAAGCACAATAGCACCTAAGGCAGGAGGTGTTGAGCCTGCGTCATCGTCTGGCTCCACAAGGCCTCGAAGGCTCCCTTTTCTGGGAGTAGGTAAACCGCTTTTAAAGCCGGAGCTTCAGGAACAAGTTTTTGCTTACATTGCTGACACAGCCTCCAGCTCTATTGCCTCTTCTTCTGAAGTTTCCAAAAATAAAAGCACTGAGTCTTCAGTGGAGGCTCCTGGTCAGGAACAACACCTTTCCTTGTGTCCTTCACCCCTACCAAAAGTGAAGGATGCGGCAGGCCACACTACAGATTACTCCATGGAGCTCTTTTCACATACCATGCCTGGCTTAATAAGTCAAATTGTGAATTCACCAGTCCAAGATGAATCTGACATGGAGTGCACTGATGTACAGCCACTGCTAGATTTTTCTGCTGGTACATTCACTCAGAGCACTACATTGTCCTCGCAGTGTACAGAGCCAGAATCTGACTGTCATGTCCACCATGTTTGTCATGTCTGCCATGTCTGTTTTGTCTCAAGAACTCCTTGAGCGATGTGCATGTGCATATCCTGTCTGCTGTCCTGCATGTTCACTAGAGCAGTGTGCACACTCACCTCATGTCTGAGCTGCAGGATGCCTGCGTTTCTGCTCTGCCTTCTGTGATCTTCTCGTCATGTCTAGGATTCCTGATCATGTGTTCCTGCCTGGATCTTGCACTGTCTGGTTCTGCAATCATCTCGTCATGTCTGAAACGCTGATCATGTGACCTGTCTAGGTTTCAGCACTGGATCTGCAGTCATCTCGTCATGTCTGGATCTCCGATCATGTGTCTACGCTCTGTTATCCTGTGGATCTGAACCCGGAAGTGCTCCCCTGGTCCTGACCTGGAAGAGGAGGTGCTATTCCCTATATCAGGCCGCTCCTTCCTATGCTCAGGGCCTGAGTATTGTGTGGTGTCCCTGCATGGCTGCTTGGTCTGTGGGGCGCTCCCTCTATTCTGTGCCCTTGCACTCTGCTCTGTCGTGCATCTCTGCACACGCTCCGTGCTCGTATTCCGTCTCTTGTCTTGTCTAGTGTTTGTCTCTCGTGCCATGTTCTGTCCCTGCTCTGCTTTGCCTTGTAGTCCTTGTTTGCTCTGCTTCTGTTCCGTGTTTCTGTCCTCGTGTCATGTCTCGCTCTGCTTTGTGGCTTCAGGTACCCTGCCTCTGTCTCTGTCCCTGGCGTGCCTCTCTGCACGCGCAGGACTCTGCCTCGCCTGTCCCTGGCGTGCCTCTCTGCACACGCAGGACTCTGCCTCGCCTGTCCCTGGCGTGCCTCTCTGCACGCGCAGGACTCTGCCTCGCCTGTCCCTGGCGTGCCTCTCTGCATGCGCAGGACTCTGCCTCGCCTGTCCCTGGCGTGCCTCTCTGCACGCGCAGGACTCTGCCTCGCCTGTCCCTGGCGTGCCTCTCTGCACGCGCAGGACTCTGCCTCGCCTGTCCCTGGTGTGCCTCTCTGCACGCGCAGGACTCTGCCTCGCCTGTCCCTGGCGTGTCTCTACAAGTGCAGGCCTCGCTCTGTGCTCTGTCTAGTCCCAAGGTCCTTCCTTGGCCCGGCTCTGGGCTTCGGCCTACGCTCCGCTGCTAGACTGTCCCTGTCCCTGGCATGCTCTTTGCATGCGCAGGTCTCTGCTTCGTTCTTTGTATTGTCCCTGATGTTTCGTGCGCCCTTGCACTTTTCACACTAGGCTTTGCCGTACTGTCTGTACGTGTCTCTGTCCTGTGTCTTTGCCTAGCCCTGCCTTGTGGCCAGTGGCGGATTATAATGAGGTCAATTTGGGCAGTTGCCCCGGGCCCAGTGGGGTTAAGGGGCCCACAGCCCAGGCCAGTAAATTGCCCCATTATAATCCGCCACCGCGCAGGGCCGGATTATAGGCAGGGCAGGCGGGGCTTCAGCCCCGGGGCCCCCACCACAAGAGCTTCTAAGGGGGCCCCCACCACATTCCTGCTGGCTGCTGCAATGGCACTCCATCTTCTCCCCACCTAAAAGTGAGTGACCGTGGGGGCGGCATTATGTGCTCTGCTACCAGCAGCATCTACAAGTAGCGTGAACGCTGATGCTGCTGGTAGCGTGCAAAGGCTTGTGATGAGATCACAGGAGGTAAGGTGTCAGGGCCCCCGATCATGTGACCCCTGTCTCCTCCCCTCCTGTGACCTCATCACAGGTCCTGTGCGCACAGCACAGAGCACTGAGAGCAGCCATGTATGTGGAGTGCGGCTCTGCGGGTGGAGGTCGGTGCTGGAGGCTCCATTATTCTCTATGTGGAGTGCGGCTCTGCGGGTGGAGGTCGGTGCTGGAGGCCCCATTATTCTCTATGTGGAGTGCGGCTCTGCGGGTGGAGGTCGGTGCTGGAGGCCCCATTATTCTCTATGTGGAGTGCGGCTCTGCGGGTGGAGGTCGGTGCTGGAGGCCCCATTATTCTCTATGTGGAGTGCGGCTCTGCGGGTGGAGGTCGGTGCTGGAGGCCCCATTATTCTCTATGTGGAGTGCGGCTCTGCGGGTGGTGGTCGGTGCTGGAGGCTCCATTATTCTCTATGTGGAGTGCGGCTCTGCGGGTGGAGGTCGGTGCTGGAGGCTCCATTATTCTCTATGTGGAGTGCGGCTCTGCGGGTGGAGGTAGGTGCTGGAGGCCCCATTATTCTCTATGTGGAGTGCGGCTCTGCGGGTGGAGGTCGGTGCCGGAGGCTCCATTATTCTCTATGTGGAGTGCGGCTCTGCGGGTGGAGGTCGGTGCTGGAGGCTCCATTATTCTCTATGTGGAGTGCGGCTCTGCAGGTGGAGGTCAGTGCTGGAGGCCCCATTATTCTCTATGTGGAGTGTGGCTCTGCGGGTGGAGGTCGGTGCTGGAGGCTCTATTATTCTCTATGTGGAGTGCGGCTCTGCGGGTGGAGGTCGGAGCTGGAGGCTCCATTATTCTCTATGTGGAGTGTGGCTCTGCGGGTGGAGGTCGGTGCTGGAGGCTCCATTATTCTCTATGTGGAGTGCGGCTCTGCGGGTGGAGGTCGGAGCTGGAGGCTCCATTATTCTCTATGTGGAGTGCGGCTCTGTGGGTGGAGGTCGGAGCTGGAGGCTCCATTATTCTCTATGTGGAGTGTGGCTCTGCGGGTGGAGGTCGGTGCTGGAGGCCCCATTATTCTCTATGTAGAGTGTGGCTCTGCGGGTGGAGGTCAGTGCCAGAGGCCCCATTATTCTCTGTGGAGTGCGGCTCTGCGGGTGGAGGTCGGTGCTGGAGGCCCCATTATTCTCTATGTGGAGTGCGGCTCTGCGGGTGGAGGTCAGTGCCAGAGGCCCCATTATTCTCTATGTGGAGTGTGGCTCTGCGGGTGGAGGTCAGTGCTGGAGGCCCCATTATTCTCTATGTGGAGTGTGGCTCTGCGGGTGGAGGTCGGTGCTGGAGGCTCCATTATTCTCTATGTGGAGTGCGGCTCTTCAGGTGGAGGTCGGTGCTGGAGGCTCCATTATTCTCTATGTGGAGTGCGGCTCTTCAGGTGGAGGTCGGTGCTGGAGGCTCCATTATTCTCTATGTGGAGTGTGGCTCTGCGGGTGGAGGTCGGTGCTGGAGGCCCCATTATTCTCTATGTAGAGTGTGGCTCTGCGGGTGGAGGTCGGTGCTGGAGGCCCCATTATTCTCTATGTAGAGTGTGGCTCTACGATTCGTGACCCCCGTCACGTGACGAGGGGGGCCCACAGAGTCTGAACTGCCCCGGGCCCTGGCTACCCTTAATCCACCCCTGCTTGTGGCTCTGTGCCTCCGTGCACGTGCCTGGTCGTCTGTGCCTGCCTGGTGTGCCTCAGCTGTGCCGCCTCTAGCCGTGCTCGCCTGTGTGCCTCTGCCGTGCCCCGTCCAGTGCTATAGTGGTCTGGCTGCGTGGTCCCACGGCGGTGCCGCCTCTAGTCGTGCCTGCCTGCAACTGCCATCGTCAGTACCACCTGCCGGCGCTCCCAGCCGTGGTCTCCGTGCTCCCTTGCACTCACGCTGGTTCTCGCACTGTGCCTTTTCGTGCTACTCTTGCACAACTCTTTGTTAACTTTGCTCTGCTCTGATCCCTGTCTTGCTTGGTCCTTGAACCCTGTTCCTGGCGTGCCTCTCTGCGCGCGCAGGACTCTGCCTCGCCTGACCCTGGTGTGCCCTTTGCACGCTCAGGACTCTGTCTCGTACCTTGTGCCTTGGCGTGTCTCTACACACGCACTCTGTCTCGTACCTTGTGCCTTGGCCTGTCTCCACACACGCACCCTGTCTTGTTTTGTGAACCCTGGCGTGTCCCCTACACACGCACCTAGTCTTGAACCCTGGCGTGTCCCCTACACACGCACCTAGCCTTGAACCCTGGCGTGTCCCCTACACACGCACCTTGCCTTGCACCTAGCCTCGGACCTCGGCGTGTTCCCTAACACGCACCATGCCTGGATATCTGTCGTGCCTCCTTGCCTGAAACCTGGTTTGCCTGCCGGATGCCCGGAACCTGCCGATCGCTGCCAGAGATCATGAGCTGGATGACTGCGGCCTGACGTCCGGAGCTGATGTCCGCAGCCTGATGCCTTGATGATGTCGATCGTTGCCAGCAGTCCGGAGTCCGATGCCATCATGCCTTTACCTGTACCTAGGCGTGCCACCTGGCACGTACCATGTTATGGACCTTGGCGTGCCCACGCGCGCACCTTACACGTTTTGCTTGTTTACACTGTATGTGATCCTGAGTTATTCTAATGAAGTTACCTTGCACCTACGTCTTGTCTCGTCTTGCTTCCTGCTCGTCCTTGTTGTTAGACACTCAATAGTGTCTCCTTGAGCCGGCCGTCTGGTCCAGCTGCCGTGGTGGCTCACCCCCTTGGTCTTGCCCCTGACACTCCCTGTACAGGGGGTGGGTTCTCACAAGGTAAGCTCGCCCTCGGTGGGTGGGTGCCACGGCCCAGAGGGTCCACTCTAAAAGGAAAATGGGCTCAGCAGTAGCTGAGTCCGTCACACTTACCCTGATGAAACTCAGGTGCCCCTTCCCGCATACTATACCACCTTACATGGTGACACAGAGGAAGGTGCACATGAAATTGAAGAGGAGGTGATGGATGACCCAGTTGTTGACCCAGATTGGCATCCATTGGGGGAAGAGGGTGCCGCTGCCAATAGCTCAGAAGAGGAGGATCCGCAGCAGGCATCGACATCACAACAGCTGTTATCTGGCAGGCCAGTAGAAGTCCAAAAACTGTTTACAAAAACCAAAAGATTTGCAGGACAGCTTGGCCAGACGGTCAAATTAGCACAGCATGCAAGGCCTCAAAATGTCTTCCATAGTAGGAAGCGTGCAGTGTGGCACTTTTTTTAACAAACTCCTAATGATCAGGCAAAGGTTATCTGTAAGAAGTGCGCAAAGACCATTAGCCGAGGGAAAAATCTGAGAAATTTGAATACCAGTTGCATGCTTAGACATTTAACCACCATGCACTTGCAAGCGTGGACGGACTACCAAACCTCACGTATCACATGTGCACCTGCTCCGAATGAAGGTAGTCAGCAACGCTACATCGCTTCCCCCACTATAAGCCCACCGGTTAGCACACCACCAGCAGCAAATGTTGAGGTGTTGTCGCAAGGCAAAAGCAGTCAGGGAATCACAATGTTATTGCTACGAAAGACTGAATCTAGGCCATCAGCAAGACCACCAACACCATCACCAACCCTCTCTCATTCCGCCATGTCCACTGCTAGTTCCACCATATGCAGCTCTCAAGTGCAGCTCACCCTACCAGAGACTCTGAGTAGGACAAGAAAGTACTCATCCTCTCATCCGCGTACACTGTGTTTGAACACCCACATTGCCAAACTAATCTCGTTAGAGATGATGCCCTACCGGTTGGTTGAAAGCGAAGCTTTCCGCGAGCTCATGACCTACGCAGTACCACGCTATGACCTACCCAGTTGGCACTTCTTTTCTCGAAAAGACATCACAGTCCTCCACCTTCATGTGAAACGCCGCATTGTCGATGCTCTCAAGCAATCAGTGAGTGGAAAGGTGCACCTCACACCAGATGCATGGTCCAGTAGGCAAGGCCAGGGCCGTTACGTGTCCATCACTGCACACTGGGTTAATGTGGTGGATGCAGGATCCACAGGGGACAGCGGCGGTGGGACAGTGCTGTCTAGCCCACGGTATAGGAAACAGTTGGCTGTAGGCTTCGACCCTCCTCCTCCTCCAGAAGCGAAAGCTCGTCCACAGAGCACAGTCGCATGAGCACTCCATCCGCAGCTGCCAGTGTTGCACACGAGCTGTCCCACTATAGAACAGCTAGTGGTAAGCATCAGCAGGCTGTGTTGAAGATGATGTGTTTGGGCGACAACATACACACCGCGGAGGTACTGGCCGACTACTTGCAGCAACAAACTGAGTCATGGCTGGGCAGTCTATATCTTGAGGCAGGCAAGGTAGTTAGTGATAACGGCTGGAATTTTGTGGCAGCCATAGCCCTTTCAAAACTGAGACACATACCTTGCCTGGCTCACACCTTGAACCTGGTGGTGCAGTGCTTCCTCAATAATTATCCGGAGTTAACAGCCCTGCTCCATAAGGTGCGAAGACTGTGCACGCACATCCGCTGGTCGCCCGTACACTCCAGTCGTATGCAGAAGCTGCAGCGATTGCTCTACCTTCCCAAGCACCGCCTAATCATAGACGTTGCAACAAGGTGGAACTCCACCCTGCACATGGTTCAGAGGCTGTGCGAACAGAGGCAGGCTGTAATGCATTTGTGGGAGGATACACGGGCAGGCAGTTTGAGGGCAGACATGGAGTTGTCTGGTGTGCAGTGGTCGAAGCTGAAACACCTCTGTAAAGTCCTTCAGTGTTTTGAGGAATGCACACGGCTGGTGTTATGAGTTCATTTTCTCCTTCACCTCTGATGTCTGATGAACTCCCTCTGCTGGTGAAAGGAGGTAGTGAAATTGATCTGGATGGGAAGAACCTGTCATCTGAACAGGTGGAGTGTGATTGGACATCCGGAAATTCTGAGTGGATATAAGGCAGCCGACGCCCTGCTGGGTTGCTGGTGATCCTTTCTGCGCTGAGCTTTGGCATCCAGTTTAGTTCCTGTCTACTAAAAGCTAAGTTTTTGCTCTGCTATTTTTCCATGAGATTTTGTCTGTTTACTTAGTGTTTGTGTTCAGCCTGCCCTGGTTGGGACGGGCTGAACTCCATTTTTGTCTCTGATCAGTTGATCTCTTTGCTCTGTCTTCAGAATATACCTGAGTGCTGATATAGTGATTTTGAAGTCTAGTGACTTCAGGGCCTTTTCTATCAGACGTGTTGAACATTATTTTTGACAGGGTTTTTTTGCGTGATTGCAGCCGGCATCTTTTCTGTCCTTTCCTATCTAGTTAGTTGGGCCCCATCATTTTCTCAGCCTGTCTTTCTGTCTGTTTGTGTTTTCATCTGTTTTTCACTGACAATACATGTTGGGGGCTGTCTATTGCTTTGGGGTCTGCTCTGGGGCAGTTTAGATTTCCCCTTTCTTTCTTTAGGCTTATTTAGCTCTCCGGCTGTGACGAGGGGTCTAGGGCACCGTAGGAACCCCCCACGGCTACTGTTAGTTGTGGTGAATAGGATCAGGGGTCTGCAATCCGCTAGCTACTAACCTCTCCGGTTTTCTGGACTTAGCTTGTGTTTTTGTTTTTTCCTCCTCCGGTGACTCATTCATAACAGAATCACCAGCCATACTGCAGATTCTAGGGTACTCAATAGCAGGAAAGAATTGTAAAAAAAAAAAAAAAAAGTGTCAGAATTTTTTTTTGTGTGTATATTTTTTCCTCTATTTCTCTGAGGCCGTAGGGGGAATTTTTTCTCAAAGGAGATTAAGCAATTGTCTGATCGTGTGGAGCAGCTCACTGCTGAAGTGCGGGGAATTTCTGCCTATCTTGCTCATTCACATGCTGCTGAACCAAAGATCCCTACTCCTGATGTGTTTTTTGGGGATCGGTCTAAATTTTTGAATTTTAAGAATAATTGTAAATTATTTTTTGCCTTGAAGCCTAACTCATCGGGGAGCTCCGCGCAGCAGGTTGAAATTGTCATCTCTTTGCTGCGCGGCGATCCCCAGGATTGGGCGTTTTCTTTACAATCTGATGATCCTATTCTAACTAATGTGAACGCATTCTTTCAAGCCTTAGGGTTGTTGTATGATGAACCTAATGCTATTGATCAGGCTGAAAAGGCCCTGTTGGCATTGAGCCAGGGTCAGGATTCTGCAGAATTGTACTGTCAAAAATTCCGAAAGTGGGCGGTCCTTACTACCAGGAATGATGGTGCCTTGGCAGCTCTCTTTCGGAAGGGTTTGTCAGAAACCGTAAAAGATACTTTGGTGGGATTTCCTGTTCCCTCTGGTCTTGACGATTCTATGTCATTAGCCATTCAGGTTGATCGGCGTTTACGTGAACGCAAGACTACACGGGAGGCGCTGCCACCTGTTGAACAAATGTCTGAACCTATGCAATGTGATAGAGTTTTGTCTAGGGCGCAACGTCAGGAGTTCAGAAGGCGTAATAAGCTGTGTTTTTTTGTGGAGATGCCTCTCATATTATTTCTGTCTGCCCTAAATGAGAGAAACGTTTTGCACACACATTTGCCGTGGGTGGTGTTCAACCTAAGTTTCTTCTGGCAATTACTCTGATCTGCTCCCTGTCCACATTTTCCGCTAAGGCTTTTGTGGATTCGGGAGCAGCTCTTAACCTGATGGACTTGGATTTTTCTAAACGTTGTGGGTTTCCTATGACATCTCTGCGGATGCCTATCCCTTTGAGGGGTATTGATGCTACTCCTTTGGCGAAGAGTAAACCTCAGTTTTGGACCCAGGTGGTAATGCGGGTCGCCCCAGACCATCAAGAAAATTGCAGATTTTTGGTGTTGCATAATTTGCATGATACCATTGTTCTGGGGTTTCCTTGGTTGTAAATCCATAATCCAGTTTTGGATTGGAAATCTTTGTCTGTGGTGAGTTGGGGTTGTCGGTATGCCCTTAGTGACGCTCCTGTTTTCTCCACCTCTCCCCAGTCGCATGATGTTCCTGACTATTTGGCTGATTTTTATGATGTATTTAGTGAGAATGAGTCTGCGTCTTTGCCTCCTCATAGGAGTTATGACTGTGCAATTGAGCTGAGCCCTGGGTGTTAATTTCCCAAGGGTCGACTTTTCAATTTATCTGTACCCGAGCACGAGGCTATGCGACCCTATATTAAGGAGTCGTTGGAGAAGGGTCATATTAGACCATCCTCTTCACCCTTAGGTGCTGTTTTTTTTTCATGGCCAAGAAAGATGGTTCATTAAGGCCTTGTATTGACTATCGTTCCCTAAACAAAATTACTGTTAAATATCAGTATCCGTTACCCCTGATTTCTGATCTATTCTCCAGAGTTAAAGGTGCTTGCTGGTTTACCAAGCTTGACCTCAGGGGGGCGTATAATCTTATTCGCATTAAGCATGGGGATGAATGGAAGACGGCGTTTAATACTCCGGAGGGACATTTTGAGTACCTGGTGATGCCTTTTGGGCTCACTAATGCCCCTTCTGTCTTCCAGTGCTTCATGAATGATATTTTCCGAGACTTTGTGGATAAATTTTTGATCATCTATCTGGATGATATTTTGATCTTTTCCAGGGATTGGGACTCTCATGTGGAACATGTTCGGACTGTGTTCCGGATTTTGAGGGAGAATTCCCTGTATGTCAAGGGATCGAAATGCCTTTTTGGGGTACAGAGGATTTCATTTTTGGGATTTATTTTGTCTCCGTCAACTATTGAAATGGACCCGGCCAAGGTACAGGCCATTTATGATTGGGTTCAGCCCACTTCTTTGAAGGCCCTCCAGAAGTTTTTGGGTTTTGCTAATTTTTATCGTAAATTTATAGCTAATTTTTCTGGTATTGCCAAACCATTGACTGATTTGACTAAGAAGGGTGCTGATGTGCTGAATTGGTCTCCGGAGGCTGTTTCTTCCTTTCAGGAGCTGATGCGAAGGTTCACTTCTGCTCCGGTCTTGCGGCAACCTGATGTCTCACTCCCGTTCCAGGTAGAGGTGGATGCTTCTGAGATTGGTGCAGGAGCTGTTTTGTCCCAAAAAGATCCTGTAACATCTAAAATGAATCCCTGTGCTTTCTTTTCCCGAAAGTTCTCCCCATCTGAACGTAACTATGATGTGGGGAATCGGGACCTGTTAGCCATGAAATGGGCATTTGAGGAGTGGAGACATTGGTTGGAGGGAGCTAAACATAAAGTCGTGGTCCTTTCTGACCACAAGAATTTGATTTACCTGGAGTCGGTCAAACGCTTGAATCCTAGACAGGCTAGGTGGGCCTTGTATTTCACATGTTTTGATTTTGTGGTCTCTTTTCTTCCGGGCACTAAGAATGTCAAGGCAGACGCCCTCTCTAGGAGTTTCTTTGCTGATTCTCCTATTGTGACCAAGCCTGCTACCATCTTAAGTGAGGGGGTAGTTCTTTCTGCCATCTCGCCCGATTTGAGACGTGCTCTGGAAGAGTTTCAGGAGGACAAACCTGAGCGTTGTCCCATTGGATAATTGTATGTTCCTGACCAGTGGAGGAAGAGAGTAATGTATGAAGTTCATTGCTCCGCATTGGCTGGTCATCCAGGTATTTTTGGTACTAGAGATTTGGTGAGTCGGTCTTTTTGGTGGCCTGCCTTGTCTCGTGATGTCAGGAATTTTGTGCAGTCCTGTGGGACTTGCTCCTGGTCTAAACCTTGTTCTCGCTCTAGTGGGTTGTTGATGCCTTTGCCGGTGCCCAGGAGGCCATGGACCCATACTTCAATGGATTTTATCTCTGATATGCCTGTCTCTCAGAGAATGACTGTTATTTGGGTGATTTGTGATAGATTCTCTAAGATGGTCCATCTTGTACCACTCCCTAAGTTGCCATCTTCCTCAGAGTTGGTGCCCTTGTTTTTGCAACAGGTGGTTCGCTTGCACAGGATTCCTGAGAACATTGTATCTGACAGAGCAGTTCAGTTTGTTTCTAGATTTTGGAGGACTTTCTGTTCCAAGCTGGGAATTCAGTTGTCCTTCTCCTCTGCGTTTCACCCTCAGACCAATGGGCAGACGGAGAGAACAAACCAGACTTTGGAGTCGTATTTGAGATGTTTTATTTCTGCTGATCAGGATGATTGGGTTTCATTTTTGCCCTTGGCCGAATTTGCTTTAAATAATAGAGCTAGTTCTGCCACTTTGATGTCACCTTTATTTTTGTAACTTTGGGTTTCATCCTCGATTCTCTTCAGGGCAGGTGGAGTCTTCTGCCTGCCCAGGTGTTGACACTGTGGTGGAGAGAATGCACCAGATCTGGGACCAAGTGGTGGATAAGTTGTCTCTCTCCCAGGAAAAGGCCCTGCGGTTTTCCAACCGGCATAGGACCATTGGTCCCCGGTTTAAGGTGGGTGATATGGTTTGGTTGTCATCAAAGAATATCTCTATGAAGGTGGCTTCTCCAAAGTTTAAACCTAGATTTATTGGACCTTACAAGATTTTGGAGATTCTTAATCCAGTCTCGTTTCGATTGGCTCTTCCTGTTACATTCAAGATCCATAACGTGTTTCATAAGTCTCTGTTAAAGAGGTTTGTTGAGTCAGTAGTTCCTGTGGTGGCACCTCCTGACCCTGTATTGGTTGAAGGTAATGTGGAATATGAGGTTGAGAAGATACTGGACTCTCGTCTGGCTAGACGGAGACTCCAGTATTTGGTTAAATGGAAGGGTTATGGCCAGGATGATAATTCTTGGGTCTCTGCTTCCGATATTCATGCCGAAAGATTGGTTCGTGCTTTTCATCGGGCCCATCCTGATTGCCCTGGTGGCGTGGATGAGGGTTCGGTGACCCCTCCTCAAGGGGGAGGTACTGTTATGAGTTCATTTTCTCCTTCACCTCTGATGTCTGATGAACTCCCTCTGCTGGTTAAAGGAGGTAGTGAAATTGATCTGGATGGGAAGAACCTGTCATCTGAACAGGTGGAGTGTGATTTGACATCCGGAATTTCTGAGTGGATATAAGGCAGCCGACGCCCTGCTGGGTTGCTGGTGATCCTTTCTGCTCTGAGCTCTGGCATCCAGTTTAGTTCCTGTCTACTAAAAGCTAAGTTTTTGCTCTGCTATTTTTCCATGAGATTTTGTCTGTTTACTTAGTGTTTGTGTTCAGCCTGCCCTGGTTGGGACGGGCTGAACTCCATTTTTGTCTCTGATCAGTTGATTTCTTTGCTGTGTATATACCTGAGTGCTGATATAGTGATTTTGAAGTCTAGTGACTTCAGGGCCTTTTCTATCAGACGTGTTGAACATTATTTTTGGCAGGGTTTTTTGCGTGATTGCAGCCAGCATCTTTTCTGTCCTTTCCTATCTAGTTAGTTGGGCCCCATCATTTTCTCAGCCTGTCTTTCTGTCTGTGTTTGTGTTTTCATCTGTTTTTCACCGACATTACATGTTGGGGGCTGTCTATTGCTTTGGGGTCTGCTCTGGGGCAGTTTAGATTTCCCCTTTCTTTCTTTAGGCTTATTTAGCTCTCCGGCTGTGACGAAGGGTCTAGGGCACCGTAGGAACCCCCCACGGCTACTGTTAGTTGTGGTGAATAGGATCAGGGGTCTGCAATCCGCTAGCTACCAACCTCTCCGGTTTTCTGGACTTAGCTTGTGTTTTTGTTTTTTCCTCCTCCGGTGACTCATTCATAACAGCTGGTGAGCGCAGATGGCGCCATCATAAGCATGAGCATCCCACTTATGCGTCTGCTCATGGAAAGTTTGACGCACATTAAGGATCAGGCGTCTGCAGCGGAGGAGGAGGAAAGAAGCCTTGATGACAGTCAGCCATTGTCTGGTCAGGGAACTGTCCTGGATGAGGTGGAGGAAGAAGAGGAAGAGGAGGAGGATGAGGGGGATGATTATTTTGGGCAGGAGGATGCTTCTCTGGGGGCAAGAGAAACTGTTGGTGCTCCAAGGTCAGGTGCAGTGTTTGTGCGTGACTGTAGGGATGTGGATTTGCCAGAAAGTGCTCCACCCACCATTGGCAATGCATCATTGACACCTGGAACATTGGCCCACATGTACGTTTATGCCTTGCGGATCCTAAAAAGGGACCCCCGCATTGCAAAATGATGAGGGATGATGACTACTGGCTGGCGTCTGCAGCCGAGGAGGAAGAGGAGGAGGGAAGCCTTGATGACAGTCAGCCATTGTCTGCTCAGGGAACTCTCCTGGATGAGGTGGAGAAAGAAGAGGAAGAGGAGGAGGATGATGGGGATGATTATTTAGGGGAGGAGGATGCTTCTCAGGGGGCAAGAGAAAATGTTGGCATGGCAAGGTCAGGTACAGGGTTTGTGCGTGACTGGAGGGATGTTGATTTGCCAGAAAGTGCTCCTCCACCCAGCACTCGCAGTGCATCATTGACACCTGGAACATTGGCCCACATGTGTGATTATGCCTTGCAGATCCTAAAAAGGGACCCCCGCATTGCCAAAATGATGAACGATGACAACTACTGGTTGGCCAGCGTCCTGGATCCACGCTATAAAGGCAAATTCCAAAACATCATGCCACAGGAGAACCTAGAGCTAATATTGGCTAACAAACAAGCAACTCTGGCAAACCGTTTGTTTGAGGCATTCCCAGCACACAGCGGCGGTGATGGTTCTCTCACGAGCCGTAGGGAGCAACATGGAAGAGGTGTTCGTGGTGCACACAGTCAAAGTGGTGTTGGACACAGGGGTTTCATGACCATGTTGTGGACTGATTTTTCAAGTACCGCTCACACGACTGGTAATAATGCATCGATTGAAAGTGACAGGAGACAGCAGTTGTCAAATATGGTTACAAACTACTTCTCCCATATCGATGTTCTCCCTCACAGGTCATTCCCCTTTGACTATTGGGCCTGTAAACTGGACACCTGGCCTGAATTGGCACAATATGCCTTACAGGAGCTCGCTTGCCCTGCTGCTAGTGTGCTATCCGAAAGAGTCTTCAGTGCTGCTGGATCAATCCTGACAGAAAAAAGGACCCGTCTGTCGACCCAAAATGTTGATGATCTAACCTTCATTAAAATGAACCATGCATGGGTTTCAAAGGATTTTGTCCCACCCTCCCTACTGACATGTAGGTTGCCAGAAAAATAGCTCGCTTTTGTCCTCCTCTTCCTTGGACTTCTCCAATTCCTCCATTTGCAGCTGCTGAATGTCCAACATCAACATATGCCATTTTTCAACCTCACTAACCGGGCTGCCTCCCCCCCAGGGCTGGGGTCACCACCTGGCGCACGCACCCATGCAAGTGCCGTTGCCCTGTACAGGTGAGTGGGCCCACTCTTGGGCGACGGCACTGGCACAGGGTCTCTCATACTACAATCAAGTGTCTCTGACGGTGGGGGTGCACACCCGCTGTCAGACACACCGGTGTACTATGAGGGGCCCTGTGCCAGTACCGCCACCCATGAGTGGGCCCCCTCTGCTTGCTCAGGGCCCCAGCACTTGCAATACTTACCTCTCCCTGCTCCACCGCTGTGTAGTCTGGGCTGTTAAATCCTTCACTGGGACTGCCAATACAAATTTGGTGAACTGATAGATGATGGTTAAGACGTAGCTATGCCCTGTCCTGCTGGGCTCTATCGTCAGATGATCAATGGCTTCCATTTGTTATGGACGTCGACTCACAATGAGATGCAGTGGTGGTTTATCATCAGCTTTCACGGTTTTCCTACTCACAGACGTGTGACATTCCTGCCCACATTTTTAAATGTGTCCTCTCGCGCCAATCCAATAGAATCGCCTACAGCCTGTGGCTTCTGTCTTTTGCACTCCAAAGTTACCTGACAGATCATGATAGGCAGTGAGGACAATGTCTACATCTCTCCCTGTGATCACAGTTTGATGGAGATGAGTAAGGGTGATGGGATCCATGGTACTGTGATACAGCAAACCTTTCTTCACAAAGAACTGTTTTGTCTCCACAGACAAAGTAATTGAGGGTCAGCATCGCCTCTGAGAATTCTCCCGGGAGTTTTTTACGTGATTAGTAATTCCAAAATTTCTGCAATCAATCGACTTTCCGTCTGTACTTGTATCCATCTCGTTTCCTCTTGCGGAGAGTCTGGACTGTCTTACTGAGACTGAAATATATATGAAGATTGAAAAATACCTCAACAGTGTATACTGGTGTACGCTTTGAATACATTACCCTTTTTTCTACTTTTTAGATTCATTTTTAAATCCATACTGGGCCTGAGACCGTCTGAGTCTGCCTCCTGATATATAGACATAGATTTTTAATGTGTTAACTATGCTACATATATACCTGTTATCCGGTGATACTGTACCCTTTCTCAACTTTCTACAATCTTGTCGAATCCATACTGGGCTTGAGACCATCTGAGTCTGCCTCCTGATATATAGACATAGATTTTTAATGCTTAAACTATGCTGTATATACCTGGTATCCGGTGATACTGTACCCTTTCTCAACTTTCTACAATCTTGTCGAATCCATACTGGGCCTGAGACCATCTGAGTCTGCCTCCTGATTAGAGATGCCTATATCTGTGTCTCCTCCTCCTCCTTTTACTCCTCCACCTCTTTTCTATATGTAGTTGCCCTTTTCCATATGTTATTTGAGTCTTCTGAGCATTTTGTCTGCTTTGGGACACCTTTTAAGGTGTTTTGTAATTGTTTTCTATGTGTTTGTATGTGTTTGTGTTTGCCTGCCATTGTTTTTAATTGGGTTCGACGGTGTTCGTCGAACGTTCAACGAACATTCGACGAACTTGCCTCCTGTTCGATGAACCGAACCAAAACACTAGCGGGGTGGCTCAATATGATATATAGATGTATATTCTTAAAGGGAATCTGTCACCCTTTTTAGCCCCTATTAGCTGCCGGCATAGACATCGGGGGCTTATCTACAGTATTCTGTAATGCTGTAGATAAGCCTCCGATGTAACCTGAAAGAGAAGAAAAACACATTATAGAATTCTGCAGTGCGCAGGTGCCGGACCTCTCCAGACGCCTGCGCACTGCAGAACACTGCTCTGTCCTCAACAGGGCAGAGCAGTGCGCTTGCGCCACAGCCATTACAGGACGGGAGAAGAGGACGTCATCGCATGAAGAAGGGAGGTGCCGGACCGGACCACAACGCCCACCGGACCGGACCACCCACCCCGGTAAGTATAATATAACGTGTTTTTCTTCTCTTTCAGGTTACATCGGAGGCTTATCTACAGCATTACAGAATGCTGTAGATAAGCCCCCGATGTCTATGCCAGCAGCTGCAAGCCGAAAAAAAGGGTGACAGATTCCCTTTAATGTTTAAACTATGCTATATATACCTGGTATCTGGTGATACTGTACCCTTTCTGCCAGGAAGTCCTCCTCCACCCACCACTCTAAGTGTATCATTGACACCTGGAACATTGGCCCACATGTGTGATTATTTCTTGCGGATCTTCTTTTTATATTGTGGTGTGATCCATCCTGAGCGTGTGAGAGTCTGTGGGTTACTCCTGCAATTTATATGTAGATTTAAAAATTACCCCAGCACTGTATACAGCTCTACGCTTGTGATACATTACCCATTTACTGCTTTTTATATTCTGGTCTAATCCAAACTGACCAAGTGAGAGTCTGTTTCTGAGTGTGGAAATAAATACTGAGATTGACAATGACCCCTACACTGTATACAGCTGTACGCTTCAGATCCATTACCGTTTTACGGCTTTTTATATTGTGTTGTAATCCATACTGAGTCTGAGAGCATCTGTGTCTGCCTCCTGAAATATATACGGAGATTTAGAATGTTTAAACTATACTATATATACCTGCTATCTGATGATACTGTACCCTTTTTATACTTTTTATATTCTTGTCTAATCCATACTGAGCCTGTGAGCGTCTTTGTGTGACTCATGAAATATATAGGGAGATTGACAATTATCCTTTGACTGTATAGAGCTGTACGCTTCTGATACAGTACCATATATCTGATGTTATTTTGGGTACCTTTTCTCCAAAATTTGGAAGTATGGTGGAAGAGGCCGCGGACGTGGGCGTGGGGGGGCCAGCTGGTACTGATGGTGGTGGTGCATCTGCTGGTAGTGGCAAAAGCACAATAGCAGCTAAGGCAGGAGGTGTTGAGCCGGCATCATGGTCTGGCTCCGGAACGCCTGGAAGGCTACCTTTTCTGGCAGTAGGTTAACCGCTTTTAAAGCCGGAGCATCAGGAACTGGTTTTGGCTTACATTGCCAAAACAGACGCCAGCTAATATGCCGTCCTCTTCTGAAGTTTCAAAAAATGCAAGCACTGAGTCGTCAAGTGCTGGCTCCTGGTCAGGAAGAACCCCTTTCCTTGTGTCCTTCACCCCCAACAAAAGTGAATGATGCAGCAGGCCACACTTCACATTAGTCCATTTAGCTCTTTCTCACATACCATGCCTGGGTTATCAAGTCAAATCGTGAATTCTCCAGTCCAGGATGAATCTGACATGGAGTGTGGGTGGCCAGCCAGGGCAGTGGGGTTATTCGGTACTGGGCCGGTGTCTCAGAGGGATGTGTCACGATGGTGGTGACCCAGTCCTTGGCCTTGGGCGTCCATGCAAAGGGGTGAATAACGTTTATAGGTGAATGATACGTGACGCCACCTGTGGTTTCTGATCAGATTGATCAGCGCTGCAGTGTCGCTTCTCTGGGACAGATGTTGTGGTGCAGCTAAGATGTAGAAGCCCTGCACAGGTAGGGCCGTAGTCGCAGGGCAGATGAAAGAGTTGGTAGATGGTGTGCAGTGCAGAATGCAGCAGAGCCGTGCGCCAGGCGCAGGAGAAAGATTACGGACACAGTCATGCAGTTCCTTTACCTGTACTTGGTAAGTGCCGTCCAGGACCCAGAGTACAGATGGAGAAGGAGTTGGTCAGCCTGGAAGCAAATTAGGAATTCTCTCTCTGCAGATAGGTAGTGTGGCCTCTATTCAAGCGCTTATCTGAGGTTCTCGCAGTACTGAGTTCACTGAAGTTCCCCCTGTTGACTCTCTTTTGAAACTTTCTCGTATGGCAGGCAGCCGTAGCCTTTTCTTCCTGACTCACACAAGTCGCTGCTGGGGCCTCCGAGCCTTTGTTGGGAACAGAGCATTTACAGCTGCTACTTCCTCCGGTTTCTGCTGCAGGACAATCAGTGTCCCTTCAAACTCGGAGACCGGAAGACCATACGCTCCAGCTAGGAGTGAGCCTTAACTCTGCTCATCCTCCAGCTCCCCTTCTCACATCTACACACTTCCCCTTCCCTTCACAGACTGCCCTAACTTCCATCCTCCCGACCACAGAGAGCAGCACCTCAGCAGTCAGGTTCAGAGCTCTCCCTGCTGGCCTGGAGTGGTAACTGTGTTGTGTGTTGGCTTAACTGCTAGAGAGATCCTTCATTGCTCCCAAGCATGACATCACACTCCCTAGGAGGAAGGTAATGCCACTGTGGCGACCGTACTCCTGGGGGTGCCACAAGTGCACTGATGCCCAGCCACTGCTAGATGATTCTGCTGGTACATTGACCCAGACCACTACATTCCCCTCGCACTCTACACAGCCAGAATCTGACCCTGATGAAACTCAGGTTCCCCTTCCCGCATACTATACCACCTTACACAGTGACAAAGAGGAAGGTGCAGATGAAAGTGCAGGTTCCTTGAGCAGGTAGGGGGGGCATACTCATGGGCGACGGCACTGGCACAGGGCCCCTCATAGTATGCAAAAGACACACCGCCGTACTATGAGGGGCCCTGTGCCAGTGCTGTCGCCAACGAGTGGGCCCCCCCTGCTTGCTCAGGATCACAGCACTTGCAAAGTTGAAATACTTACCTTTCCCTGCTCCACTGCCATGACGTCTTCCGCGTTTCCTGACAGTGACATTCTGGTCAGAGAGCACGATGACATCACGTCTGTACACCCTCTGCCTAAACAGTCCAAGTGCAGAGAGATGTAAGATGGGGACGACGAGGAGTCCAGACTAGTGCAGGGATTCCCTAGCGAGGAGACTTATTTAATTGTTTTAAAGGTCGGGAGCAATTTTTGGGGAGCACTATACTCTGGAGAATGATATATGGGGCCCACCATACACTGGAGCATTCCAAAGGTGGACATCAAACACTGGAGCAGCATTTACAGGGCCCATTATACACTGGAGCATTAGAAATGGGGCCCATTATATATGGAGCATTACTTGGGCCCATAAGACAGTGGAGCTTCATCCATGGTGACCAACATATACTGTAGCATTATGTGGAGCTCATAATATACTGTATTGAACATTATATGGGACCAATGATTCTGTATGGAGAAATATATGGGCCTCATTACTCTGTATGGCACACTGTGTGGTGGCCATAATACTGTATGGAGTAATATACTGTCCGTTTTTGGAGCTATTGGAGAATTTAAAATGGATATCAGTCATGTGATGTAAGAAGTGAAGTATTTTTCATTGTACTATACTGCTTTTTCTCTGCCGTATCAGAGGATCATGAATTGTGTCATGTGTTAAAGGAGCCCAGTGACACTCTTTGGCCCTGGGCCCACGAAAATCTGGAGCCAGCCCTACCCCCCCACAACTTTAGCCAAATAACCCCCAGTTTTCAATGCCTAACTATTATTATAAAGTAAATTAAGGTTGACAAGCTTAAATAATAAGAATTGATGTTTTTGGCATTAAAATGGCCACTGAAGATGTGTTTCCTGTCCTCCACTCACTGCCGACTTTTCTTCCCCATTGACTTGCATTGGGTTTCGTGTTTCAGTCAGCCTTTGACTTTTCACGATAATCGGCCGATTGCGTTCGACCCGACTTTTGCGAAAGTAGGGTTTCATGAAACCGACCCGAAAAAAGGCAAAGTCGCTCATCTCTAGTCAGGAGGAATTTTAGTCCACTCCTCTTTGCAGATCATCTCTAAATCATGAAGATTTTGAGGCTGTCACTTGGCAACTCGGAGCTTCAACTCCCTCCATAAGTTTTCTATGGGATTAAGGTCTGGAGACCGGCTAGGCCACTCCATGACCTTAATGTGCTTCTTTTTTAGCCACTCCTCTGTTGCCTTGGCTGTAGGTTATGCGCCATTGTCAAACTAGAAGACCCAGCCACGACCCATTTTTAATGTCCTGGCGGAGGGAAGGAGTTTGTCACTCAGGTTTTTATGGTACATGGCTCCATCCATTCTCCCATTTTTGCAGTGAAGTAGTCCTGTGACCTTAGAAGAAAAGCACCCCCAAAACATAATGTTTCCACCTCCATGCTTAACAGTGGGGATGGTGTTGTTTGGGTCATAGGCAGCATTACTCTTCCTCCAAACACGGCGAGTGGAGTTAATGTTAGGAATCGGATTTCTGCATTTACTCCGCAGGGATCCAGACCCTCACATTCTGCAGTAATGTGGTACTCGCAGGTACGCAGGATGCAGTGTCGTGTCACGAGATGACTACGGTGCTTTTTAAAAATACGTTTATGGGACTTGAGGGGACTTTCCTCAGTCACGGCCTGATCACCGAAACAGGGGTAACACAGGTAGCCCACGCAGGGGCTCTAAACAAGCAAACACAGTAACGAAGCACACGACTACTCCCGGCAATGGCCGGTCACTATAGGGCCGTGGTTTGGCCGACTACGGGTCCTTAAGTCTAGAGTCTACATAGCCGTCCAGATGTCTCTCGCCGTTCGGGCTGGTGGTCTTTCGGCGAAATAGTTGCTGGGCCCAGTTGCTGAGGTGTTGATGCAGTCTTCGCGCTCTCCGGCGCGCTGAGGACACTGGAGCCCCACAGGCCCCGGTGGAGTCCTTGGACGGATGGGCCGCAGAGCCCGGACCTGGGCAGGCGGTAGCGATATATAGTGGCGAGTGATAGGCCACCTGCGCAGCTAACAGCTGCGACGGGGAGTCCACGATCAAGAGAGGCCCGGCTCCTGCTGCGGACCGGAGCGGGACAGTCGTGGCCGCCGACGGCACGGGACTGGCTGCGGCTACTGGTGAAAGCCCGGTGGCAGGGAATCGGCTGCGGTCACTAGCTCAGGGGAGGCGGCCGTGGGCCGCAGGCCATGCTGGGGCCGCAGTGGCCACGGTCTGGAGAGGGGCAACAAGTCTCCGACGGCTCTCTGGATACCGTCCCTCTGGAGTCCTCAGTCAGCGTCCTCCCTGGCGCTGGTGAGTCGCTCTAGCTGGCAGTCGCTCCATGCTCTCCTGCTGTGTCTGTCCCGGTCTGCTGACTCATCATCTGGGGAATTCCCCACCTCCTTTATACCGGTCCCTCCCCCAGCCCACCTGTCAGTCACAACGGTCCGTCCTTGAATCCTGTCCCCCGGGAACAGTTTCCCCCTGAACCCAGATGACGGCTCCTCTGGTTCCGGCCCGGACACTCGACGGGGGCTGTTCCTCTAACAGTCTCCTGCTCTTTATCTACTGCAGAGGAGATGGCAGAGGAGATTGCCTTGCAGCAAATCTCTCCTGAGGCTAAGTCCTTCTGCCCTCCTATTGAACATGCTCATGGGATGATCTGCCACTGGAGATCGGGAGTCATGTGCTCAGGTCCTGCTCCAGATCTCATTGGTCCATCTCAGAGATCTGGAGGCTTGCGGAAGGTCCCGGCTGCTATAAAAGGCGCGCATGGCTGTTCCGCCATGCGCTAGTATAGACTTACTTGCTGCTGTGTGTATGAGGACGGATGTATGATTCTGGTGAATGACTCATTATAAAACCCCTTCCCTCTGATATTATGTATGTGGTCAGGGACTGAGTTAGAATTAGCGCCAGCACTCCTCTGCTGCAACATCCACAGCTGCTAGCGTCCGACATTGCGCTTGCATCATAGCTTTGTCGTTTAGCGGCAGTGTCCACGCCACGCTGCAGTAGCAGCTCTCCTTAGCGTTTGCAGCTGCGACGCCGCACACACGGTAGGTCTAGACGGACATAGTGCTGCCGTCCTGGGCTACTCCTGTGACCTGATACCGTGTGTGTATTTTTACTGAGTACTGTGACCTTAACAGGCTCAGTCTTTGTATTTGCGTTTATTTGGCATCCCTGTGACTTAACAGAGATTGCTCTGCGCACCTGGGTGACGTTTAACCCTGTGCGTATTACTGCCATATTGCTCCTGCCACCACTTAGCAGCAGTTATATCACCTACTGCACGGTGGAACCCGAGCGGCGAACGCACTTTATTATTATTTTTATTTAGTGCGTTCCGCCGTTCCTAATAGTTAATGCCAAAGCGCTCAATTTTTGTCTCATATGAGCACAGCACCTTCTCCCAAACACAGAATCATTCAGGTGTTCATTGGCACACTTCAGATAGGCCTGCACATGTGCCTTCTTGAGCAGGGGGATCTTGCGGACACTGCAGGATTTTAAACCTTTAAGGCATAATGTGTTACCAATGGTTTTCCTGGTGACTATGGTCCCAGCTGTCTTGAGATTATTAACAAGTTTCTCCCATGTAGTTTTAGGCTGATCTCTCACCTTCCTCATGATCAAGGATACCCCCCACGAGGTGAGATTTTGCATGGTGCCCCAGATCAATGTCGATGACAGCCATTTTGTATTTCTTCCATTTTACTATTGCACCAACAGTTGTCTCCTTCTCACCCAGCGTGTTACTTATGGCTTTGTAGCCCATTCCAGCTTTGTGCAGGTCAATGATCTTGTCCCTGACATCCTTAGAAAGCTCTTTGGTCTTGCCCATGTTGTAGAGGTTAGAGTCTGACTGATTAATTGAGACTGCGGACAGGAGTCTTTTATAAAGGTGACTATGTAAGACAGCTGTCTTTAATGCAGTTAATGAGTTGATTAGGAGCATCTAACTGGTCTGCAGGAGCCAGAACTCTTAATGGTTGGCAGGGGATCAAATACTGATTTCTCACTGCAAAATGCAAATAAATTTATATAATTTATACAATGTGATTTTTCTGGATTTTATTTTTGCTATTCTATCTTTCAATGTTGAAATTAACCTACCCTTAAAATTATAGACTGTTCATGTCTTTGTCAGTTGGTAAACTTACAAAATCAGCAAGGGATCAAACATTTATTTCTGCCACTGTATATATTGCAAACCATACATCTGAAAATATGTCAGTCTGCTCAGTGCAACATATAAATGCATCATAGAAGTGTGGGGCTATGAATTAATCCAGAATTGAATCAGAAGGGAACTGAAAGTAACTGGATACATAAACACAGTAAACAATGTTTCTGTTTTTACTCTCACCCCTATAATCCTTCACTTTCTATTAACCCCACTTATCCCTACACCTAGTAAGGAACTGGTTATCTCTCCCTCCATACTCCACTTCCATCTCACCTCCTCCTCAGAACTGTTCCTCACAATACAATCCTCTGTCTCCAAACACTCTCTCTGCCAGAGATATTTCTCCAAATCCTGGTCCTCCTCACCAGTTCTCCACAGTCATTTCTGCCTCCCATCCACGCTCTATCACAAATTTCCATAACCTCTCTAACCTTATACTCATTCACCCTGCCTCCGTTTCCTCAGTCCCACTAACAGGAACTTTATGGAACGCTCCCTGTCTGCAACAAACTTTCCTACATCCATGATCTTTTCATTACTAACAAACGTTCACCCCCTCTGACACAGCCTCTCCTGCTGCACTTTCATATGGTGGATTCCACCTTTCCCACCCCCCACTGCCCCAGCAGCAAGCATGGCGGAGGAGTTGGTTTTATTCTGTCAGATAACGGTTTCCTCACCCAAATCCCATTGCCACCCTCTGTTACCCTCTCTTAGTTTAAGGTGCCCTATGTGCACATCTACTCCCACTCCAACCTCCATCTGGCTGTCAATTACCACCCCCCAGGGCCAATCACCTCCTTCAACCACTTCACCACCTGGCTACTTCATTTCCTCTCCACTGACATCCCCACTATCATCATGGGTGCCTTCAACATCCCCATTGACGCTTCCCTCTCAGTTGTCACTAAACTTCTATCTCTCACTTCCTCCTTCGGCCTCACTCAATGGTCTTCTGCAGCCACTCACAAAGATGGCCACACACTAGACCTCATGTTCACCCACCTCTGTTCCTTATCTCACCTCTGTAACTCACCGCTCCCTCTTTCTGACCACAACCTATTTACATTCTCTTGCTTCTCCTCTCCTTGTCCACAATCCCCACTCCACAAACTTGCACACCCTCGCAAAAATCTTAAACACCTCGATCCACACTCACTTTCTGAATCCCTCCTCTCTCTTAAAGACATAAGTTCCTTACACAATGCGGACTCTGCTGCCGCTTTATATAAAAAGCTGTAGCTCTGGAACTGATCGCCCCTCTCACACATACCAAAGCTCACAAAATCAACAGACAACTCTGGCACACCAGCGTGACCAGAGAACTGAGGCAGGATTCTAGGGTTGCTGAGAGGCGATGGAAAAGATTCCACTCCACGAGCACTTGATCGCATTCAAACAGTCCTTCACTACTTTCAATGCCACGCTCACTGCAGCAAAACAAACCTACTTCTCATCTCTCATATACTCCCTGTCTCACATCCCTAAATAGCTATTCAACACTTTCAATACTCTCCTCTGTCCAACAGTGTCTCCTCGCTCTCCACTCATCTCAACTGAACAATTTGCCCCATTATTCAAGCTGAAGATTGATAACATCAGAGAAATTTTTGGCCTACAATCCTCAAAGCCCCTCCTCCAAAACCAACTTCTCCAACATTACATTTCCACTCAAGATCACATCTGAACACCTGTGCACCTGCCCCGATTCCATCCCACTTCATCCCAAACCCCACCAGTCTTCATCCCAACACTAATCCATCTCTTCAACCTATCACTAACAACTGGTGTTTTCTTGTCATGCTTCAAACATGCCTCAATCACACCCATCCTCAAAAAGCCCTCTCTTGACTTCTCCATATCTAGCTATCGCCCCATATCACTTCTCCCCTTTACCTCAAAACTACTGGAACAACACGTCAATTTTGAACTACTTTCCTGCGCCCTCTTCGGCTGCTTACAATCTAGATGCCGACTGCATCACTCCACTGAAATTGCCCTAACTAAAGTCACCAATGACCTACGAACCGTCAAAGCCAAGCAACACTACTTCGTCCTCCTCCTCCTGGACCTGTCCTCTGCCTTTGACACAGTGGACCATTCCCTATTACTATAGATCCTCTCATCTCTTGGCATCACAGACTTGGCCCTATGTTAGATCTCATCATACCTAACAGACCGGACATTGAGCATCTCCCACTCACACACCACCTCCTCACCTCACCCCTATCTGTCGGAGTCCCACACGGTTCAGTACTATGGCCCCTGTTTTTCTCCATTTACGCCTTCGGCCTCGGACAGCTCATAGAATCTCATGGCTTTCAGTATCACTTCTATGCTGATGACAGACAGATCTACCTCTCTGGACCCGATATCACCTCCCTACTCACCAAAATCCCACAATGTCTGTTCGCTATTTTATTGTTCCTTCTTCTCTGCTAGATTTCTAAAACTTGATATGGACAAAACAGAATTCATCACCTTTCCCCCATCTTACTGAACCCCCCCAATGGACCAATCCATTAACCCCTTCATGACTGGAGCTTTTTTTGGTTTGGCGTTTTCATTTTTTGCTCCCCTTCTTCCCAGAGCCATAACTTTTTTATTTTTCCGTCAATATGGCCATGTGAGGGCTTGTTTTTTGCAGGACGAGTTGTAGTTTTTAACGACACCATTGGTTTTACCATGTCATGTAATAGGAAACGGAAAAAAAATTCCAAGTGTGGTGAAATTGTAAAAAAAGTGCAATTCCACACTTGTTTTTTTGTTTGGCTTTTTTTTTTTGCTAGGTTCACTATATGCTAAACCTGACCTGCCATTATGATTGTCCAGGTCATTACAAGATCATAGAAACCAAACATGTCTAGGTTCTATTTTACCTAAGTGGTGAAAAAAATTACAAACTTTGCTAAAAAAAAAAAATTGTGACATTTTACGAGACCCGTAGGGTCTCTATTTTTCATTATCTCAGGTCAGGAGAGGGCGTGTTTTTTGCACGCGGAGCTGTTGTTTTTAGTGTTACCATTTTGGTGCAGATATGTTATTTTCATTGCCCGTTATTGTATTTTAATGCATTTTGTGATGAACAAAAAAAACGTAATTGGCGTTTTTAATTTTTTTTCTCGCTACACCATTTTAGCGGTCGGGTTAATCCTTTTTTTAATTAATCAGGCGATTCTGAATGCATCGATACCTAATATGTGTATGTGTGATTTTTTTGTTTTATTTTGAATGGGGCGAAAGGGGGGGTGTTTTAAACCTTTACATTTTTAAACCCTTTTTTTTTACTTTTGCCATGCTTCAATAGTTTCCATAGGAGGCTAGAAGCTGGCACAACTTTATTGGCTCTGCTGCATAGAGGTGATGAGCAGATCGCCTCTATGTAGCAGAATTACTGACTTGCTATGAGCGCCGACCACTGTGTGGTGCTTATAGCAATTCGGCACTGACAACCATAGAGGTCTCCAGTAAATCTCATATCAACACACTGGTGACCCACAATCAAGCGACACGGGTCACCGGTGAGCACACTTCCGGCCCGATGGCCGGAAGTGCCATTTAAATGCCGCTGTCAGCGTGTGACAGCGGAATTTAGCTAATTAATAGCCTCAGGTGGATCGCGATTCCACCCGCGACTATTGCAGACACATGTCAGCTGTTCAAAACAGCTGACATGTCCCGGAAAAGATGTGGGCTCACCGCTGGAGCCCACATCAAAGGGAGGGATAACGACAATGGCGTACTATTACGCCCGATGTCAGTAAGGGTTTAAAGTAAATGGCTGCTCACTCTCCCCAGTCCCACAAGCTCGCCGCCTTGGGGTAATCCTTGACTCTCCTTCACACCACATATCCAAGCCCTTACCACTTCCTGCCAAATTCAGCTCAAAAATATTTCCTGGATCCGTACATTCCTCAACCAAGAATCTGCAAAGACCCTGGTCCATGTGTAAGATGCCCAAGTAAGGTAGTCGTGGGTGAGCTCTGGTCCCCACTCGCTCTGGCATCCTACAGACAAGAGGTGTCTCAGTCCTGGTGTGCTGCTGTGTATGTGGTGCTTCCCACTTACTTGTGGCCAACAAGCCTCTTCAGAGTCTAGGAATCCCTCTTCTGGAACAAGGACAGCAAACGTCCAGGAGAAACGTGGTTAATAAAAAAACAAACTTTTACTTAGAAAATGACAGTTTGTACAATATTTACAAGCAGGTTTGAAGGATAAGGCCCAATGGGTTGTTATTTTTCCCACAGGTACCGGATAAAACGTTAGCCCTGGTTCCTGGGATAGGTGGCATATCCCCCTTTCTGGCTTTCCTAACCCTTGGGGATCTTCCTCACCTCTAGCAGCATTTCTGTATTAAGGTACCCTCTGTCCCATGTAGTCTGAGTCCATCTTTTCATCTAGTTTCATGAGCTGAGTGTACCCCTGGCCCTCGACGTCCATCTCGAGGTTGTCCTTAGCCATTAGATGGAATCACACAGAAGGTGTTTACGACAATCTGCTGTCCCCACGTCATCCTTGTAGTCCACTATTCCTGATGCATATGCACTTCTGACCTGTCACTTCCTGGACTTGCCACTAACACTCAGTTTCCCCTCCCAAACTAGGCTGGCAGTTAACCGTCAACTAACTCTATGCATGCTGTGTTACTAGGCAAACTTCACCTGTGTTCTAGACAGTGACATCTTGTGACTTAGTTATTAGTGCCTCCCACAGGAGAATTACAATTGTTAGAACAAGGAAATATATTGGGAACAAAGTATTATTTACATTCTACACCACAGTAGCATTGATGTATTCATGGATGACACGACAGCTGGTCCATCTCTTTACACATGCACTCATCTCCAGCCTTGACTACTGCAACCTCCTGCTCTGTGGCCTCCACTCTAACACTCTCGCACAACTCCAATCTATTCTAAACTCTGCTGCCCGACTAATCCACCTGTCCCCCGCTATTCCCGGGCCTCTCCCCTCTACAAATCCCTGCACTGGCTCCCCATTACCCAGAGACTCAAGTTCAAAACTCTAACCATGACATACAAAGCTATGAACAATCTGTGTCCTACATACATCTGAGACTTAGTCTCCTGTTACTTACCTGCATGCAACATCTGATCTTCACAAGAGCTCCTTCTCTACTCCCCTCTTATCTCCTCTTCCTACAATTGCATACAATTTTTCTCCTTTGCATCTCCCCTACTCTGGAACTCTCTACCACAACATATCAGACTCTCCCCTTAAATGGAAACCTTCAAATGGAACCTGAAGACCGACCTCTTCTGACAAGCCTACAACCTGCAGTAACCACCAATCCATCGCTTGACCAGCTCTGCCTTCACCTACTGTATCCTCACCCATCTTTTGTAGATTGGGGGCCCTCACGAGCAGGGTCCTCTCTCCTCCTGTCGGGACTTGTATTGTTTAAGATTATTGTACTTGTTTTTTATTTTGTTTACCCCTTTCCAGATGGAACGTGCCATAAGGCGCCATAATGATAATTAATAATAACAATAAATATATGTTCATCCATATATTAATTTAGTAAATATTAGAAAAAGTATGCAAAAATAAAATAATAAAATAAGAGTAAAATATGCTATTTTAGTGGGATTCAAGCTAACTCTGGACTGCTGCCAAAACCCCTAATTGAGCGAGTTATTTATGGTGCCACCACAGAAGTACCCTTTGAAAAAAAGAGAACAATTGACTCTTGAGGAAGGTCTAGAACAGATCTCCTTAAATGTATACTTATCCTCTTGAAGAGGAAATGCTGTGGTCATCAAAGAAATGATCTATCAGGAATAAGCTCAGAAAGAATGACAGTGTACTCAAATTCTTAGAAATTGCATAAATGAATAAGGTATGAGATTATATATTGTATAACATTAAATTAATATAATTATGTATTAAAATATTAGGTTTTGATTCATTGAAAATTAAATCACTAGGGAATTAATGAAACAAAAGTACCTCACCATTTATTAAGAAAAACTTTCCATAGACATATTTGAGTACAATGGAAAACCCTACCGCCGCCTACAAATGTAGGGCAGCGGTGACTTAGGCGTGCAAATTAAATTAAAAAAATTCCAATTATAGACTGCCTTGTAAGTCAAGGATTACGCTAGTGTAGAGGCTAGGAGAGATACATCTGATGCGATCAGCGAGGGATTGTGACTAGAGATGAGTGAACTTGTTCGGAAAACGTTCTTCAATCTCAAATTCGGCACGAATGTAGCATATTTGGATTTGTGTTCGCTTTCACGAGCATTTTTACTCAAAGATGGCAAAATTCAGTCACAGTTCGGTAAATCATCACGTTTTCACTAATGCTTTTGTTATTACTTTGGCTAGGATAGTGTTTCTGTATGATGAGTGGGGGGATGGAGGAGACATGTTTGATGAGGGGAATGGGTGTGGAGAGGTTAGAAGTGCGTATGGAAAGGTTAGAGGAATGGTGCGCTCTTTTTTTTCTCTTTTAACTTTATGTGTATCAGTTCCAGCACCCAATCGGCGCAGAAACCATCCACAAAGTCATGACACAAGGTCGTATATGATTGGCTGCCAAAGTCACATGGCCGTGGCCACATAAAAAGTGGACATCTTGCTTTAGTGGCTCTATTGTCTCAGTCACAGTGCAGAAATGTCACTCTTGCGGAAGTGCTGCTGCTGAAGGTGAACCTGTTAGTTAAACAGTTAGGATCCTGTCCTGTGTGAAATTGACCTTCCAGCATCGAACTAGAATGTGCAAAAACTTTGTGGCAGTCTCCAGAGACCCCATTTGCTACTCCAAATTGTTTGTGATAAAACTGTGTTTCAATGGCAGTTATGCAATATACAGTGTTTGTCTGTATATGTGTATATAGTATGTGTGTATATACAGTATAAACAGTATATATTATGATTGTGTAAATCTGTGGTGCATTTGTGTGTGTATATTTACAGATATATGCATGTACATACAGTATATAGTATGTGTGTCTGTGTATATTATATTTGCATAATATATTTCCTTCCTCCACACATTGATTGACCTCGCTGTGTGGCATGGCGCATTGTCCTGCTAGAAAAACCAGTCCTCAGAGTTGGGGAACATTGCCTAAGCAGAATCAACTGTTTTTCCAGGATAACCTTGTATGCGGCTTGATTCATACGTCCTTCGCAAAGATTAACCTGCCCAATTCCAGCCTTGCTGAAGCATCCCCAGATCATCACCAATCCTTCACCAAATTTCACAGTGGGTGCAAGACACTGTGGCTTGTACGCCTCTCCAGGTCTCCGTCTAACCATTAGACGACCAGGTGTTGGGCAAAGCTGAAAATTAGACTCATCAGAGAAGATTACCTTACTCCAGTCCTCTATGGTCCAATCCTTATGGTCTTTGGCATACTTCAGCCTGGCTCTCCTTTGCTTTTCATTGATGAAAGGCTTTTTTCTACCTTTACATGACATGAGCCCTGCCTCTAGGAGCCTGTTACGAACTGTTCTTGCCGTGCACTTCACCCCAGCTGACATTCCTTTTCTAGGTCACTTGATGTCATCCTGCGATTGCTGAGTGACATTCGAATTAGACGTCAGTGGAGAGTCGTTCTTGCCCTCTGCCGGTCTGTAGCTTTGTTGTCCCCAATATCTGCTTGACCTTGTTGCAATGGACTGCCGTCTTAAAAATTTTAAGAATGGAGGCAACATGACGCTCACTGTATCCCTCTGCTAGTGAAGCCAGAATTGAGCCCTTCTTTTCCTCACTCAAGACTTTTCTTTTCAACTCCTTTGGCATGGCTAGAAGTTATTTTTTCATTACTGTTACTTTTGGGATATTGCTAGCACTTGTCTTGCCATCCAGCTTGTCCTATTGCAAGAGGATTGTGAACACCACAGCAGGGTTTTTTATACTTTCCTTCTTTAAATAAGATTTGGGTCAAGTGATCACCTAATCAGAAGCGCATTAAGTAGAATGAGGTTTACTCTGGTTGGAATTCAACTGACACTGGAATGGAATGGCTGTCAGACATGAAGAGAAGCTGATTTTTGTAAAACTGTGCAGTGGTCTCTTAATTTTTGCCAGAGCTGTAGTGTATGTTTCTATATTTATAAAGAATATATAAAATGTGTGTACATGTATACTTTATATGTGCTGCATATATAGTTCTGTAATTGTAGTGTCGCCATAATAGGGATCAACTGTTAATGTCTAATGCCTGTGTTTTACATTAGGACCTGTTCACACTGTCTTTATTGACTGCGCCCGGTGGGTTTTGCATGAATTCCCTATAGAACCATACATTGCAATGACAGGAATAGAATTCAAATGAATTCCACATGTGATTTTTTTTTTATTTCTGAAAATGTTCGTCTGTTCCAACAGCCACAGAAAAGTGGACACTTTTAGATGAAAAACACAGACTCTGAGGGTATGGCACACAATCAGTAATCGCTGCGGGGTGGACGCTGTGTACTTGTACAGCGTCCAGATGTTACAGCATAGTGGATGGGATTTCAAGAAATCCTATGCCCACTATGCGTGCACAGACACGCGCAGCTCAACCGCGGAGACGGACATGCGGTGCGTCTTTCCAGACTGCAGCATGTCAATTTATCTTATGGAGACATGATAAATTTCACCTGTACAATGTACTGCACGCAGTGAATCCGCACCGTTCAATGATTGCAGAGGATTCACCTGCATTCAATAGCCAGCAGAGCTTTGGACGCAGCGGACGTGTGCTACATCCAAAGCACTGCCAATTCCTGACCGTGTGCACATACGCTAAGAAAATAAATCAGACGGTCAATTTCTGAAAAAAATAACAAATTCATTTGCCCTTTGCTTGTGTCAATGCAGTCTGTGACACCATCGGGGATTTACGTGAAACCTATTTTAGCAGGATTCAGGCAGAGCCCTCGGACGTGCTGCAGAAGCACAGTGTGAACAGGGCTTAATATTCGATTGGATGGAACAGTGCAGTCCACTATACCATTCCGTGCTGTCTCAGTTACTATACCATTCCACGCTGTCTCAGTTACTATACTATTACGCACTGTCCCAGTACAGTATCCAGACACGGACACTGGCCACAAGACCCTTTTTTTATAAATCTGTTGCTGTCGTCTTTCAGCAGTTCTGCAGCATTTTTTTCCCTATTCAAATGAATGGGACAGAAAAATGCATGAATAATTCCTGCCAACACTGTAGATCAATCCTTAGCAACAATGGTGCGTGTGAACAGACACTACAGGGGTTTTCTGATAATAATAATTAGCATGAAATCATAATAACCATCAGGGACCCCGAACCATAGGTCACGGAGCCAGAGGAGATTTAGCAGATTAATGTTCAGGAGAAAGACAGTGTGTGCGGTGCATACACACTGTCATGATACCAGTGCTGGTGGACCTGCATTTCTGGGGTTAATGTTTTGATCTCAGTGCAGACTCTTACCTGCACTCCTGGGGTGTATTATGGTAGCCTCTCATTGGTTCTGGGAAAGCTTCTTATAGCCTCAGGAAGCTCCCATCCCCGCCAGTTATACTTTTGCCCTTGGCAGAGTTGTGTTGACCCCTGAGTGTGTTTGTGCTGTGTTCTGGTTGCCTGATACTTTGTGTACGACCCAGTCTGTTCTCTGGATATTGCTTGTTGGATTCTGCTTGGTACCTTCTATGTCTGTTTGGTATTGACCCCTGCTTGGCCCCGACTATCCATTCTGTCTCATCCCTGGTACTTTACTGCTATCTCTGTGTATGACCTCCATTTTGCCTGACTCTGAGCATTCCTCTAGTTGTGTCCTGCCAATCTCTGGAAGCAGGACGCTAAGGCCCGCCCCTTGCAGTCACATGACCGTAGGTCCTTTACTGCTTGCTAAACTTCAGCGTCCCCAGGTCCTGTTTGTCTGTACTTTCCGGCCGTACCTGACCCCGGGCCCCCTACAGTGCGGGTGAGTCCCTGCTCAGCGGAGGCTGCACGCCGATGCTGACAGGACCCTGACATTATAACTAAGTTTTTGGGGGGTTTTTGTGCAGAGAATTATGGATTCCATACAGTCTCTGGCTGACCAGATGAAAATCTGAGTCAGATGTTTCAGGGTTTATCTCTGGAGCAGCAAGCTCTTGCTCGTTCTCAGCAGCAGGTTTCTGAGACTGTGCGAGGGGCTTTATCTGCTGGGTCTCTGGGGGCCGGGGCGAGTGATGTTGTTCTGGTGTTCCCAGAACCACCTGTTAAACTGCCTGACTTCTTTTCTGGGAACAAAAGGGAGTTCAGGATCTTCATGGAGGGTTGCAAACTTTTTTTAGTTTGAGACCACGTTCCTCTGGGGACAAAAACCAGAAGGTAGGGGTCATTATGTCCTTATTAAGAGGGTCCACACAAGCTTGGGCTTTCTCCCTTCCTCCAACTGCCCCTGAGAGAGTGTCTGTGAATGCATTCTTTGAGGCCCTCGGGCACATATACGATGAGCCTGCCGAGTGCGATTGGCAGAGGACATGGTGATGAGCGCCTGACAGGGGAAACACTCGGCTGAGTGAATTCCGCTGCTGGGCTGCAGAGATCTCTTGGGGCGACGCCGCGCTTCGAGGTCTCTTTCGCAGAGGCTTGTCCGAGCGGCTGCAGGATGCCTTGGGGTTACATCCCCCACCTGTCATGCTCGATGCTGGATCAGGATATAAAAAGCACAGGTAACCTTTTTTTTCTGTGCTTAGGTTTGGTTTTTGCCCCGGTGGCCATTAGGATTATTGCACTGTGGTGTCGTTTGTTCTAAATTTGCCAACGGTGGTGGTGAGCGTCATTGCGCTCTGGATTCTTTAGTTAAGTGCACATGATTTAATGCAGGTGTGATTGCTGGCTCTTACCTATAAAAGAGTCACAGGTGTTGCAATCAGTGTTGGTGATAGTGTTCATTTCAACCATCTTTGGTGGAGGAAGGAGCTGGAGAGCGTTCCTTGCAGCACTGTCTCAGCCCTGGTGTGGAAGGAGTCAGAGGGGATTTCCTTGTAGCTCTGACAGAGCTTGGTGGCAGCTATTCAGGAGGAGAGCTGCATTCTGGTGGTGGACTCTGTTGCCAGAAGCAAGAGCAACAGAGTAAAGCTAAGTGGTGTTTCCCTGTTTGTGTTTTTCCTTAATGTGTATTAGTACAGCGGTGGGGCCAGTGCCTGTGCCACCCAGCTCCCTAGCAAGGGATAGGTGTAGGGTGTGCTAGGGCGACAGGTTCCTGATTGCCGCCTGGTGCGGAACCGGCATAGGAAATGTTAGGAGCATTAGGGACACTGACTCAGGGGAGTGCAGGAGGTCTCCACATCCCCTTTCCCTATCGCAGGGCCTACCATTGTAACTGTTTCCCCTTTCCCCGTGTCTTGTTGTTTCAGTTACCGGCCTGCGAGTCGCGTCACACTGGACGGGTCATCGTGACACCACCTAACCCTCTCGAGGACGCCATGACCAAGGCCGTCCGGATGGACCGCAGGCTGCGGGCCAGAGGGGTGATTCAGGTGGAGAATACATTGTTCCCCAGTGGAAAAGAGACTGCCCCTGAGCTCATGGACATAGGCGCCCTCTCCCTGAAGGATACGGAGAGGAAACGCTGGAAGGACAAGCAGTTATGTTTTTACTGCGGTAAAACTGGACATTGGAAAAGGGAGTGTCCTGATTGCCCGTCTTCGACCCGGTCGGCGGGAAACGACTAGGTCTGGGTAGTCAGCCAAGAGACTACTCAGACCCTCAGGTACCCTTTTCCTCGTTCTCTAAAGTTTTACTTCATGTGGAACTGTGTGGACGGTAGTTATTTTCTCTCTACAGCCTTCGTGGACTGCGGATCATCCATTAATCTCATTGACTCCCAATTGGTCACACGCTGCCAGATAGGGAGTTAGGCGCAAGGTTCCGATCAAGGTGGTGGCCATTGACTCCTCCCCCCCTCACTAAAGAGGGAATTCTTTTCATGTCTGATTTATTTGCGCTTAGAGTGGGCGCTACTCATGTGGAAAACCTAAGTTGTTTGGTTCTGGACAATCTACCTGCAGGGTTGGTGTTGAGCATGCCCTGGTTACAATGCCATAACCCAGTTATTAACTGGAAAATGGGGGAGATTGTTCAATGGGGGTTTAATGATTTTAGGTTGTGTGATAAATCCGCATTGCTGGTTGAATCTGTTAAATCTGTGTCTGTATCATCTGGAATGTATTCCGGAATACCTGAATTACTTCGAAGATGTATTCTCTGAAAGCGAAGCCGAGATGTTACCGCCACATAGACCCTTTGACTGCGCTATCGAGCTGGTCCCGGGGGCTAAATTATCTAAAGCCCGTCTGTTTAATTTATCCAGCGCTTAGCTATGAAGGAGTACATTGCTGAAAGTCTGCGCAAGGGACACATACGTCCTTCAGTCTCACCTGTGGCGAAAAGGTTTCTTTTTTGTAAAGAAAAAAGATGGTGGGTTACGTCCCTGTCTCGATTTTCGTGAGCTTAATCAGATTACTGTACGGAATACGTACCCCCTTCCGTTGATTCCTGATTTGTGTAACCAACTATCAGGGACAAAATGGTTCTCTAAACTGGATCTTCGGGGGGCATATAATTTGATAAGGGTCCGAGAGGGAGATCAATGGAAAACTGCGTTACTCACGTCCGAGGAACTGTTTGAAAATTTAGTCATGCCGTTTGGTCTTACCAATGCCCCCGCCATATTTCAGAATTTCATCAACATGGTATTCTCGGATCTCATTGGTCATTTTGTTGTTATCTACTTAGATGATATTTTGATATACTCCTCCGACAGGCATTCTCATCTGGAACATGTACGAACTGTTCTCCAAAGACTGAGGGAAAATCATCTGTTTGCCAAATTGGAGAAATGTGAATTTTGTGTTCAGGAATTGTCTTTTTTGGGATTAATTGTGTCCTGTGAGGGTTTTAGCATGGACCCCAAGAAGGTGCAGGCCATTGCGGATTGGGTGCAACCCCGAGATCTTAATGGTCTTCAGCGCTTCTTGGGGTTCGCCAATTATTACCGCAAATTTATCTGGGGGTTTTCGCAGGTGGTCAAACCACTCACAGATCTAACATGCAAAGGTGCGGATGTGAGAAATTGGTCCTCGCTCGCAAAAGAGGCCTTTGCGACTCTGAAAAAATGTTTTATGTCTGCTCCTGTGTTGGTACAGCTAGATCCGTCCAAACCATTTGTGGTGGAGGTGGATGCCTCTGAGGTGGGGGTTGGGGCAGTGTTTTCTCAAGGGCCTGCCACTCTTACCAACCTCAGGTCATGTGCTTTCTTTTCCAGGAAGTTCTCTGCCGCTGAAAGAAATTATGATGTAGGCAATAGAGAGCTTCTTGCGGTCAAGTTGGCGTTTGAGGAGTGGAGGCACTTTTTGGAGGGGGACAGTCACCCGGTTACTGTGATAACTGATCACAAAAATTTGTCATACATTGAGTCTGCTAAAAGACAAACACCCAGACAGGCCCGTTGGTCGCTTTTTTTTCCTCGTTTCCAGTTTACTATTACATTCCGTCCAGGGTCAAAGAATGTCAAGGCTGGCACCTTATCTCGCAGTTTTCATCCTGTCTTCCCCTGAGCCACCATCCTCCATTCTGCATGCTGGGGTTGTGTTAGCAGGGATCACGTCTGAATTGGAATGGGAAATTGAGGGGGCACAGTCACTGGCTCCTGCGGCCAAGCCAGGGGGCAAGTTGTTTGTCCCAGAGCAACTTCGCCTTAAATTCTTGCAGGAGTTTCATGAATCCAAGCTGTGTGCTCACCCTGGTATATCAGCCATGCGTCTGGCGGGGGCAAGGCTCTTCTGGTGGCCTACCCTTGATTCTGATATAAAGAAATTCATTTCTGGTTGTGGGGTCTGCGCTCGTTCTAAAAGCTCTCATAGCCGGCCGGCGGGGGGAGCTGATGCCCTTGGCAGTTCCCGAAAGACCATGGACCCATCTGTCCATGGATTTTATTACCAATCTTCCAGGGGTAATACGGTGGTATGGGTAGTGGTGGACAGATTTTCAAAGCAGGCTCATTTTGTACCCCTGTCCGCATTACCTTCAGCTGAGACCTAATCCAGATTGTTTGTGCAGCATGTGGTCCGCTTGCATGGGGTACCCCTGAATGTGGTGTCTGATCATGGTGTGCAGTTTGTGGCTAAGTTTTGGCGTGCTTTCTGCAAAAAATTAGGGATGTCTCTGTCCTTTTCGTCTGCATACCATCCCGAGAGTAATGGTCAGATGGAACGCACTAATCAGTCTCTGGAACAGATCCTCAGATGTCTGACTTCTGCTAGACAGAATGACTGGTGTGATATACTGCCGTTGGCTGAATTTGCCTTCAATAGTCAGGTGAGTCAATCCACTGGTATGTCTCTTTTCTTGATCAACTATGGGTTCAGTCCTCATTTTGGTGAGTCTTCTCGTCTGAATTCGGGGTGCCCCGGGGCTGAGGACTCTGTTTAGTGGTTAAAAGATACATGGGCAGAACTCCAGCGGCGTATATCTAGGTCTCAAGGCAGGTATAAGTTTTTCTCGGACAGGAAACGAACACCTGGTCCCATGTTTCAGGTTGCAGAGATAGTTTGGCTCTCCACCCGAAACATTAAGTTAAAGTTTCCGTCAGCCAAGTTGGGCCCCAAATTCATTGGCCCGTACAAGATTGTGGAAAAAATCAATCCAGCGGCGTACAGGCTGTGCCTTCCACCCTCTTTCAAGATCTCTACCATCCATAAATCTCTACTGAAGCCTTTTGAAGCAGTCCGGGGAGAATCCGAGTCCGCTGCTCCGGTTTCGGTTGAGGGACATGTGGAATATGAGATTGGTCATATCGTAGATTCCAGGTTGGTACAGCGGTCAGTACAGTACCTGGTTCATTGGAAGGGGTATGGGCCGGAGGACAGGTCCTGGGTGCCAGCCCGGTTGATGCATGAGGATCGCCTGGTTCGGGCTTTCCCTGCTAGGTACCCGGGCAAGCCTTGGGGTTCAGAGGCCCCCCGTTGAGAAGGGGGTATTGTCATGATACCAGTGCTGGTGGACCTGCACTTCTGGGGTTAATGTTTTGATCTCAGTGCAGACTCTTACCTGCACACCTGGGGCTTATTATGGTGGCCTATCATTGGTTCTGGGAAAGCTTCTTATAGCCTCAGGAAACTCCCATCCCTGTCAGTTATACTTTCGCCCTTGGTAGAGTTTTGTTGACCCCTGAGTGTGTTTGTGCTGTGTTCTGGTTGCCTGATACTTTGTGTACAACCCGGTCTGTTCTCTGAATATTGCTTGTTGGATTCTGCTTGGTACCTTCTATGTCTGTTTGCTTGGTTTTGACCCCTGCTTGGCCCCGACTATCCCTTCTGTCTCATCCCTGGTACTTTACTGCTATCTCTGTGTATGACCTCCGTTTTGCCTGACTCTGAGCATTCTTGTAGTTGTGTCCTGCCGATCTCTGGAAGCAGGATGCTAAGCCCCGCCCCTTGCAGTCACATGACCGTAAGTCCTTCACTGCTTGCTAAACTTCAGCGTCCCCAGGTCCTGTTTGTCTGTACTTTCCGGCCGTACCTGACCCCGGGCCCCCTACAGTGCGGGTGAGTCCCTGCTCAGCGGAGGCTGCACGCCGGCGCTGACAGGACCCTGACACACACTAGAGAGAGGATAGTACCGAAGAAGACTGTGATTACCGAGCATACTCTCCAGAGGGGGAGGGATGAAGAAAGTAGCAGGCAGAAGCGATGGTGTGCACACAGAGAAGGACCTAGCGGGTCACGTAAACAGAGCAGGAAGGTCCTAAAAGCTAGAACTAGTACTCGTACGAACTGGGGACTACAAGGCGGAAAGTAAGAACCGGCAACGCCGGAAGCGGGGTCAGACTAACCAAGGTCAATAACAGGAAGACAGCACAGGACAAAAGAATTGAGACAAAAACGTAGTCAGGAGACAAGCCGAAGTCAATTACCAAAAGAGCCGAACAACGAGGTACAGAATCAACAGGCAATAGCAAAATGAGGAACAGACCGGTTCAGAACCAGGGAACATACTTTACACACATACACAGGGAACATACACACGGTGCAGGCACAAGGCACAAACACCAGCGTCAACTTAACTTAAGTATAACTGACAGAGAATTCTAGTCCAGATATCTTCCCAGATCCAAAAGGAGGCCACAACAATTAACCTTGAGAGGGCAGGGCATTAACCCTGTCCAAACCATGACAAGTAGTTTTGGGGGACATGTATGACTTCTTTTTAATCGCTTTTTCATCTGCTGTTTGTGAGGTAGGATGTAGAAATAGACGGCAATTCTGCTGTTTTCTATTGTGACTGTACGACCCCCTTCTCACAACCGAGTATCAGGTTTTTCACAGATGCCACGTGCCCCCTACGTTGCTGCACTTATGTCCGTGTTTACGCAGCAGCAGAGATGACATGGGCCAATACAAGTCTATGGGTCCGTGTAAGCAAGTTGTACGTGTGCTGTACATGTACTGTACATGTGCTGTCTGTGTGCCATCCGTTTTTAACATGGAAAGTATGTGAGAAGCTTTGTAATTTCATTTCCAGTATCCATACTGGAAAAACACGGATGGCACATGGACGTTACACTGATTGAAAACACTGGTGACACTGATATCGGTGTAAAACGTATGTGTTTTATATGGACATGTGAAGGGGGCCTACCAGTGTTGTTGGTGGAATATTTGAGGATTGGGGGCCCCACTTTGAATTTTGTTCAGTTCCCCAATTTGTCTAAAACCGGCCCTGTTGGTGGAACGACTTGATGTTTTTATTGGTACCATTTACAGGCACATGACATATTTTAATCGCTTTGTGTTTCGATTTTTTTTTTTTGGCAGAATAAACAAAAAGCAAACAATTCAGGATTTTTTTCCCTTTTTTATGCCATTCCACGTGTGGTAAAATTGATGAGGCAGCTTAAGGCTGTGTTCCCACGTAGCGTTTTTAAGCGTTTCCGCTGTATTATTAAATGCGCGATTCTGCCGCGGAAGCGCTTAAGAAAAGCATTCCATTCAATCATAATTGAAAACACACATGTTGTGCCAATGGTGCATTTTTTACCGCTGCAGAATCGCTTAGTGGTAAAAAACGCAGCAGGTTCATTAATTTTGCGTAATCATGCGCGATTCCACATACCATCAATTGTATGGGCAAAAGCGCATGCTAAAATGCTTGACAAATGCTTAAAAAAGCGCATCAAAAACTGCATGTGTTTTCTCGGGAGTAAGGTGTGCGATTCTGCTCAGGAATATTCTACTTCAGAATCACTACGTGGGAGCATAGCCTTATTCTTCAGGTCAGTAGGAGTAAAACAATACCACATTTTTATAGTTTTTTTATGTTTTGACAATTTTACACAATAAAAAAGAGAAAAAATAATTATTTTCGCATTGCTTTATTCTGTGAGCTATAACTTTTTTTATTTTTCGGCTAGAGTTTCTCCAAGAAGGGTTGAAGCTGGGGTTGTCCAACAGCACGCTTAACCCCTTAAGCCCCAAGGGTGTTTTGCACGTTCATGACCGGGCCAATTTTTACAATTCTGACCACTGTCACTTTATGAGGTTATAACTCTGAAACGCTTCCATGGATCCCGGTGATTCTGACATTGTTTTCTCATGACATATTGTACTTCATGTTAGTGGTAAAATTTCATTCATATAACTTGTGTTTATTTGTGAGAAAAACGGAAATTTGGCGAAAATTTCGCAATTTTCCAAATTTGAATTTTTATGCCCTTAAATCACAGAGATGCGGCACACAAAAAAACTTAATAAATAACATTTCCCACATGTTTACTTTGCATCAGCACAATTTTGGAACCAACATTTTTTTTTGTTAGGAAGTTATAAGGGTTAAAAGTTGACCAGCGATTTCTCATTTTTGCAACACCAGTTTATTTTTACGGACCACATCACATTTGAAGCCACTTTGAGGGGTCTATATGATAGAAAATACCCAAAAGTGACACCATTCTAAAAACTGCACCCCTCAAGGTGCTCAAAACCACATTCAAGAAGTTTGTTAACCCTTCAGGTGCGTCACAGGAATTTTTTTGAATATTTAAAAAAAAAATGAACATTTAACTTTCTTTCACAAAAAAAATACTTCAGGTTCAATTTTTTTTATTTTACCAAGGGTAACAGGAGAAATTGGACTGGAAAAGTTATTGTGCAATTTGTCCTGAGTACACTGATACCTGATATGTGGGGGGGAACCACTGTTTCGGCGCATGGCAGAGCTCAGAATGGAAGGAACGCCGTTTGACTTTTTCAATGCAAAATTGGATGGAATTCAGATTGGACGCCATGTCACGTTTGGAGAGCCCCTGATGTACCTAAACAGTGGAAACCCCCACAAGTGATCCCATTTTGGAAACTAGACCCCCCAAGGAACTTATCTAAATGTGTGTTGAGCACTTTGAACCCCCAAGTGCTTCACAGAAGTTTATTACGCCCGGGCGTGAAAATAAAAAAATCATTTTTTCCACAAACATGATCTTTTAGTCCCCAATTTTTTTATTTTCCCAAGGGTAACAGGAGAAATTGGACCCCAAAAAGATGTTGTCCAATTTGTCCTGAGTACGCTGATACCCCATATGTGGGAGAAAACTACTGTATGGGCACACGTCGGGCTTTGGAAGGGAAGTTGTAACGTTTTGGAATGCAGACTTTGATAGAATGGTCTGCGGGTGTCATGTTGCATTTGGAGAGCCTCTGATGTACTTAAACTGTTGAAACTCCCCCACAAGTGATGCCATTTTGGAAACTAGACCCCCTAAGGAAAGTATCTAGATGTGTGGTGAGCACTTTGAAGCCCCAAGTGCTTCACAGAACTTTAAACGTAGAGCCAAAAAATTAAAAAAATCATATTTTTTTCCACAAAAATATTTTTGCCCCCAATATTTTATTTTCCAAAAGGTAACAGGAGAAATTGGACCCCAAAAGTTGTGCAATTTGTCCGAAATAGGCTGATACCCCATGGGTGGGGGGTAAACCACTGTTTGGGCACATGGCAGAGCTTGGAAGGGAAGGAGCACCGTTTGACTTTTTCAACGCAGAATTGGCTGGAATTGAGATTAGACGTCAATTTGCATTTGGAGAACACCTGATGTGCCTAAACAGTGGAAATCCCCCAATTCTAACTCTAACCCTAAACCCAACACATCCCTAACCCTAATGGGAAAATGGAAATAAATACATTTTTTTAATTTTATTATTTTTCCCTAACTAAGGGGGTGATAATGGGGAGTTTGACTTACTATTTGTGGCAGGTTTTTATGTTTGGCAGCTGTTACATGCTAAAAGACACTTTTTATTGTAAAAATAGTTTTTGCATCACCACATTTTGAGAGCTATAAGTTTTCCATATTTTGACCCACCGAGTCATGTGAGGTCTTATTTTTTGCGGGACGAGTTGATGTTTTTATTGGTATCATTTTCAGGCACGTGACATTTTTTGATCGCTTTTTATTCAGATTTTTGGGACGCAGAATGAACAAAAACCATCATTTCATGAATTTCTTTTGGGGGGTGCGTTTATTCCGTTCCGCGTGTGGTAAAATTGAAAAAGCGTTTTTATTCTTTGGGTCAGAACGGTTACAGCGATACCTCATTTATGTCTTTTTTTATGTTTTGGCGTTTTTATGCAATGAAAACAATTTTATATAAAAAAAAATTATTTTTGCATCGTGTTATTCTGCGAGCTATAACTTTTTTAATTTTTTGCTGATGACGCTGTATGGCAGCTCGTTTTTTGCAGGACAAGATGACATTTTCAGCGGTACCACGGTTGTTTAAATCCATCTTTTTGAGTGCACGTTATTGCACTTTTTGTTCGGCGGTATGATGATAAAGCATTGTTTTTTGCTTCGTTTTTAATTTTTATTTTTTAAGGGGTTCACTAAAGGGGTTAACTAGTGGGACAGTTTTATAGGGTGTATTGGTATGGATGCGGCAATACTAAATATGTGTACTTTTATTGGGGTTTTTTTATTTCCAAAAAAATGAAATTATTAGGGAATATTTTTTTTTTTATTTAGCGATTTTTTTTAAATTTTTTTTTACTTTATTACGTTGTCCCAGGGGGAGACATCACTGTAATGTGTCAGATCATTGATCTGACAGTTTGGACAACACTCTGTGAGATCAGCGATCTCACAGGCGCTGCAGAGGCTTCCTCACTGCCTGCTCTCTGCGACCATATTGGATCCGGGGGCCTGCAGGGAAGGAGGCCCCCAGAGCAGCATCTTGACCAAATTTGTAGTGGCTGTCCCTGTGAAGGTTTTAACTGCCCAGACTACACAGCAGTGGAGCAGGGAGAGGTAAGTATTGCAACTTGCAAGTGCTGTGGCCATGACCAAGCAGGGGGGCACACGTGGTCGACGGTACTGGCACAGGGCCTCTCATAGTACGCTGGTGTGTCTGACGGCGAGTGGGCCCCCCCACCATCAGAGACACTGTATTGTACTATGAGGAGCCCTGTGCCAGTGCCGTCAGCCATCTGTGGGCCCATCCACCTGTTCAGAGCAACGGCACTTGCCCGGGTGCGCCAGGTGTTGAACCGAGCCATTGGGGGGGCAGCCCACTTAGGGAGGTTTAGAAAATGGCATATGTTGATGTGTTGACTGGACATTCAGCTGCTGCAAAGGGCAGAATTGGGCAAGTCAGAGGAAGAGGAGGACAAAAGCGAGGCAGTTTTCTGCCAACCTATGTGACATCAGGAGAAGGTGGGACAAAATCCTTTGAAACCCATGCATGGTTCATTTTAATGAAGGTTAGATCATCAACATTTTGGATAGACAGACGGGTCCTTTTTTCTGTCAGGATTGATCCAGCAGCACTGAAAACTCTTTCAGATAACACACGAGCAGCAGGGCAAGCGAGCTCCTGTAAGGCATATTGTGCGAATTCAGGCCAGGCGTCCAGTTTAGAGGCCCAATAGTCAAAGGGGAATGACCTTTGAGGGAGAACATCGATATGGGAGAAGTAGTTTGTAACCATTGTTGACAACTGCTGTCTCCTTTCACTTTTAATCGATGCAGTATTAGCCGTCGTGTGAGCGGTACTTGAGAAATCATTCCACAACATGGTCATTAAACCCCTGTCTCCAACGCCACTTCGGCTGTGTGCACCATGAACACCTCTTCCATTGTGCCCACTACAGCTCGTGGGAGAACCAGCACTGCTGCTGTGTGCTGGGAAAGCCTCAAACAAACGGTTTACCAGAGTTGCTTGTTTGTTAGCCAATATTATCTCTAGGTTCTCCTGTGGCATGATGTTGTGTAATTTGCCTTTGTAGCGTGGATCGAGGATGCTGGCCAGCCAGTAGTCATCATCCCTCATCATTTTGCAATGCGGGGGTCCCTTTTTAGGATCCGCAAGGCATAATCGTACATGTGGGCCAATGTTCCAGGTGTCAATGATGCACTGCCAGTGGTGGGTGGAGCACTTTCTGGCAAATCCACATCCCTACAGTCATGCACAAACACTGTACCTGACCTTGGAACGCCAACATTTTCTCTTGTCCCCTGAGAAGCATCCTCCTGCCCAAAATAATCATCCCCTCATCCTCCTCCTCTTCTTCCTCCACCTCGTCCAGGACAGTTCCCTGAGCAGACAATGGCTGACTGTCATCAAGGCTTCTTTCCTCCTCCTCCACTGCAGACGCCTGATCCTTTATGTGCGTCAAACTTTCCATGAGCAGATGCATAAGTGGGATGCTCATGCTTATGATGGCGCCATCTGCGCTTACCAGCCATGTGCATTCCTCAAAACACTGAATGACTTTACAGAGGTCTTTCAGCTTTGACCACTGCACACCCTAAAATTCCATGTCTTCCCTCAAACTGCCTGCCCGTGTATCCTTCCACAAATGCATTACAGCCTGCCTCTGTTCGCACAGCCTCTCAACCATGTGCAGGGTGGAGTTCCACCTTGTTGCAACGTCTATGATTAGGCGGTGCTTGGGGAGGTGGAGCAATCGCTGCAGCTTCTGCATACGAGTGGACGTTTGAGCGATGGATGTGCGAGCACAATCTTCGCACCTTATGGAGCAGGGATGTTTACTCTGGATAATTATTAAGGAAGCACTGCACCACCAGGTTCAAAGTGTGAGCCAGGCAAGGTATGTGTGTGAGTTTTACACGGGCTATGGCTGCCACAAAATCACGGCCGCTATCACTGACTACCTTGCCTGCCTCAAGATGCAGACTGCCCAGCCATGACTCAATTTGTCGCTGCAAGTAGTCGGCCAGTACCTCTGCGGTGTGTCTGTCGTCGCCCAAAGACATCATCTTTAACACAGCCTGCTGACGCTTACCACTAGCTGTTCGATAGTGGGACACCTCGTGTGCAACACTGCCAGCTGCGGATGGAGTGCTCGTTCGACTGCGCTCTGTGGATGAGCTTTTGATGATAGAGGAGGAGGATCGAAAGCCTACAGCCAACCAGGGCTGTGGAGCCGGTAAGCCACAGTTGCGACTGCGACTACTACTCCTGGATTTTATCAGGCTCCGACTCCGACTTCAACTCCTTCATAAATGGCCAATTCATAACAACAAATTTACTGTTGTAAAATATTAAACATCGTGCTTATTCAGTTTCTCACCATCATATAAGTAATCAGACCACTTAGAGCAAAAACTACATTTATTAGAATACAATTAAAATATAGCAAATAACTTTTATAAACTTTTCTAAACTGTAAGTAAATATGCAATAAACACTTTTATGCAGTTAATAAGAAGAAATCTATAAATTTGTCCTCAGAAAAAGTATTGCCTCTGTCAGATCCTCCTTCATAGATGCCCTCAAATCTGATCTAATTATTTTGAGAGCAGAGAACAACCTCTCTACACTAACTTGTGTTGGTGGCAAAGCAGTAACCACTCGGGCAACATCTCTGACAATGTCAGGATACAGAGGAATCGCTTGTTGCACTGTTATTTTTGATGAACGGTCAAATTTCTCAATTTCTTTTAGTGCACATGAAAAATTCTGCTGAAATGTACTGGCTGTGTTCCTTGATGGGGATGACTCTTCTTCTATGCGGGAACGCTTTGCACGGTCCTTGTGATCCAAATATTTTTCGAAATTAAATTCTTCATCAGTTGATGATGAGGTTGAAGATGTGGCAGGACGACCAAATTCTTCTTGTTCCTCCTGACTGTTCTGCAACCCTTTCATCCTTACTGCTATTTCAAACAGAGCTTCTTTTCCTTTACTTAGCTGTTGATCATCTAGAAGAATCCGATGCATTGGGTCTACATAAACAGCTGGTAAAAGAATGTTATTTTGTAATAGTAGCTCCTCTCTCCGTTTCATTGATGTAGCAATGCCACTTGCAATTATCCCTCCTCTTTGGGACAGGCGAAACATCAGGTTCTTCCACTCCTTTAAGAAAATACCTGGAGTTAAGTCCTCTGCTTGTAATTTTTTAGTCACTGTAAATGGGTGCTCTAGCAATTTTTCCAGCTCAGTCACCTGATTCCACTGACTTTCATTTAGCGTCAGTTGAGGGTTAGCCATGTCTACAAGAAAGGTTTTCAGTTCAACCAAGCGCTGAATCATTAAGTAAGTACTGCCACACCGTGTGGCTTGATCAATAATTGCCCCTTTTCCAGCACGTCTCTTCAAAATTGAGTCAACTTTAGGGGTTCTGGCAACAGTAGCCAATTTTCTCACCTTGCCAATCAGTGCAGCAGCATGTCCTTCTTGCAGACTGTCTCTTATAGCCAGCTGTAGCGTATGCACAACACAGCGCATGTGATGAATGAAAGAACATATTGACACAGTTTCAACAAGATCATCTAAACTATCATGTTGCTGTTCATCTGAAGCAACTTCAGTTTGCTCCTCAGTTACAATACTGTGTTCCTCTATTTCAAACATTTCTGTGTCTGTGGACCCAGAATGTTCTTCTAGCTGCTGGTCACCATCATTACTCTCATTCATTAGCTTAATAGTACTTATCATATTTGAAGCATTGTCAGTTACGACAGAAAGAACTTGCTCTTTTTTAAGTTCATAGTCTTGCAGAACCTTTTCCACCAAGACCTGGAGAAACTCACCGGTGTGATGAGCTTTGGTGTCTTTTACTGCCAATGTCTTGGTAACTATTTCATTTTTGTCACAAACAAATCAGACATTGATGGCAAAATAGTTCACTCTGTGACGTGTGCAGGCATCCATTTTAAGAAACAGAAAGCATCCCTTGAGAGTTTTTTTAAGTTCTTCCTTTTGTTTGAAAGCTTCTTCGATTACTAATTTTCTAATACTCTTTCTCTCCAGAGAAACACCAAGCTTGCGGGCCATTTCCCCATTCAGACACATAAAAGCTGGTCGTGAAAATAATGAAATAGGCACACTATCCTTTACAACAAGCTCTATGATCTGTTTTTTAAATGTATCTACTGTCATTGTCACAGTAACTTTGTCACTGACAAAATATCTTGCAACTGATGGCTGCAAAGTTCTCTGCTCCTTTGTTTGGCTGGAAGAGCTGGGCACTGGTTCATTGGTTTGGATGCAGTCTTTCTCATCCACTGCTTTCAGTACTTCTGGATGAAAGCGCTGTAAATGTCTCTTTAGATTAGAAGCTCTGGTAGGAGCATTTTTATCTTTGCCTGAATATGCACTCATCTTGGCTTCACAGCATTTGTTTTCGTCTGGATCATTTGTCATACACTGACAGACATAATGTTTTCTATCTTGAGTGATGGTGAAATGTTCAAATACAGCTGATTTAGTGTGATGCTTCTTTGACATTCTCAGGTTTTTAATTCTGCATTCACAATCCAAATGACAATTGTTTTTCCTAAAAACAATTGTACAAAATTATTGCCAGGTCGTACAACTGATATAGTGGTCAGTAATACTGTTATTATTCCTCATGTACTCACAGTTAACTGATGCAAAGTTTGTTGAAAGGATAATACTTCTTACAGTCTTCCTCTTCTGAGTAGCAGGCAGCTGTGAGATGCTTGGAAGACGCACACCTAGTATGATCTAGTCTAGAGGAGGAGCTTTACTACTAAGAATTTGCAACACATTTTCACTTTCAGTTTCATACATTGTAAGTAGGGGGGTTGGGGCAGCATGAGGTTAACCAAGTATAAGATTAGATAAGGGCAGTGGAGAACAGTGACACACAAGAAGTAAGAAATGTCTCTATCTCCAGCAGAACTGCTTATCACTGTTGTTCATAGTTTGATAGAACATATATATTTGAGTAACATTTATAAAATTCATATGAAAGTTCAATTATGAAATATTAATACATTTTTTTTAAAGCTGGAGTCGGAGTCGGTACATTTCTACCGACTCCGACTCTAACCAAAACTAACTCCGACTCCGACTCCACGACTCCGACTCCACAGCCCTGCAGCCAACTGTTTTCTATACCGTGGGCTAGGCAGCACTGTTCCACCGCCACTGTCCCCAGTGGAGCCTGCATCCACCACATTAACCCAGTGCGCAGTGATGGACACGTAACGGCCCTGGCCATGCCTACTGGTCCATGCATCTGTTGTGAGGTGCACCTTTCCACTCACTGACTGTTTTAGTGCATGGACAATGCGGTCTTTCACATGTTGGTGGAGGGCAGGGATGGCTTTTCGAGAAAAGAAGTGCCGACTGGGTAGGTTATAGCGTGGGACAGCGTAGGCCATGAGGTCGCGGAAAGCTTCGCTTTCAACCAAACGGTAGGGCATCATCTCTAATGAGATTAGTTTGGCAATGTAGGCATTCAAACAAAGTAAACGTGAATGAGAGGATGAATACTTTCGTGTCCTACTCAGAGTGTCTGGTAGGGTGAGCTGGACTGGAGAGCTGCATATGGAAGAAGTAGCGGTGGACTGGACGGAGTGAGAGGGGGCTGGTGATGGTATTGGTGGTGATGGCCTACAGTTGTGGCCAAAAGTATTGACACCCCTGCAATTCTGTCAGATAATACTCAGTTTCTTCCTGAAAATAATCGCAAACACAAATTCTTTGGTATTATTATCTTCATTTAATTTGTCTTAAATGAAAAAACACAAAAGAGAATGAAGCAAAACATTGATCATTTCACACAAAACTCCAAAAATGGGCCAGACAAAAGTATTGGCACCCTCAGCCTAATACTTGGTTCCACAACCTTTAGCCAAAATAACTGCGACCAACCATATCCGGTAACCAACAATGAGTTTCTTACAATGCTCTGCTGGAATTTTAGACCATTCTTCTTTGGCAAACTGCTCCAGGTCCCTGATATTTGAAGGGTGCCTTCTCCAAACTTCCATTTTTAGATCTCTCCACAGGTGTTCTATGGGATTCAGGTCTGGACTCATTGCTGGCCACCTTAGAAGTCTCCAGTGCTTTCTCTCAAACCATTTTCTAGTACTTTTTGAAGTGTGTTTTGGGTCAAAACTGAGTATTATCTGACAGAATTGCATGGGTGTCAATACTTTTGGTCACAACTGTAGATTCAGTGTTGTGTTGCAAAACCATTGTGATTCCCTGAGTGCTTTGGCATTGCGACGGCACCTCCACATTTAGTGCTGGTGGTGTGCTTAACGATGGCGGTGGTCTTACAGAGGGGGAAGCGATGGAGCGTTGCTGGCTACCTTCAGTCGGAGCAGGTGCACATGTGCTACCTGAGGTTTTGTAGTCCGTCCACGCTTGCAAGTGCATGTTGATTAAATATCTAAGCATGCAACTGGTATTCAAATTTCTGAGTTGTTTTCCTCGGCTAAAGGTCCTTCCGCACTTCTTACAGGTAACCTTTGCCTCATCAGTAGGATTTTGGACAAAGAAGTGCCACACTGCACTCTTCCTACTATGGTATACATTTTCTGGCCTAGCACGCTGTGCTAAGTTGACCGTCTGGCCAAGCTGTCCTTCAACTCTTTTAGTTTTTGTTCCACGTTTTTGGACAGCTACGGGCCTGCCAGATAACCGCTGCTGCGATGTCAATGCCTGCTGCGGATCCTTCTCCTTATCTGAACTATTGCCAGCGCCACCCTCCTCCCCCAATGGATACCAATCCGGGTCAAGAACTGGGTCATCCATCACCTCCTCTTCAAAGTCATCTGCACCTTCCTCTTTACCTTCCTCTGTGTCACCGTGTAAGGTGGTATAGTATGCGGGAAGGGGCACCTGAGTTTCATCAGGGTCAGATTCTGGCTCAGTAGACTGCGAGGGCAATGTAGTGCTCTGGGTCAATGTACCAGCAGAATCATCTAGCAGTGGCTGTGCATCAGTGCACCCCATGTCAGATTCATCTTGGACTGGGGAATTCAGGATTTGACTGGATAACCCAGGCATGGTATGTGAAAAAAGCTCCATAGAGTAATCTAAAGTGTGGGCTGCCGCATCCTTAACTTTTGAAGGGGGTGAAGGAAACAAGGAAAGGTGTTTTTCCTGACCAGAACCCTGCACTGATGACTCCGTGCTAGCAGGTTTCGAACATTCAGACGAGGTGGCAATAGAGCTGATGGCTGTTTCGGCAATGTATGCCAAAACCTGTTCATGATGCTCCGGCTTTAAAAGCGGTTTTCCTACTCCAAGAAAAGGCAACCTTACAGGCTTTCTTGGGCCAGACGATGACGCAGGCTCAACACCTCCTGTCTTAGCTGCTATTGTGCTGTTGCCAGAACCAGCCGATGCACCACCACCATCAGTACCAGCTGCGCCCCCTGCCCACATCCGCGGACTCTTCCACCATACTTCCTCATGTTTGGGAAAAAGTACCAAAAATACCAGCAGAGAGATGGTAATGTATGAGGAGCATCCAGCTGTGTAAGGTGTATTAAAAAAATTATATACAGAACTGTATCAGAAGTGTACAGCTGTATACGTTTTTTGTATAACTCACAATCTCCGTATATGTATTTACGGAGTGTCACACACTCGCTGACTCTGTATAGATGTGACTGTAATGCGAACGGCAGACATACAATACTGTTTGAGAATCGGACAGCTCTATACGGTGTCTGTATGGAAAATTGTCAATCTCCGTCTATTTGTATACGGACTGACACACGCTGTCTGTCTATTTTTGAACATAATCAAACAGCAGATATACAAAACTGTTTGAAAAGCGGACAGCACTCTAAGGTGTAGGTCTGGAAAAACTCCTCAGCTTTTTTTCCAGAGTCACACCCAGATAGCTTCTATTTGTCCGTGATACAAGGCAGTACACGGTAGTGTGTGAGGAGCGTACACCGTTATACGGTGTCTGTATGGACAATTGTCAATCTCCGTCTATTTGTATAGGGACTGACACACGTTGTCTCTGTCTAGTTTTGACCATAATCAAACAGCAGATATACGAAACTGTTTGAAAAGCGGACAGCACTCTAAGGTGTAGGTCTGGAAAAATGGAAAAACTTCTCGGCTTTTTTTTCCAGAGTCACACACAGATAGCCTCCATCCTCACTCCAAATCCCCACACACATTAAATAACCCCCTATCCTCACTCCAAATCCCCCCCTCATTAAATAACCCCCATCCCCACTCCAAATCCCTCACACAATAAATAACCCCCAACTTCACTCCAAATCCCCCCACACATTAAACAACCCCCCATCCCCACTCTCAATCTCCCCACACATTAAATAACCCCCCATCCGCACTTCAAATCCCTCACACAATAAATAACCCCCATCCTCACTCCAAATCCCCACACACATTAAACAACCCCCCATCCCCACTCTCAATCTCCCCACACATTGAATAACCCCCATCTCTACACACATTAAATAACCCCATCATCACTCCAAATCAACCCACATATTAAATAACCCCCCATGTGCACTTCAAATCCCCACACACATTAAATAATCCCTATCCCTACTCCAAATCTTCCCACACATTAAATAACCCCCCATCCCCACTCCAAATCCCCCACACATTAAATAGCCCCCATCCTCACTCCACATCCCCCAACACATTAAATAACCCCCATCATCACTCCAAATCTCCCACACATTAAGTAACCCCCATCATCACTTCAAATCCGCCTACTCATTATGTATCCCCTCCCTCAATTTTCAGTGATTTCTTCAGCTCCAGAGAGGAGCACACTTACCACCAATGCTCTTCCCCATTCTGGGCGTCGGCGAGTGACATCAGCAACGTGATCACATGACCTTATCATGCTGCTGGCATCGCTCTATTCCGGCAGTCAGAGCATCAATTGTAGTAGCACCTGCACAGATGCGAGTACAATTGTTCCCTGGGAGCCGGCTAACGGCAGCTTCTTTGCGCCGGCTTTCAGCTTGACAGCCGACACAGAAAGACCAACTCCCAGTCCGGGGGCGTCAGAATGTAGCCGCTGGGGGAGACTCTGCGGACTGCCGCATTAGGCGGCCCGACTGCGCCCCCCTGCCGGCTGCACCCGGGCACATTCCCCAGTTGCCCCCCCTAGATACACCTCTGTTTTGCTCCATACACCTCGTACACATGTGGCTCCGCACCGTACACCTCATAAACATGTGGCTTCTCTCCGTACACCTCGTACACACGCGGTTCCACTCCGTACACTTTGCACACATGCGGCTCCACTCCGTACACCTCATACAGACACGGCTCCACTCCGTACACCTCGTACACACACGGCTCCGCTCCGTACACGTGCGGCTCCGCTCCGTACACCTCGTACACATACGGCTCCGCTCCGTACACCTCGTAGACATGTGGCTCCACACCGTAACCTCGTACACGCACGGCTCCGCTCTGTACACCTCGTACACATGCGGCTCCGCACCGTACACCTCGTACACACACGACTCCGCTCCGTACACCTCGTACACACGCGGCTCCGCTCCGTACACCTCGCACAAACGAGGCTCCGCTCCGTACACCTCGCACACACGCGGCTCCGCTCCGTACATCTCGTACACACGCGGCTCTGCTCCGTACACCACGTACACACGCGGCTCCGCTCCGTACACCTCGTACACACTCGGCTCCACTCCATACATCTCATACACATACGTTTCCGCTCCGTACACCTCGTACACACATGGCTCTGCTCAGTAGCGTAGCTACCGGATGGCAGAGGGGCGGTGGCCCCGGGCCCCGCACTCTGAGGGGGCCCACCCGAATTTACGCTACTGTAAATTGTATCTGCTGCAATGCAGGGAGAATCGATCATCTCCCTGCTGCTCTCTGCCGCAGCCGCTATGTTCTCTTCTCGGCCACAGGACCTGTGATGAGGTCACAGGAGGGGAGGAGTCGAGGTCACATGATCAGGGGCCTCAGTGTATGCAGGACTCTGCTGTGCTGGTTGTCATGGTGCGCTAGATGAGGGCAAGTTTATGTGTTGGGTCAGGAGGGGTTTACAGGGTGCATGTAGCAGAGCCGTGTGTGTACGAGGTGTACGGACCGGAGCCGTGTGGGTACAAGGTGTACGGACCAGAGCCACATGTGTACGAGGTGTATGGAGCAAAGCTGCGTGTGTACAAGGTTTACGGAGCGGAGCCATGTGTGTACAAGGTGTACAGAGCATGGCCACGTGTGTACAAGGTGGACGGAGCAGAGCCGCATGTGTATGAGGTCTACGGAGTGAAGTCATGTGTGTACTGAGTGGAGCCGTGTGTGCGCGAGGTGTACGGAGCGGAGCCGTGTGTGTACGAGGCATAGAAAGCGGAACCGTGTGTGTATGAGGTCTGCGGAGCTATGCGTGTACAAGGTGTATGGTGGGGAGCATTCATACCTCCTAACGGTCTCGATTTTGAGAGTCTGCCACAGTCGGGAGCTTACTTTTCCCGCGGACACAGGAGTACACGACAGAGCCCTGAGGAGCACTTTAAAATTCGCACGTGACGTTCCACCGGAAGTGACGTGCTGGAAGCTGACCGGGAATGAGGTAATTTCAGGAGAAGATTGTGACGGAACCATGGTGGCACTTCAAGGAATGCTTCAGATCCATCACAGTCTCCTCCGTCAGCACGGACAGCGGGATCGCCTTGGACTCGGGGATGTCGGCCATGTGAGCAGATCATGATATGTCCTGCACCGGGAGGCTCAGGTGGCCACTACAATGGGAGCCGGGCTGCTATAGTATCTTTTTAGAATCTTTCTTTCTCTCTCTGTTTCTCTCTCTGGTCTTTCTTTCTCTCTCTGCTCTTTCTTTCTTTCTCTGTTCTTTCTTGCTCTCTCTAATCTTTTTTTCTTTCTCTCTCTGTTCTTTCTTTCTCTTTTCTTTCTCTCTGTTCTTTCTTTCTTTCCCCTCTTCCTTTCTCTCTGTTTTTTCTTTCCCCTCTTTCTTTCTCTCTAATCTTTCTTTCTCGCTAATCTTTCTTTCTTTCTCTCTCTCGCTAATCTTTCTTTCTCTGTTCTTTCTCTCTCTCTCTCTGTTCTTTTTTCCCTCTCTTTCTCTCTGTTCTTTCTTTCTCTGTTTTTTCTCTCTCTGTTCTTTCTTTCTCTATAATGTAGCCCCCTTCATATGGTATAATACAGCCCCCCCAAAGAATATAATGTAGCCTCTTCAGAATATAATGCAGCCCCCCTTATAGGGTATCATGCTACCCTCCCTTATATGGGGTATCATGCTGCCCCCCCTCATGAGGGGTATCATACTACCCCCTATAATACGGGGTATCATGCTGCCCCGCATCATACGGGGTATCATGCTGCCCCCCTCATACGGGGTATCATACTACCCCCCTCATACGGGGTATCATGCTGCCCCCTCCTCATACTGGGTATATCATGCAACCAGGACTCACTATATAAATTAAAAAAAAAACTATAGTCGCCTCTCCTCCTCGCTCCCACGCTGATTTCGGCGACGGCTCTACTCTGATGTCAGGAGCTGTGATGCAGTCAGACAGGCACACAGCGGGGACGCGATGAAGTGACGTCATCGCACACCCGCTGTGTCAGAGGAAGAGGGTAATGATGGAAGAGGGAGCATGATGTTGTAGGAGGAGAGGCCTCTGCCGAGTACCCGGGCCGGAACCGAGGGGACCGTCTTCTAGGTTCCTGGGGGTATCTGTTTCCAGGGAGCAGAGCTAAGGGATGGACCTCTGAGACTGACAGGGCAGTTGGGAGAGGAGTCCAGATAAGAGGGGCGGAGAGGGTCAGACGCAGGGAGACGGCGCCGAGTTTACCGACAAAAGAAGACTGCTGCCTCACTCCAGCTCTCGGCCGCGGCCTACTCGCAGCCATCCGCGGCCGACGCCGCCTCACTCCAGCTGCGGCTGTGGCCTCCTCGCTGATGCCCGCAGCCTCTGCCGCTTCACTCCCGACCACGGCAGTGACTTTTCCTTTGCCACCCGCAGCCACCACCGCCCCGCTCCAGTCCATGGTAGGAGCTGGGCCTGCACCCGCCGCGGATCCTCCAGTGCGGCCGCAGGCTGCGCCTGTGGCCTATCAACCACCACTTATCAACGCCGCTGCCAGCCCCTGTCAGGGAGTTGCGACCTCCACTCTCCCACTCCCAGGCGGTATCCCGCTGCCTCCGCTGGGGGACATCCCGCCAAAGAACTCTCCGCGGGCCTGTTGTGCCCCTGCTTCTCCTGGGCGTCGGAACTCCCGAAGACTATGCCAGATCCTCGGTGGCTGGCCCAGTGGCTGCAACGCCGTCACACCGTTGAACAGGACGCCGAGGGACGTCGGGATCGATAAGTGACACATAGTAACTAAGGACCCGTAGTCGGCCATTCCGCGGCCCTATAGTGACCGGTCTTTACCAGAGTAGTCGTGTTCTCCCAATACTTGTTTATGTGTATTTGCTCCCTGCGAGGACAACTACTATTATTCTGTTGGTTGTTTAAAATAGCCCTAACGGCATTTATCTATAAAAGTTACTGTTTAAAGTTTTATCTGTCTCGCGTCTCGTCACTGCATTCTGCGTACCTGCTATTACCACATTTGGCGTAGTCGGCAGGATGCAGTCTCCGAGCACAGACAGCGGCACCCCAGGCCAGAGTGGGGCCATAGACACAGCAAACAACCAGGGCCCCCGGTCCAGCATTTCTCTGGGGGCTATGCTAAACAACCTGCCCAGGCTCTCAGGCTCCAACACCATGCTGTGGAGCTGGGCAAAGCGAATGCGAGGCCTCTTCCGAATGCATCCGATGACCCGTGACCTGGAAGCCGAGGTAGCTCTCATGGCATTAGAAAGGGAGGCCCGGGATTCAGTAATGTTGAGGCCCCCGGGACACCGCAATACCTTTGCTAGGGTCTTGCGGATACTGGAAGAGACCCATGGGCATCCGACAGATGTGGGAGAGTTGAGGACCCGATTGTTCAGTCGAATGCAGGGTGAGGGGGGAGACTATCACCCAGTATATGAATGTCCTCTAAGAGTTATACACGGCCATCGAGCAGAAGGACGGCGTAGGGGTAGGACCCATCGACATTACCCTACGCGACCTGTTAGCGACTGGACTCCGAGACCCGTTGATAAAGCAGGCATTACGGGAGCAGGACCGAGTGAACCGACATTTAGCTTTCTCTGAGGTGGGGAGTCACGCGCGTGCACGAGAGCCTGGGGAAGGTCCGGAGTGTGAAGGCCGCTGTGACTGCTGTCGGAGATCCCCAATGGATAGAAGAGATGAAACAAGAGCTGAAGAACATTAGGGGCGAGTTGGCCGAAGTGAAGAGCCGAGGTCACGTCTGGGCGGCCTTGTTTCAATCCCGGACCCTGGGGGCCTCGCAATGCCCGGAGTGGCCGGCCCTCACAGCCCCAGTGCTATAAGTGTGGGGAGCTGGGTCACTTCGCACGAGAGTGTCTGCGGCGTGGGAGATGATCACCCCAGCCGGCATTAAACTACAGGGCTCCCGGCTGGAGGGACAATGATAATGACAAACATCCAGTTATTCTGGGCATGAACATCCTGTAGGAGTTCGGCAATTTACTCCTCAATGACCCCACGCAAGAGACTCTGAACCAGTGGGGTTCCCGCATGCCCCAAGGGCAGGTCTTCCAGCAGTTGGTGCAGGAGGCGCGAGTTCTCCAGGACTGCCAGGAGGGCGAGGCACTGGGCAAAGTCATTGCGCCAGCGGCTCCCCCGCTCATACTGCCCCCCGGGCAGACAGTGGTGGCCCTGCCCATCCAGGCCCTGGTGCCTTTGGAAGGCGTGGAGATGCAGGTGGAACCATGCTACTCGGAACGCCTGCCTCCTGGCATACTGGTGGCCCGCTCCCTGGATACTGTGCAGAGAGGGACCGTCCTGGTGCGCTGTGTCAACCTAGAAGACCAAGACATCGTGTTAAGGCCCCGGGTCAAGATGGCCAAGCTGGTGAGGCCATTGGAAGAGGTGCTGCCAGCCCCTACGGTCCAATTGAAGGTGCAACCCAAGGACCCTTGGGCAGCGACTATTTGAACTCTGCATACTGCCGAGTCCTCGACTCAGGAAAAGGGCTGAAACATCCTGGAAAGAATGCGGGCTGAACTCTCTGGCCTGGCTCCTGCTCAACTTCTCCAGGTAGAAAAACTACTAGGACAGTATCACGGGGTATTCGCTAGCCACGAGGGTGATTTTGGATGCACCACAACCATCACGCATGGAATTCCTAAGGGACGGCCCCCATACGAGAACGATACAGACAAATCCCCCCGCAACTATATCAGGAGGTAAAACTTTACTGGCCCAAATGCTGCGGAAGGGGGTCATACGAGAGAGCCAGAGCCCCTGGGCGGCTCCCATCGTGTTGGTCTGCAAAAAAGATGGCACCCTGCTGTTCTGTGTGGACTATAGAAAGCTGAATACCTGTACCATCAAAGACTCGTACCCATTGCCTCGCATAGAAGAATCCCTGTCCGCCTTGGGGAAGGTGAAGTACTTTTCAACTTTAGATCTGGCCAGCGGGTATTGGCAGGTGCCGATGTCGGAAGAAGACAGGGCTAAGACGGCATTCATTTTTTAAAAGGTCCTGTTTGACTTCAATCAAATGCCGTTCGGGCTGGCCAATGCCCTGGGGACCTTTCAGCGGCTGATGGAGCGTTGTCTGGGGGATCTCAACTTCGAGGCCACGCTGATATATCTGGACGACATAATCATCTATGCTGCCACGTATGAGGACCACCTGCGGCGGTTGGGGCAGGTGCTCAGCCGGCTGCAGAAGTACGGGTTGAAGGTGAAGCCCCAGAAATGCCACCTGTTTCGCACCCAGATTGAATATCTGGGGCATGTCGTCTCTGCCGAGGGTGTTAGACCGTCCCTGGAAAAGGTTGCTGCCATCCAGGGATGGCCTACCCCCGAAACAATAAAAGACGTGCAGGCCTTCCTGGGGCTGGCCAGATACTACCATTGTTTCGTAAAGAATTTTGCACGCCGGGCCCGAGCCCTGCAGGACCTGCTAAAGGGGGCTCCCGCCGGGGCGAATGGACGGAAAATCCAGTTGCAACAACCGCAAGAAGAGGCCTTCCAAGACCTTAAGACTGCGCTTTCGGGTGCCCCGGTGTTAGCTTATGCGGATTTCTCACAACCGTTCATACAACAAACCGACGGGAGACTCCACGGGCTGTATTGTCACAAGTTCAGGATGGCCGGGAGAGAGTGATCGCTTATGGAAGCCGATCACTTCATGACTCCGAGCGAAACCCTGACAATTACAGCTCCTTTAAGCGCGAGCTCCTCGCGGTAGTGTGGGCCATGACAGAGTGGTTCGCAGAGTACCTGGCGGGCTCCGAAGTGGTGGTGCGGACCGACAACAACCCGCTGGCCCACTTGGAAAATGCCAAATTGGGGGCTCTGGAGCAGCGATGGGTGGCCCGGATGGCCAAGTTCAACTACAAGATCATCTACAAAAGAGGAGCAGAAAATGTGCATGCCAAGAAGAGTCGAGATGACGAATTGGAAGAAGAGAAACTGTATGCCCTCACCGCTGCCATGCTCACGGCTGCCACGCAATTACCCCCAAGGGGTGTGCTGGAGCAATCACATGACAGATGGATCCAACAGCAGCAAGAAGATGAAGAAACTGGGCTCCTACGCCAATGGGTGACCACAGGCAGACTACCCACCGACGCCCAGAGACAGACTTTGTCTCAGGATATGTTGCTGATGCTACGCCAATGGGAGAAACTAGTCATCAAGAAAGGACTGTTGTATCGTAAGACAGTATCACGGGCAACGTCTGCAACAACCTGGCAGGTAGTCGTGCCCAGAGCCCAACTCAGTGAACTGGCATGGGAAGCCCACCAAAAGGGGGCTCACTTCGGAGTCCAGAAGACATTGCAATGGTTGCAGCAGATAGTGTACCATCCGCGCTTGCACGCTGCTGTGGAAGAAACTTGCCAGGCCTGTGTAAAATAATGCGTATTCTTGTAAAATACTTAGGACTAGTTACCAGATAAAATGTAGTGGTTTATTTGGATTCTTCCATCAAAGAAAAGATTATTACAGAAAAACATAAAAATAGGTGAAAGAGAGATTGTCCATTAGTTCATAGCAAAAGCTTGTCACCTTCTTTCTCTGGGATCTCACATGGCAAATGGCCTGTCTCTCTTAGGCTTCTTACGTAGTAAAGTTACATATCAGCTGTCTGTCCATTCAATGCTATGTCCGTGCAGAGATGACATCCTCGCGTCTGTGTCTCATGATGGGGAGGGAGCAAGCGCCCTCTAGAGTTAGCCATGAATTATACACGTCTCTTAAAGCAAGTGATCTGTGTATATATGGAGTCGAACTTTTACCATGAGCTAAACTTAAATATGTAGTGGAGCTGACATTTACAACTTGCTAAAATAGCACATGCAGTGTCAGTGGAAGGCAATGTCCAGTACAGAACTGGGTGTAATAAGAATACAACTCCATAACTAATATATAAATCCATAACTAATAATATTTAACAGCCTGCCGCCTATGCAAACTAGCTAAACCACCCGCACAACGGGCCCGTGCTCGAGCTCTTGACGGTGGACTATGTAACCATTGGCCCTGCATACCAGGGGTATGAACATTGTCTCGTCATGTGGATCACTTCACTAAATTTGCTGTGGTAACCCCCACCCGAGATCAAACTTCGGAGTCAGCCGCCTATGCAATCTGCAAGAACTTTATCCAAGTGTACGGCTGCCCTCAACGGATACATTCAGATCAGGGAGCATGCTTCCTGGGGAAGGTCATGGAGGAGCTACATCGTCTCTATGGTATCAATAAATCCCGGACCACACCATACCACCCACAGGGAATCGGGGCCTGCAAATGCTTTAATCGGACACTAATTCAAATGTTGCATACCCTGGAGAGTGACCGGAAGGCCCGCTGACCTGAGTATGTCCCTGAACTAGTGTGGGTCTATAACAACTGGGTGCACCGAGTTACCGGCTATATGAGTAGGGGACTCACTGCATCGTCCAGACAAAACTCCAGGACATAGAGCACCCAGGGGGGACTCGACCTCCACCCACCGACTTCCAGACTGGGGATCGAGTACTCGTACTAGACCAGCGCCCCCAGAACCACGGTGGGAAGAGAGTCCTTACCGAGTATTGCGCCGAATAAGCCCCGATGGGCCTGTGTACGAGATATGACCTGAAAGGGACGGGGCACTTCCCACTCGTACTGTGCACCGTAATATGTTGCGGTCCTGTACATCCAACGATCCCGTGCGACCCGAACCTACTCCTCAGGCCCCCGAATCAATGCCTACGGTCTGGGACCTAGATGATGAAGAAGATAGCCCAGCGGTACAAGCGGGTCATCCAAGGAACAATATCTCAGCAAGTCACGCCAGCCCACCAGAATCGGCCAGTCCACCATCGGCCACCACCCCAGAAAGCTCCACCACAGTTGAACCAAGACGCTCCGAGTGGTCAACAGCTGGCAAACCCCCGAACGCTACGAACAGGATCAGTTCGGATGGCAACAGGAACTTTTGTCTCAAAAGGCCAACCCAAGCCTACCAAGACCCTCGCCCGAGGACTGCCAAGCATACAGGATGGGGGAGTGTAGGAGGAGAGACCTCCGCCGAGTACCCGGGCCGGAACCGAGGGGACCATCTTCTACGTTCCTGGGGTATCTGTTTCCAGGGAGCAGAGCTAGGGGATGGACTGCTGAGACTGACAGGGCAGTTGGGAGAGGAGTCCAGATAAGAGGGGCAGAGAGGGCCAGATGGAATGAGTCAGCAGAAAGAGAGAGAAGGAGGTGGAGACTTGGTGAGGGCCAGAGAGCGAGAGCCACGAGCAGCTTCTAGAGAGGAGGACAGCGACAGGAGGGAGACTCTCGGTGGACCGCAAGGAGACGGCGCCGAGCTTACCGATAAAAGAAGACTGCTGCCTCACTTCAGCTCTCGGCTGCGGCCTACTCACAGCCATCCACGGTCGACGCCGCATCACTCCAGCTCGTGGCTGCGGCCTCCTCGCTGCTGCCCGCAGCCTCTGCCGCTTCACTACCGACCACGGCGGTGACTTCTCCTTTGCCGCCCGCAGCTGCCACCGCCCCGCTCCAGTCCGTGGTAGGGGCTGGGCCTGCGCCCACCGCGGATCCTCCAGTGCGGCTGCAGGCTGCGCCTGTGGCCTATCAACCGCCACTTATCACCGCCGCTGCCAGCCCCTTTCAGTGAGTTGCGACCTTCACTCTCCCACTCCCAGGCGGTATCCCGCTGCCTCCGCTGGGGGACATCCCGCCAAAGAACTCTCGCGGGCCTGCTGTGCCCCTGCTTCTCCTGGGCGTCGGAACGCCCGAAGGCTACGCCAGATCCTCAGCGGCTGGGCCCAGTGGCTGCGACGCCGACACACCGTTGAACAGGACGCTGAGGGATGTTAGGATGGATAAGTGACACATAGTAACTAAGGACCCGTAGTCGGCCATTCCGCGGCCCTATAGTGACCGGTCTTTGCCGGAGTAGTCGTGTTCTCCCAATACTTGTTTATGTGTATTTGCTCCCTGCGAGGACAACTACTGTTATTCTGTTGGTTGCTTAAAATAGCCCTAACGGCATTTATCTATAAAAGTTACTGTTTAAAGTTTTATCTGTCTCGCGTCTCGTCACTGCATCCTGCGTACCTGCTATTACCACATTGTGACGCTCTCTCTTCCATTATTGCGGCGCGCACTGGTGGGCCACGCTGACGCCGCAATAATGAAATATATATATATTATATAGCTTATTTTTGGCAACAGCACGGTCATCTGCTGAAGTTCTCTGTTTAGGGGCCCACGCAGAAGTTTAGCCCCCCTGAACCAAAACCCTAGCTACGCCTCTGGCTCTGCTACATCCACCCTGAAAACCCCCTCCTGACCCCACACAGAAACTTCCCCTTCATCCAGCACCATGACAACCAGCACAGCAGAGTCCTGCATACACTGAGGCCCCTGATCATGTGACCCCCTGACTCCTCCCCTCCTGTGACCTCATCCCAGGTCCTGTGCGCACAGAGCAGCCATATATGTGGTGTGCGGCTCTGCAGGTGGAGGTAGGTGCTGGAGATTCCCCATTACTGGGCTGCACAGGGGGCAGTAACCCCTCCATTACTGGGTGGGGGCAGGGGGCAGTAACCCTTTCAGTGCTGAGACTCTTTTGGTGTTATTGTTGCCACTTTATAAGAGTCATAAAGTTTTTGTTCTGTTTCCTGTAATAGATACATAAAACCCAACTATGGAAGACAGGAAGTGAGGAAACGGATTGTTCTCATAGTACAAGGCCCCTTTCTTGGCCCCCACACTGTGTTAATCCCCCATTATGCCCCTTATGAAGTATGTATGATGTCCCTCTACAGAGTATAATGTCCCCGCAGTACCATTATCCCTCACACACAGTATAATGTTCCCACATGTGAGGATATTGCCACTTACTAAAGACTATAGGATGAATGGACGTAGAGTGGAGTCCACAGCTCTAAGACATAGAGGCTTTTTCCAGCATGGAGCACTGGTTACATCAATATTATTGTAATTTAATAGTTAATTTGCTTGATGTGTTTTATTATTTATTTGCTTGCTCGTCAGTTCATCCTCAAGTATCAATATTTCTATTCAGTGACAGCCAGCAGATGAAGATGAGCAGGATGGATCTTATGTAAACCTAAGGCCAGACTCTATCAATCTCATCTGTATCAAGGTCTCACTCCCATTGTGTTCCCAAACCTAGGCCCATTGAGACGTTGGGGACAGTAGACTCGGGAGCCGTCACCATTGGAGGTCTCACATCCAGTCCCAATTGATGGAATATGCTTTGTTCGGTGAGCTACAGGAAAATATTTAAGGGGGAGGGAGAAAAAGGCAGTTGTTGGGCGGACTCCCCTCTAAAGGGCCCTTTACACATAGCGATATCGCTAGCAATATCGCTAAAGCGTCACCGATTTTGTGACGAAGCAGCGATATCGCTACATGTGATACTCACCTCCAACTGGCTCCCCCGTGGGTTATCGCTGATAGCGCGAGATCGGCCTGGTCCATTTCTCGTCATCGGCTTCCTGCTGGTGCTGACGAGCGAGCCATGGACGCGGGCGGAAGAAAACATCGCTTCGTCTCACGGTAAGTATCGACCGCCGACCGCTGCTGCATCGCTAGTGAGATCTGCCTGTTTGGCAGCTCACTAGCGACCATTTAGCGATGCACCAGCGATCCTGACCGGGTCGTATCGTGGTCGGGATCGCTGGTGCATCGCGAAATGTAATGGGGCCTTAACACTCTCGCACCCCTCCAATCTATTCTAAACTTTGCTGCCCGACTTATTCCACCTGTCTCCCCGCTATTCCCTGGCCTCTCCCCTCTGTGAATCCCTGCACTGGCTCCTCATTACTCAAAGACTCCAGTTCAAAACCCTAACCATGACATACAAAACCATCCACAACCTGTGTCCTCCATATATCTGTGACCTCGTCTCCCGGTACTTACCTGCACGCAACCTCCGATTCTCACAAGATCTCCTCCTGTACTCCCCTCTTATCTCCTCTTCCCACAATCTAATACAAGATTTCTCCCACGCATCCCCCCTACTCTGGAACTCTCTACCCCAACATATCGGACTTTCGCCTACCATGGAAACCTTCAAAAAGAACCTGAAGACCTACCTCTTCTGACAAGCCTACAACCTGCAGTAACCACCGATCCACCAAACCGCTGCATGACCATCTCTACCCTCGCCTACTGTATCCTCACCCATTCCTTGTAGATTGTGAGCCATTGTGGGCAGGGTCCCCTCTCCTTCTGTACCAGTCCTGACTTGTATTGTTTAAGATTACTGTACTTGTTTTTATTATGTATACCCCTCCTCACATGTAAAGCATCATGGAATAAATGGCACTATAATAATAAATAATATAAATAATACACAGTATAATGTTGCCACAGTACCTCTATCCCCCTAACATTATAATATTCCCACGGTAACTCCATCCCCCCACACTGTATAATGTTTCCATAGTACCTTCATCTCCCTATACAGTAAAGTATGTTACCACAGTACCTCCATCCCCCCACACACATAGTATAATGGTCCAACAGTACTGTCATCCCCCACACACAGTATAATGTTCCCACAGTATCGCCACCCCCACACACAGTATAATGTCCCCACAGTATCGCCACCCCCACACACATAGTATAATGATCCAAGAGTACCGTCATCCCCCACACAAAGTATAATGCTCACATAATACCCTCATCCCCCACACACAGTATAATGTTCCCACACTACCGTCATCCCTGCACACACAGTATAGTGTTTCCACAGTACCCCTATCCACTCACACGCACAGTATAATGTTCCCACAGTACCGCCTGAGGTCCTGCAGTTAGAATAAGTCCTGAAGTTTTTTAATTGAAATAATATTTCTAGAAAATGGTTTTACCTTTGCCTGCTTGCCTACTTATATATCCTGGAGCATGTATATATGCATATAGGGGAGCAGGCCTTATTAGATATAGAGGCTTTGTACAGTAATATACCGCATGAGGGTGGTATCAGAGGGGTAAGACATTTCTTGAAATTGAGATCAATAGAGTCTAGTAGATAAAATGACTTCATGGAGGATCTTCTAAATTTCACTCTTACTCATAACTTTTTTCTTTTTGAAAGGAAGTACTTCCACCATCTCAGGGTTACTGAGATGGAGAGCCCCTGTGCCCCCTCGAATGCTAACCTATTCCGGGGCTAGTGGGAGGAAACCACAATATTCAGGTGGCATAAGTGGTGGCATCTATATATTGGAGTATGGTATAGATATAATGACAACATTTTTATTATCTGGTCAGGGCCGAGTGAACAATTTCTTGAATTTGTCAAGGAAATCAACATCAATAGAGTGGGCCTGAGATTTACATCGGAGCTTAGTTATTACCAGTTTCCTTTCCTGGATGTACTAATCAAGAAAAAACATGATTGGACCCTAGGCACACTCAACTACAATAAACATACAAGCACTAATAAACTATTGATGTGGGATAGCCACCACCGCATTCTCCTAAAAAAAAAAAAAGGAATACTGAAGGGCCAATTTTTATGGATGACAAGGGAATGTTCTACTGTCACAGATGATTCTGCACGATTGTGGAAAAACGGGAGAGGCACATTCCTCCAAGCCTGACCAAGAGACCAAGAAAAAATTGGGTTAACACGAGTAACAGGTACATGTAATTGGATGAGACCATGTAAATCTTTCTCGAGTTCCTCCATGGGTAAAACCTTTTTATAGAGAGATTATCCCAACTGTAAAACCTCAGGATTTGTATATGTGGCCACATTCACCTGCCCTTAGATTATTTATTAAAGACAAAGAGGGAGTTTAGGAGGAGAGTGGGGGAGCATTTGGGTGATATTCACTATGGTCGGGACACCCCATTAGTGAGACACATGAACAGTGAAACCGGAGACATTTACTTTTGTATCGTTGAGGTGGTTAAACCCAACCTGAGAGGAGGTGATCACAATAGATGTGTCCTCAAAATGGAAAGTGAGAGGATTTTTAGACTGGATTCACTAGTCCCTAAGGGACTCACTGAGCAATTTTCCAATGCTTGTTTTGTAGAACTACAGCCCCTTTCTGGATTACATTGCATTTGGATTTTATCCTCTACCCATTGCTACTCAGCTTCCTGTGAATGGGTCTCACATATTGTTATACTTCATCGAGATGTCTGAGCTTCTATATCAGAATTATCTCTTACCAGTTATATCCGACATATACTATTTAGTAACTAACAATTGTGGTGATCCTTCTATATCTCTTATTATGCAATAGGAGTCACATTTGACTATTTAGCAATATACTGTGGGCCATCATCCCATATTTTATGTAGTAATAAAGTAGATATACATGTCTATTTCATGATGTGAGGATGGACGATACATGATTTTAGTCTCTCATGATGCTGATCTCAGAAATAGGACTTTTCTATATTGGTGGAATGCAATGAAAATCCAATATGCGTTCCGGCGTGTGTTACAATTGCGGATACAGCGTGGCTTACCCAGCCAATGCTCCCAGGTGATCATGGAATGTGGACCCACTGGAACACAGAGGGGGACCTGGGCCTACCCGGAATAGGGAAGGGTAGCGATCGGGGTCTGTGGCAGCTGAGCTTGTGGCCAAGATGACCATATGCAGGACTAAAAGACACTGCACAACTTCAGGTATGAAGAAACATAAAGTTTACTTAAATAAAGCAAAAGACATCTAGACACCAGGTTCCCTATTACGCACATCACAAAGGGTACATATCTCAGGTTAAAAAGCAAAGCCACTAAAGAAGACTCAAGGTCTCCAAAAATTCTTGTTTCAAGATCTGGGCAGGTAAGTGTTGCTGCCTTATTGTCTGCTGTTTAAAAATTAATTTTTGGAGACCTTGAGTCTTCTTTAGTGACTTTGCTATTTAGTTTAGTGTAGTGACCTATAAGCGTGGGGACCTTTGGCGCAGGTTACGGGCTCACGTATTTTTGCCAAAATATCAACTAATACCTCACTATTTTATTTTTTGCACTATATTTTTCGGGGTGTAGCCAAGCCCAGCCACGTCTGGTCTCGCATGAGGGGTGTTCACAAGGCTATGCATTGAGAGTTTGCTGGTCAGCCCGCCTAATCGAAAAGTAGGGGCGTGACTAATAGGCTGTGAACCAGAAACTGTGCGGTACCTTTGTGTGAACAATGCCCTAGTGAGAGAGTGGCTGTTGATATGGTATTTTGCACCTGTGTTGCTGACATCTTCCTATATGGGCAGGCTGCACCCTGTAGTGCATTTGTTTCAAGATCTGGGCAGGTAAGTGTTGCTGCCTTTTTGTCTGCTGTTTAAAAATACACATCTCAGGTTGACAGGCGAAGCAAGAGGTCATCACGGGTTCACGCAGTCCAGGGTCATCCTGCATTGGCATCCTAAGAGGACTTCATACTTCATCTTCAGGAGTAGCACAGGCACAGCAGGAGAACACCAGACACCGACCTCGGGCAGACTTCAGACGATAGTTAGGGTCATCATGGGTTGATGCAGTCCAGGGTTATCTGGCACGGGCATATTAGGAAGGCCTCTCTCTCTCAGGCCGCAGGTGTAGCACAGCAGCAGAACATCAGACACCGACCTCGGACAGCCTTCAGACAATGGCAGGAGCCATCACGGGTAAGGCTAGTTACACACTAGCGTATCTTCACGTAGCGCACGGTGCTGCTAAGCCCCGCCCTCTGCCGCACCCCCTCCGGTCATCTCCCTACTATCACACAGCGCTGCATGCGATCTGCGCACCTATCTTTAGCATAGGGTGCGCTGGCCGTGCGCTAGTAGGATTTTTGCGAGCGCTGCGCACTTTTGAAGGTGCGCCGAATGCACCATGTTGAATTTTGGTGCGCTCTGCGCACCTTCAAAAGTGCGCAGCGCATGCAAAAATCCTACTAGCGCACGGTCTGCGCACCCTATGCTAAACATAGGGTGCGCAGATCGCATGCAGCGCTGTGCGATAGTAGGGAGGAGATGACCGGAGGGGGCGGGCAGGGCTTAGCTGCGCCGTGCGCTGCGTGAAGATACGCTAGTGTGAAACTAGCCTAAGACCCCAGGAAACTGGCAGGACATCAGAACACAAGCAAGACACGGATAGCACAGCTCCAGGAGCGTTGGCTCTACAGAACTTGACATCGGCTGGTCAGGTCCAGGGCTCACTGGCGGGACCATCACCAGGGAACAGAGCTGGAGAATCCTGGGAACCACGGAGGAGGAATCTGTCCAGGAACACGAGCGGGACCGACTCAAGAAAATTGGACTACGGACTGGACATCTGAACACAGGCTAGACATCTATACATAGGCTGGACATCGGAACACGGATGGGACATCGGAACACGGACGGGACATCGGAACTGGGATGGGACAACGGAACACGGACGGGACATCAGGATTCAAGTAGGACATCAGGACTCAGGGAAGACATCGGGACTCGAGCTGGACATCAGGTCTCAGGCAGGACATCTGGGCTTCAGGACAACAGGGCACAAGGCGGACATCAGGTCTCAGGCACGACATGTGTACATCAGGACATCAGGTTTCAGGTAGGAAATCAGAGATCGTATCTCAGATAGAACATCAAAACACTGGCATCGGACTCCGGACATCTGGCAGCGATTGACAGGCTCCGGACATTTGGCAGTGATCAGCAGGCTCCGGGCATTAGGCAGCGAAGGATAGGATCCGGACATCAGGTGGAGGACGTCAGGCACCGGACCTCTGGGAGCGGTCGTCAGACACCGGACATCAGGCCACGGTCGTCAGGCTCCGGACATCTGGCTGCGACCTAAAAAGGAACTCAAGCAGTCTGGTGAAAGCACCGCCAGGTTGGACTGGAGCCGGCTGGGGATTGCACCAAATAACAAGCTGAGTACAGAGTAATAGAAACTCAGCAGAAACACCGGACTCCAACTTCCAAGATGAACCCAGGTGATTCACAGAAAGTCAGTTCTCAAGAAGTCACAGTCACTGGTTACAGGGTTCAAGACACAGAAGGACCTCAGGAACAACACACAGCAGGAATCAGAACAAGGGCTTTGGTATCAACACATCAACAGGGCAAGTCCAGGAACACAGACATCAGCTGTCCCAAAGGTGATAACAGACTGAACAGGAACAGATCTGGGTACTCAGCCCCCAGAGCAGGAGGAAAAACAGGCATCAGCTTTCCTACATCTGAACACAGGCAGAACAGGAGCTGAACACCAAACACACATGGCAAGACTGAGAAACTTAATGCGAAGCTCTGGCAATGCCCCACAGGGCAGGGGAACTTTATATAGGAGCTGCTCCACAGCGATAGACTGGGGACAGCAATTCAAGCACACACCCATTCCTCATAAAAACAGGGGAGGTGTGGCCATGTGCACCCTAAGCACAGCCGGAAACAAATCAGCATAGCAAAGGACACCTGGCGGCCCTTGCAAGCCTGAACACACAAGGTAAGTCATGCACAACTGCAGAGGCCCTAGCAACCACCATGGGTAGCTTCCACAGGTCCTAGTTAATGTGTCTGTGTTTATATATGTGTATATATATATATATATTCAAACAATGTTGCTATCAGTGTGTCAAGAGTGGGAGAAGAGGGTTGCATTGACAATCCAACACAATGGGCAGCACTTTGAACACATTTTATAAGTGGTCATAAACTTGTAAATAACTCATGAAAGAATAAAGTTGCATTAAAACTAAGCACACCATTGTTTTTCTTGTGAAATTCTCAATAAGTTTGATGTGTCACATGACCCTCTTCCCATTGGAAAAAATAAAGTTGGATCCAAAATAGCCCGTATACTAATGTGCCACAAACTGGGAGTTGATATCACCAACCATTCCCATTTTATTTAGGTGTATCCATATAAATGGCCCACCCTGTGCAAATATATATATATATATATATATATATATATATAGATATATAATCAGTACAGACCAAAAGTTTGGACACACCTCATTCAAAGAGTTTTCTTTATTTTCATGACTATGAAAATTGTAGATTCACTCTGAAGGCATCAAAACTATGAATTAACACATGTGGAATTACGGTATATAATTAACACAAAAGTGTGAAACAACTGAAAATATGTCTTATATTCTAGGTTCTTCAAATTAGCCACCTTTTGCTTTGATTACTGCTTTGCACACTCTTGGCATTCTCTTGATGAGCTTCAAGAGGTAGTCACCGGAAATGGTTTTCACTTCACAGGTGTGCCCTGTCAGGTTTAATAAGTGGGATTTCTTGCCTTATATATGGGGTTGGGACCAATAGTTGTGTTGTGCAGAAGTCTGGTGGATACACAGCTGATAGTCCTACTGAATAGACTGTTAGAATTTGTAATATGGCAAGAAAAAAGCAGCTAAGTAAAGAAAAACGAGTGGCCATTATTACTTTAAGAAATGAAGGTCAGTCAGTCCGAAAAATTGGGAAATCTTTGAAAGTGTCCCCAAGTGCCGTGGCAAAAAACCATCTAGCGCTTCAAAGAAACTGGCTCACATGAGGACCGGCCCAGGAAAAGAAGACCAAGAGTCACCTCTGCTGCAGAGGATAAGTTCATCCGAGTCACCAGCCTCAGAAATCGCAGGTTAACAGTAGCTCAGATTAGAGACCAGGTCAATGCCACACAGAGTTCCAGCAGCAGACACATCTCTACAACAACTGTTAAGAGGAGAGTTTGTGCAGCAGGCCTTCATGGTAAAATAGCTGCTAGGAAACCACTGCTAAGGACAGGCAACAAGCAGAAGAGACTTGTTTAGGCTAAAGGACACAAGGAATGGACATTAGACCAGTGGAAATCTGTGCTTTGGTCTGATGAGTCCAAATTTGAAATCTTTGGTTCCAACCACCGTGTCTTTGTGTGATGCAGAAAAGGTGAACGGATGGACTCTACATGCTTGGTTCCCACCATGAAGCATGGAAGAGGAGGTGTGATGGTGTGGGCGTGCTTTGCTGGTGACACTGTTGGGGATTTATTCAAAATTGAAGGCATACTGAACCAGCATGGCTACCACAGCATCTTGCAGCGGCATGCTATTCTGTCCGGTTTGCGTTTAGCTGGACCATCATTTATTTTTTAACAGGACAATGACCCCAAACACACCTCCAGGCTGTGTAAGGACTATTTGACCAAGAAGGAGAGTGATGGGGTGCTACGCCAGATGACCTGGCCTCCACAGTCACCAGACCTGAACCCAATCGAGGTGGTTTTGGGTGAGCTGGACCACAGAGTGAAGGCAGTGATGAAAACACACGTTATCTAAAATATAATTTTATTTCACAAACATATTTACACATTTAATAGAACAAGATACCTCAACCCATCGACAACCAGAAGATGTACAATACAGGGAAAACCAAAATTTCCAACTTCAAATAGGATGACAGAAATTGAGATAAATCTATCAAAAATTCTGGTTTTTAAACTACATTTACCAAATATATAGGAATAATATATATTTTAAAAGCTAAAGTACTTTTATTGCCTTTTTCACAAGCCACAATGAAAGCTAATTCTTATATAATACTAATTGCAGAGGAAACATTCATAAAGTGCTATGCCTGCTATCTGATGTATCTAATTCTCATCAAGTTCTTCTTTAGCATGTTTATTTTTGGACTTTGGTCTCCCTCATTCATCTCCATACCATCTGGTCCGGGCCTGCCAAGTACAACAACAGCATGCGGTCATCAAGAATCAAGAGATATGACTACGACACAAATATATATATATATATATATATATATATTATTATTTTTTTTTTTTTTTTTTTTTCGTTTTGATGTTGGGGGTTCAATTACAGCTATTGTTGTTGGACTTGTGCATTCTATCTACACCACTGTGTATGGGATAAAAGTATAATAAAGTTGTCATGGATGTGACATAACTAACATTGTGCAGTGACTCTGTTTTCCCTATAGTGACAGATATTTCTTGTTGCTAAAACTGTGATATTATTTTCCACTTTAAACCTTTCTTAAAAACCTCTCATCAGTGCGATCATAAACATACAAGCCTCCAGTGATGCACTGTACTACTGTAGTGCTGTGTATCATCACTGCCTGTCAGTGTAATACTAATGGCCCCATACACATGAGATAAGTGTTGGCTGATTGGTCATTTGGCAGATGACTATCTCTCCTGACTCCCCCATACACACAAATATTCCAGCTTTCCTGTGGTCTCTATGAGAGAGTCACCTCCAGACTCCTCTAGCGGAGGATTATCTACACTCTACAGGAAGAATAATTGGATTAGCCTCTGAAATTCAGGATGCCAGATCCTTCTCTAATCATCTGTTGGGAGAACCACAAATACATTATATATTTGCCCAAACCCCCTGAAATCAGTGCTTTCATGTAACTTTAGTCTAATGTGTATGGGGGGTTAAAGGTAACTTATTAGAGGCTGCCTCTGGCTCGGCCTAACAGACCTTCATACATCGCAGGCCCAGACACTATTATTAGGCATGTAAGTAGCATAGTAACTGGGCCACCCCATACTATTGAGTACTTGTGGGCAGGGGGCATTCAGCCAAACTCTGTCACACCTTCTTAGATGCCATGTTTGCTTTTCAGAGAATCAAATGGTTAAACTGCCACGTTTTTTGTTGCAGCCGCACCTGTGCCATCCCTGCGGTGTACCTCTATGTTCTGCTGCCCAAAAGAGTTATTTCTTTTAAAAAAAATTTTTACCGTCTTAAAAAATTTAACAAAATGTGTCCTCTGCTTTTTTAGTTTTTTTTTTTCTTTTTACAAGAAATTTTGGTGCCAATTTTCTTTTGACACATTTTAATATCTGCCTTTTTTTCTGGTGTTTTTCTTGAAATATAGGAAAGCCTAAGGCCAGAAATATACCCCATAAATCACTGTACCTGGAGACTTTGCGATCAGATCATTTCTGTCCACGGTGTTTGTGGAAATAAAAAAGCTTTTATAAAAGATTCAGACTTCTGTGTGTGAATCAGACCTGAGATCTAAGGTGATAGAAGATTACAGTGCGGGGAAGACGGGAAACATATAGACGGCCGGTGGTGATGGAGTCAGTGACGGACTCTGGCCAACTATGTTTCTAGAGCCGTAGTAGAAGATGAAGATTTCGTCCTCATCATGAAGTAGTTATTCCTCATGTCACGTGTAATGAATATCTCCTGCAGTATTGTTAATGCCGATTCCAGTGTCGGTAAATGAGACGAGAATTGGCGTTATGGACGATGAGTCTATGAGAAACGTATTCAGCTGCCGACTCCAAGGAAGTAACTGCTTGTTGTCTGTGGCCTAAATATATAGGATTTATTACCAGATGTAAAGAAGAAAACTAAATTATGTAAAATAATAAATCTCCTCTTATGTTTCCCTTATTATCTCCAGTAATTGTAGATTTACAGTAATTGTAGGATTTTTATGATGATACATCGACTCATCTTTTTCAGGTCTCTACAATATCGGATCCTTTCAGTGAAGATCTTCTATATTAGAGAATTGTCCTAATTTACTTATCAAAGATTGATATGGATGGAGACAAGATGGCGGAGAGGATATTACACCTCACCCTAGAGATCCTCTTCTGGATTACTGGAGAGGTGAGAGATTCTGATGACGTCACATTACATCATTCTTATCCATGGGACTAACAGATGGACAGAACTGGAGAGGTGAGGACTCTGGAAATGTCTGTAGTGAGATTTATTAATGTGTCTCTCCATAACCAGGATTACACAGTAGTGAAGAAGACCTCTAGTGAGCTCTGTCAGGACCCTGTGTCTGGGATTAGTGGTATTCCTCATCTTTCAATCAAGGGACCTCCACCTCACCCCTTGGTACGTGAGAATATCGACGACCAGAAGATCCTAGAACTTGCCTGCAAGATGATTGAGCTGCTGACTGGAGAGGTGACACTGCTTTGAATACTGGGCTATTATAAAGTAATGTTATGGAGGAGTCAGGAGGATGACTGTATCATTATATGTGTCAGGTTCCTATAAGGTGTCAGGATGTCGCTGTCTATTTCTCTATGGAGGAGTGGGAGTGTTTAGAAGGACACAAAGATGTGTACAAAGACATCATAATGGAGGTTCCCCAGCCCCTCACATCACCAGGTAATAGACAGGACTAAATATAAATGGCCTATAATTATCTGTATGTAAAGAATGAATTCAGTCCCTGTATGTATTTCCTCCAGATCTAGCCAGTAAAAGGACAACACCAGAGAGATGTCCCTGTCCTCTTCTTCCACAGGACTGTAAACAAGAAGATCCCAATGTTCCTCATGATCATCAGGTAGATGGAGACAAGGTGTCATGAGATGTCTCCTATGATATTTAAACAGCTGTGAAGGTCTTGTGTTCAGTCTTGTTTTATCTATCAGTATTATAAAGTCGTGGCCGAAACTGTTGGCATTGTTGAAATATTTCCAGAAAGTGGATTATTTCTCCCAGAAAATTATTGCAATTACACATGATTTGATATACACTTTTATTTCCTTCGTGTGTATTGCAACAACACAAAAAACTGAGAAAATGGCAAATTTTATATAATTTCTCTCAAAACTTCCATAAATGGGCTGGGCAAAATTATTTGCATCGTCAGCTTAGTATTTGCTTGTACACCATTAACTGTAATCTATCACTTCCTATAACCATCATCAACCTTCTTACAACTCTCAACTGGAGTTTTGGACCACTCTTCTGTTGCAACCTGCTACAGGTCTCTCATATTTGAAGAGCAATTTTAAGGTCTCTCCACAGGTGTTCAATGCCATTTAGATCTGGGCTCATTGCTGGCTACTTCAGACCTGTCCAGGGTCTTATTTCCATCTATTTCGTAAGATTTCTTGAAGTATGTTTGGGGTCATTGTCATGCTGGAAGACCTATGACCTAGGATGCAAACCCAGCTTTCTGACACTGGGCTCTACATTGCAATCCAAAATCACTTGGTAATCTTTACATTTCATGATGGCTTGCTCACAGTCAAAAAATACACTGCCAGAGACCCCCCCAAAACATCTTTGAACCTCCATCATATTTGACTGCAGGTACTGTGTTCTTTTATTTGTAAACTTCATTCGTTTTTGCTAAGCAGTAGAATGATGTACTTTGCCAAAAAGCTCTACCTTGATCTCATCTGTTCACAATTCTCTTTCACAGAAGGATTTTGGCTTACTCACATACATTTTGGCAAACTACAGTCTAGCTTTTTATGTTTCTGTGTGACCAGTGGGGTCCTCCTGTGTCTCATGCCATAATGTTTAATTTCATTAAAATGTTGAAAGATACTTTGCGTTGATGCACCTTGAGTCTGCAGAACAGCTTGAATTTCTTTGGAACTTGATTGGGGCTGCTTTTCCACCATCTGGACTATCGTGCGTTGCAACCTTTCGTCAATTTTTCTCTGCCGACCACGTCCAAGAAGTTTAGCTACAGCTTGGGGGCGTGGCTATGTAGCTGAAGAGAGAGGACACATGTTGGGAGAACTCCCAAGAATCCTGCCCTTATCCTGCAACTTGTCACGTTGCTGTCAGACTCGAGGACTGCTGTTCCGGTCTCGGCCACTGGGAGGCGCCGGACTGTCATGTCGCTGTCAGACTCGGGGACGGCTGTTCCTGCCTCGACCTCTAGGAGGTGCTGTGGTTCGCCCATGGGTGATGGTGACAGAAAAGGGGCTCCTGCGCAGGCATCTGGTGGGCGCAGGCTCCGCTCCTCTGTCAGTCGTGAGGGGGTTGGTGCATCACCATCTGGCCTGGTCCTGGGGGCCGTCCAAATGTTGTTATCAGACTGTGAGCCTGTGAGGTGATAGCCTGATCCTTCAAATACCTTGGGGCCTGTCTTGCAGGTCGCCAGATATAGTCTTGGTTTCCCCAGTGTGCTAGTTTGTTATTTGCTATCTTTGATTCTGACCTTTGCCTGGATTTCTGACTCTGCTCCTGCCTGACGATTTTGTACCTTTGCCGCTCTCCTGGTTTATGACTCTGACCTTGGCCTGGTTTTTGACGCTGCGACTGCCTAACGATTTTGTATCTCTGCCTCCCTCCTGGTTTATGACTCTGACCTTGGCCTGGATTTGACTCTGCTACTGTCTGCCGTTTTTGTACCTCTGCTGCCCGCCTGGTTTAGACTTGGATTCCTGACTACGCTTTTGGTCCCATTTTTAACCCCTTTTTGGCAACCGTCCTGCTCTGGTCCGCTGCTCTTATTCAGACAGCTACCTCCTGGGCTCTGCTGTAAATCCAGATCCCTGTATAGGGGTAAAGGGTATTGGGGTTGCTTGTGGTGCTGTTTTACTGCAGCCCAGACTCGCAGACGGACGTCACACAACTAAGACCTTATTACTGCAATATACCTGGCGGTACTTGGACCCCTGGATATCGGTACCCCCCTGGACTCCCGTGGGAGGACGTGGAGCGGCTCTGGTGAGCTAACTGCTGGGGAGGCCGGGACGGACGGCGAGGCCTGCACGAGGCGGTGACCATCTTAGACGCGTGCTCTGGCAGTGAGAGCTCCAGCGTCGGCCTTCACAGCTGCACCGCCACCCGGGAAATGAACATCCATTCTGAGGACTAAAGGGGACGCGCGGTAAGTGCCCTGAAATATTGGGCCCTGCGTTTTCTCCCCCCTACTGTCATACTCACTATACCCGTTGGCACCATTACTGTGGAAGCTTGTGGACTCCCTTCACTGCTGCTGTCTCTGTGGGTGCTGCGGATCCCCCTCCCCGTCGCAAGAAATCCTGTTGACTCGGCACCGGACGCTGTCCTCATAAGCTCACGTGGCTCCTCTGTGTGGGAATTATTCCTGGGCTGCAATCATTTAATAATAGCCCTGCTGTGTTTATCATCTGACGTGGGAAACCACCGGAGCATATACCTCCAGTTATCTTGCTGTACCATACTGCCACTGATCATGAATCGATCTAAGGGGTCAGGAGCAGCAGAAAGTTTGAAAGAATATGCCAGACCCGATCCCTCTGAAAGTGCATGATCTCTTAGAACCAATCCCTCTCAAGCTCAGCGTAAAAATCGTCCATCTGGGGGAGAAGAAGAATCTGAGCAGGAAGAACTGACCCTCAAACAGGCGTCCGAACAGTTGATGCAGGCCATCTCATTGACTAGGACATCCCTGACTGAGAAAATAGAGGATGTATATACTGAGATGGGATGACTTCGACAGGATATGCAAACCATGAGGGGACCATTACAGAAGTGGAGACAAGAGTCCCAGGTGGAGGACACCATGACGCCTATGGAGGCCAAGTTAATGAAAGCGGCATGTTCTGTGAACACCTGGAGGCAGAAAGCGGACGACCTGGAGAATAGAATACGTTGGAACAATATTCGTATTATTGGTCTCCCGGAACGCTCAGAAGGTCAATATCCTGAGCAATTTCTGGAAGGTTGGCTTAAGGCTTCTTTGGGAGATGAATTCTCTCCAATGTTTGCCGTCGAAACTGCTCACAGGGTCCCTACAAAACCCCTTCCTCCGGGAGCCCCACCTAGACCTTTCCTGGCACGTCTCCTCAACTGTAAAGACAGAGACTATTCTGCGCCTTGCATGGCAAAAAGGCCCCATCAAGTTCAACAATGCCGTGATCTCGATTTTCCTGGATTCTTCCATGGAACTTCAGAAACAGAGGGCACAATTCATCGATGTAAAGAAGCGGCTCAAAGAGAGAAATGTTATATACTCAATGATCTGTCCGGCTCCGGGTCGTACATGGGGGCTCCTCTGTTTTTTACGGATCCAGCGGAGGCAGCTGAGTGGCTGCGGTCTCATATGGGATCCCCCTGCAAAGGAATCCTAATATACTTACTACTAACCTAAATTCTTTTATTAATGGTCTAATGGGGGCTCTCCTTGCAGGTACCCAGTTTACCAACTTTACCGGACACTGTGACCAGTGATGGTATCCCCCTGTTTGTGTTTTGCTAGGAGTGTGAGACTTTGCTCCACTAATGTTTGGTTCCTGTTTTGTTTTCTTTTATACAATAGTTTTGATTGTTACTTAGGTAAAAGTCACAGCCAATGGCAATCTCATTCTTTATGTGGTGCCTCTAAATTCTGCTCGGGTAGTACTCTATGCCATATTCAACGGAGTGGGTAGGGGGTCTGAGATGATATGTATGACATGGAACGTGAGAGGTATAAAGACCCCCGGAAAAAGATCAAGGTTTTCTCACATTATCATCGTCACATTGTGGCCTTGGTGGAGATGCAGCTGACCAGAGATACTGCTCGGTGCATGCAGAAACCTTGGGTACAATGGTCTGTCCATGCATTTCACACTAGTTATTCGAGAGGGGTCTCATTGAGATCAGAGGGAGGCACGTCTGGGGGAGTCTCTTCGTTGAATGTGAAAATGAGGATGAATGAACTCATGGAGATCAACATCCAACACTGTGGAGACACCATCACGTTTTTCTCAACGCAGTGATTCTAGAGCACTGCCCCCATCCCTTATGGGAAATATGCAAAACATGCAAAACAGAAGCCGCGGAGACACCATCACATGTTTCTCAACACAAGCAATGACCAGCCAGGTCTTTCCCCGGGAAGGAACAACCACGGGAAGGGCAGTCTCCAATGAAGGAAACCACCTATGCCAAAACATGGTATCCATCCACAGACAGCTGTTTCGGGGTATTGCCCCTCATCAGTGTGGAGTTGCTTGCGTTGAGAAACATGTGATGGTGTCTCCGCGGCTTCTGTTTTGCATGTTTTGCATATTTCCAATAAGGGATGGGGGCAGTGCTCTAGAATCACTGCGTTGAGAAACACGTGATGGTGTCTCCGCAGTGTTGGATGTTGATCTCCATGAGTTCATTCATCCTCATTTTCACAGTCTTTTACTAGGCATTGCTCCTACCAGCCAGTTTCCTACTCCACACTGATGAGGGGCAATACCCCGAAACAGCTGTCTGTGGATGGATACCATGTTTTGGCATAGGTGGTTTCCTTCATTGGAGACTGCCCTTCCCGTGGTTGTTCCTTCCCGGGGAAAGACCTGGCTGGTCATTGCTTGCGTTGAGAAACATGTGATGGTGTCTCCGCGGCTTCTGTTTTGCATATTTCCCATAAGGGATGGGGGCAGTGCTCTAGAATCACTGCGTTGAGAAACACGTGATGGTGTCTCCGCAGTGTTGGATGTTGATCTCCATGAGTTCATTCATCCTCATTTTCACAGTCTTTTACTAGGCATTGCTCCTACCAGCCAGTTTCCTACTCCACACTGATGAGGGGCAATACCCCGAAACAGCTGTCTGTGGATGGATACCATGTTTTGACATAGGTGGTTTCCTTCATTGGAGACTGCCCTTCCCGTGGTTGTTCCTTCCCGGGGAAAGACCTGGCTGGTCATTGCTTGCGTTGAGAAACATGTGTTGGTGTCTCCGCGGCTTCTGTTTTGCATGTTCTTCATTGACCCAACTGTAATTATTTATGGAAGGTAGCAGGTGGCTAGATTTATGGAGGATGCGTCACCCTGATTCAAGGGAGTATACCTGCCACTCATCCACTAAGGGATCTCTATCGCACTTAGATTATTTATTCGGATCCAGCGGTCTGGCGATGTGGGTAGACAACATAGAACATGGCAGTAGGGGGATCTCAGACCATAGTCCGGTCATTCTTAAAATTAAATATGGGCAACCAAATAATAGGATGTTCTGGAAGCTGAATCCTTTTTGGTTAAAGTTAATGGCGACTCCAGATAGAACGATCGATCAGTTGCATTGCTTCATCTCTTCATCTCCCACCCAGAGCCTCAAGATATCAATTTATTTTGTGATGCCCTTAAGGCATATCTGAAGGGTTTCTTATCTTCCATGATTTCTTATATTAAAAGGGTAACCTCAAGGGAGGATGATGAGATGGAGCGGCGATTGAAAGATTCAGAGGCTACATATATATCTATCCAAATTAGCGGTAACAGGACTGAGTGGTTGGCTGCTGAGAGGTTATATGCTCAGCATAAGGACACTAAGTCCAAGCATAAACTATTCTTTACTCGCCAGGCGTATTTTGAGCTGGGAAACCAGGCAAATTTTTAGCCTATTTGGTGCGCCAACATAACACATCAAATACAATACTACAGATTCATAAGCCGAATGATTCATTGGTATCTTCAACCGAAGAAATACTTGGCTGTTTTTATGATTACTACAGGTCATTATATGAATCTAAAAGTGACTGTGACAGCTTGGGGTGTTTAGACTATCTGTCAGATGTGATATTCCCTACATTAGATCCTGAACAACGGGCCCTTATTAACGCTGAATTTACTGCGGAGGAGATAGAAAATGCCATAACAGACATGGCCTCCGGGAAGGCCCCAAGGCCGGATGGATTCCCTATTGAATTGTACAGGAAATATAGGGATATATTAACGCCACTTTTGGTTAAAGTTTTTCGGGGAATTTGGACAGGGAAATCTATACTTGAATCCTTTTACGAAGCTAATATCATAGTGCTTAATATGGAGGGGAAGGACCCTTTGGAATGTGGATCTTACCACCCTATCTCGTTAGTAAATGTGGACTATGAAATTTTTACTAAGATTCTAGCTACCAGACTGAATTCGATTATATTGAGCCTTATACATACTGATCAAACAGGTTTTTTGCCTGGTAAGAGCACTTCCATTAACATCAGACGGGTCCAGTCAATAGCCCAATATAGCTCTCTAATGCCAGACAACAAGTGGGCACTGGCATCGCTAGATGCTGCCAAAGCTTTTGACTCTCTTGAGTGGCCTTTCCTCTCCGTGTGCTTACAAAGATATGGCTTTGGGGATAAATTTATAAAATGGATCAAAATACTATATATGAAGCTCAAAGCCCGTATTATAGTGGACAACTCCGTGTCTGAGTCTTTTCCATTGCATAGGGGGACTCGTCAAGGGTGCCCCCTCTCCCCGGCCCTATTTGCCCTTGCGGTTGAGGCATTGGCAATATGTATTAGATCTTCCCCTGGTATTAAAGGTATAAATATAGCGGGTCGGGTAGATACCATTGGTCTATATGCTGATGATATGGTAATATTCATGAATGAAGCGGAGGAGACTCTACCACAAGTAATTGCCATTATAGATAGATTCAGTAAATACTCAGGTCTATATATAAATTGGGAGAAGTCCGCTCTGCTACCCCTTTCTCACGCTCCAATGCCCCAGTTAGAAGCTCTCTCCTCGCTGCCTATTGTATCTAGTTTTAAATATTTGGGTATATATATATCTCAAAATAGTACACTTGACTCACAACTCAATATTCACCCACTGCTGGAACTAGTTAAAATGAAATTCACAACTTGGAGCAAACTCCCGCTGTCTGTGGCCGGACGTATAAACCTAATTAAAATATTACTCCCCAAGCTCAGCTATTCCCTTCAGCATAGTGCTGTAATAGTACCCAAATCCTTCTTTATAAATCTCAATTCCCAGATCATATCTTTCATCTGGGGGAAAACTAGGCCCAAACTTAAATTGACTACCCTGCAGAGACCAAGGAAGGGTGGTGGGGTGGCGTTACCAGATTTTTTCTTATACTATTTGGCTGGGCAAGTTAAAGCTTTAAATAAATGGATGCCGGGTAGTTGCCTTCCCAATTCTGAAAGTCACCTACTCCATGCTGCGCGAACTGACTGCCCACTAGGTTTCCTTGAGTTGGAGAGGACTAATGTCCCTCGTCTACTACCCTTGCTCCAACTGGCGCGATTAGTATGGAGACAGATTAAGAAAGCGATTGGGTTTAAAGATTTTATAGCTGAAATGCCCCTATGGAATAATGACTATTTCCCAGAACTACTGAACCACCCATCCACTGTTTTTTGGATGCAACATAATGTTTCCTCGATGGGAGACTTGTATGACCAGGGGACCTTGGTGTCTTTTGAGCAATTACAGGTTGCACATGATATTCCGAGATCCCAGTTTTTTCGTTATTTGCAGCTGACATCGGCTCTTCAATCACACATGAGATGTGGTGGTGTGGACCGTACTATTTCATCTCTGCCTCTGATAGGAATCCTTAATTCGCAGGGTCCCCAGGGTCTCATCTCCTCTTTATACACGTACATGCTGTCGGTGGGAGCGGAATCTGCTATATGCTCTATTAAAAGGAAATGGGACAGACTTATCCCTGATGCTCGGGGAGAGGAGTGGGAGGAGATCCTGAAATCTCCGATCGGAGTATCACCATCTATTAATAATAGAATGATACAGCTGTATATAATTAATCAATCATACTTAACTCCGACACGACTTTTCAGGATGGGTCGACTTCAATCATCAGAATGTCTGCGATGTCATTCACCAGATGCGGATTTTGTTCATATGATTTGGCAATGTCCCATTATTTTACAGTACTGCAAAGAGGTGACTCTGCTTTTGTCATCCTTGATGCAGGCCCTGGTTCCTCTTGTACCACTGGCCTGTTTATTTGGGGTATGGGATGAGGAGAATTGGGGTCATTATGATGGGATTTTTCTGCGTGAAACACTATTTATGGCAAGGAAGGTGTTGGCACTACGGTTGATGGGGGGTTCATGTCCCTCCCTTAGAATGTGGATTGACCTGGTGAACTCGATTGTTCCATACGAACGTACGCTTTATCAAAATAGGGGATGCCCGGGCAAGTTTGAGAAGATCTAGGAGAGGTGGAATTCCTCTCACCTTACTTTGCAAAATTGAGTCATCATATGCGAGATAACATGATATAAGATATTAGGCTGCGCAGGTAGTAGGCACCAGTTGATATAGTTATAGTTGTAGTTTAGGAATGTTCTTTATTATCTGAATGAATAATATAACAGCTGGTGAAAGTCAACTGATATACATGCTTCACAATGTATAACCTGCTGTTTTCTGTATATTTGTAAGGGCTATGCGTGTATTTTATTATCATAAGCCAATATGTATGTTATTCTCCTTTTTGTTCAATAAACGAATTAAAAAAAAAAAGATTAGCTACAGCTCCATGGGAACTTAACGTCTTGATTATGTTGCACACCGTGGACAAAGGAACATCAAAATCTCTGCAGATGGTCTTGTAACTTTTAGATTGTAGATATTTTTCAACAATTTTGATTCTCAAGTCCTCACACAGTTCTCTTCTTCGGTTCTCCATGCTTAGCATAACACGCAAAGACACAAAATGCAAAGAATAAGTCAACTTCTCCCCTTTTTATCTGGTTTCAGGTGTGATTTTCATATTGCCCACACTTTTTACTTGTCACACGTAAGTTTAAACGATCATCACAAGCTTGAAATAAAGTTATTTACCCACAATTTTGGAAAGGTATCAGCAATTTCGTCCTGCCCATTTTGGGGGTTTTGTGTGAAATTCTGTCAAATTTGCTGTTTTCTTTCTTTTTTTGTGTTGTTCCAAAACACACAAAATAAATGAACATATGTATAACAAAATATGTGTAATTGCAATAATTTTCTGGAAGAAATACCGTGTTTTACGCATTGCAAAATGGTTTATTCCCCCAAATTTGGGGTTGAAATTGGTGTGCATCTTATAATGCGTATATACTGGTATCATTGCTGCAGGCTGGGATGAGGGGGTGCCCACCGCCGCTGCTGCCCGGGGTGTCCGCTGCCCGGGGTGTCCACCGCTACAGGGGGCTCTACCGACATTTCGTGAAAGGCCATAGCCCCCTGCAGTTCTGTGGTTTCCTCCTGTGCGATGGACTCCGGGAAAATGGCCACCGGGGGGTGGCGCATGCGCAGATGGGGATCTTGGCATCAAAATCTCAGGAGATGAGATTTCAGCGCTGACACCGCGAGCAGCAGCGCTGGGCACCCCAGCAGCACCGCCGGGGACTCCAGCAACACCGGACATCCGCAGTGGCGCACTGCGCATCGGACCCCCCTCATCCCACCCTACGGCATCACCCCACTCCTGCCTCCACCAGCAGTGACTCTGGGACCCTGCTTCACTGCAGCCACCACCCCCGGTAAGCAATAAGACGCATGGATTATGAGAAGCACCACCATTTAAAAAAAAAAAATTCCTATTTTTCTCCTCAAAATTTGGGGTGTGTCTTATAATCTGGAATGTTTTATAATCCGAAAAATACGGTGCTTCATTTTCTGCAACAATTTCAAGAGTGCCAACACTTTCGGCCATGACTGTATGTTTTATACTTGTGTAATGAGAACGGTGGAGATAGGAGGATTAGAGATGATCATAGATGTGACTTCTCCATCTGTCAATGACTTTTCCAATATTTGTTTCAGGGTGAAGATCTGACCCATATTAATACTACAGAGACATATGTGAGGGGTTATGAATGGTGTAAAGAGGAGATTCCTGCATATTACTACCCAGGTGAGTAGTAACCACTAAATGCAGAGATGTAACAGATTCTCAGTCACCTGCTGTGACGGCATTTTGAGTGGTATAGTCCGCCGTATCACAATAGTGTGATCACCATTTTGCCCCCTGGGATTAGAAGACGCTGACCGTTACCTGTGTAGATCTGTAAACTACAAAGCCAAAAGACAACATACGTAGAATGGGCTGACAAGTTAGAAAATCACTTCACGAAAAAGATTATGATGGGCCTGTAAGAGAAAGCGGAGGGTTATGATGCTGTTGACTTCCTAGAACCTTGATACCTTATTGGATGAATCTACCTGCTCTCCCTTCTGTGCTGCTGAAGGTGTCCATATGGTCCCTACAAGACCAGGTCCAGTCTTTCTGGCCAAACTTCACCTATGATTGACAACATTAAATGTGCAGTGAGGCCAAGTGTGAATTTCTGTACAATAACATCAGAGTTTCCCTTTATCCTGACTTTTCAATTTCTTTAAAACCAACTATCTTCAAACCGGATTGTGATAAACTACATGAAAAACATTACACTTGTGCCATGATATATGTCTAAGCTGTGCATGGCTGATGGCTGTAATATACATTTATTCACGCCTGCAGGAGATGTGTTGGCTTGGCTTCGAGCCTTGGTTTAATGGATTCACTCCACATCATAAATTCCATTATATTTTCAATCATAACGAATTCTGAATACTGCACAATCTCTCCTGAAATGGGGAGCACTAATACTTTCTCTACTCTTCTGGTCAGGACTCATAATAGCTCCAGTGGTCCACCATAAATTTATACAACTCCAGTTTAATGTTGGAGTTCTCCCCCAAGACATACGTTATTGTTGGAGATGTCACATATTTTTTTATTCTATGTCTTACTTTACAAGTTATTTCTGTATGATAGTTTAATTGTGGTGGGATCGGCCCGCCTCACTTATGTGACTCTGTATCTCACTGGTAGTCTTTAAAAAAAATATCCATCTGCAGTGTTCTAAAAAGTTATTTTTAATGTCTAATTTTTATTCTTGAAACTCAACTGACAAAAAATATTGGCCCTTATGATAGTTTAGATTGCGAAGAGCCACCAAGCCCCATACTTTAATGACTCCAGAGAAGTTTCACCACTACTTACTTATTTATTTTTTTTTACCATCAAGACTGTTGAGTTTGATCATTTCAGTGTCACGTAGACCCGTCCTGTGTGACACGACCCGCAGGTCGGTAACTAAAACAACAAGACACAGCACGTGTAACAGTCCTGTGTGACACGACCTGCAGGCCAGTAACTAAAGCAACAAGACACGGGGGAAGGGCAAACAGCTACAACGATGGGTCCTGCGATAGGGAACGGGGACGTGGAGACCTCCTGCACTCCCCCGAGTCAGTGTCCCTCACACTCCTAACGTTCCCTAGGCCAGTTCCGCACCGGGCGCCGATCAGGATACCTGTCACCCTAGCACACCCTACACCTATCCCTTGCTAGGGAGCTGGGTGGTGCAGGCACTGGCACCTCCGCTGTACTAGAATCATAGAATCGTAGAGTTGGAAGGGGCCTCCTGGGCCATCTGGTCCAACCCCCTGCTCAAAGCAGGATTCGCTAAATCATCCCAGTCAGATGTCTGTCCAGCCTCTGTTTGAAGACTTCCATTGAAGGAGAACTCACCACTTCTCGTGGCAGCTTGTTCCACTCATTGATCACTCTAACTGTCAAAAAGTTTTTTCTAATATCTAATCTGTGTCTTCTCCCATTCAGTTTCATCCCATTGCTTCTAGTCTTTCCTTGTGCAAATGAGAATAAAGTTGATCCTTCTACAATGTGACAGCCCTTTAGATATTTGTAGACAGCTATTAAGTCTCCTCTCAGTCTTCTCTTTTGCAAACTAAACATTCCCAAATCCTGCAACCTTTCCTCGTAAGACAGGGTTTGCAGACCGGTCACCATTCTGGTCGCTCTTTTCTGAACTTGCTCCAGTTTGTTGATGTCTTTTTTAAAATGTGGTGCCCAAAACTGGACACAATATTCCAGATGAGGTCTGACCAAAGAGGAGTAGAGGGAAATTATGACTTCACGTGATCTAGACTGTATGCTTCTGTTAATACATCCTAGAATTGCATTTGTCTTTTTTGCTGCTGCATCACACTGTTGACTCATATTCAGTCTGTGATCTATTAGTATACCCATGATTTCGCGAATCCTGCTTTGAGCAAGGGGTTGGACCAGATGGCCCAGGAGGTCCCTTCCAACTCTACGATTCTATGATTCTAAGTCTTTTTCACATGTGCTGTTGCTTAACCCTATTCCTCCCATTCTGTATATGCTTTTTTCATTTTTATTGCCCAGATGTAGTACTTTGCATTTTTCCCTGTTAAAAACCATTCTGTTAGTTGCTGCCCACTTCTACAGTTTATTTATATCTTTTTGAATCCTCTCTCTCTCTTCTCTAGTATTAGCTATCCCTCCTAGCTTTATGTCATCAGCAAATTTAATCAGTTTACCCGCAATTCCTTCATCTAAATCATTGATAAAGATGTTGAACAATACAGGGCCCAGGACAGAGCCCTGTGGTACCCCACTTGAGACATTCTTCCAACTGGATGTGCAGCCATTTACGACCACTCTTTGGGTCCGATCACTAAGCCAGTTATGAATCCACCTAACAGTTGCCTTGTCCATTCCATACTTAGTCATTTTTTCAATAAGGATTGTATGAGATACTTTGTCAAATGCTTTGCTGAAGTCAAGATATACTTTATCTACAGCATTTCCTTGATCCACCCAATCAGTGATTCCGTCATAGAAGGAAATTAAGTTAGTCTGACATGACTTATTAGTTACAAACCCATGCTGACTCTGTTTAATCACTTCATTCTTATCCAGGTACTGACATACATGTTGTTTAATAATTTGTTCAAAGATCTTTCCTGGTATAGAAATCAGACTCACCGGCCTATAGTTGCCTGGGTCCACCTTCTTCCCCTTTTTGAAGATAGGAACAACATTTGCTCTTCTCCAGTCTTCTGGGACTTCTCCTGTTCTCCTAGAATTTTCAAAGATTATGGAGAGGGGTTCAAAAATTTCGTCTGCTATCTCCTTCAGTACTCTGGGGTGTAATTCATCTGGACCTGGAGACTTGAATTCATTTAGGTTAGCTAAGTGTTTCCTCACTATCTTTCTGTTTATAGATATCCTGGATTCTTCTATACCCTTAATAGGACAGTGAAGAACAGTTGATGTTACGTTTCCTTTCTGTGAGAAAACAGATGCAAAATAGGAATTTAAAAGTTCGGCCTTCTCAACATCCTTTCTTACCATTTCATCATTTTCATCCTGTAAAAATCCTATAGCATCTTTGACTTTTCTTTTACTTTTGACATATCCCCAAAATCCTTTATTATTGCTTTTGACATCTCTTGCAAGCCTCAATTCATTTTCAGCTTTAGATAATCTGATTTGTGCCCTGCAGTTTCTGCAGACAGCATTATATTCTTCTTTAGATATGCCTCCCTCTTTCCATTTTATAAATATTTTTTTCTTCCTTTTTAGCATGTGCTTAAGTTCTGTGTTCATCCATCCTGGTTTCCTTAAATGCTTCCTATTCTTCCCTCTTTTCGAAATTGTTAACAATTGTGCTTTGAGAATTTCATTTTTCAAGATTTCCCATCCTTCCTGGACATTTTTGTCTTTAAGGATATCCAGCCATTGGATCCCTCCGATTCTCTTTCTGAATCCCTTAAAATCTGCCTTTCTGAAATCTAACCTTGACGTCTGAGTCTTCACAGGTCTTCCTCCTCTAGTTATCCAAAATTCTAAAATAGCATGGTACTAATACACACCAGGGAAAAATACAAACAGGGAAACACCTCTTAGCTTTGCTCTGTTGCTATTGCTCCCAGCAACAGAGTCCACCACCAGAATGCAGCTTTCCCCTGAAGCTCGACACCTGAGTTCAGCTTCCACCAGAAGCTATACACCAGAGCTCCCCTGAGCTGCCAGGAACTCTTCTCTGTAGTTCCTTTCTCCACCAGACTTGGTTGGACAAGAGCAATATCACCAACACCTGCTCATAGACCATGTGACCCTATATAGGAAAAGGGAATGGTCAAATGATCAGGGACAAAAAGCTGCTATAACCCCACTGATCACCGGGGGCAAAAGGCAAAGCAAAGAAAACATCAAGTGCAATGACCCTAACGGCCACCGGGGGCAAAACCAAAACTTAAGGACAAGCTTAAGGAAAAAAAAAAGGTTACATGTGCTTTTCTCTGTCATGATCCAGCATGGATCATGACATTCAGTAGATGTGTTATTGTCTATGCTCAGTCAGTAATTAGTGCCCAAATTCCTCTGATTTAACCACTTCCTGCAGCCAGTTTTGGGTTCCTAATCAGGGCCCATTTTTCAAATGTGACGTCTTTCACTTTATGTGGTGACAACTTTGGAATTCTTCACAAAGGATACGGAAACAAGTGTACCTTACAAATTATTTTCCAACTTCTCTTGAATTGGACAATACCCTGTATATGGTTGTACACTACAGAGCACATGGCAAGATTAAGAATATAACGATTGCTATTTAGCTATTTAACCCCTTCCTGACATCTGACGTACTATCCCGTCCATGGGACCTGGGCCCCTATGCCCATGGACGGGATAGTACGTCTACCGCGATCAGCGGCGCCCACGTGGTGAGCGCCGCTGATCGCGGCCAGGTGTCAGCTGATTATCACAGCTAACACCTGGCACAATGTGTCCGCCCCCGACACGTTAACCCCTTGCACACCGCGATCAAACATGATCGCGGTGTACCGGGGGTTAAAGGGAAGCATCGGCAGGGAGGGGAATCCCTCCGTGCTTCCCTGAGCCCCCCACGGCAGCGCAATGTGCAGCGCTGCTGCGGGGGGCTCCTTTCCTGCAGGCCCCCGAATCCAAGATGGCGACGGGGGCCTGCAGGAAGCTGGCTTCCTCAGTGCCTGCAAAGCGCAGGCATGAGGAAGCCTTCTGCACTGCCTGTGACAGATCGCTGATCTGTCACAGTGATTAAAAATAATTTTTAAAAAATCGCCAAATAAATTAGAAAAAAAAAAAAAATATTCCCCCAATAAATCCATTTTTTGGAAATAAAAAAAACAAAAAACAATAAAAGTACACATATTAGGTATCGCCGCGTCCGTAACGACCCGCCCTATAAAACAGTCCCATTAGTTAACCCCTTTAGCGAACCCCTTAAAAAATAAAAATAAAAAACGACGCAAAAAATAATGATTTATTATCATACCGCCAAACAAAAAGTGTAATAACGCGCGATCAAAAAGCTGCATATAAATATCCATGGTACCGCTGAAAAAGTCATCTTGTCCCGCAAAAAAGGAGCCGCCACACAGCATCATCAGCGAAAAAATTAAAAAGTTATAGCTCGGAGAATAAAGCGATGCAAAAATAATTATTTTTTATATAAAATAGTTTTCATTGCATAAAACCGACAAAACATAAAAAAAGACCTAAATGAGGTATCGCTGTAACTGTACTGACCTGAAGAATAAAACCGCTTTATCAATTTTACCGCACGCGGAACGGTGTAAACGCACCCCCCCAAAAGAAATTCATGAAACGATGGTTTTTGTTCATTCTGCGTCCCAAAAATCGGAATAAAAAGCGATCAAAAAATGTCACGTGCCCGAAAATGGTACCAATAAAAACGTCAACTCGTCCCGCAAAAAATAAGACCTCACATGACTCGGTGTGTCAAAATACAGAAAAATTATAGCTCTCAATATGTGGTGATCCAAAAACTATTTTTACAATAAAAAGCGTCTTTTAGCGTGCGACAGCTGCCAAATATAAAAACCGCCATTAATAGTAAATCAAACCCCCCGTTATCACCCCCTTAGTTAGGGAAAAGTAATAAAATAAAAAAATGTATTTATTTCCATTTTTCCATTAGGGTTAGGGCTAGGGTTAGGGTTAGGGTTAGGGCTGTGATTAGGGTTAGGAGTGTGTTGTGGTTCGGGTTGGAGTTAGAATTGGGGGTTTCCACTGTTTGGGCACATCAGGGGCTCTCCAAATGCAACATGGCGTCTGATCTCAATTCCAGCCAATTCTGAGTTGAAGTCAAATGGTGCTCCTTCCCTTCCAAGCTCTGCCATGCGCCCAAACAGTGTTTTACCCCCACATGTAGGGTATCAGCCTACTCAGGACAAATTGCAAAACAATTTTTGGGGTCCAATTTCTCCTGTTACCCTTAGGAAAATAAAAAATTGGGGGCAAAAATATAATTTTGTGGAAAAAAATGATTTTTTTATTTTCACGTCCGAGTGTTATAAACTTCTGTGAAGCACTTGGGGGTTCAAAGTGCTCACCACACATCTAGATAAGTTCCGTGGGGGGTCTAGTGTCCAAAATGGGGTCACTTGTGGGGAGTTTCAATAGTTTAGGTACATCAGGGGCTCTCCAAATGCACATGACACCCGCAGACCATTCCATCAAAGTCTGCATTCCAAAACGTCACTACTTCCCTTCCGAGCCCCGACGTGTGCCCATACAGTAGTTTTCTCCCACATATGGGGTATCAGCATACTCAGGACAAATTGGACAACAACTTTTGGGGTCCAATTTCTCCTGGTACCCTTGGAAAAATAAAAAAATGGTGACTAAAAGATCATGTTTGTGGAAAAAATACGAATTTTTTATTTTCACGCCCAGGCGTTATAAACTTCTGTGAGGCACTGGGGGGTTTAAAGTGCTCACCACACATCTAGATAAGTTCCTTGGGGGGTCTAGTTTACAAAATGGTGTCATTTGTGGGGGGGTTACACTGTTTAGGTACATCAGGGGTTTTCCAATCGCGACATGGTGTCCGATCTCAATTCCAGCCAAAAACGTCAAATGGCGCTGCTTCCCTTCCGAGCTCTGCCATGCGCCCAAATAGTGGTTTAAGTGGCTTCAAATGTGATGTGGTCCTAAAAATAAAATGGTGTTGTAAAAATGAGAAATCGCTGGTCAACTTTTAACCCTCATAACTTCCTAACAAAAAAAAATTTTGGTTCCAAAATTGTACTGATGTAAAGTAAACATGTGGGAAATGTTAGTTATCAAGTTTTTTGTGTGCCGTATCTCTGTGATTTAAGGGCATAAAAATTCAAAGTTGGAAAATTGCGAAATTTTCAAAATTTTCGCCAAATTTCCGTTTTTCTCACAAATAAACGCAAGTTATTTGAATGAAATTTTACCACTAACATGAAGTACAATATGTCACGAGAAAAAAATGTCAAAATCACCGGGATCCATGGAAGCGTTCCAGAGTTATGACCTCATAAAGGAACAGTGGTCAGAATTGTAAAAATTGGCCCGGTCATGAACGTGGAAACCACCCTTGGGGGTGAAGGGGTTAAATTACGATCTTGCTGGAACAGTTTGCAGACACAATGTATAGGGGCAATGTTCAGGGTCAGCTGGCACCTTACAGTATGGCCACCATGAAGAGACTTCTTCGTTTTCCAGATCCTAGGTACTATCTTGCTCATCACCCTTTACATGGATCTGGATTTACACAAAGACCCCTAGGCTTGGGCCATGGTGTTACCTGCTGTTCAGTGGTGTAAGATGGGATGAAGAATAATTAGGTAGTAGAGTCAGAACCAGGATGGCAGAAAAAATATGAAATCAGAACACACGAGTAGTCAGTAAACAGGACGGGGTTACAACAGGAAGCAAATGCACCAGCCGGAAACAGAGCACAGAAGACTGAACCAGAGGAGAACAAGGCTGTATCTGGCAGCTTCCTGAAATATGCTTCGCAATTTGGTAGGATGTGGTGCTTTCCAATTGGCTGAAGCAGGGAGCAGATTAATCTAGCTGGACAGCACGCACACACACATTCTGCCAGACTGGATGGTACTACAGGTTTCAGGAACCCTAATCTTAGTGGCTTCAGCTTTTGGTTACGACATTTCCTCGATTACCAGCGCCGCCTGCAAAATCAATAAGGTTGCTCCTGGTGATAGAATTCAGACGTCTCAGGAGCTGATCTCAGAGTAGATGGGACACATCATTTGCAGAAGCCCCAATATAGCAAAATGTCAGAAAACCAGAGCACTAGAAATCCCCATAAAGTGACTGGATTTGGGAAATTACAACCCTCTGTGAATTAATCTATAGGAGGAGTGACTATTTTGACTACACAGACACTTTGCATGCAGTGGAAGTTGGAGAGTAGAAACTGCATATTAGCTAATTTTATTACCCAACACATAGTACCCAGATTGTGCTCCAGGAGTCACACACATACTGAAAACTATGTGGGTTCTTCACACTAGTAATATCAAATGCATGGATGCTAAATATGGTTTGGTCACACTGCAAGACTCAGGAGTGAGGGGGAGCTTTGACTTTGATAGAGTGAATTGTGCTACATTGGTTAATGGAAGCCATGTTGCCTTTCAAGATCCTTTGAGACACTAATAATGTGGAAACCTCTGTTTTTCCATTGACAGATGATGGACCTAAGTTGTAATTTATTTTTTGTCAAATGAGTAGAAGCTTTAGTGGTATTATTTTTTCCTACATAACATTATTTGGTGGCTTTTTATTTCTTATTTGGAAGGCAGAATGAGGAAACACCATGTTCTACTGGTTCATCTAATTAGATTTTCTATTAGACTGTCAATAATTCAATATTTTTATATAATTTGCCATTTATACAGACAGTTTAAGTAGTAAATATTCCAAAATCTAAAATTCAATGATATTTTATTAAAAAATAACTGGTTTTATTCTTGGCAGATGACTGTACCAGGAGATCAGAGGGACACCTGACGTCTTCAATTTTTAAATCGGATGATCTTGAGATCCCACAGAATACAAATGAAGTGAAAGCCATTACTCCAGATATACCATCATCCCTTCACAGCAGAGATCTGTCATCCGATCCTTTGAAACAGGTCCTGTCTTCTGATTCATTACCGACTACTAAGGAAATTCAAAGTCATAAAATAAGCATTAAAAAACTAACTGCTCCAAAAGCAAAGAAGCCATATTCATGTTCAGAAAATGGAACTAGTTTTCCCCTTGAAAAGTCTTTTCTTAAGCATCAAAAAATTCACATAGCAGAGAATAGATTTTGTTGTTCCGAGTGTGGGAATTGTTTTAACCAGAAATCAGATCTTGTTAGGCATGAGAGAATTCACACAGGGGAGAAGCCGTTTTCATGTTCCGAATGTGGGAAACGTTTTAACCAGAAATCAGATGTTGTTTTGCACCAAAGAACCCATACAGGGGAAAAGCCATTTTCATGTTTAGAATGTGGGAAATGTTTTACACAGAAATCATATTTGGTTAAGCATCATAGAACCCATACAGGGGAGAAGCCTTTTTCATGTTCAGAATGTGGGAAGTGTTTTAGCCGTAAATCAGATATTGTTATTCACCAGAGAACCCACACAGGGGAGAAGCCTTTTTCATGTTCAGAATGTGGGAAATGTTTTACACAGAAATCATATTCGGTTAAGCATCAGAGAACCCATACAGGGGAGAAGCCTTTTTCATGTTCAGAATGTGGGAAATGTTTTAGATGGAAAGCGCATCTTGATAGGCACCAGAGAATCCACACAGGGGAGAAGCCTTTTTCATGTTCAGAATGTGGGAAATGCTTTAATCGTGAATCGTCTCTTGTTGGGCACCAGAGAATTCACACAGGGGAGAAGCCTTTTTCATGTTCAGAATGTGGGAAATATTTTAGCCATAGACCAGATTTTGTTAAACACCAGAGAATTCACACAGGAGAGAAGCCTTTTTCATGCTCAGAATGTGGGAAATGTTTTACCCAGAAATCAGATTTGGTGAAGCACCAGAGAACCCACACAGGGGAGAAGCCATTTTCATGTTTAGAATGTGGGAAATGTTTTACACATAATTCATCTCTTAATAAGCATCAGAGAAGTCATACAGAAGAGAACCCTTTTTCATGTTCAGAAAGTGGAAAATGTTTTAACCGGAAAGTGCATCTTGATAGTCCCCAAAGAACCCACACAGGGGAGAAGCCTTTTTTATGTTCAGAATGTGGGAAATGTTTTAACCAGAAATCAAATTTTATCAGACATCAGAGAATTCACACAGGTGAGAAGGCTTTTTCATGTTCAGATTGTGGGAAATGTTTTAACCAGAAATCAAATTTTATCAGACATCAGAGAATTCACACAGGGGAGAAGCATTTTTCATGTTCAGATTGTGGGAAATATTTTAACCAGAAATCAGATGCTCTTATACACCAAAGATTTCATACAGGGGAGAAACATTTTTTCATGTCCAGAATGTTGGAAATGTTTTAACCAAAAATTATGTTTCCTTAAAGGGGTTGTCCATTACCAGGGCAACCCTTTGTCGTTCCTCAAGTTTGGCCTTGTTAAAATAAAAACACTTATACTCCCTTTACTTGCTAGTGCCATTCCATCTGTGTCGGCACTCGGGTTCCCTGTACTCATGTGAGGTTGTTACATTGCATGAACCCTGCTTGCAATCACTGTCTCCGCTTTTAGACATATTGAACATCAACAGGAAGCCAGGTCTGTGGCTGCTCTCTGACTTCCTCTTATTGTTCAGTTTGTCTGAAGGTGGGGACAGTGACGCCAGTGCTGATTGGGTGCAGAGCTCAAATAATGTACCACATCACATAGGCTCCGGAAATGCAAATGCAGACATTAATGGAACAACATCGGCATGGGAGGTTTATTTAAGTGGTGTTATTTTTACAGGACCAAACATGAGGAATGATAAGGGGGTTGTCCAATCCCTTTAAATCTTTGCCAACATGAGCCTTATATAGTGACAGCGACATTGAGGAGCATCGCAGAGAAAGTGAGCGCCCTGTCTGCTCCCATTAGCACAATGCCATGCGATCGCATTGTGCCGATGGTCTCAATGGTGACCCTGGGCCGCAAGATGGCCACAATTTCCTTAAGGGAAGGTAGCCTATGAGTGCCTGCTAAGAGCAGGAGCTGACACTCCTCCTCCTCCCTGCCTGTCAGACCCTACTCTGATTCCCTGCACTGTAGAAGCATTGCAAAATATCAGGTCACTGATCTGTCAGTGTAAGGATGATGGACCATAGTGGAACAATGTAAGAAAGTAAAAAAAAATCAAAAATGTTATTAAAAATTGTATAAACATTTTTTAAAAATACCCAAATAAAGAACAAAAAAATATTAAACCAATAAATGCATTTATGTAAAAAAACAGTACAGATATTTGGTATTGTCGTGTCAGAATGACCAAACCTATAAAACTGTTATACTAGTTAACCTCTTCAGTGAACACCATAAAAACGAGGCAAAAACTATGCTTTATCATCTTACCTGCGAACAGAAAGTGCAATAGAATGCTGTATTGATGAATGGAAATAAAAATGGTACCGCTGAAAACATAATCTTGTCCCGCAAAAAACAAGCCGCTCAGAATATAGTGATGCAAAACATAAAAAATGATATAAATGTGGTATTTCTATAAGCATACTGACCCCAAGAATAAAGTTGTCTAATCACAAGGAATGGCATAAAAAATAATTAAAACCAATGTTAGGCATTTGGTTCCTGCCTCTGCACAGGAGGAATCCCGAGCCTTGCCTTCTGCGGTCTCCCATTTAGTCATGACCGCAGAAGAGACTGCCCAGCAAAGACGTTCCCACCGTCTTGGTCAGGCCAGTGCTGTCGGTTCAGTTGCTTCTGCCATCTCAGGGTCAGCTATAGCAGCCTGCACTGGTCAGTAGCAAGCAGCTCCCGGGACTAAGTCCTTCTTTTGGGCTACTGAGCATGCCCGCTGGTCATACTCTCATTGGAGGCCGGGGGTCACATGCTAAGGTCCTGTTGCAGCTCAGATTGGACCATCTGGAAGGTCCAGGGAGGCTGCGCCTATAAAAGGATCGCACGACCATGCGCTAGTATAGCCTTTTGTTGGTAGTTGTGTATATGATGATGGATGCATGAGACTGGTGACTGACTCATTATAAGCTCCCTCCCTCTGGTTGTGCTTGTGTTAGGGAATTAGAGTTGGAGTCAGCACCAACGGGTGGCAATGCTTACTGAGAAAATGGAGAAAAAGCTACTGACCAAAATGCAGGGATCACTGCAAAATTACAAATTTTCTTGGTAACAAAAAGACAACATCCATGTAAAAACATTTAAAAATTCATACAATGACATGAAACTATCACAAAGGCTTATAATAAAGCCCAAAGAGCTCCCTCCAGTAAGTGGATATACATAAAAAAGGCTCTAGAATATATCACATACAATAGCATACCTGCAATGAAGAAATGTTCAGAGATGTAATACAAACATAATGATCCATTGAATAATCCATCCAAATAGACTATGGTACAATAATGAATGCAAGTAATAACAAATGTAAGCAACTGAGCCATGAGAATAAACACCATAGGGTACTGAGCATAGATGAAAAGTATAGCAACCATGGTGTAGCCAAGAGGCTAAAATGACCAAGATTAAATCCTGCCTGCATAATCCCTATATAATGCCACTTACAAAGGGGGAGCTTGTGGAGTGCCCTACGCGTGTCGCACACCAAAAGGTGGCTTCATCAGGGGCTAGAGAGTCAGTCTGTTACACTTGTTTAAATATGCTAAACAATCAGTACATATGTGCGGCAGCTGCAGCGACGTACCTAATTAGCTGCAATGGAGGCCTGAATGCACATGCACACCAGAGGAAAGAGAATAGTCCATGACTCACAGGTTATTTCCGGGTTTGGAGCAGTGTGACGAAACACTGCACACTGCGCAGGTGCAGACAGGAATGACTCATCACATAATACATAGTGAATTCCAGGTTTGGAGCAGTGTGAACGTCACACCGACCACTGCACCGATGCAAACAAAGTAACGGAATACAAAAAGGTTGTGTGACGTAAAAAATGCCAAATGCGCAAGCGCGGTAGGCGCAAGATGAGATAAGCGCGATTCCACTGTGTGCCATGTCATTTAGCATATAAGCGGGCATACCTAAACATATAAGTGAGTAAAGTGCATCAAAGGGAGACATATTCTATAATAAATCCCCATATGTAGGCGCCGTGGCACTGATCATCACAGTCTCAACAAATGGAAATTTCACAAAGTGTAAAAATGAGCGCAACTAATACAGACTATGCACCCATAGCCAAGTAAAGATATACAGTGCTCCCAGCCCGCGGACACGCAGCCCTTACAGAGTATATGGCTATATGCAATGTCAGATCGCACTATGCTAAACGCACCAACTAAACACAGTATAATACTAGTAACCGAATTAGGTCAAATTTAGTGTTGCAAACACAAAGGGAACAAACAAAATACCATTTTAAATCCACTGATTGAATGAGATAGTATTGAAACAGGCCAGAAAAATCAAGCCTGTGCAGACAAAAAAAAACAAAAAAAAAACTAATCAGATAGTATATACTGATTTCCGGGTTAAGGTACTGTCACACTAAACGATCGCACTAGCGATCACGACAACGACACGATCTGGGAGAGATCGTTAGAACATCGCTATATGATCGTTAGTTAGCTTCCAAACAGGAAGATCTCATAAACGACACATCTGCAATCAGCGATCTGTATAACGACCTCGGGGGTCGTTGGGACCTGTCACACAGCATGTATTGTTAAAGACCCAGACCTAGATAGGCGTGATTGAGCGCATCATTTTCCACTCCCCTCAACCCAGATTGGTCATCACTATATGGCACGGTATGGCATGACTGTTGCTGTCACAGCTCTCGCTTTGTGATTGGACGACAGAGTAATAAAGGACGCCGCAATAGCGCTCCCTTTCATTGTTCTCGAGCGCTGTGGTTACCTTAATGCGTCCTGCCCGCCTTCTGTGATTCAAGACCTGAGATCCATTGTGTGGCGCTGCTGCGTTCGCCCTCGATTCATTGATTCCATCAGGATCTCCATACAGTCTTGTAAGGTAGGCACTTATTTTTATAATTTTTTTATTTTAACATTTTTACGTGTCATTAACATTTTTGAATTACATGTTTGTTTAGCAGCCTTGGTAGTTTTCCTTCCACCGCCCTCCGCTATCACATATCTATCTCGGACCTTTTTTTTTTCTGCCGCGCCCACCATTACTGTGTTGTTGGCTATCACTGTAATTTTTTTGGGGGGCCAGCCATGTTATTTCTGCCACGTCAATTTCTTGTCAGCTTTTTTACTTGTCGTCTATCTCTGTGATTTTTTGGTGCAGCAAATTTTTTTTCTGCTGCGCCCACCACTGCCTTTTTCTGCAGCTGTGTAAACTGTTGTTGTCCATCTAATTTTTTTTTTGGGTGGCAGGCAGCCATTTTAGTTTCAGCCGTGCCCATCTCCGCCATTTTATGATCCTAGGTGTGTTATAAGTTGTTGGTAATGTACGCATTTTAATTTATCCTATTTTTTAATAAAACAAATGTTTCTATTAGTATTGTGCCATTTTAACATTATCCTTTCATTATTACAGATGGCTGATAAGCACGAATTCCTGCGGGACTTCATAGAGATGTACCGCACGATGCCTTGCTTATGGAGAATAAAGTCGGCTGATTATAGTAACCGACTTAAAAAGAAGGAGGCCTACCGAAAACTTGTTGAGCTTACAAAACAACATTACCCCAGTGAGCCAGCGGATGAAGCATCGGTTAAAAAAAGGATTCAGGCCATACGCACAGTGTACCGAAAAGAAGTGAACAAAGTCGAGAATTCAACCAAGTCGGGAGCGGGGTCGGAGGATGTTTATGTGCCGAAACTTTGGTACTTCGAACTTCTCTCTTTCACAAGGGACCAAGAAGTTCCGAGAAAAATGGCATCTATCTTGGCCCCAGACCCATTGATCCAGCATGACTCCCCTGTCGGTGATGTAAGTACCTTGATTTTACAACTCATAGTAATGTACGTGGCCATTAGGAATAGAATTTATGAATAATTAAGGAAACATTGACACAATAGCAGACGTTATCCCGTAACGTAATGATAATTGATCTAGCTTTACGCTAGATGCCTACCTATTTGACATACCGTTGAAGGACAAATTAAAAACCATTGATACAACCCCCTTTATTCATCTTGTAGCTGTATTTGGCTGTTGTGAAGGTATATTTCTTTTACTTGTGATGTAACATGTATTTTCTGTTCCCATAGGACACAGAAGAGGCTGGCATTTCTACACCCATAATCACGCCAAAGCAACACAGCTTCGCATCTACGACACAAGAGGAGGAAACAGAGACACCATCCCCATCTGCTCCATCCGCCTCTGTGCCGAGGCAACTGACATTTTCCGGGCGCAAAAGGAAGGCCCCCACCTCGGAGACACCACAATTTATTGAACTGGCAAAAAAAGTTTTAACTACACCTCAGAACCTGACCGGCTTTGCGTTCTATGCAAATGAAAAACTGCCAACACTAGACCCAGTTCAGCGTCTCCATGCAGAAAGGCTTATGCTACAAGTTTTGAGTGAAGCCTCAATGGGGAAACTTACAGACACAATAGCTTTCATGGACAGACGTCAGTACCCCCAAAACGCTTGGCCGCAGAATACTGAGACTCCAGAGCCTACAATGTGGAGGGAGCATCCGCCAAACCAAGGCCATGTTCCTGCACCTTATTATTTAACTCCGCCTAGGCACCGTGTAAATGAAAAAGATCCATATTTTTTACAATTGTAGTTGTGCCAATTTGTTTTTTAGAAAATTTTGTTTTGTATATAGTTTTACATATTTTTAATTTTTCAAATTGGTTTATTTTTTTTTAAATAAAAATGTAATATTTTACATGAATTGTGGTGTCGTTTACTTGCCTTTGTTTCGTATTAGAACATTGATGTTAACAACACTTAAAAGATGGCTGTGCACATGAACATCTTTTACTAAAAGTAATATCCAGCCACGTATATAATCAGAAAATATTTAAATTTTTATTTCTGATATATTTAGAAACACTTTTTTTTAACAACTTTTACAACATCAGAAACAAGGGGGTTTAACAAAAAAACATAAATAAACCTAAAAAAAAAAAAAATTACTGGCTACTGCCACCCTCTTGTACACCCGCCAAGAACCTCTCCAGCATCACTCCGTGAACGTCCATGGCTGCCAGAGTGACAGCCATAGCTGCTCTCATCCGCCTGTGAGAAGCCATCAGTGCCTGTGCTGTGGGTATTTCTGTGGATGAAAAGAATGTAAAATGTAAACCTGGCAACTATAGAGACAGTAGAAATAAAAGGTACATGGCTTTTGTTTTTATCCTTACGGTATTGGGTCGGAACAGTTCTTTCTGGGGAGGGGCTAATAGCCCACCCTAAAGCACTGGCACCAACAGCTATGAGAAAAAAAAACGGAAATTTTACACGGCAACACTACCTCCTTTCCAGAGACAAAAGTTAAGAACCCCTTTTTTTGTTATTTCATTTTTAAAAATAAATGTCTTTACTTACCGGATGGAGAGGCCACATCTATATCCTGGAGTGATGCCGGAGATGGGCTTGAAGCGGGCAAAGGGGTAGGTGGTGACCCTGTTTGATCCATCGTTGATGCTGGGGCTGTTGGATCATCCTGCGATGGCGGGCTTGATGGTAATGGTGGTTCTACAGATATGGAAAACAATCCATGGATATCTGCATGTTAAATGCTGTTTTTAATTGAAACCAAAAAAAAAAAAAAAGGATATTGTTCTGCGAGATGCTACATCGTCAGCCGTTATTTGAATAAGAACACTTGAATAATAACAATAATTTATGTTATTCTCCACAGTGCAAGCTCATGTTTATTTTGTAAAAATAAAGGAAAATATTATTCAAAATTCATTTCACTTTCACTTCAACACATTGCTATGTCCCAGCATAACCACATGGCATTTTGCAAACTGTTAACAACTGAACAGTTAGCGAATGCTGAACGTGCAATCTGAGATATGAAGCGTTAACGCACACGTTAATAGACAACATACAACTTAAAAGAAATTTTTCTCATATTCTGTCAAAAACACTCACCCTCTTCAATTTGGTTGTCGGACCTGATATTTGCTATGCGCTGGCTGGAGCGGTAGCGCAGATCTGCGAGTTTTTTTCGTATCTGCGTCGTACTGCGCTCGACCCCAAATCTGCGCATGAGGCCTCTTTTAATTTTTTTCAACACCCTCTTCTTATGAAGCATGGGCCGGACATGTGTGGTGCAATCATAGTTCCTTGCGTCGATTTCCTGGATCAAGAATCGAACCTCAGGCTCTCCCCAGGGTACAGAACGCCTGGAAGCCATATTGTTTAGAATAATTTCTTCTAGGCCGCTGTAACGCCGCCCACGCATGCGTCATGACGTCACGGCGAACGGGAACGCAGATGCGTCATAGTCCCACAGCCACTTTGAGATCGCACCTGAGATGCATATGTGTGGGCTTAACCTCATTTTTCCTTCTGCCCATTGCTCACTCCGCTACAATCACACCACCTGTTTTGCCCTCCCCCACATAACTCCCCCCTCACCATCACCTCCACCTCATTTGGAGTTATGTCCCCAGTACTGTCCCTCCCCATCTCAACCCTCTTGTTTTTTGCCTTCTCGATATTAATACCCCCTCCCCATCACACCTCTGAATAAACACAACACAAAATTGTAATTTTTTTTTTTTTTATTAGCACAAACTTTTAAACAGGATAACCAAGCAATCTTTACATAACTATATTTGATGCTGCCAACTCACAGCACCAGGCCCATTGAAGTATTGGCAGTACTTATCTCGGCTGGCCTTTGCATCGTCCTTGGTCCTGCCTTGATTGACAGGTCGAAGTCCTGCAATAGCGGGATCATTCTCACGCCATTCTCCGAGCACCACGTCACCTTGGCTGTCTGAGTCCATGAAGCCTGGCGGACTGTAGGCTGCAGCATCGCGTTTTCGTAAAAAATTGTGCAGCACGCAACAGGCCAACACCACGGAGTCTATGGATTCCAGCTTCATGTTTATTGGAGTGTGGAAAACCCTGAAGCGGTTGGCCATGATGCCGAACGCATTCTCAACAACGCGGCGTGCCCTTGACAGCCTGTAATTAAAAATACGCCTTTCCTCCGTCAGAGTCTTTAGTGCGTACGGCTTCACAAGATGCGCATGAAGGGGGAAGGCTTCATCGCCCACAAACACAAAGTTAAGATTGGCGGTGGTGTCCATGTTGGTTGGCAAGTGCAGTTCAGAGTTCTTCAAGCGTTCACCAAAAATAGTGTGCTCCAAAACGCCTCCGTCCGAAACCCTCCCGTTCATGCCAACATCAACGTTTATAAATTCATAATTTGCGTTCACAAGGGCCATGAGGATCACACTGAAGTAGCCCTTGTAGTTGTAGAAATAACTTCCGCTGTTGGCTGGTTGTGTGATGCGCACATGTTTGCCATCCAAGGCACCACCACAGTTAGGGAACTGCCAAATACGTTCAAAATCAGATGCAATTTTTTTCCATTCCGCCGCGGATTTAGGAAAAGGCATGTAGCTCCGTATACTGTGGACGATGGCGTTGCATGTCTCTGGGATTAACACGCTGAGGAGTGATAGGGAAACAGCTGCTGAAAATTGCAAGTCTTTCATTGAACGTCCGGTTGCCAGAAATCGCAGTGTGACAGCCAAACGTTCCTCTGCCGAAACAGCTGCACGCATCCGTGTATCCTGCCGTTCAATGAGTGGCCTCACACATTCCAGTAGGAGCTTAAATGAATCCTCCGACATCCGTAGATAATTGCGGAAATCCTGCGGATTCTTCTCCTGTAACTCCCTCACTAGATGCATGTGGGTGAATTTGGACCGCTGCTCAAGCCATTCTCTGGTCCACATGCGACGCTTTCGTTTGGAGCGCCTCTCTTCCACCCGCGCCTCTTCTTGTCGATCGCCCTCCATCAGTAAAGCTGCTGCCACAATCACACGTTCCGCGGTGGACATGTACATTATGTGCAACCTGCCCAGTAAAAGGAATAGAAAAGTTATTTAGAAAGTTTAAAAAAAAAAAAATTAATAGAGGATCAAATATTACAAAAAGATTTACTCACAAAGCAACAAAAATCAAACAATAGATGCGGTTTGCACTGCTAAAAGAAAAAACATTAGATATAACAAATTGTAATAAGATTAAAATAGTTTAAAAATGGGAACAAAACAAACAAAATATATGTACCTTGCTAAGGAAATCCAGAAAACCAGATGGTAGAAATGCCAAAGATGAATCGCAGTTGTGACTCCGACAGAATCCAAAACCAGCCTCACACGATACTATACTCAGCACGCACAAAGGACCAGAATGAGGTGTAATCCAAGCGCAATGGAACAATAGATGGGGACGCACTGTGACGTTTTCATTTATTGCTGGGGTGATGTAGTGGCCACCAATCGGTGCTGAGGGGCGTTATTACAAATGAAACCTAGTCCCGCCTGCGCCGCTGACATATGAGTCGCCAACGAGATCGCTCGTCGTTCATAAAAGGGGTCAAACGATTCAGGCACACCAGCGGGACGCCAAGGATCAAAATACGGTCCTGAACGTTCGTGCGCGATCAGCGACATCGCAGTGGGGGCCACGTCGCCACAACATGTCACACGCAGCAACATCGTCAGCGATGTCGCTGCTGCGTCAAAAAATCGAGGTCGCTTAAGCGATACCGCAAGCGATCTCGCTTAGTGTGACATACCCTTAAGGCCAAAAAAGTTGTGTAACACAGTAAATACCAAATGCGCAAGCGCGGTCTCAGTAATAAATGACACATAGGCTCAGAAAAAAAAAAAAAAACGATTCTACTATATAACCTGTCATTTAGCATGTGTGTAGGCATACCTATAAATGAATAGAGGGCATCAAAGGGAGACATATGATATAATAAATCCCCATATGTAAGCTCCGCGGCACTGATTATCACAATCTCAACAAGTAGATATTATAAAACATACAAAATGAGCGCAACTGATACAAAACTGTGTACCATATCAATAGATACTATATAGATGCAAGCGCGCATGGTTCATAGCAAAATAGAGATATAAAATGATATCAGCCCGCAGACACGCAATCACACTATGCAAACGTGCCCACTGAACACAGTGGAATACTGATACCAGAATTGGTTAAATTTGGTATTGAAGACACAAAAGGAACATGTAATGTACCAAAAAAAAAATAAATAAATAAAAAAAAAGTGGATTGCAGCTTTATATTAGTGGTTATACTAACGAAATTTCTTCCCCGATTGGTAAATAAACCAAGCGAAGGAAAATAACGCTCCACAAGCATCACCCCTAATTAAGTATGCACTATAACTAAGTATTTTAATGTATTAGAAAGATGGATCAGAAAAAATTAATTGAAACTCCACAAGCTCCACCTCAGGGTCCACTGGACTTCAAAAAAGTAACCATTATAGATAAATGATTTTTACTGATATAAACATACAACATGGATAGAACATAAAGCAAATCCAGAAATTGGAACAAAAAAATCAAATCTAAGTCCATGTTAAAGTCCGAATATCTTCCAGGGTACTGTTTTATTATTTGACTCCAGCCAGGGATAGAGTGAAGGATGAAATCCAAGGTAGGAGATCCAAGAATAGACTATTCCAAAAGTTGCTAGAGAAGTAGACTCCCATAGTGGGCAAGCCAGACCTTGAGAAGCTGCCAAAAAATGGAGATCCAAGCTACTATGTTCAAAAAGAAATGAGTCGATCAACCTACAAATAGAAAACGAAGGGAAGAGGAACTTAATTATCCAATCGGTCAGATTTGTTTATAATAGCCAGTGAATAAAAGCTCCTCATTTAATCCCAAAGGGGATTGACTCCGAAGATCATAAATCCACCTAGATTCACGCCTCAGTAATTCCAATGAAACATTCCCCCCTCTTATGTTAGTCTGTACTGCCTCAAGACCCAAAACCTTAATGCCAGTACAGCGGCCATTGTGTTCACACAAAAAATGCATGGCTACTGAAGTGAGGGGTTTACCTTTTTCACGATCTGCTCTTGCAGTATTAATATTCGAAAGGTGCTGTTGGATCCTCTTCCGTAAATCTTGTGTAGTTTGTCCTACATAGATTTTCGGACATTGGCAAATAAGAGCATACACAAGATTCCTGGACCTACAATTAAAGAATGCCTTAGAAACTACAGGAAAATTTAGAGTAGGGATATTAACCCCTTCACTGCCTGCAGTTAGATGACAAATGTTGCAATGGCCACAAGCAAAGGTTCCAAGCACACGTACACCCCTGTTAAGATTGCATACAGGTCGCTTAAAATGGCTGTGGCACAAAGAATAAGAGACTGGGCCTTTCTAGCAATAAGAGTGGGATATGGCGCTAAATGGGGTGTAAGTTTAGGCTCATTGACCAGCATACCCCAATATTTGGTCAAAATGCCCCGTAAGTCACGCCACTGATTATTGTAAGTGGTTATCTGACCCAGGGTTTTGTTAACTTTAGGAAGTCGAGGACCAAGTAGGTCTACACGATCCCTATCTCTAGCTGACTGGAAGGCACGAGATATTACCTTACGTGGGTATCCCCTGTTTTGAAAGCGTCTTGTCAGATCCTTGGCTTGTAGCAAAAAATCTTGCTGTTTTGAACAATTTCTTTTTAATCTGAAGAATTGTCCTTTCGGAATTCCGTTTCTCAGATGTTCTGGATGGAAACTCGTATAGTGTAAAATACTGTTAGTAGAGGTCGGCTTCCGATATAAAGTAGTTGTGATAGACGATCCCTCAATAACCAAATTTAAATCCAAAAATTCTGTCGCCAAACCTGCAAAATTAGCCGTAAGATGTATGTTTAAAGTGTTGTCATTAAGGCCATCTAAAAATTCCTTACACTTATCCAAAGGTCCCGTCCATAGCAACAGGACATCATCAATATAGCGCCAGCATCTAAAGACATGATCTTTAAATTCAGGTGACACATATACTCGAGTAAACTCCCACCACCCCAAAAATAAACTTGCATACGAGGGTGCACAACGTGCACCCATCGCAGTCCCAGACACCTGTCTATAAAATACCCGATCAAACACAAAATAGTTTTTATCCAAAATGAAGTGCAATAAATCCACTATAAAGGAATCATGATGTCGATCACCCGTGTAGTGTTGCTCCAGAAAAAAAGCAACCGCTTGAATCCCCAAATCGTGTCGGATATTGGTGTACAAGGATTCAACATCCAGGGTAACTAAAAAAGTGTCAGGGGGAATGATCAAATCTTTCAACAAAACCAATAAATGTGAGGTATCCTTGACATATGAATGCAAGATGGAGACCAAAGGCTGAAGAAAGAAATCAACATAAACACAAGGCTTTTCAAAAATCCCACCAATACCCGACACGATTGGACGACCCGGTGGATCCACAATGGACTTATGCACTTTGGGTAGCATGTAGAAAGTGGGAATTCTGGGATGGTGGGAGGTCAAAAACTCTTTTTCTTTCTTGTTTAGGACATGATGGGTATGTGCCAAATTCAAAAGATGGTCTAATTTGGAGTTGAATATTGCAGTGGGATCAGATGGAAGTACCTGATAAAAGGAGGAATTGCTGAGCTGTCTTTTAGCTTCTTTGACATATAGATCAACCGGCCAAATCACAATATTACCTCCTTTATCAGCCTCTCTGATCACTAGCTCCTTATTCCTACCAAGTGCCTTAATGGCAATCCTTTCAGAGTTTGTTACATTACTAAAAGCACTGGGTTTGCTATCTAGGGTCTGTAAATCTCTACATACCGCATCAAAGAAGATTTGGACCACCGGAAATAAGGAAAACTTAGGAGTTGCTTGAGAAGGTAAACGTCCAGTAAAATGTGTTCTCGTGTCGGGGGTTCGCATTCTCCTCCAGGAGTGAGAGAAGGTCTCTAAATATTTGTCTGTCCTCAATAGGCATAGTATCGACAATGGAAGGTTGATGATACATGAGTTTAAACGTTAATTGTCTGCAAAATAAAGATCTTTAACAAAAATAAATTTGTCAAGAGTATTTGTAGGACAAAACGATAAGCCACACTGCAAAATAGACACTTCAGTAGGCGATAATTCATAAGTGGACAGATTGATAATGGAAAGCTTACCCCCTTCATTCCGGGAGCAGTCCAACGAACCAAATTGAGAATCAGTAGGGTAAATCAATATCTGTGGTTCTGTCTCGTGTTCCTCCGTTGTCTGGGGGACCACTGATGAAACCTCCTGGCTCTCCTTAGGGGCTCTTATACCACGTCTACCCCTCCTGCAGCGCCTTCTGGGTCGCTTTGATCTGACGATAAAAAAATCGCTGGATTGCGATTCATTGGCTGACAGGTTATCTTTGTTCGTATTCATATCTGATACAAGACGTCTTTTATTGCCCCTATGCACCCATCTGTATGCTTTTCCATTTTTAAAGTCCATCTGATCGCGTTTGAACTTACGCTTTTTGCCCCCAATAATGTCCTTTTCATAGTGATCAATGGTATTTTTGAGGCGACTTAAAAAGGGTTCAACCAAGGTTTTAGTATCAAACGTATGTAATTTAGTTTCACAAGTTTTAATTTTATCCTTAGTTTCCACTAACAAAGTACGATCATGCTCAATCAGAAGATTCATAATTATGGTTGAACACTTAAAAAGACCATCCTCCCAAGTCTTTTGGAAGGAGCAGTCTACTTCCCAGGCCGGGAAAATCTGAACCCTGAGTCCCCTCCGGATAAGACCAAAATATTTATACTCCTCAAGACTTTTAATGTTCCACCATGTTTTGGTAAGAATTTTGTGTAGATTAATAAGTTCTCTAGAAATACTATCAAAATCTGTGTGTGAACCAATACCAATTGAAGCAGACTGAGCCACTGTAAGGACCTCAAAAATCCCCTGTGCCTGACTAGTCCAGGCGGCCTCTCTCGCTGCAAGGTCCATAATATGACCTAAATATAATAAACGTGTGCCAACACTCCTGAAAAAGAATAGTGGCAAAAAACCACCAACAAAACCAAGTATATATCAGTATATACTATCTGATTAGTTTTTTGTTTTTTTTTTGTCTGCACAGGCTTGATTTTTCTGGCCTGTTTCAATACTATCTCATTCAATCAGTGGATTTAAAATGGTATATTGTTTGTTCCCTTTGTGTTTGCAACGCTAAATTTGACCTAATTCGGTTACCAGTATTATACTGTGTTTAGTTGGTGCGTTTAGAATAGTGCGATCTGACATTGCATATAGCCATATACTCTGTAAGGGCTGCGTGTCCGCGGGCTGGGAGCACTGTATATCTTTACTTGGCTATGGGTACATAGTCTGTATTAGTTGCGCTCATTTTTACACTTTGTGAAATTTCCATTTGTTGAGACTGTGATAATCAGTGCCACGGAGCCTACATATGGGGATTTATTCTAGCATATGTCTCCCTTTGATGTACTTTACTCACTTATATGTCTAGGTATGCCCGCTTATATGCTAAATGACATGGCACACAGTGGAATCGCGCTTATCTTATCTTGCGCCTACCGCGCTTGCGCATTTGGCATTTTTTACGTCACACAACCTTTTTGTATTCCGTTACTTTGTTTGCATCGGTGCAGTGGTCGGTGTGACGTTCACACTGCTCCAAACCTGGAATTCACTATGTATTATGTGATGAGTCATTCCTGTCTGCACCTGCGCAGTGTGCAGTGTTTCGTCACACTGCTCCAAACCCGGAAATAACCTGTGAGTCTTGGATCATTCTCTTTCCTCTGGTGTGCATGTGCATCCAGGCCTCCATTGCAGCTAATTAGGTACGTCGCTGCAGCTGCCGCACATATGTACTGATTGTTTAGCATATTTAAACAAGTGTAACAGACTGACTCTCTAGCCCCTGATGAAGCCACCTTTTGGTGTGCGACACGCGTAGGGCACTCCACAAGCTCCCCCTTTGTAAGTGGCATTATATAGGGATTATGCAGGCAGGATTTAATCTTGGTCATTTTAGCCTCTTGGCTACACCATGATTGCTATACTTTTCATCTATGCTCAGTACCCTATGGTGTTTATTCTCATGGCTCAGTTGCTTACATTTGTCATTACTTGCATTCATTATTGTACCATAGTCTATTTGGATGGATTATTCAATGGATCATTATATTTAGTATTACATCTCTGAACATTTCTTCATTGCAGGTATGCTATTGTATGTGATATATTCTAGAGCGTTTTTTATGTATATCCACTTACTGGAGGGAGCTCTTTGGGATTTATTATAAGCCTTTGTGATAGTTTCATGTCATTGTATGACTTTTTAAATGTTTTTACATGGATGTTGTCTTTTTGTTACCAAGAAAATTTGTAATTTTGCAGTGATCCCTGCATTTTGGTCAGTAGCTTTTTCTCCATTTTCTCAGTTTGTGTTTATACTGACTGCTGGTTGATCCGCATATCTTATTCAGTATTGCCCTCCTGAGTTTTTACATATATATGGATGGCAATGCTTACGCCGCCGAGCTCCTAGTATCCACACTCACTAGCATCCTATTCTGCCTACCCCTACGGGGCACTTTCGTACTGCGCCTAGTAACAGCAATCGCCTGTGCAGCGCCGTGCGCAAGTTGTGCGCTATCTTAGCCCAACCCAGGGCGATTACTGGCGTCCGCCAGAGTGGTGCTGCGCACACTCGTGCGCTATATCTGTAGTGTATCTACTGCTGGCCTCGCAGTTGCAGCGCCGCACTCTTTGCAGGTCTAGAGGGACTCTGACCCCATGTCCGTGGGGCTGAGTTCTGTGACCATTTGCGGAGCGCTCCTCATTGCCGAGCTCTTTGAGTTTGAACAAGTTTAGGCATTTATGTTTACCGGTAGTGCGGTTCTATGAGGTAACAGAGCCCGCTTTTGTACACACCGAGTGAGCGGTTTACCACCGGTGTCTAGTTAATACAACTCCATATAGTCTCCGCCATTACTGAGCAGCAGTTTTCCATCTCTGCACGGTGGACCCAGGGCTGTGAACACACCTTATAGCATCTTTATTATTTGGTGCGTTCCGCCAGCCCCTAACAACCAATTCTTCACCTGCTGTTGCCTTATTCATTCTGCCTCCCAAACATCACAATAAGGCTCAGCGCACATTTTTCCTGCGCTTTACAATGAGCACTTACACTGGAGTTTCCATGTAAATCTCTGAGAAGATTCCCTATAATGAAGCAGATTGAGGCACTGTGGCCTAGGACCTTTGATCTGGCAGTGTCCTTCTTTTTATGTGAGCAGAAAACCGTGGTCGGCCACAGTTTTGTGCACTTCTGAAAAGAAGGACACCACTGAACAAAGGCCAGACAGAGTCCAGAGTAACTTTGCTGCCTCGATATAGTGAATGGATCCCTTGGGGGTTTCATCTGTCACGTCACTCAGAGACTTAGTTGGAATCCCTAAAGTAGGTGCTCAGTGTAGAGCGCCCCATAAATGTGATCCTACATGTTATTTAAAATGTTCCAAATAAAAGCTTCAACTCAATCCACAAAAAAAGCAAGTCTCCACTCGGGTCCATCATCTGTTAACAGAAATATTAGGGGGTTCCACATTACTGGTAGTACAAAGGCTATGGAAAAGCGCTGTGGCACCTCACCCTCCAAAAGAAATCCAGTGAGTTCTGCACACCCAAATTCCAAATGCCCCCCTTTCTCTTCTGAACCTCAGTGTGCTTAAACCACATTTAATGTCCACATGTTTGGCATTTCTTTAGCGAGGAAAGCCCGCCTAATTTACAGATGCGTGTCTCCAGAAGCACGAGCTGGGCATAACATACTGGTGACTACAACATACTAGGCACTACAATGTATGGGCACTACAATAGCAGATTAACAATTTACACTCAGCAATGTCCACTGATGCTTGTTTCTGGAAAACACCCATTGAGTCAAAATCGTCAATACACCTGTAGATAAATTCCCATAGGGCTATAATTTCCAAAACAGGGTCATTTGTTGGGGGATTATGCTTTTCTCGCACTTAGGATCTCTTTATATGGAATCTGCAAACTATTCTAGGAAAATCTGTGCTTCAGTAGGTAAGTAGCGCTCTATCCCTCCCGAGTCTCGTCGTGTGGCTAAGCAGTACTTTACAGCCATATATAGGGTATTTTTACATTGAGCAGAAATTGTGGGACACATTTTGGTGTCATTTTTACCCATTTCCCAGTCTGAAAATGTAAAATCTGGGGTTAACACACAATCTTTGTAGGAAAAATGTAATTATTTTTTCTTCACTGTCCAATGGTATAAAATTTTGTAATACATCTGTTGTGTCAATATGATCACTGCACCCCTAGATGACTTCATTGAGTGGTGTAGTTTGTAAAATGGGGTCAGTTATGGGGGGTCCTGCTGGTCTGGCACCTCAGGGACTCTTCTATTGTGATATGTCACAGTCAAGCCAGTCCAGCAAAATCTGAACTCTAATATGGCGCTTCTTTCTTTCTGAGCTTTGAACTGTGCCTCAAAAGTAGTTTTCCTCTAGATATTTGGTAATGGTATATTTGGAAGAAATTGCACAACAAATTGTATGGTGCAATTTCTCCTGTTAACCTTATGAAAATGAAAAATTTGGGGCTAAAAAACATTTTTGGGTAACAAATGTTATTTTTTTCCCCCGCAGCTTAATGTTATAAACTTCTGTGAAGCACCTGGGGGTTCAAAGTGCTCAATACACATCTAAATAAGTTCCATAAGGGGTCTAGTTTCCAAAAAGGTGTCATTTGTGGGGGGTTTCCACTGTTTAGGCACATCAGGGGCTCTCTAAATGCGATATAGCCCCTGCTAATTATGCCAGCAAATTGTGCGTAAAAAAAATAATCAAATGGTGCTTCTTTGATTCTGAGCCCTGCCGTGTGCTCAAACAGTGGTTTTTCCCCACTTATGGCATATCGGCATTCTCAGGAGAAATTGCACAACAAATTGAATGGTCCATTTTCTTCTGTTACCCTTGTGAAAGTAAAAAAAAATTGTGTCTAAAGGAAATTTTTTGTGAAAAATATTTAAATGTTTATTTTTTCCTTCCACGTTCCAAAAATTCCTGTGAAGCCACCTGAAGGGTTACACTTCTTTAATGTTCTTTTGAGCACCTTGAGGGGTGCAGTTTTTAGAATGGTGTCACTTTTGGGTATTTTCTATCATGTTTATATTTCAAAAATTGTGCTGATGTTAAGTAGACATGTGGGAAAAGTAATTTATTAACTATTTTGTGTGACATAACTCTGATTTAAGGACATACAAATTTTAAAGTTTGAAAATTGCAAAATTTTCTGTAAATTTCTGATTTTTTTCCACAAATAAACATATGTCATACCAAATAAATTTTATCACTATCATGAAGTACAATATGTCACACACAAAAAAAAAAAACAGTCTCAGAATCGGTGGGATCCATTCAAGCGTTCCAGAGTTATAACTTTATAAAATAACAGCGGTCAAAATTGTATAAATTGGCCTAGTCAGGAAGGTGAAAATAGGCTTCAGGGTCAAGGGGTTAATTGTCAAAACACAAGGAAGAAGATGCCCATATACACCGAGAACCAACTCAATTGCATAGAAAACGTATCATTTTATTAAACATTTATCAAAACATCACATGAGGACACAGCATTGACCAGATAAAAACAAGTAAAAGTACATACAGTACACAGAAACAAGACCTATCGTGTGCCCTGCCTCAATATAGAGGCAAAGAGCAACCCACACAAGATCCCTCAGAAAGCCCAATGTAACCCACTTTTATAACATAAATGATCGTGTAACGGTCTTGAATTCAGAAATGGGTAAATCCCATATGTGTCGGACAGGAAAAGAGGGGTTTAACATATACTCACAGTACCATATGGGCCCCACGCTGATTTAAATGAAGGTGCAGAGAGCAAAGATAGTGACCTCAATCAGGTCATCTCCTGAAAACCATAAGTAGCACATGGGAATGCATGGGCAATGAATTGGCAGGTTCGTAAAAGCACAAAACACAATCACCCCAGAACATGGATAGATCCTGAGATGTAGTGCAGAAATGCCTGAGGGGAGGAACCAAGTGTGGGATAGAGTCTCACGTGTATCGCCACACAGAAAGGTGGCTTCTTCAGGCAAAAGTAGTATAGTATAGTAGATTGATTAATTCTGAGGGGCATACGCGGTTGGAATTCTGTTTTCGATACGGTCCCATGGATAGTTACATCCGAACAACTATAAGAAAGAATTGGCATATTTTAGAACGTGACATGGATTTGGCGGATATTGTCCAGAAGGGTCCATTAATTTCATGCTGGCGTAGTACTAGCTTGAGAGATATTCTAGTTCAGAATCGCATTAAAAAAGAACGTAATAACTGGTAAGTAGGGGAATTCCGAAAGGTAATTATAAATGTGGCCATTATCCCTTCTGCAGATTTCATGTTACAGATTGATGTTTACACATGGGAGCTATATCTCATTTTGTTTCTGATTTTATATCATGTAAAACTGATTTTGCTGTTTATGTTATTTTTTGCCCGTGTAAATAATTTTACATCAGTAAAACAATACATCCCTTGTATGTGAGATTTAGGCTGTGTACCCACATAAGCATTTTGTTTTGAATTTTTAAGCGTTTTTACCACTTAAAAAACACTTACAAGAAGCATCCCATTAATTTTAATAAATTCCGCACTTTTTGTGGAAATTGATGCGTTTTTTCCGTGAAAAAAACGCAGCATGGAAGGAGAAAGGGAAAGCAGTATATCTTAATATGGGAACTCCACAATGTATGAAAAAAGGTAAATTTTATTCATGAAAACCTGACACATACACAAAACAGCAAAAAAGACATTAAAAACATTTAAAAAATGCAAAAAGATGCAATCATGTCAAAATCACAAGATAATGATATAATGACTCTCCCACAACAAAAGAACCTCATATAGCAGCATTAATGTATACCGGTAGATAGATATCAAGCAGACCACCTCAAATACATTGATTATCACAGACAATATACATAGGACAATATAGTCATAAATGAATGAGGGGGCCTTGATATGAAAATAGCAAAAAAAAACGCTATTCACAGCACCATGTGAACCAAAAGAGGGGGAGGCTAAAAATATATAGGCCTCTAAATCACAAATCCCCAAATAAAGTGTTCAAAAGTCCAAGATGTCAAATACCTGACCGTGGAAATAAGAGGCTAATAACCCCTAAACCGGCAGGTACACAAGGAACAAAAGGTGACGCGCCCTTGGATATATGGCGCATAACTTGTGCTTCTTCCGGCGCCCATATATGCTGCTGCTTCCTGGACACTTGACTGGCGTTGCCGGGGGGCGGCCGCACTCCCGTGACGTCACCGGTCGCATGTTGTCGATGCTGATTTGTGTATTAGTTGATGTGGCCACGCCCACAGTAGCATGGGTGGGGATGTTGTGCTTCAACCTTGCACATTATGTTCCGGACTTATGTCTCAGTATGCGGGTTTCGGTTACTATACTATCTAATGTCATTGGTGTAGATTGACCTGAAGGCTTCTTTTATTAAACTGCTATTATTAGGACGGCTGGATTCTCTCGTATCATGGCTGCTAGACTCTATAGATGGGTGTTGGTGATTATCATCTCCATGACGATTGAGGCCATTTTATAGGAGGGAGGTTAAACATGCTACATTATTGGTTCTCGTGATCATGTGTGCAATTGTTAGAATCCTATTGGTGGTCTTTTCCTTTATATACTTCCTGGTTCTTACACTTCCCATACCCCTTGATGAAGGCCATCTAGCCGAAACGTGCGTCGGGGAGGGTATACCTGGGTGGACTCATACTAGTGACCAGTCTCAAGGTAATATCATTTTGTGAATTCATTTGGTGGTTCCTTCAGATTTAGTATATACCATGAGTGGCTGCAGGTTCCACCACCGGAGGTAGTGTCACTTAGGTTTCTACTTAGGATATAGTGACTGGTTGCTATAATAATATGGGATTATGTGGAATATTCAAACTTTGTATTATATTCTTATAGATATTATGCACGTTCCCTGGTCCATGTACCTTTGGTATGCCCTATTTTCTTGCCCATGTACTTTATATGGTCATCATTGACTCTTGTTTCACCTTTGTTCTATAATCCTGATATACTTGAATAAAATTATTGTTATAAATTTGTAATTCTTTGCATTGGACCCTTTTTTCGCGCATTTTTCATATATTTTATACATGATGTGCGATTGTCCTGTTATGTCCATTCATATACCCATTTTGTTAACGTTATACATCTGTGTATTTATTTTACTAATATAAATGGGGTGTTTTTTCATGAAACTATTAAGGTTTATGTTTGCTGTGTTATGCACAGGTTGTTTCTGTTTCTTGGTTATGAACTTTAGAGCCAAAGACAAAGCCTGGCTCGGCCAAATTAATCAGGTATTTGGAACAGGTGGTATTGAGTCCCAGCCGTCAGTGGATCAAAGCCTTGATAGTCAGGCCCTTGAAATTGAAAGATTATTATTAAAACGGACCAAAATATGGTGGAATCGGGCATTTCTGGAGAAGTATGTGTCCTCAAAAATGATTCCAAGAGGACTGAGAGTCCGGGTGACTCCATCGTTTCCTGTTGATGATAAGGATTTTATCAATCGTTGGGAAGAGACATGTGGTAGTTGCTCCTCTTCTCTAATGCAGCTTTTGATTGAACATAATTCCAAGGCTATTGTGGATCTGGATAAATCCATAGATGAATTGGAACGAAATTTTAAAATAGCCTGTCCATCTGATAAAATGTCAGGCTATGAGTCTCGAATTGAGAAGAATTTGGATATATGTGTCAGTAAAATTCACAAGACACAATCCTCTAAACTACAGAGAGACAGCAAGGACTTTGCAAGTAAGAACATCTATTTCTGGAGGAAACCTAATACCTATACTTCAAAGTTACAGGAGGCACCCTCAATGAGTTCTCTTTCTTATGTAAGAGACTCGTCTGATTGGTCCACCTCATCAGTGACGACAAGGTCTGGGCCTAGGCCTAAAAGAGTGAGAGATGTGAACTTTCAACCTTATAAGAGGATGCAATTCAAATCACCGGAACGTAAGAAAAATCATAAGGTAATTAATTTAAGTTTCTATCAGCTAAATGACTCAGACCTGTCGCTATTGAATAAAGGTTTCACATTTTCTCCTAAATCCAATTTTAATACCTTTGTGGCAATCAAGGATTTACACTTGTTTGCTAGGTCTCAATATTCAAGAAACATTTTTTGACCCTCACCTCCAAAGTTTGTTCCCTACAGAAGAGGAGCAACTAGCACTCCAGGACCTTGAGGATCTATCTCTAGTGCACAAAAGTGGTGAGGGAGGTAAGATCCCCTCGTCTATTCGAATTAAATCTAAAAAGTTCCCTCCACTTGCGGCCTGCACAGGTGTGGATTTATTTGTGCAGGTAGTAACAAGGGATTTTTTGACCATTCCTAAAGGGGTGGGCAGAGATAATCTCAGTCGAGATGAACGTAAGAGGCTGGACGTCCTGAGGGGGCTCCCTGACATTGTTTTAAAGCCAGCAGATAAAGGGGGAAATGTCGTCATATGGCCTAAATCCCTTTATGAACAGGAAGCCTTTAGGCAGCTTAATAACAAGGCTTGTTATAAGCGTTTAACATTCAATCCCCTCTCTTCCTTCATGGTACAACTGATAAAAATTTTGAATTTGCCTGTACAATGTGGTACCATTACAAAAGATCTAGCTTTGGCCTTTCAGGTACAGGAACCCACTATTTCTACTTTTTACCTGTTACCTAAGGTACATAAGAACCTTGAGACCCCTCTGATTATTTCAGGTACCGGTAACTTTTTGGAAAAGGTTAATCATTGGATAGACTCCAAATTGTAGCCTTTAGTTGAGAGCTTACCCTCATTTATTCTAGATACAGGGGATTTTCTCAAACGTATTGATGGCCTACATATTGGCCGAGACATGATGCAAGTGACAGGTGATGATGAATCCCTGTACACCAGCATCAGGCAGCTACTAGATACTTCCTTAATATGTCCAATTTGACAGGGGATATCATTTGTTTAATTCTTGAGCTCTTAGAGTTTTCCCTGACGCACAACTTTTTTACTTTCATGGGGTCCTTCTACCTGCAGCTCCAGGGCACTGCTATGGGGACATCTTTTGCCCACGCTTATGCAAATTTGTTCCTGGGGCTGTGGGAGAGGGACCTCCCCCTGTCTGATCAATGTCTGTCGATGGACCGCATCCCTTTTTGGGTGCGGTACATCGACGACATTTTTTTGATCTGGCAGGGGAGTACTTCACAACTGTGCAGTTTTATGGCAGGGGTTAACTCCAATGACAAAAATATCCATATTACATACAATCGAGACATGGACAAAATTAGTTTTCTTGATGTTACAATTTGGAGGGATGAGGATGATAACTTACAAACTGGTATTTTTAGGAAGGAGACATCTTCAAACATGCTTTTGCATGCTACATCTGCCCATCCTAAGGCAATGATAAATTCCATTCCGGTGTGACAGTTTGTTATGAGCTCATTTTGTGCCGGATGGCCTTAATGAACAACAGAATTACTGTTGTTTCATTTGATTCCTTGTCCATTATCATGAAGCCATGCCTGTGACTAGGTCTTGAGACCCAGTCTTTTATTATAATTAGGATATGATACTTGATTAGAATGTACCCCAAATGTTAGTTCCTACCCTTATTTACAGTCACTGTATATACTATGGTTCTGGGCATGAGGTTAAAATGAATTAAAAATTTTATAATCTTGATGGGTATATAAGAGATCTAAAATGATAAATCATGATCCTATGTGTTTTTGGTTGATCATTAAGTATATATAAACTCTGCCTATTTATACAATATGTGCGGTGGTAGTCACTGTTTATATGTATCGAGCCTAATGTAATAATGCTCTTTTTGTGCCTGGAATATAGGTAAATAGCCTCACAGTTTAGGGCATGCGCATTTCCATTATAGGTGTAAATTTATCCATGTACTCGCAGGATGTAGAGCATGCTCAGGTATAATGCATGAAGAAAAACGTCCCTATAGATCTGATCATGCGTACTTCAGAAGTGAGGACGCTGCTTATATGAGCTGTAATATGCTCCTATGTGACTACACTGCATCTGTGCAATGATGGCTATTGTGGTGACTGTAGCCTGATCATGTTACTCTCCCAGCGTCTAGGCACTGAGTGGACATGCGCAATGAAACAATGAGGACACAGTGGTATTGGTAGGAAAACATACTGTGTGCCTCCAGCGCTGTGTGGGCAGGTGCTGACGTCAGTGTGAGAGCAGCAATTGCTGTGAGCTGATCATGTGACTCCTCTAGCGGCTGGACACTGAATGGACATGTGCAGTGAGAATGTGAGGACACAATCTGCAGGTAAACATACATTGTGCTTCTAGTGTTGTGGCACCAGGTGATGACGTTAGTCTGAAAGCAGGGGATGCTGGGAGTGATACAGTTATATAAGGGGGGAATGGTAAGCTACAGGTGCAGCCTCATCAATTGGATTAGTCTCCACTGCCAGACCGCTCTGACCAATATGCATCTCTCCTGATGAACCCGCAGTAGGAGGAAACGCGTTGAGAGTGTGCGGACTATATCTGAGGAATGATGTTATCATGGACCTTATAGATATCATTATGAAGGAGTATATATTCACAGATAAGTACTGTTTTGTTTTTTTTCCCCATGAATGGGCTTATTGTTGTCAGTGTCTGGTGATTTAAACTAGGGGTATGATATATATCTGATATCTGGAGTGGCTGTAGCACCCCTACTAATTTATACTGAGACTTGAAAATCTGGTACATTCAGTGGTGTCTTTGTTTGCTTTCATGATTTCTGACAATTTGTTATCAGATAAGCCGTTCCTGTTTACCTACCATTGATTCATCATTGTGTCTGATGGGCAGTTTTTTATCTGGGTACTTGATGTGACAATTTTTATATATACTTCATATACATAACATAGTGGTTTTGGGAAAGGGTATAATTTGCTACAAATTTATATGTAACTGGTTCTACTGTGTGTGAGTGTTATGCATCTATTCAGACTGTCTGGACTTTCTACCTTTCCTCACATGCATATATGATTGTATAAATCTACTTTACTGCATTCATGAAGATATTCTAAGCAAAAGGATACAGGCCATCTGGCCCTCTGTTTCTAATCTGTCGTCTTATAGGATGATATAGGAGATTAGGGATAGCCATCGCACGAGCGGGGGCGCCATACTCGTATTTCTTAGGGTGCCAACCTCCGCACCTAGGTAGGTGTTCAGATAGTCATTTTGTATAGGGCCAGGTCACTCTTTTCTTCACATCGGCTGAGCGAGATTGTTATCAGATGGTAGCACGTATTATCAATTTTTATACATCTTCTTTATGTCCATTTCCCCTTTTTTTCTGTTTTTTGAGGTTTTTGGGCTATAATAGTATTGTGCAGTTTTTTACTGCTATGATTCAGGTTTTTCTGACCACATGATTGGATTGGCAGATTCAGCTGGTTAGATTTGGTTTGACTGTTATACCTTATCTCTTTCCAGCAATACAATAGCCCGTTTTTTACTAGGCTTTATAATAGAATCATAGAATCGTAGAGTCGGAAGGGACCTCCTGGGCCATCTGGTCCAACCCCCTGCTCAAAGCAGGATTCGCTAAATCATCCCAGTCAGATGTCTGTCCAGCCTCTGTTTGAAGACTTCCATTGAAGGAGAACTCACCACTTCTCGTGGCAGCCTGTTCCACTCATTGATCACTCTAACTGTCAAAAAGTTTTTTCTAATATCTAATCTGTGTCTCCTCCCATTCAGTTTCATCCCATTGCTTCTAGTCTTTCCTTGTGCAAATGAGAATAAAGTTGATCCCTCTACAATGTGACAGCCCTTTAGATATTTGTAGACAGCTATTAAGTCTCCTCTCAGTCTTCTCTTTTGCAAACTAAACATTCCCAAATCCTGCAACCTTTCCTCATAAGACAGGGTTTGCAGACCGGTCACCATTCTGGTCGCTCTTTTCTGAACTTGCTCCAGTTTGTTGATGTCTTTTTTAAAATGTGGTGCCCAAAACTGGACACAATATTCCAGATGAGGTCTGACCAAAGAGGAGTAGAGGGAAATAATGACTTCACGTGATCTAGACTGTATGCTTCTGTTAGTACATCCTAGAATTGCATTTGCCTTTTTTGCTGCTGCATCACACTGTTGACTTATATTCAGTCTGTGATCTATTAGTATACCCACATGTGCTGTTGCTTAGCCCTATTCCTCCCATTCTGTATATGCTTTTTTCATTTTTATTGCCCAGATGTAGTACTTTGCATTTCTCCCTGTTAAAAACCATTCTGTTAGTTGCTGCCCACTTCTCCAGTTTATTTATATCTTTTTGAATCCTCTCTCTCTCTTCTCTAGTATTAGCTATCCCTCCTAGCTTTGTGTCATCAGCAAATTTAATCAGTTTACCCTCAATTCCTTCATCTAAATCATTGATAAAGATGTTGAACAATACAGGGCCCAGGACAGAGCCCTGTGGTACCCCACTTGAGACATTCTTCCAACTGGATGTGCAGCCATTTACGACCACTCTTTGGGTCCGATCACTAAGCCAGTTATGAATCCACCTAACAGTTGCCTTGTCCATTCCATACTTAGTCATTTTTTCAATAAGGATTGTATGAGAGACTTTGTCAAATGCTTTGCTGAAGTCAAGATATACTATATCTACAGCATTTCCTTGATCCACCCAATCAGTGATTCCGTCATAGAAGGAAATTAAGTTAGTCTGACATGACTTATTAGTTACAAACCCATGCTGACTCTGTTTAATCACTTCATTCTTATCCAGGTACTGACACACATGTTGTTTAATAATTTGTTCAAAGATCTTTACTGGTATAGAAGTCAGACTCAACGGCCTATAGTTGCCTGGGTCCACCTTCTTCCCCTTTTTGAAGATGGGAACAACATTTGCTCTTCTCCAGTCTTCTGGCACTTCTCCTGTTCTCCAAGAATTTTCAAAGATTATGGAGAGGGGTTCAAAAATTTCTTCTGCTATCTCCTTCAGTACTCTGGGGTGTAATTCATCTGGACCTGGATACTTGAATTCATTTAGGTTAGCTAAGTGTTTTCTCACTATCTTTCTGTTTATAGATATCCTGGATTCTTCTATTCCCTTAATAGGACAGTGAAGAACAGTTGATGTTACATTTCCTTTCTGAGAGAAAACAGATGCAAAATAGGAATTTAAAAGTTCAGCCTTCTCAACATCCTGTCTTACCATTTCATCATTTTCATCCTGTAAAAATTCTATAGCATCTTTGACTTTTCTTTTACTTTTGACATATCCCCAAAATCCTTTATTATTGCTTTTGACATCTCTTGCAAGCCTCAATTCATTTTCAGCTTTAACTAATCTGATTTGTGCCCTGCAGGTTCTGCAGACAGCATTATATTCTTCTTTAGATATGCCTCCCTCTTTCCATTTTATAAACATTTTTTTCTTCCTTTTTAGCCTGTGCTTAAGTTCTGTGTTCATCCATCCTGGTTTCCTTAAATGCTTCCTATTCTTCCCTCTTTTCGGAATTGTTAACAACTGTGCTTTGAGAATTTCATTTTTCAAGATTTCCCATCCTTCCTGGACATTTTTATCTTTAAGGATATCCAGCCATTGGATCCCTCCAATTCTCTTTCTGATAGGGGACATCTGTGCAATTTTATAGTTATTTTTGTACTTAATAAAAGTTATATTTTAATAGGGTTTTTTTTTCAGTTAGTCGGTTATAGGTAACCCTTGTTCACATTATACTTGTTAGTTGGCATCTATGATATTGATATCATCCTTCTTCAGCACCATATTTCTAAGGCGTTGATTCTTCTTCTATCTTGTTACTTTTTCTTCCAGATTTTGCATTCACATGTTACCACAGAAAAGACCAAATTATGTACAAGCCATGTACTCACCGCCAGTGAAATGTTCCTTGATTTCAAGACCATTGACTTCATTGCTGATTTTACCATAGCTATTCTCCTATTGACTTCCATGTGCGGAAGTATGGAAATCCATTCTTGCACTTACATGATCATCCAGTCTTGCCACCGACGCCAGAGGATCCTGACAGTGTTCAGTGCACGTTGGGAGAATTCACCAAACAAACTCAAGAAAAGAAGCCGATATTTAGTCCATATGATGTATAAAATTATTAATTTTTATTATTATCACAGGTTAAAAAAAAAAAAATAAAATCAATGTCAGATACATTCTCCATGATATCAGTACACTTATATAAGAGCGCTAAATGTCCAATTACAAGAATGAAATTGATGTGGATAAATACAAAAAATTTATAAAAAGGTGTAAAAAAATGAATATAAAATGCATATCTAGATACAAAATGATCATATAAGGTGCATATAAAGATTGTATCTTACAAAGTGTACAAAATATGTGAGCAACAAGTGTTGTGAAAATATACAAAAAAAACACAATGTGCGTTGAGAACAATCACTTAGTGAAAAAAAATCTAAAGTGCAATGTGCAAGAGACACCACCGGGTGTCAGTGTATCCACATCATGTAACACGTGACCAGGGAGTAAGTAAATGCAAGGAAGTTATACAAGTATATATTATTGTCAATCATTAGAAATACTTTACAGTGTAATGGCTCCTGGACAAACGCCCTCTTCAAAGCCCGTTTCGGCATGCTGCCTTCGTGGGAGAATTCAGACAGCTAGAGTGACTGCAGACATTTATCACAAACCTGGACAACTCTTTTAAATAGAACAATAAACACTGTAGCATGCCCAGTCGTAAAGGCATCTAATATACTGTGAGTCAGTGACTGGTGTTATATGTCAGGGTCACTGTATGTTCCCTCCGAGGATGCGCACAGAGGCCTATTGAGGCCATGAGAGGGCATTGCAGTCACAGACATAGCTGTGGTTGCAATGCAGTCTAAAGTGAGTATAGGTCTTGGACATGATTTTTGTCCAAGGCAGATTAAAGGAAAACCTGCTTTGGGTTTTGGTGTTTTGAAAGATGGTAGTATTGCAGTCTGTTTCATTCCTGGCCCAGTTTTATAATAGGACCCAGTGGAATGTTACACTATTCTAATCTTATTGATATCACACCTAAAAGGAACTTGGCACAAGATTCTTGCTGCCAAAGCCAAGGATAGCATGAATTAGTAACTGACGGCGTTATTGCCATCAGCTATTTTTTTAGTTTGAAGAGATGGCTGGGAAAGAAAAAACATGAGTTTGCTGCTGCTTCTCTCTACCCAGCTCCTGGTAATGGACAGGTCTCCTCATAAGAGATCATCTATCACCAAGAATGATGTATGAGGGTGACACAGATGGTCATGTGCATCTCCCATGATTAGAGAAACGGATATAACCTGTGTATATGAAAAAGTCTTTTATATTGCACAGAACCTTATAGCACCAAGGTGCACGGTTAATGTATTGCTATAATATGTGGCTGACTCAATGTGTTCTGATAAATGTGTTAGATATAGAGAAAGGATCAGATTAGTACATAAGATATAGAGGCGGGTATAGTGCAGTGGTGGCACAATAAGTTTAGGAAGTTGACAGGTTTCGGATAGAAACAGTTAGTGTGTTCAGGAACAGCTTCACTGTGGGAAGAGCAGGGACTTAACAAGAGGAACACTTCCTGGTTAATGAGTCAGAGTTGGATGGAGAAATAGCAGGAGTTGGAGGTCCGGAGGGCATGAGGAGCATGGATTGTTTAGAGGCAAGAGAATGTCAGCCATAAACTTGGAGCAGACATTCCTGTAATGTCTGGGGCCCAGGGGCAAGCGAATCCCAGGGGCAAGCGACAAACAGACATCAGAAAGTGCCGTGTTATGGACCTTGAAAATGGAAACATTTGTGCCCAATGCTGCATACTCATTATAATAAAAATGAGCAGTTAAGTAAAGTTTTCTATTATAAAACAAATTGGATGTCCTCTAATGTGTGTACTGCGGTTACTGAAGTTGAAGATCTGGAGAAAGCAGAGGCCTGTGACCAAAACGAGAGTGTTATGCACCACATGCATATTACAGGAGAATCCCAAACACTGTTTATTTGTGGGGTGCCAGGGTTTGTGAACATAGCAGCTCCTCGCCCATGACTACTGCCCTGTGCACCTTACAACTTGGCGTAGTCAGCAGGATCAAGAGTCCTCAAGTACAGAAAGCAGAAGAACCCCTTAAAAAGCTAAGATAGCAACAGTCGAGAAACCCTAAGATGGCGGACAAAAGCAAGAAAACCAGAGGGTGCTCCACCCTTTATTAGCGCCTGTAGAGCAAAATGGCATGAAAGTCCGTCCGGCCCAAGAGGTGGTCTGCCTGGAGAAGACCTCCCATCATGACCACTGCTCGACCCAGATGGACTTGACGGAAGAAGAAACCACGCCCATTGCTTAGCGTGACTGGAGAACAGGAAAGGGCACCAAACGGGCAGGTGAGCATGAAGAAGCCCTGCCCCAGATGAGGCGGAGCAACAGAAGAGTACGACTCAAGCAGAGTGATCCGATGCCATTGTTGGTGAAAGAGGAAAAGTGAACAGGTAGAGATCGAGCATCACGGATTTCCTCTAAAGAGACACAGCTTGTGCAATGGCCTAGCACATCGTGGGGAACCAAGGAAATTCGAATGGAAGCAGCAGCTGCCGCAGCAGTTAGAGGAGATACAGCCTGGAGAACTGAAGAAATCGAAGGTCCTACCAGAGGATCCGAGTAAGGAACAGGACCCCAAGGCAGAAGTGGCCGTGTTGGTGTGGCTGAAACCTTGCTGCAAGGCCGAAGGTCTGAAATCACTGATGGCGACATGGCCGATGAGTACCTCACAGCCCCCAAAGAGGTACTGATCCAGGAGACCATGCAGCCGCAAGTGACAGACACTCTTTAAGCAAGGGCCACCATCCCTAGGCCTTAAAGTCAAGTTGCCCAGCAGGTGGCACCAGTAACTCGGGCAGAATCCGTTCCCAAACCCCCCTGCCATCTGTGTCTTCATCCAGTGACTCATCAGGCACAACGGTACTCCATCACATGCCTCATCTATTTGTGGGATACAAATTGCAGCATTTGAAGCCTCCATGCAACTGTTTTTGCTATGTGTTACCCTAGTTCTTGACACTCTTCTCCTGTAAAAAATAAAAATACAGGCCACATATTTTACAGTGTGGTATCTCCGTCACACGCCTCGTCTATCTGTGGGCTACAAAATGTAGCATTTGAGGACTCCATTCTACGGTTTTTGCTGTGTGTTACCCTAGTTCTTGACACCATTTTCCTGTTAGAAAAATAAAAATACTTGTCACATATTTTACACTGTAGTATCTCTGTCACACGTCTCATCTATCAGTGGTCTACAAATTGTTTCATTTGAGGCCTCCATTCAACTGTTTTTGCTGTGTGTTACTCCAATTATTAACACTATTTTGCAGTAAAAAAACAATACAGGCCACATATTTTACTGTGTGGCATCTCCGTCACACGCCTCATCTATCTGGGATAAAAATTGTGGCATTTCAGGCCTCTATTCAACTGTTTTTGCTGTGTGCTACCCCAGTTAGTCACACTATTTTGCTGTAAAAAAATAAAAATACAGGCCACATATTGAACAGTGTGGTATCTCCGTCAGATGCCTCATCTATCTGTGGGCTACAAATTGTGCCATTTGAGGCCTCCATTCAACTGTTTTTGCTGTGTGGTACCCTAGTTCTTCACACTATTTTACCGTAAAAAACAAATAAAAATAGAGGCCACATATTTTACAGTGAGGTATCTCCATCACACACCTCATCTATCTGTGGGCTACAAATTGTGGCATTTTAGCCCTCCATTCAATTGTTTATGCTGTGTGTTACTTCAATTGTTAACACTATTTTGCTGTAAAAAAAAAAAATACAGGCCACATATTTTACAGTGGGGTATCTCCGTCACAATCTTCATCTATCTGTGGGATAAAAAATTGTGGCATTTAAGGCCCCTATCCAACTGCTTTTGCTGTGTGATACCCTAGTTAGTGACACTATTTTTCTGTAAAAAATAAAAATACAGGACACATATTTTACAGTGTGGTATCACCGTCACACGCCTCATCTATCTGTGGGCTACAAATTGTGGCACTTTAGCCCTCCATTAAACAGTTTTTCCTGTGTGTTACCCCAATTTATTAACACTATTTTGCTTAGGAAAAAATTAAAGTCACATATTTTACAGTGTAGTATCGCCGTCACACACCTCATCTAACTGTGAGCTATAAATTGTGGCATTAAGGCCTCCATTCAACTGTTTTTGCTTTGTTTTACCCTAGTTCTTGACACTATTTTCCTGATAAAAAAAGCTAAAAATACAGGTCACATATTTTACAGTGTAGTATGTCATTCAGACGCCTCATCTATCTGTGGCTACAAATTGTGGCATTTGAAGCCTCCATTCAACTGTTTTGCTGTATGTTAACCTAGTTCTTGAAACTATGTTCCTGTAAAAAAAATAAAAAATACAGACCACATAGTTTACAGTGTGGTATCTCCGTCATACCTCATTTATCTGTGGGCTACAAATTGTGGCATTTGAAGCCTCCATTTAGTTGCTTTTTCCCTGTGTGTTACTCTAGCTCTTGACACTATTTTCTTGTAAAAAAAAATAAAAATACAGGCCACATATTTTACAGTGTACTATCTCCGACACACAAATCAGAAGAAAAAAACAAATGTATACACAAAAAGTCTCGCACATAAACTAGAACAAATCCTCCCAAAAATCAGTGCAAAAAAGACAAATATAATTATTAAATAATTTTTATTTATTAGAAAATAACATATAATTGATGAATATTAAAAAATATATATCCAATGTAATATATATATTAATTATATTAAATGGTAAACAGCTGAATTATGAGCACATGGTTTAGAAACCCAATAAATTATATAATAGATAAATCAAACTACCATACTAGAATCAATTGATAAATAACACATTATAATAGATGTTAAAATATTAAATGCCAATCATCTATACAAAAGGACAACTCCATAGAGACTACACACAAATTAATATAATGTGAGAAAATATATATGTAAAAAAGTATATATATGTATATTACCACAAAAATATGTGTAATAGCAAAGCAGTGCTATAAATAAGTAAAACAGCACAATAAATATTTAATTCATACAATGTAAAACAATATATGTATTATCACAAAAAATACAAAGTTGTGCAATGACAATAAAGTGCTAAAAACATGTGAAAAAGTGCTGCAGTGCCATGTACTGGATAAAATTATATATAAAACGCAAAATTGTAAAAATACTGCAAAATGGTGTATGGCACTTTAAGAAAAAAGTAGTGCCAAGTGCTGCAATAAAAATAATCAAAGGTGCTAACAGTGCTGCTGTCTAAAGGGTTAATCCCAAGCAAGATAAAGCGCTGCAGCACTACAAAGGCAATAAAAATGCCACAGTGCTTCGAAAATATAACAAATCAGCGGTTTCACATACCAAAAAAGTAAAGTGTGCTCTGTTCCTGACACGCGTTTCGACGCTTGCCTTCTTTCGGGGGCGTGTACCATGCAGGCCACATATTCTACAGTGTGGTATCTCTGTCACGCGCCTCATCTATCTGTGGGCAGTGGCGTAGCGTGGGGGGGCGGTTCGCCCCAGGCGGCACGTGTGTGGGGGCGGCGCGGCAGCAGCAATTCCACCCTGTGAGAGAAGCGCGGAGGCACAGTGCAGTGCAGCGGCGGGCAGGGAGCGATCACAGCAGCTCCGCTGCCTGCAAGAGGGAATAGCAGGAGCGGAGCTGCAAGGACCCGTCCTGCTTCCTGCCCGGAGGCTGCGCTTCCTGTTTGACACAGAGGTGCGCCGCTGAATGACGTCATCATTCAGTGGCCGCTGCTGTGTGAGCGAGGAAGCGCGGGCGATGCTGCGGACAGGTGAGAGGAGAGAGGTGGTGTCTGTGTGTATGTATGTCTGTGTGTGTATGTATATGTATGTGTGTATGTCTGTGTGTGTGTGTGTGTGTATGTCTGTGTGTGTATGTAGTATGTCTGTCTGTGTGTATGTCTGTGTGTGTATGTATGTATGTGTGTGTGTGTATGTGTGTGTGTGTGTGTGTGTGTGTGTGTGTGTATGTCTGTGTGTAGGTTAGCCTGGCCCTGGAGGAGATGGGGACATGAGAAGATCGTGATGGTGAGAGAAGGCCATGATGCCTGGGGTGACGGGAGAAGGCCATGATGGGGGTAGTTAGGAATCTGTGTCCTGCCTTACTTATGTAGAGATCCAGATCCTCACATTTGTCTCCAGAGGCTAAGTCCTTTCAGTCAGCTTCTGAGCATGCTCCTGGAATGAGCTCCCATTGGAGTTCTGGAGTCAGGTGCTCAGGTCCTGCTCCTGATTCCATTGGTTCAGCTCAAGGCTCTGGAGATTTCCGGAAGGTCCCAGTCACTATAAAAAGTGCGCATGGCTGTTCCGCCATGTGCTAGTATTTTTCATACTTGCTGCTGTGTGTTTGGTGATGGATGCTTGGACTGGTGACTGACTCATTAAATATCCCCCTCCTTGGTTATTACGATTGTGTGAGTGATTGGGCAGCCGCCAGTAGCAGCGCCAGAGCCAGCGCGCTCCAGCTATACCTTCTCAGCAGCCAGCGTCCTGCATCGCGCCAGCGATATTGCGGTGTCTCCTCAGTGGCTCTGTTCAAACTGCGCTGCGATTGCAGTTCTCCCGCATCTGCAGTTGCGACGCCTCCTGTCCTATTTAACGGTAGGTCTAGAGGGAGTAGTCCTGCGGCCTAAGGCTACTTCTGTGACTCTAAATACCGTGACAGTTTCACTGTTAGCCTGTGTCCGTGAACAGACTCAGCGTATTTGTTTATACTTTTGCCTGCAGCTCTGTGAGCATAACAGAGCTCGCTTCAGTGCACTTAGGGTGCAGTTAACCCCGTGCAAATTACCGCCACAGTGCTCTGCCTCTCTAGCAGCGGTTATATCACCTGCCGCTCGGTGGACCCCGAGTGGCGAAGTCACTTCATTTATTTTTTATTTAGTGCCTTCCGCCACTCGTAACATAATACTAGCGCCAGGGTCTGGCTAGAGATGGCAGATCAGCAGCAGCTGTTACAGCTTGTGCGTCAGCTCGAGGCTCGTCTTGCTACCCTGGAGAGGTCTCTCGCAGCTGCGCAGGCTACAGATGCTGCCGTCCAGGCACTCACAGATGCGGTAGGACGTATGTTCATGTCCGCCCTTGCACCGACAGTTACCCGCCTCCCGTTGCCCGATAAATATGCTGGGGATGGAGCCTCCTGTAGGGGTTTTATCAGCCAGTGCTCGATCCACCTAGAGCTGCTGGCTGTGCAATTCCCTACAGAGTGCGCTAAGGTGGCTTTTGTTATCTCCCTACTGTCAGGCAAGGCGCTGGAATGGGCTACGCCTCTGTGGGAGCGTGGTGACCCCGAGATTCGGTCCGCGGCTAACTTGCTAACTGCCATCAGGCAAGTTTTTCTCGGTCCTCGGGTCACGCATGATACGTCCCTGCAGTTACTCGCCCTTACTCAGGGGTCACTCTCGGTTAGCCAGTATGCCGTCCGTTTTCGGACACTGGCGTCTGAGTTGGAATGGTCCGATAAGGCCCTAATCCCCGTTTTTTGGCGAGGTCTAGCGGAGCATGTGAAGGATGCTCCCTCTACTAGAGAGATTCCAACTAGCTTGGAAGAGCTAATCTCAGTCTCCTCACGTATCGATCTCCATTTTTGGAGCGCGGTATGGAGCGGGCTCACTCCAAGCGCAAATCCGTTTTGGCTCCCAAACTTTTTGTACCCCTTGAGCTAGACGAGCCGGAGGTTCTACCTCCTGAGCCCATGGAGGTGTCTCGCACCAACTTTAATACAGACTCTGACCAGGAATCCATCTGCGGTTGTCACCATGTCTGTGCGGTTTCTCCGGAAGCCGGCTCCCCGCAAAGGTTGGAGTCTGAACCGGCTATCGAGACCTTTGTCCCTCCTCATCTCAGGGCTCAGGTGCTCGCCTGGGCGCATGCGCCTAACACACACCACCATCGGGGCTATATGCAGGTCTCAAAACTGTTGGCTGATGCATATTTGTGGCCCCATAGAGCTTGGGACATAAAAAAATGTATTCAGGCTTACACCTTATGTGCTCAGCCTAACCCTCCTAGACAGAGGGTGTCGACATCTGCCGACATGCGGCAGCGTGCCTCTGTCACTCCCGCTCCTACTATCTCCCAAGTGTCCCTCTTGAAACCTGGTGACCTCGGTTCCTCTGATGCCTTCCAGGTGTCTCGGGTTACTGTAACCCCTATCAGGACACCAAGCTCGCCCTCGGACGAGTTTGAGCCCTATGCCACCGTAGGGCACAGGGTATTCACCCAGAGGGCTCAGGGAGGAGGGGGCCTTAGGAGGGGGGGTAATGTTAGGAATCTGTGTCCTGCCATACTTATGCAGAGATCCAGATCTTCACATTTGTCTCCAGAGGCTAAGTCCTTTCAGCCAGCTTCTGAGCATGCTCCTGGAATGAACTCCCATTGGAGTTCAGGAGTCAGGTGCTCAGGTCCTGCTCCTGATTCCATTAGTTCAGCTCAAGGCTCTGGAGATTTCCGGAAGGTCCCGGTCACTATAAAAAGTGGGCATGGCTGTTCCATCATGCGCTAGTATTTTTCATACTTGCTGCTGTGTGTTTGGTGATGGATGCTTGGACTGGTGACTGACTCATTAAATATCCCCCTCCTTGGTTATTACGATTGTGTGAGTGATTGGGCAGCTGCCAATAACAGCGCTAGTGCCAGCGCGCTCCAGCTATACCTTCTCAGCAGCCAGCATCCTGCATCGCGCCAGCGATATTGTGGTGTCTCCTCAGTGGCTCTGTTCACACCGCGCTGCGATTGCAGTTCTCCCGCGTCTGCAGTTGCGACGCCTCCTGTCCTATTTAACGGTAGGTCTAGAGGGAGTAGTCCTGCGGCCTAAGGCTACTTCTGTGACTCTAAATACCGTGACAGTTTCGCTGTTAGTCTGTGTCCGTGAACAGACTCAGCATATTTGTTTATACTTTTGCCTGCAGCTCTGTGAGCATAACAGAGCTCGCTTCAGTGCACTTAGGGTGCAGTTAACCCCATGCACATTACCGCCACAGTGCTCTGCCTCTCTAGTAGCGGTTATATCACCTGCCGCATGGTGGACCTCGAGTGGCGAAGGCACTCCATTTATTTTTTATTTAGTGCCTACCGCCACTAGTAACGGGGTAATGGGAGAAGGGCTTGAGGGGGTAATGGGAGAAGGCCTTGAGGGAGTAATGGGAGAAGGCCTTGAGGGAGTAATGGGAGAAGGCCTTGAGGGAGTAATGGGAGAAGGCCTTGAGGGAGTAATGGGAGAAGGCCATGTGAGGGTAATGGGAGAAGGCCATGTGAGGGTAATGGGAGAAGGCCATGTGGGGGTAATGGGAGAAGGCCATGTGGGGGTAATGGGAGAAGGCCATGATGGGGGTCATGCAGAGAAGGCAATGATGGGGGTCATGCAGAGAAGGCAATGATGGGAGTGATGGGGTGATGGAGCAGGCAATGATGGGGGTGATGGAGCAGACAATGATGGGAGTGATGGGGCAGGCAATGATGGGAGTGATGGGGAGAAGGCAGTGATGGGATGATGGAGAAGGCAAAGATGGAAGTGATGGGGAGAAGACAATGATGGGGTGATGGAGAAGGCAATGATGGGGGTGATGGAGCAGACAATGATGGGAGTGATGGGGTGATGGAGCAGGCAATGATGAGAGTGATGGGGAGAAGGCAGTGATGGGGTGATTCTATTATGTATAACACCATCCCTTATTACGTATCATCCTCTCTAGTTATATATGATGCCGTCCCTTATTATATAGCTTCCTCTGCTGTTATGTATAGTGCTGTCTCTTACATAGTGTATTCTTGTTAATTTTGCTATTTACAGTGCCCTCTTTTATTACATAGTCCCTTCTCTTTTTAGATATAAAATGACTGCTGATCGAGGAGCCGGTGACCAAACTACCAGTCCATCAGCTCCTCCATTAGAAAGGAAGCTTTCCTATGCTCCATCAGCCATCATTGCATTATACAGCCAACAAGACAGGACGGTATGTAATAAATAACAGGGCTCTATATAATCCAATATGTAAGGGACGGACGGTACTGTACATAACAAGAGAGGGCACTGTGTAAGGGACAGCAATATACATAATAAAAGAGACTATGTAATATACACTCACTGGCCACTTTATTAGGTACACCTGTCCAACTGTGTGTTAAGACTTAATTTCTAATCAGCCAATCACATGGCGGCAACTCAGTGCATTTAGGCATGTAGACATGGTCAAGACAATCTCCTGCAGTTCAAACCGAGCATCAGTATGGGGAAGAAAGGTGATTTGAGTGCCTTTGAACGTGGCATGATTGTTGGTGCCAGAAGGGCTGGTCTGAGTATTTCAGAAACTGCTGATCTACTGGGATTTTCACGCACAACCATCTCTAGGGTTTACAGAGAATGGTCCGAAAAAGAAAAAAAATCCAGTGAGCGGCAGTTCTGTGGCCGGAAATGCCTTGTTGATGCCAGAGGTCAGAGGAGAATGGGCAGACTGGTTCGAGCTGATAGAAAGGCAACAGTGACTCAAATTGCCACCCGTTACAACCAAGGTAGGCAGAAGAGCATCTCTGAACGCACAGTGCGTCGAACTTTGAGGCAGATGGGCTACAGCAGCAGAAGACCACACTGGGTACCACTCCTCTCAGCTAAGAACAGGAAACTGAGGCTACAATTTGCACAAGCTCATCGAAATTGGACAGTAGAAGATTGGAAAAACGTTGCCTGGTCTGATGAGTCTCGAATTCTGCTGCGACATTCGGATGGTAGGGTCAGAATTTGGCGTAAACAACATGAAAGCATGGATCCATCCTGCCTTGTATCAACGGTTCAGGCTGGTGGTGGTGGTGTCATGGTGTGGGGAATTTTTTCTTGGCACTCTTTGGGCCCCTTGGTACCAATTGAGCATCGTTGCAACGCCACAGCCTACCTGAGTATTGTTGCTGACCATGTCCATCCCTTTATGACCACAATGTACCCAACATCTGATGGCTACTTTCAGCAGGATAATGCGCCATGTCATAAAGCTCGAATCATCTCAGATTGGTTTCTTGAACATGACAATGAGTTCACTGTACTCAAATGGCCTCCTCAGTCACCAGATCTCAATCCAATAGAGCATCTTTGGGATGTGGTGGAACGGGAGATTCGCATCAGGGATGTGCAGCCGACAAATCTGCGCCAACTGTGTGATGCCATCATGTCAATATGGTCCAAAATCTCTGAGGAATGCTTCCAGCACCTTGTTGAATCTCTGCCACGAAGAATTGAGGCAGTTCTGAAGGCAAAAGGGGGTCCAACCCCTTACTAGCATGGTGTACCTAATAAAGTGGCCAGTGAGTGTATATATACACCTGTATGTGTGTGTGTGGCTATATAATATCAATATCTATCTATCTATATATATTGTAAGGATTCGGACTCGCTTAGGTGCGGCGGGAGTCAAACATGAGGCACGTTCCTTTAAAATTTCACAGGGTTTATTACTCCATAAACCAGAGACAGCACATAAACAGTCCTTAGCTGGGCTGTGTTCCCTTAGGTCCTGTGCACACAGGTCAGGGCAATGTCCAGAGCAGCGCTCTATCTGCAGCCGCAGACACAGGAAGGCTTCTCCTTCCGTGGAACACAGACCACTCTCTGTAGTGTCGCACCTGGACACATGGAAGTCTGTCCACACTCTGCCAGACTTCCTCCAGTCTCCCTCACATGTGCCAAACACCTTAATTACATAGCCCTGTAACCACACCCATAGGTGAGGTATGGATCACATGAGCTGGTCACATGGTCAGGACTTCACCACAGGTCCTGAACATACACATATCTTCAGGCAAAACGGAGTACATTCCGCACCCAGTGCACTAAATGACATCTTTAGTGCTCATGTACACTATAGGCAAAATACTCCGGGTTGCATCGCAGGGAGCATCCCTCCATGTGACATATCTCCCATTAACCACGCGATCACCTGTCACACCACATATCCCCCTCCTCTGCCTAAAGCCGTGGGGCTTGGCACTTTCTATTACTCGATCAGAGATCCTTCTCGGTCGTCTCTGCCAGTCAAATCGTCTATCAAAGTCAGGCCCTGCTAGTGAACTCTTCAGTAGGCGTCCCTTATCCGACTCTGTCTTGTTCTTTGATAAACATGGGCCCACGTCAGACCACCCACATCCCTGGCGGTCAGTATGGTGTTGCGACTCCCTTGCCCCCATACCTCTTGTCTGGACTGAATCTTTGTCACCACGTCTTCTACAGGGTCTCCTGCCTAGGTGACTCAGCTCTGAGCTAACTGAGGCATCACTACTTCCTCTTCCATCAGGCCACCTACTGTCCTCTCTCTGCTGGCCATTTCTCCTAAGGTCTATAAGGTCCTGAGAGCATCCCTTCCATTTATCTCTATGTACTCTCTTATCTCCATCTTTAGGACTTCCAGTCTTAAGTGAACCTCTTTGCCTTTCTATACCGCGAGTTGGAGGAGGCGGCCATCTTCTTTCCATTTCCTCCAGCTCTCTACTGATCTGCTTCCTCTCAAGTCTTAGCTGCTCTACTTCTTTCAGGTATGACACGCGATACTCCAGGAGCATCCGGATATTCCCAAGGCTCTCCATGGACCTGACAACGAGGAATGGAATCATCCCATCTTCACCCTTGTCCTGGGTTTCGTCATTAGCCGGAATCCTCACTCTCATCACGCCAGACCTGTTCATCATGTCCTGCATCACTTTCCCAAACCTTCCGATGACTTTCCTCACCAGACCTCCGGGCACTTGAATGATGTCTTCTGCAATGCCCTGCTGACTTTGAACTTTCCTCGCACACTCTAGACATCGAGCGGCTTCTTTTTTTCCCAACAGGATCATCTGCCTTGTGCGGAGGCATTGTAGATGCATATCCCTCAGGATAGTAACCCGCTTCCTTGAGACTTCCTTAGATGACAGTATGACCAGCTGCTTCGTCTCTGGTGCCCAGATCACACTACATGCTTCTATAGCCTTCCTAAAGGCCTCATGCACACCTTCCTCAGCACAGGCTTCCTGCATGTCTTCTGGTACATCAATTACAACCTTGAAGGTCGTGGATTTGCTCTCATCCTGAACAGATGGCTCTGGGTTCCCTACGGACACTTCCCTCAAGATATCTGTCACGATTGGATGACTGTCTTGTGCAGCCCTTGGCTCACCATCTTCCTGAGATTTACAGTCTTCAGGACCCTTTTCCAAGATGGGCTTTGGCAGTTCTGCCTTGCTATCAGGCGGGCACGGCTGCTGTACGTCTTCGCCCATCCACTTCTCCCGTAGAAGACCTTTTCCTACTCCACTGAGTTCTTGCAGAACTTTATCTCGCTCCTCTGCCAGGTAGCGACGCTCATCCTCTCTCCTGAGAATCTCCTGTTGATACTTCTCTTGGGCCTCTCTGAGCACCTCCATATCTTCCAACAGGGTCTTGTTCATGGTTTTACACGCTGACAGGTGACCTCTGAGCTCAGAGACTTCCTTCTCCAGCTCATCCACTCTGTGCTCAGTCACTTGTCTCAGTGCTTTGCCTGCCAAGAGCTCGGACTCTAGGTGGTGCAACCGCTCCACCTGCGCGGAGTTGGCGACTTCCAGACTTGCCACCTTCAGACACTCCCTCGCCAGCTGCTGACACATCTCTTCGCGCCTTTGCTCCAAGTCTCGTAGGTGCGCTTCTACCTGGTGCAAACTGTCATTACACTGGATTCGTGCTTCTGTCTGACGAACACTGTCTTCAGCCCTAGTGGTTGCTACTGGCAATAACATATTACAGTCACGCCTGGTACCTGTGTCACACCCCACCGCATGGGAAATGTTCATGTTGCTCTCTGTTCGGGTGTCAGGTCCACTCTTTTTAATTACCACACCACTATCAGTCTCTCTCTGGTACCCGTCAGGTGACATCATGTCCGTAAGTGGGGCCGACGCACTGTTCTCTCTGGTCATGTTTAACTTAGGCCTGTCAACTTTAGGAGGCGGACTTTTCACACCATTACCTCCCATACACATTATATCAACAGACACTTCTCCTTTTGTCCACCAGTCCCACAGGGCTTCTAAGTCCCGCCCTATTACCATAGTATACTGTAAGTCTGGGTCTACTGTCACTACATGGTACGTGGAACTCTCAGTCATGTCAATGTAGAGGTATGCTGTCAAAAGTTCTTTATCGTCCCCACCAAAGCCATTCACTCTCGTCACCGTCCCAGGCGACACAGAACGTCCAGGAGTGGTTTTTAGCACAGATACCGGACTCCCAGGGTCTAACAATCCCATCACCCGTTCTCCATCCAGCCAGAAGGGGCACTGTAGTGTTGGTTCACTGACCGAGCTACTCACAGTCGTCTCATCTCCCAGCCCACCATCCATCATGTCACGAGACGTCAGGTCCGTAAGTTGGGCAGATGTCCTTCTCCTTCCGGTCAGTTCTACCTCTGACCTGTCTACGTCAGGAGCCGTCACTATCTTAGTGTCCGCTGGCCCCACAGTCGAAGCATCTCCATCGTCCGACCAAACGTCATCAAACAAAACAAAGTCCCGGCCCCTCTCCCAGGCATAGACTAAGTCCCGTGGTATCCCTCCCCCTTGGCACTCACCACCTTTGGTCCCCTCAAACACTACTCTGTCTACTGCATAGTTCACCGTGACCCCGTGTTTACAGCGAACCCTGACGTTTTTCTCGGACAGAGAGAAAGTGAGAGGAGTTCCTGTCAGAGTCACCCGATTCTCTGATTCCAGCCGACCAAAGGCTCCTTCCCGGTGCAGCATCACTGTAAACATCTGTGGCCCGTCATTACTACCTGGAAAGGATATTCCACATTCTGAAAAAGACCTGCACATACACTGCGGTACTCCAGACGTACCTACTGAGTCACCCAGTGCTGTCACTTCTTCAAACTTGGCCCCTTTCTGGACCACCACCCCGCTTTGGGTTGCCGCCCCCTCCCGGGACTCCACCCCATTTTGGGTTACCACCCCAATTTGGGCCACCGCCCCCTTTGGGGACTCCACCCCTTTTCGGGATCTCCCCATGTCTGTCCTGCAGAACCTCTTAGGCCACAGTTCACACAGTACAGTTTTTTTTTCCTTCAGGCTGGTACTGGCCCTTTAAGCACGACACCACTTCTTTCTGGCACTGCCTCAGCTCCTGCCGTCGCTCACAAGCAGCTGCTGGTGTCTCTGCAGCTCCTGCTGCGTCGTCTTCGTGGACCCGCCGATCCACCGGAAGCCACTTGTCGCCCTCAAAAGAAAAAAAAAACCACAAAAGCGCGCCCATAGGGCCTTACCAGTGCAGGTATAATGGGTATAAGGACATAATACAGGGTACTCACCCTTAATAGTTGTGTAAAGCCACAACTACTGTATCCGCTTAGTCATATGCAATAAAGCTGCAGCAGGATGGTGTAGACAGACAGCGTCTGCTACCAATGCTCAAATAGGAGATCCCAAAAAGAAAAAACATCAGGTCCCCGCGCTGCGAGACCTTCGTGAGCGTACTGAGCCACAGCAAGCACTTTCAGGATTTTTTTTTTTGCAGAGAAGCGAGGAAAAGGGAAAAAAAACACATGCACAGTCTCTCACTGACTCTGGTCAGTGCAACACGGATTCCTGTCCGTTGCCTGCTGGTGTCAGCCACACAGGTTCTCAGGTACCTTTTCTCCTCATAGGCATCCCACAAATCTCCATACAGTCATTTCCTCTGACCTCGGTCAGTATTACTCACGATTTTCCATACCGTCTGTGCTCCTGGGAATCTCTGCCCGCAGTCTGTCACCAATTGTAAGGATTCGGACTCGCTTAGGTGCGGCGGGAGTCAAACATGAGGCACGTTCCTTTAAAATTTCACAGGGTTTATTACTCCATAAACCAGAGACAGCACATAAACAGTCCTTAGCTGGGCTGTGTTCCCTCAGGTCCTGTGCACACAGGTCAGGGCAATGTCCAGAGCAGCGCTCTATCTGCAGCCGCAGACACAGGAAGGCTTCTCCTTCCGTGGAACACAGACCACTCTCTGTAGTGTCGCACCTGGACACATGGAAGTCTGTCCACACTCTGCCAGACTTCCTCCAGTCTCCCTCACATGTGCCAAACACCTTAATTACATAGCCCTGTAACCACACCCATAGGTGAGGTATGGACCACATGAGCTGGTCACATGGTCAGGACTTCACCACAGGTCCTGAACATACACATCTTCAGGCAAAACGGAGTACATTCCGCACCCAGTGCACTAAATGACATCTTTAGTGCTCATGTACACTATAGGCAAAATACTCCGGGTTGCATCGCAGGGAACATCCCTCCATGTGACATATCTCCCATTAACCACGCGTTCACCTGTCACACCACAATATATATATATATATATACACACACACACACACACACACGTAGCTTTGACGCCATAAAAGGAGGGGGGCCCAGACACATTTCTTGCACAGGGGCCCCAAGCTGTCAGTGTCCGCCTCCTGTCCGCCAAAATAATTTGTACTTTCTGGGTTTTTTTCTGTCACATTATTAAAAATTATTATTAAAAAAGCCATTAGGTCTTCATCCAGCGTCATCAAGCTAATACATACATATATATATAGAGAACTGCAAGAAGATGAAAGTCTAGAAATTTAGAAATAATAGCAGAGTTAGTAGCAGACTAAAAATTAGATCTTTGAGTGTAGTGTGGGCTCTTCGGATGCTTCCGAATTATCAACGACCGAAGGGGCGGCAAATTTTTCGTCCGCCCCGGGCGCCACAAACAGTTTCTACACCACTGTCTGTGGGATAAAAATTGTGGCATTTTAGGCCTCTATTCAACTGTTTTTGCTGTGTGCTACCTTAGATAGTCACACTATTTTGCTGTAAAAAAATAAAAATACAGGTCACATATTTTACAGTGTGGTATCTCCATCACATGCCCCATCTATCTGTGAGCTAATAATTGTGGCATTTCAGGCCTCTATTCAACCGTTTTTGTTGTGTGCTACCCTAGTTAGTGACACTATTTTGCTGTAAAAAAATAACAATACACGTCACATATTTTACAGTATAGTATCTCCGTCACATGCCTCATCTATCTGTGGCATTTGAGACCTCCGTTCAACTGTTTTTTTGCTGTGTGTTAACCTAGTTCTTGAAACTATTTTCCTGTAAAAAAAAATAAAAAATACAGGTCACATATTTTACAGTGTGGTATCTCCGTCACACGCCTCATCTATCTGTGGGATAAAAATTGTGGCATTTCAGACCTCTATTCAACTGTTTTTGTTGTGTGCTACCCCAGTTAGTCACACTATTTTGCTGTAAAAAATAATACAGGCCACCTATTTTACAGTGTGGTATCTCCATCACACTCCTCATCTATCTGTGGGCTGCAAATTGTGGCATTTGAGTCCTCCATTAAACTGCTTTTCGGGTGTCTAAGGCTGGTTTCACATTTGCGTTTTTTAGCGCTGGAAAAAAACGCATATGTGCGCATGCGTTTTTTCCCCTATATTTAACATGGGTGCGCATACCTGCGCGCTTGTAAGCGCATGTATGCGATTTTCATGCGCTGCGTTTTTTTGGGGTGTGCGTTTGTATTTTCCAGACGCAGCATGTTGCATTTTTTGGCCCTGCAAAAAAGCGCATGCGCACATATGCGCACGTTTTGCGCTAAAAATGGCCATTATAGCCTATGGATGCGCATATGTGCGCACTGGCATGCTCATGTATGCGTTTTTTTGCATATGCGTTTTTTTTTTTTAACCATGGAATTTAGGGGTTTGGGTTAGAGTTAGGGTTAGTTAAGGGGGTTTAGGGTTAGGGTCAGGGTTAGGGTTGGGGTTTGGGTCAGGGTTAGGGTTAAGTATGGTTTGGTTAAGGGTTAGGGTCAGGGTTAGGGTCAGGATTAGGGTTAAGTATGGTTTGGTTAAGGGTTAGGGTTAGGGTCAGGGTTAGGGTCAGGGTTAGGGTTAGGGTTAAGTATGGTTTTGTTAAGGGTTAGGGTTAGGGTTAGGGTCAGGGTTAGGGTTAGGGTTAGGGTTAGTTAGGGTTTAGGGTTTGGGTTAGGGTTAAGTATGATTTGGTTAAGGGTTAGGGTCAGGGTTAGGGTTAGGGTCAGGGTTAGGGTTAGGGTCAGGGTTAGGGTTAGTAAAGTCATGGTTTGGGTTAGTGTGAGGGGCCACCTAATGTTGGAAAAAACCGCAAACGCGGTAAAAACGCACTAAAAACGCATACAAACGCATAAAAACGCTGCGTTTTTTTCATGCATGCTCATAAAAATGCTTGAAAAAAACGCAGCAGTTGTATGCTTTTGTATGCGTTTTTTCAATGCGTTTTTTTGCGGGAAAAATGCGCTGCAAAAAAAAGCAAGTGTGAAACTAGCCTTAGCCTAGTTATTGACACCAGTTTGCTGAAAAAAAATGTTAGATACAGGCCAGATATTTTAATTTGTGGTTTTCCGGCACACGGATCACATATTGGTTTGCTCCAAATTCAGCCATTTGTAGTGACCGTGTAAAATATTTAGTCCATTTAAAATGGGCAAGGTGGGTGGCAAGGGACGAGGAAGTGGACGTGATGGTGCAAGCAGAGGCCGAGGCCGTGGGCAAGCTGAAATTGAGCCACAACGAACACCCACATATTCTTGCCTGACCTTCTTGTCCGAATTAATAGGGGACCGCAGAACACCACTATTGAACCTAGAGCAGTGTCTAAGGTTGTTGGTTGGATAGAAGATAATGCTTCCAGTCACTTTGCCACCACCACCCTGTCTTCCACACGGTCAAGTCTGAGTATCCATAAGTCTGAACCGCAAATTCCTCACCCTGATCTTCCTTCCACCATGCTGAGTGCCTGGAGATAACTGATCCTACACTTGGACACTCTGAAGAGCTGTTCACTTTTCTATTTATAGATTCAGGCCTTTTGCATGGTCCACTTGAAGCGGGGCAAGAGGAGATTGCATGTAGACATGCCCAAATATTTGAGTAACCACGGTCACATGAAGTCGACGGTGGGAACATGTCACAACAGGCGGACGATGATGAGACACTATTGCCAGATAGTCAGGAGGAGGACCAGGGTGTGGAAGTGGAAGACGAGGTGGTGGATGATATTGTAACTGACCCAACCTGGCAGGAGGACATGCAGAGCGAGGACAGCAGAACACAGGGCGAGGGAGGCATAGCACCCCAACAGGCTGGAAGTAGCAGTGTGGTGGCTGAAGACAGAAGGCGGGCAACCGTTCCTCGCAACACCAACACAACGGAAGTTGTCAGTACAACAAGTTAGGTCTTCCTGAGTCTGGTTGCTTTTTAAAGACAATGCCGATAACCTCAAACAGGCCATTTGCACTACCTGCCATGCCTGCATCAGCTGGGGTAGCAAAACTACCAGTGTTATGAATGGGTCACCGAGGAGGATGGCAGCAATAGGCTAGGCCACTAGAAAACCAGAGTGGTTGGTCATTCAGCGGATTACAGACCCCTAATCTTAACAACATAACTAGCAATAGCAGTGGTGCATACCTACGATGCCCTAGACGCCTCGGCACAACCAGAGAGATAACTAAGCCTAGAGCAAGAAAGGTGAAATCTAAACTTTCCCCGGAGCAGAACCCCCAAAGACTAGATAGCCCCCAACATATATTGTCGGTGAGACAAGATGAGGCACAAACACAGACAGAAAATAGACTGCGCAAATGATGGGGCCCAAACTGTCTAGATAGGATAGGACAGGAAAGACTCTGTCTGCAATCATGCAAAACCCCTAAAAAATCCAACACGTCTGATGTATAAAAAACACTGAGGTCACACAACCTCGCCCACACTATATCAGCGCTCTGGTGTTAATTGGCAGCAAGCAAAAATGCTAATACAGCAGGAGACCGAGCAAACAAACACAAGCTCTAACATACAGAGCAGGAGCCAGCACAGCCCCAGGGGGAGCAGGCTGACCCCTGACAGCAAGGCAAAATCAGATGCAAAGGATTAGCAAATGAAACTTAGCTGAAGAATGCAGGATCTGGCAGGAGACAGATATCCTCAAAAATGCACAGGAAGAAACCAAATCACTGGCAGTCACTGAGAGAAGCTTTCTTGCTTATATCCTCCCAGTCTGCACACCCACTCCTCCTCTACAGCTGTTGGACTATCATCAACCTGACCATCTCCACTACCAGCAGTATCCACCAGAGGGAGCCCTGCCTCAAAAGTCAGATTAAGAGAGTTCACAACATACCAGCCTAACCACAACCATGATCAGGCACATGGCAGCAAAGTACCCGACTTTGTGGGCCGAACCCCAGGGTCCAGGAATACTGCGGATGACACCACTGCTTCTTCCTCTGTTGTGCGTGGAAGCCAATCCCCTGTCTATGGTGCCTGCAACAATGCCTCCTGCCAAACAGCATAGACGAGAATTAAAACATAACCTTTACTAAGATACCAGAATAAAAACAATTTTATGTCGCCGAAAGTGAATAAATATAAATGTATAGGTTAAGTCACAATCACAAGATCAATAACCAATTATAAGGGTCCAGGATGATCCAGTACAAGGGGAAGAAAATGCCCTACAAAACCCTAAAAGGCTAACAATAGTCTATCCCCAAGACTCCCGCCCTGACAAGGGCAGTCCACAGCTACCCCTGTACTAAACAAGCCCTGCACTCTCCCTCATGGAAGGTCCCAACAAGTTTCTTCCAAGCTGCATCATCAGGGGACTTATACTTGTTGTAAGAGGTAAGGTGCCATAGTTCTAAGCTACAGAGGAATGTACCCCTTCCACTCCCTGTCTGAGTTGTGAGTAGCTGTGGACTGCCCTTGTCAGGTACTACAAGCACAACTGTCATACCGTCTGTTCAGCGTGGATGGCCTGAGAACAGTGAGGAGGAGGAGAGCATGGTTAGTCGTCTTCTTGGTGAGGACACGGAAGTGTTGCCTGTTAACAGTCTGGCATGCATGGCTGACTTTATGTTGTGCTGCCTTTCCCGTGACCCTCGTATTCTCCAAATATTTACGTGACAGTCAAGACTGGTTGGTGACACTACTAGGAGAACTTTCAATCTCATCTTCCAGAGGCAGACAGGTGTACTAAAATGGTGCAGTACCAGAAGGTCATTGTTGTGGAATTATTAAAAAAATTCCCATCTGAAAATGCTGGTGGCAGTTTACAGATCTTTGGACAACCAAGGAGTGCAGGCAAGAGAGACACAACTCCAATCCAGCAGAGGCAGGGGAACACTGGAAAAGTTCTGGGAGAGTTTTCTCAGACCCTCCCATCACACTGGCACTGAGGCACTGGGTACTCTCACAAGGAGTGCAAAGTTTTGGAAGATGCTGAGGGAGTACGTTGCTGACCATACCAACATCCTCTGTGATTCCTCTGTGGCTTTTAATTATTGGGTATCCAAGCTGGACACAGGGCATGAACTGGCTCTCTACTCCTTGGAGATCCTGGTCTGCCCTGCCGCTAGCGTCATGGGTGGAGCCTGGAGAAACAGCGCGAAAGCCATGCCCACCCCTCACCAGTACTTCTATGTCAGGAAGATATGTCCATCAACAAGAGAAATCCGCCTCCATCTGTGCAGTGGTGGGAGAAAGAAGAAAAGAGACCGCCCACAGAGGAGAGAGCGGGAAACCTCGGAGGGTGCGTCAGAGAACCTGGTCGGCAAGATGGAGAGCGGAGGTCACCCGGAGCTCAGGGAGGAAGCAAGAAGCTGCCTCGGCCTGCAGGAGAAGAACTACAACCCGCTGCCAGCCATGAACCCGGAGGTTCTTGACGCTGAGGTGGAGGAACTGAGCCGCTGGCTCCTCAGGTCACACATGACCGTGGTGTCCGACAGGAAAGCTTCTCTCACCGATAAAGCGTGGGAGCAGCTGACGACCAGGCACCCAGCATCTCCGCCCCCAACGGAGGGGTTCGGCACTGGAGGCACAGTGGTAGGAGGTAAGACGACCAATGCTGGCCCAGTAGCTGTGGACACCCTCATAGGGGCCTATGATACCCCGCCAGTCCGACCATTCGGCTGGGTACATCAATACCAGGACTGGGATAAACCCAGTGGTCTGCTGGAGACAGCAGCCATCCTGCTACAGCCAGAAAAAGAGTCCCAGGAGGTGCGCGCGGAGTGGGTGACATTCCGGTGGGACCAGCGTCGGACTGGCCCACCGGGGAACCGGAGGATTCTCCGGTGGGCCCTGGCATCTGGTGGGCCCTGGCACCTGCAGGCATACAGGGCCAGCAGTTGCCTAGGGCCCCCGCTGCTCCAGGGGCCCCCAGCCAGTGGTGTGTCGCACACCATGCAGCTGCTATGGGGGCCCCTGCCAGCAGAGCAGCAGCGGGTGTCAGGAGGCAGGAGCCCCTGTCCCCGCTGCTAAAGAGAAATGAATATTCACTGCGAAGCAGTGAATATCATTTCAGGTCTCCACCCCCAGAGGCCCCGCCCCCAGCCCAGTAAGCCGCTCTGCATCAGGGCCGGCGCCGCCCTCAGTCCTCTCTGCTCCTGGCTCACAGCCAGTGCGCGATGACGTCACTACATCGCGCACCCGCTGTGTGTCTGGCAGAGGGGGCAGCTCCTGACACTGAAGCCGGGATCAGCGTGGGAGCGAGGAGGAGAGGTGAGTATTGTGGTTTGTTTTGTTTTTTTATATCTCTCTTGCTCTCTCTATCTGTCTCTCTCTATCTATCTATCTCTATTTCTCAATATATCTCTCTCTCTATCTCTCTTATATCTATCTATCTTTCTATCTCTATCTATTATCTATATCTATCTATCTCTATATCTATCTCTATCTATTATCTATATCTATCTCTATCGCTCTATCTTTCTATCTCTACATCTATCTCTATATCTATCTATCTATCTCTATATCTTTCTATATATATCTCTATATCTATCTATCTCTATATCTATCTATCTTACTCTATCTATCTCTATATCTATTATCTCTATATTTATTATCTATCTAGCTACCATCTATATCTATCTATCTTTATCTATATATATCTCTATCTAATATCTATATCTATCTATCTCTATACCTATCTATCTATTCGTTATCTATCTCTATATCTTTTCTCTGTATCTATCTATCTCTATATCTATATCTCTCTATCTCTATATCTATCTTTATATCTATATATCTATCTCTATCTATCTCTATATCTATCTCTATTTCTCTCTATATCTATCTCTATAGCTATCTATCTATATATCTCTATCTATCTCTATATCTATCTCTCTATCTCTCTATCTATCTTTCTATCTCTATATCTATATATCTATCTATCTTTATCTATTTATCTCTATATCTTTTCTCTGTATCTATCTCTCTATATCTATCTCTATATATATCTATTATCTCTATATCTATATCTATTTCTCTCTATATCTCTCTCTATATCTATCTATCTATTTATCTCTATATCGATCTCTCTGTATATCTATCTATCTTTCTCTATCTATCTATCTATTTATCTCTATTATCTATATCTATCTCTATCTATCGCTCTATCTCTATATCTATCTTTCTATCTCTACATCTATCTCTATATCTATCTTTCTATCTATATCTATCTATTATGTCTATCTAGCTATCTCTATTATCTATATCTACCTATCTCTATATCTTTCTATCTTACTCTATCTCTATATCTATCTGTTATCTCTATATTTATTATCTATCTTTATCTATCTATCTCTATCTATTATCTATATCTATCTCTCTATCTATTTATCGATCTCTGTATCTATCTCTCTCTATATCTATCTCTCTCTCTATCTACCGCTCTCTCTATCTCTATCTATCTTTATATCTATATCTATCTATCTCTATATCTATTATCTCTATATCTATCTACCTATCTATCTCTATATCTATCTATATATATATCTGTTTCTCTCTATATCTATCTCTATATCTCTCTCTCTATAGCTATCTATATATTATCTCTATATCTATCTATATATTATCTCTATATCTATCTATCTCTATATCTATCTATCTCTATATCTATCTATCTATCTCTATATCTGTTATCTCTATATCCATATCTATCTCTATCTATCTCTATATCTATCTTTCTATCTAACACTATATCTCTATATCTATCTCTATATCTCATTATCTATCAATATCTATCTCTCTCTTTATCTATCTATCTATTGATCTATCCATCTATCTCTATATCTATCTCTATATCTATTATATCTATCTATTATCTCTATTATCTATATCTATCTATCTAGCTATCTCTATCTATCTCTATATCTCTCTATATCTATCTTTCTAACTCTATATCTATCTATCTCTATACATATCTCTATATCTAGCTATTATCTCTATATCTATCTCTATATCTATCTTTCTATATCTATCTGTCTCTATATCTATCTCTATATCTATCTATCTATCTATCTATCTATCTATCTCTATATCTATTATCTCTATATCTATCTCTATATATCTCTATATCTATTTTTATTTATAGCCATCTATCTATATATATATTTATCTCTATATCTATCTATATATGTCTATATTATTATTATTATTATTATTATTATTATTATTATTATTATTATTATTATTATTATTATATCTGTATATCTCTATCTATTATCTATCTCTATCTATTATTTATCTCTATCTATATATCTATTTATCTCTATATCTTTCTATCTATAGCTATCTATCTCTATATCTATCTATCTATTATCTATCTATCTCTATATCTATCTACCTATCTATCTATATTTCTTTCTATATCTATCTTTATATCTATCTCTATCTATCTCTATGAATCTTTCTATCTATATCTATCCATTATCTACTATCTATCTCTATATCTATCTATTTCTACATCTATCTTTCTATCTATTTCTATCTAACTCTATATCTATATATCTAAATAGCATTATACCCTATGAGGGGGTGCATTAATTCCCTATGAGGGGGCAGCATTATACCCTATGAGGAGGCAGCATTATACCCTATGAGGAGGCAGCATTATACCCTATGAGGAGGGCAGCATTATTCCCTATGAGGGGATGCATTATTCCCTATGAGGGGGGCAGTATTATACCCTATGAGGGGGGGCAGTATTATACCCTATGAGGGGGGCAGCATTATACCCTATGAGGGGGCAGCATTATTCCCTATGAGGGGATGCATTATTCCCTATGAGGGGGGCAGTATTATACCCTATGAGGAGGCAGCATTATACCCTATGAGGGGGTGCATTATTCCCTATGAGGGGGGCAGTATTATACCCTATGAGGGGGTGCATTATACCCTATGAGGGGATGCATTATTCCTTATGAGGGAGGCAGTATTATACCCTATGAGGGGGGCAGCATTATTCCCTATGAGGGGGGCAGTATTATACCCTATGAGGGGGCAGCATTATACCCTATGAGGGGGCAGCATTATACCCTATGAGGGGGGCAGTATTATACCCTATGAGGAGGCAGCATTATACCCTATGAGGGGGTGCATTATTCCCTATGAGGGGGGCAGTATTATACCCTATGAGGGGGCAGCATTATACCCTATGAGGAGGCAGCATTATACCCTATGAGGAGGGCAGCATTATTCCCTATGAGGGGGTGCATTATACCCTATGAGGGGGTGCATTATACCCTATGAGGGGGGCAGTATTATACCCTATGAGGGGGCAGCATTATTCCCTATGAGGGGATGCATTATTCCCTATGAGGGGGGCAGTATTATACCCTATGAGGAGGCAGCATTATACCCTATGAGGGGGTGCATTATTCCCTATGAGGGGGGCAGTATTATACCCTATGAGGGGGGGCAGTATTATACCCTATGAGGGGGGCAGCATTATACCCTATGAGGGGGCAGCATTATTCCCTATGAGGGGATGCATTATTCCCTATGAGGGGGGCAGTATTATACCCTATGAGGAGGCAGCATTATACCCTATGAGGGGGTGCATTATTCCCTATGAGGGGGGCAGTATTATACCCTATGAGGGGGGCAGTATTATACCCTATGAGGGGGTGCATTATACCCTATGAGGGGATGCATTATTCCCTATGAGGGGGGCAGTATTATACCCTATGAGGAGGCAGTATTATACCCTATGAGGGGGGCAGCATTATTCCCTATGAGGGGGGCAGTATTATACCCTATGAGGGGGCAGCATTATACCCTATGAGGGGGCAGCATTATACCCTATGAGGGGGCAGCATTATACCCTATGAGGGGGCAGTATTATACCCTATGAGGAGGCAGCATTATACCCTATGAGGGGGTGCATTATTCCCTATGAGGGGGGCAGTATTATACCCTATGAGGGGGCAGCATTATACCCTATGAGGAGGGCAGCATTATTCCCTATGAAGGGGTGCATTATACCCTATGAGGGGGTGCATTATACCCTATAAGGGGGGCAGTATTATACCCTATGAGGGGGCAGCATTATTCCCTATGAGGGGATGCATTATTCCCTATGAGGGGGGCAGTATTATACCCTATGAGGAGGCAGCATTATACCCTATGAGGGGGTGCATTATTCCCTATGAGGGGGGCAGTATTATACCCTATGAGGGGGGCAGTATTATACCCTATGAGGGGGCAGCATTATTCCCTATGAGGGGGTGCATTATTCCCTATGAGGGGGGCAGTATTATACCCTATGAGGGGGGCAGTATTATACCCTATGAGGGGGTGCATTATACCCTATGAGGGGGTGCATTATACCCTATGAGGGGGTGCATTATTCCCTATGATGGGGGCAGTATTATACCCTATGAGGGGGGCAGTATTATATTCTATGAGATGGCTGCATTATATTCTATGAGATGGCTGCATTATACTATGTGAGGGGGCTGCTTTATATTCTATGAGGGGGCTACCCCAACTCCTGCTACATAATTAAGACATGTACAACCTTATATTATACCCGGATATTAGCGTGTTTTACCGCATAATTGGTGGTCTGGTATTTAACTCTATGCAGCTACATAGTGGGCCCCAAGAATGATTTTCTCTGGTGGGCCCAAGGTGTTCCAGTCCGACGCTGGGTGGGACCACTAAGGGACTGACCTGATGGGGTTCCCTGTGGAAGCTCAAATCATTAGCCAGGAATAATATCACCAACAGCTCATGTACCGGAGGCAGGTGAAGGAGGAGGTGCGTGAGGCTGAACGGGCAGCTGTTGAGGAGAGGAACTTACGGACTAAGGTGCAGGCACGCAAGGCTAAATATGAAGACAGGGGCCCACAGAGACAGGGTACTGTCGTGGCCTTCCGTACAAAAGCTGTTTGGGGATTTATTAAAGAGCCCAGACTGTACACAGTGGTGTTCATCACCCGGCGGAATGTAGAGTCTCATCTTATGGAGGGGCACCCTGACAGGGATCTCTACCCAGGAGACCGTGTCTCATACACCCGCCACTAGGGACAAAAAAGGGTTGTACGCCTTGCACGTATACCGGTGTTCACTGGGGAAGGCTGCAACACCTATCCCCCCTGTTGTTCAAACCAACACACCTGAATCGACAGCCAACTCAGAGACACAGGCAGAAATCCCCAAGTCTGCGATAACACCATCCCCTGTAGTTACATCAACCACCTGTACAAAGGCCACTCAGGCCACTGTGGCAATGCACTCGTGGAGCACACAAACTCCTATAGTGGGAACTGATAAGCTGTTTGTCTTACCAGGAATAAGACTGGACTCCCGGCCAGGGGATTGCAGCGTCCAGCTGATGCTCTGGAAACAGGAAAAGTAATAGAGAAAAAAGAAATCCAGAATAATGACTGTACTTTGCAAAGTTTACCTGGTTAGGTTTTGAATAAAGTTAAAGTTTTGAAAAGAAAATAGGATCATGGACAGTGAGTGATCAAAACTTTTATTGTATATTGTTAGCACTTCTTAAGGTGCTCCTTTTTTGTTTTACATATAACAAGTGAAAATGCCATTTGCTATTTGCACTAAAACTTAGGCTATGTGCACACGTATGCATAAAATTTCTGCATAAAAACCAGACTCCTTCCCAGAAAACGCGCATTTTTTCCGCACGTTTTTGCCGCGATTTTTGTGCGTTTTTTTCCGCGCGTCCCCAGACACATAGAAAATAGCTAGAAATGCGGAATTTTCCGCAAAATTAATGAGCATGCTGCGTTTTTTACTGCGAATCGTTTTTTTCGTGAAAAAAAGCATCAATATGCACAAAAAGTGCAAAATGCATTTTTGAGCGGATTTTTTGGTAATCCGTGGGAAAAACGCGAAAAAACACTGTGTGTGAACAAAGCCTTTTTTGCCTTAAAAGATAAAAAGAACAAAAACTGTCTGGCGTGGCCGAAAAAGTGGTCCAGCGAGGAGACCAGCCATGCCTTGTAGCACGCCCAAGGCCTACATTGGGGGTTTGAGACGGTTCCCCCATATTGCACTCAAGAAAAGTACTACCTCAGTTCAAGAATATACTGACTCTATTGCAATTGCTAAGGAAAAGTGTTAATAAATAAATATTTTATATTGCTAGGAAAGGTTTTGCTTAATAGAGGAATTGTATTTTATATTGTAATATACAGTGGGGAAAAAAAGTATTTAGTCAGTCAGCAATAGTGCAAGTTCCACCACTTAAAAAGATGAGAGGCGTCTGTAATTTACATCATAGGTAGACCTCAACTATGGGAGACAAACTGAGAAAAAAAAATCCAGAAAATCACATTGTCTGTTTTTTTTTCATTTTATTTGCATATTATGGTGGAAAATAAGTATTTGGTCAGAAACAAAATTTCATCTCAATACTTTGTGATATATCCTTTGTTGGCAATGACAGAGGTCAAACGTTTTCTGTAAGTCTTCACAAGGTTGCCACACACTGTTGTTGGTATGTTGGCCCATTCCTCCATGCAGATCTCCTCTAGAGCAGTGATGTTTTTGGCTTTTCGCTTGGCAACACGGACTTTCAACTCCCTCCAAAGGTTTTCTATAGGGTTGAAATCTGGAGACTGGCTAGGCCACTCCAGGACCTTGAAATGCTTCTTACGAAGCCACTCCTTTGTTGCCCTGGCGGTGTGCTTTGGATCATTGTCATGTTGAAAGACCCAGCCACGTTTCATCTTCAATGCCCTTGCTGATGGAAGGAGGTTTGCACTCAAAATCTCACGATACATGGCCCCATTCATTCTTTCATGTACCCGGATCAGTCGTCCTGGCCCCTTTGCAGAGAAACAGCCCCAAAGCATGATGTTTCCACCACCATGCTTTACAGTAGGTATGGTGTTTGATGGATGCAACTCAGTATTCTTTTTCATCCAAACACGACAAGTTGTGTTTCTACCAAACAGTTCCAGTTTGGTTTCATCAGACCATAGGACATTCTCCCAAAACTCCTCTGGATCATCCAAATGCTCTCTAGCAAACTTCAGACGGGCCCGGACATGTACAGGCTTAAGCAGTGGGACACGTCTGGCACTGCAGGATCTGAGTCCATGGTGGCGTAGTGTGTTACTTATGGTAGGCCTTGTTACATTGGTCCCAGCTCTGAAGTTCATTCACTAGGTCCCCCCGCGTGGTTCTGGGATTTTTGCTCACCGTTCTTGTGATCATTCTGACCCCACGGGGTGGGATTTTGCGTGGAGCACCAGATCGAGGGAGATTATCAGTGGTCTTGTATGTCTTCCATTTTCTAATTATTGCTCCCACAGTTGATTTCTTCACTCCAAGCTGGTTGGCTATTGCAGATTCAGTCTTCCCAGCCTGGTGCAGGGCTACAATTTTGTTTCTGGTGTCCTTTGACAGCTCTTTGGTCTTCACCATAGTGGAGTTTGGAGTCAGACTGTTTGAGGGTGTGCACAGGTGTCTTTTTATACTGATAACAAGTTTAAACAGGTGCCATTACTACAGGTAATGAGTGGAGGAAAGAGGAGACTCTTAAAGAAGAAGTTACAGGTCTGTTAGAGCCAGAAATCTTGATTGCTTGTTTCTGACCAAATACTTATTTTCCACCATAATATGCAAATAAAATGAAAAAAAAACAGACAATGTGATTTTCTGGATTTTTTTTTCTCAGTTTGTCTCCCATAGTTGAGGTCTACCTATGATGTAAATTACAGACGCCTCTCATCTTTTTAAGTGGTGGAACTTGCACTATTGCTGACTGACTAAATACTTTTTGTTCCCCACTGTATTATATTACATTTATATTATATTGCAGATAGTTTGATAAATGGATAAGTAATATTTAATGTCTCAGATAGTTTCTACTTTGATAAAGCTATTTTTCACACCTGCAGATGGCTTATAATATTGTTAAAGTTATCTCAATATTTATATAAAAGTTATTTGTAACGTTCAAGCAGAGGTGCCTCCCATAAAGGGAAGAAGAGTTACCTGTACACTCTTCTATTCATTGGAATGCTTTCCAGAAAATCTGCATGTTGTAACAAATTTTTGCTCTGTTCCAGCCCCAGGAGATGCTGTGTTTAACGGGCAGGGTATATGGTACCCCTGCGGTCTCAGTCACCACAGGGTACTGCACTTCATTCAGAGGTGTGGTACTCAGCTCCCAGGTAAGGAAAGGGGCACTGCCAGGACTCACACACCCAGCATCCAACATTAGTCCTCATCTGGCCAGGGGTGAGATAAGTAGAGGGTGTGGGTGGAGGAAGTTAGAGGGGGAGGAGTCAGAGTGTGGTAAGCGGAGAGTTATTAGACTAGAGGGACAGTCTAGAAGGGGAGCTGAAGCTGAGTGCAGCTTGTTCCCAGACTAGAGAACGAGAAGCAAGAGGGAAGGAAAGGCTCCAGTAGTGAAAAGGAAGAAGAGGTCTCAGTGGAACGGATATCGAGAATCCATCCGTGGGGCCCGTATCCACCTGTCCTCACCAGGTGGAGGGACGAGGTCGCAGTAAGGGGACCGGCCCCAAAACCAGTGGAGAAACTAAGGACTCCGCTAGAAAACCAGAGGCTGCAGTATTCGCAGGTGCTGCAGCCACATCCATAAATATTCGCTGAAAAGGCAGACACATAGGAACCAGGGGTCTGACCAACGTTGCCCGGCAAGATTCGAGTCTGCTGGCTCGGGACACTATGTATGAAGACACAGGGCAGGAGAGGCAGTAGCCAGTGTAGTGACACGGCCAGGAAAGGAACATCTAAGGGAGCCCTGGCAATGTGCATCCCAAGCTACCTGAGAGCTGTCTGGACCACTATCCCTGTGGACACAGCACAGCAGTGAGTAAAACTTGTGAAGACTGCACCTTGCTGTGTCCTCCAATTTATTGCTGCGTCACTTGCCCTACACTACAACCACCATCAGCACCATCATCCTACACCATAATCTGCCCTGGGGAATAGCTCTGCCTGTGGAGAGCTGAACCAACTCTGCTGCATTAACATCTACCCCAGTGGACTGAATCTGCAGCGTCAGCTAACAGCTTTACTTGCCGAATACCACAGGTGGTGTCACAAACTATCTTTTCATAAACTTTGTTATCCCCTTATCATCTTTTTCATTGCATGCCCAGGGCTATGGACCGTGTCACAGCTGTTGTGACATACCCTTTAAGAACTGACAGGCCCGGTACCGAGTATCCCGGCCCTAGCGGGGGTTGCATAAGGGCATTACAAATATAGGAGGCTTGCTCCTTTAAACTGGGAAAACATTTTTAGGAGGCCATTCTCCACGTCTCTTCTGATACCACCACTAGATCACCAGGGTGAATGTGATCCGTGATGCAACAGCCATGTTATTTTTTTCAAGGGTGTTTATGATGCCCATACAAAAAAATGTTTACACAGTAAGTTGAGGTGTACCCCCCAGGGGGAAATGTTTGCCAGCCCATACACTTAGTGTATGGGCATTACAGTATAGGAGACTCACTCCTTTAAACTGGGAAAACATTTTTCGGAGGCCATCGTCCACATTTATTCCAAGGTGGATTCGGGTGCGTGCATATTTGGGGCAGGCCTTGCATTCACTTCATGGGCATCCTTTATGGGAGTACCAAATGATTAATAATGGGAGCTTTGTTTTCATGTGGCCATTTAAGATGTCAGTTCAAAGGGTTATTGGGGTGTGTGTGACTTTGGTGCAGGGCAGGCCTTGTATTCAATGTTTAAGGTGGAGGAGGATAATATTCCTTTCTGACTTCCTACCTTAACAGGTCTTGATGTTAAATGTGTTATTATAATGTCTATATGCTGTTATGTTTTGGTACTGCTACACCACTAAGGTGTATTACCATTGTTTGTAATATTGATACTGCTACATCTCATATGTGTAAGAAAAAGAGTCCTGATTGGGAGAGTTGGAAGAGCTGGGAAGAAGGTCTGAGACGATCTCTTATCAAGCTGAGGTCGAAGTTTATTCAGAGATACACGGCAAAACAGAAAAGATAGTCAGAGAAGTTGAAATATGCGGGCAAAAACAGGAATTCAGACGGGCAGAGATTCACTAGGAAGTCTGGCGATGATAAGGCTCTGTGCCCTGGCCATTGTGAGGCACAGCGGCATGATGGCGATGGAATGGCCCCGAGAAACAGTAACAGGGGCTTTATATACATTATGCAAACAAGCTGTATACATATTATAGCAAAAGGGCATATATAGTTACATCATATCTTTTTGGAAAAAGGAAGAAGTGGCACAACATTACTGTACATCAGTAATTAACTTTTTACCAGAGCACATTAAGAAACACATAAATCCAATATTATCTCTAACTACTGTCATTAATGTTATTACTGCTCTTAGACCAAACCCATAAATTCATACATTTGACAATTGCAGAAGTCTGTTTCCTACTAACACTATCATAAATACACATATTTACCATATATTCGTTGGTTTTATTTTCTCATTGCCTTGAGGCTGATCCAATTTACCTGTATGCACATCTACTAAATTTGTTAATGGGCATGATCTCATTTTATATCCTCCATCTGATTTTACAGAGTACATCGTATTATTTCTATTGTAAAAGTTGAATATATTCTTTCCCAACTTTCATAAGATGGCTGCCTCGTTGCTCATGGCAGCTCAGTATATTATAGCTGACCATTCTCTTACAATATGTATTACCATTTACTGTATTTTGTATGTATTAAACAGGTACAGTGTACTACCCCGGGTCGGACACTAGATGGGGGGCATGTTTGTGTTCATAGCTCATAGTGTAGTTAGTGCAAACACATTATAGAAGGTGCTGCTATCTGTTAAGCTTGAGAGAGTCTGAGGTAGAGTCAGAGGGCAAGAGGCGCCCGAAGGGTCCACATGGGCAACAAGCCCAGGACTCTGCAGCAGTATCGCAACGTTTCAAGTGAGAAGTCCAGCCTTCCTCTGCTCCAGCACAGCAACGAGCTAGTACAGCAGAATGCAGCAACTCATTGCTTGGGCACACACCTTTAAGACTGGGGTGAAATGGTTTGGGGAACTCACAGAAGCAGTAAGCACAGATGGAGAAGCGAGGCCAGTACAGAGGGCAGTACAACAGATCAGGGTTCGTCCTCAGTGGCTACTGACTACAGCATCTAATGATCTTGTGTCTGGGGTGAAACAGACCGAGGGATGCTTAACCATGGCAGAGCTGAACAGAGTGGAAACTGAGAAACCGTCAGGGATGGTCCGACCTGGGCTCGTGCAGAGTAACCGTGAACAAAGTGCAGGGAAAGAGAAGGAACCTCATTATATGAAGCCTGTTGTAAATGCTGTGAAGTCTTTGGAAATGCTGTGTATTGAACCAAGTAAAGATGTCTATGTTGAAGTTATGATGGACTGTGTCTCAGTTGATGTGAATTTTCCTGGAAACGGTCTCCCACTGCATAGGGAGGACCATGAAGGAGCTGAATCCAGAGACACAGGTATGCTGACTAGCGAGCATGACTTTTCTGTGAGGAGAGGCCAGGACACCAGAGCCCCGGTGTCCTCGGCTGCGACTACTGTCGTGGACCTCCCTTACAAATGCATAGGCAAACAGTATGGGAGTACCAAATGAATAATGGGAACTTTAATTTCATGTGGACATCCAGTACCTTGGTTCAAAGAATTATTGGGATGCATGTAACTGTTGTGCAGGGCAGGCCTTGCATCCAATGCATAGGCAAACAGTATGGGAGGACCAAATGAATAATGGGAACTTTGGTTTCATGTGGACATTTAGGACGTCGTTTCAAAGGGTTATTGGGGTGCGTCTAAATTTGGTGCAGGGCAGGCCTTGCATTCAATGCATAGGTGATGTTCGTCCTTCGTAATCGAAGATGACCATGGCTTCAGGGTTAGAAGAAAATTAATAGTTATGGGTCCAGAGGTGACTAATGAGGCCAATCCAGGCCCTGAAGGTTCACCCACATATTTGACATAAGGATGTAGATATGGTCAGTACACCAGATTCTGCTTGTGCCTTGGGGACAGCACGCTCTCTTTTTGTGTCCAAGATTTTCCTGTCTTCAGCTGAATGTGCTCCTGAGGTGATCCTGCCTCGCCAACCTGGACGATCCAGGCCAAGCTCTTCCCATTCATTGATGTTAACTTACAGGTTTTTGAGGTACGCCTTAAGGCACTCTTTATAGCACTTCTTCTGCCCTCAACTGCTCGCTTTCCTTGGCACAGTTCTCCGTAACGCAGTTGTTTTGGTAGTCTGCTGTCTGACATTCTGACCACATGTCCAGCCCACCTAACTTGGGCTTTCAGCAGGAGAGTGTAAATGCTGCAGAGCCCGGTTTGTTCCAGAATTGCCGTGTCCGGGACATTGTCTTGCCACCTAATGTGGAGAAATCTGCGGAGGCAACTCATGTGAAAATGATTAAGCTGTTTAGCATGCCGACTGTAATCTATCCTGGTCTCGCTAGCATAGAGAACTGTGAAGATCACTGCGCAGTAGAACTTCAGCTTGGTGGTACGGCTGAGTCCCCTTCGTTCACAGACGTTCTTACTCAGTCTCCTGAAGGCGGCACTGGCTTTGGCAATTGTGTTATTAACCTCAGCATCTATGGTAACTTCATGGGAGAGTGTGGTGCCTAAGTAGGTGAAGTTATCGACTGCTTTGAGGTTTTGCTCCTTCGCCGTGATACGTGGCTCCTTGTATAGTTTCCCTGGAACAGATTGATACATGACTTCGGTTTTTCTAGTGTTTATCTTGAGACCAAAATTGTCGCAAGCTTGAGAAAAACAGTCATTTCATGCTGCATTTGATGTTCCGTGTTAGCGTTAAGTGCACAGTCATCAGCAAATAAGAATTCACAGATAACAGTCTCATGCACTTTCGTAACCGCCTTCAGGCATTTTGGGTTGAATAGCTTGCCATAAGTCCTGTACCTAACCTGGATTCCATCTTCACAGTTGTTATAGGCATCACTTAACCTTGCAGAGAATAGCATACTGAACAGGGTTGGAGCAAGCACACAGCCTTGTTTTACGCCATTTGTTACTGGGAAAGCCTCAGATTCGCCTCCATTGTTCAGAACCTTCACCATCATGCCATCATGGACGACTGAGATGAATTTGTTGGTCGCCCTCCCAGGGCTGTGGGGTACTCAGTACCGGGCCCGATGAGCTTCAATGGAAGTTGTCACGGCAGCTGGGACCCGGCCCGTGGCCCTGGGCGCTCATTGTAAAAGGGGGAAATGTTCAGTGTGCTTATGATGATTAGAGTCGTGACGCCACCTGTGGTGTTCGGCAATGAAGATGTTAAGCCGACGCTGCAGACAGATCCTCTGGGACAGATGGTGTGGTGCAGCAATGATGTTATAGCCCTCCACAGGCAGGGCTGTAGTCCCAGGGCAGAGTAGGTGCAGTGACACGTAGATGGTGTAGTGTCGGGCGCAGGGGATGTAGCAGTGCTGGGCAGGTTGACGCAGGAATAAGTGGAGGACACCGGGGCATGTAGTTCCAAAGCTTCACTCACAGTCTTTTGTGGCACCAGAGCCCGCATCTGTGCCGTGTCCTCCGGGTCAGGAGCTCAGTCAACTTCCAGGCAAGATGAAGTACTCCTTTCCAACACTCCGCCAACATATGTGCCTTTTCTGAATGTCTCCCTCTTAGCGCCTTTAGTAAAGTACTCACAGTACTGAGCTACACTGGAGTTCCTCCTGTCAGATGTTCCTATGAACTCTACTTGTACGGCAGACAGCTGTAGCCTGCTTCGGGGATTCCTTACTACCTAGTCCCGGCTCACTATAGATGCTGTTGTGCCCCCCAAGTCTGGTGTGGGAATAAAGTGGTAACAACTTCTATTCCTCCGGTGTCTGCTGCAGGACCATTAGTATCCATACAACCTCGGGGACCGGACCCCAGCCTTGCGCTTAGAACTTGGGAAAGGTTCTCCTCTAACCCTAATCCTTAGCTCTCTTCTTCTCCTCACGTTCCGTACTATGGAGAGTCAGGCTTTCTATTAATGTTCCTTTCCTGTGCCAGCGGACCCAGATCACTGAGGTCGGCTGCAGCACTTCCTTCATCCATCCCACTCAGGGGATCTCCTTTCACAGACTGACCTCGTCAGACTCCTGTGACTAACTGACTAATTCCTATCCTCTTCCTGCTCTTTTGAGTGCAAAACTAAACTCCACCCGCCTCCCAGCATGCTTCGTGTTCCAAGCAGGGAGCCACCAAAGGGTGCTTTGCTACACTACTATGTTGTGAGGAATGCAGGTGTTGGAGCGTGGTCAGGTGTCTCCACCTTACCTGAATAGTGGGGTACCACTCCTCCGAAGGTGCAGTACCTCTGTGGCGACTAAACCCTCAGGGGTGCCACATTTGCTCGGACAGTCGAATTTTGCCTTGATCTTCCACAGACCGTCTATACTGACTGTGTCGAAAGCCTTGGTCAAATCAACAAAAGTCACATAAAGTTCACTGAATTGCTTATAAAGGGTTATTGGGGTGCATGTAAATTTGGTGCAGGGCAGGCCTTGCATTCAATGCATAGGCAAACAGTATGGGAGGACCAAATGAATAATGGGAACTTTGGTTTCATGTGGACATCCAGTACCTCTGTTCAAAGGGTTATTTGGATGCGTGTAACTTTGGGTAGGGCAGGCCTTGCATTCAATGCATAAGCAAACAGTATGGAAGGACAAAATAAATGATGGAAACTTTGTGTTACCTTCGCTACTGTTGCTCGGTCCCCTGCCGCTGCTGTTGCCCAGTCATCCATCGCTGCTGCTGCCCGGTCCCCAGCTGATGCCGCTTGTTCGTCCGCCGCTGCACCTGTCTCCCGGCGTGCTGTCCCTGCACGCGCTTCTCCCCGACTTCCGGTCGCGCGCTGTACAGTGAGTACCTGGCACCTGCGCCCTGGGTTGCTTACAGCGTGGCCGTTCGCATCACCAGTTTCTTATGGACACCAGTCGTCCTCACCCAGAAGTCCTGTCCAGCCAATCAGGGTGAGGGATGGGGTAATTTAGGCTGCCTCCTCTTGGTGGAGGCACCTGATTATTATATAGGTTCACTGCTTATTAACTCAGGCCCGTTTTTGTCTCTCTGTACGCTGCGCTGTCAGCATTTATCTTTTCCTTCTAACTCTGCCTCTCTCCATAGAACCTTCCGCTGTCGCCCGTTTGGAATTCTGTCGCAGTGCCTCCCGACGTCATCCGTCCTGAGCCCTGTCCTTCCTTCCTGGATCCTCGTCCATGTATCCCTATTGTCTTCCATCTCCCTACGGCCCCCCTTCGTCTCATTCCCTGCTTACCTCCTGAGCCGCCCCTCTTGGTATCGGCTACTGTGGTTTTAGAGACTTCTGGGCTTGACCCTAACGGTCTCTGTACAGGGGTTGGTCCTCACCAGGTCAGCTCACCCAGGGGTAGGTTGGCTTCACAGTCCAGAGGCTGCACTCTAATTAGCTCACCTCCCCGAGGCGTCACATGTTGGTTTCATGTAGACATTTAGTACCTCAATTCAAATGATTATTGGGGTGCATGTAACTTTGTTGCAGGGCAGGCCTTGCATTCTATGCATAGGTAAACAGTATGGGAGGACCAAATGAATAATGGGAACTTTGGTTTCATGTGGCCATCCAGGATATCTGTTCAAAGGGTTATTGAGGTGCATCCAAATTTGGAGCAGGCCTTGCATTCACTTCATGAGTAAACATTATGGGAGTACCAAATGACTAAAAATGGGAACTTTGGTTTCATGTGGTCATCCAGGATGTCTGTTCAATGGGTTATTGGGGTGCGTCCAAATTTTGGGCATCCTTGCCACTTGCTGCATACACAATAACAGTATAAGAGACCCACTGTTTAATAATGGGAACAACAAAGTATAGCCGGCTGATGGCTCTCTAATAGTGAGGGCTGACTGCTGGCCCTATAAAAATAGGCTTTGTGGCTTTCAGAGTCCCTCTTTAATAAATGAAACAAGATGTATCTGATGATGTGTCACACAACACATGGCCAAATAAGGTTGTAAAATGTTAAAATTACATTTCCCAGTGAATGCATTTGTCTTGTTTGAAAGCAATGCTAAAGTTGAAAAACACATCAAAAACGCTACATGTGAACATAGCCCAAGTGGTGGAGGAACAGTTTTGTTTTGGGTCATTTATTTTGCCTTACATACAAATCATTACCCTGGAAAGGATGTTCCTTAAAATATTTCCCAGGAAAATCCGTTTTGGTTTTGTTTTTGCGTGTGACTGTGAAAGTGGCGTAATACTCTGACAACATTGTTCACAGCTGTGACCTGGGAGTCAGCAATGCTTCCAGGAGTCTTCCCCATGATGTTCCCATGTCATTTGAACACTGTTCCCATCGATTTCAGATGTTTTTTAGACCCTAAAAGGACCCGGGGGGGTCGTGGAAAAAATACTTGGTTTTCCCATTGACTTACATTGGGCTCGTTGCTCGGGTCGAGCACCCTAGCATTCAATTTGCTCGACCCGAGCAACGAGCACCTGAGCATTTTAGTGCTCGTCCATCACTAGTTTTCACCCAGTAGGTATTTATAAAGATTATCATCTATAATACCCATTTCTTTTGCTTTCCCCAAAATCTCTTTAATAATAGCAAGGCTATTAAATTTAGGGTCTGCATTCACTTCGCGATAAACCTCATTATCTGATGTCACTTAATTTCAGTCAAATAAATTTCAGTATCCATAACGACAACAGCACCACCTTTATCTGCTGACTTTATAGTGATATTGCCATCACTAAACCGCTCCTGACATGTGCCGTATATATATGGCGTAGGGGAGCTGCATTTCCACAAACAGCTGTACTCGTATAAATACAGTTGTGGCCAAAAGTATTGACACCCCTGCAATTCTGTCAGATGATACTCAGTTTCTTCCTGAAAATGATTGCAAACACAAATTCTTTGGTATTATTATCTTCATTTAATTTGTCTTAAATGAAAAAACACAAAAAGAATTGTCCTACAGCCAAATTGGATATAATTCCACACTAAGCATAAAAAAGAGGGTGGACAAAAGTATAGGCACTGTTCGAAAAATCATGTGATGCTTCTCTAATTTGTGTAATTAACAGCACCTGTAACTTACCTGTGGCACCTAACAGGTGTTGGCAAAAACTAAATCACACTGGCAGCCAGTTGACATGGATTAAAGTTGACTCAACCTCTGTCCTGTGTCCTTGTGTGTAACACATTGAGCATGGAGAAAAGAAAGAAGACCAAAGAACTGTCTGAGGACTTGAGAAACCAAATTGTGAGGAAGCATGAGCAATCTCAAGGCTACAAGTCCATCTCCAAAGACCAGAATGTTCCTGTGTCTACCATGCGCAGTGTCATCAAGAAGTTTAAAGCCCATGTCACTGTGGCTAACCTCCCTAGATGTGGACGGAAAAGAAAAATTGACAAGAGATTTCAACGCAAGATTGTGCGGATGTTGGATAAAGAACCTCGACTAACATCCAAACAAGTTCAAGCTGCCCTGCAGTCCGAGGGTACAACAGTGTCAACCCGTACTATCCGTTGGCATCTGAATGAAAAGGGACTGTATGGTAGGAGACCCAGGAAGACCCCACTTCTTACCCCGAGACATAAAAAAGCCAGGCTGGAGTTTGCCAAAACTTACCTGAAAAAGCCTAAAACATTTTGGAAGAATGCTCTCTGGTCAGATGAGACAAAAGTAGAGCTTTTTGGGCAAAGGCATCAACATAGAGTTTACAGGAGAAAAAAAGAGGCATTCAAAGAAAAAAACACGGTCCCTATAGTCAAACATGGCGGAGGTTCCCTGATGTTTTGGGGTTGCTTTGCTGCCTCTGGCACTGGACTGCTTGACCGTGTGCATGGCATTATGAAGTCTGAAGTCTACCAACAAATTTTGCAGCATAATGTAGGGCCCAGTGTGAGAAAGCTGGGTCTCCCTCAGAGGTCATGGGTCTTCCAGCAGGACAATGACCCAAAACACACTTCAAAAAGCACCAGAAAATGGTTTGAGAGAAAGCACTGGAGACTTCTAAGGTGGCCAGCAATGAGTCCAGACCTGAATCACATAGAACACCTGTGGAGAGATCTAAAAATGGCAGTTTGGAGAAGGCACCCTTCAAATATCTGGGACCTGGAGCAGTTTGCCAAAGAAGAATGGTCTATAATTCCAGCAGAGCATTGTAAGAAACTCATTGATGGTTACCGAAAGCGGTTGGTCACAGTTATTTTGGCTAAAGGTTGTGCAACCAAGTATTAGGCTGAGGGTGCCAATACTTTTGTCTGGCCCATTTTTGGAGTTTTGGGTGAAATGATCAATGTTTTGCTTTTTGCTTCATTCTCGTTTGCGTTTTTTCATTTAAGACAAATTAAATGAAGATAATAATACCAAAGAATTTGTGATTGCAATCATTTTCAGGAAGAAACTGAGTATTATCTGACAGAATTGCAGGGGTGTCAATACTTTTGGCCACAACTGTATATACTTCACCGTAATCACGTTGGCTCACGCTGAGAGCCGCATCGATCGACTGCGAGTGTCAGCTCTATGTGAGAGCGGACATCCTGCAGCAACGTCTACGATCGATGCTAGCACCAACTGCGGGTGTTGTTTAACCCCTTGATGCTGCTGTCAATAGTGACATAAGCGGGGCATCACAGAGGGAGGGAGCTACCTCTGTGCTCCCGTTGGCACAACACCATGTGATCGCATAATGCCATTGGTCTCCATGGTAACCCTGGATCGAAAGATGGCCGCGGGGTCACCCAGAGACGGTGGCCTTTCATCTGATGCTCCAAGTACGAGATGTAACCCCTCCTCCCACACATCTCTGCTCCTTACACCTCAACACACAGGGCTCCGCTCCATACACCTAGTACACATACGGCTCTGCACTGTACACCTCGTTCCCACACAGCTCCATTCCGTACACGTCATACACACGGCATCGCTCTGTACACCTCATACACACGCGACTCCGTTCCATATACCTCATACACACAAGGCTCTGCTCCGTACACCTCGTATACACGTGGCTCCGATCCATACAACTCATACACACATGGCTCCGCTCCGTACACCTCGTACACACACGGCTCCGCTCCGTACACCTCGTACACACGCGGCTCCGCTCCGTACACCTCGTACACACGCGGCTCCGCTCCGTACACCTCGTACACACGCGGCTCCGCTCCGTACACCTCGTACACACGCGGCTCCGTTCCGTACACCTCGTACACACACGGCTCCGCTCCGTACACCTCGTACACACGCGGCTCCGCTCCGTACACCTCGTACACACACGGCTCCGCTCCGTACACCTCGTACACACGCGGCTCCGCTCCGTACACCTCGTACACACGCGGCTCCGCTCCGTACACCTCGTACACACGCGGCTACGCTCCGTACACCTCGTACACACACGGCTCCGTTCCGTACACCACGTACACACACGGCTCCGCTCCGTACACCTCGTACACACACGGCTCCGCTCCGTACACCTCGTACACACGCGGCTCCGCTCCGTACACCTCGTACACACGCGGCTCCGCTCCGTACACCTCGTACACACACGGCTCTGCTGCATCCACAATGTAAACCCCTCCTGACCCCACACAGAAACTTCCCCTCATCCAGCACCATGACAACCAGCACAGCAGAGTCCTGCATACACTGAGGCCCCTGATCATGTGACACCTGACTCCTCCCCTCCTGTGACCTCATCCCAGGTCCTGTGCGCACAGAGCAGCCATATATGTGGTGTGCGGACTGCAGGTGGAGGTAGGTGCTGGAGATTCCCCATTACTGGGTGCAGGCCACATTAACTCCTTCAGTGCTGAGACTCTTTTGGTGTTAGCGTTGCCACTTTATAAGAATCTGTTTCCTGTAATAGATATATATGACCCAACTATGGAAGACAGGAAGTGAGGAAACGGATTGTTCTCATAGTACAAGGCCCCTTTCTTGGCCCCCAAACAGTATTAATCCCCCATTTTGCCCCTTATGCTATATGTATAATGTCCCCACAGTTCCGCCATCCCCCCCACAGTATAATGTCCCCACAGTACCGCCATCCCCCCCACACACAGTATAATGTCCCCACAGTACCGCCATCCCCCCACACACAGTATAATGTCCCCACAGTGCCGCCATCCCCCCCACAGTATAATGTCCGCACAGTGCCGCCATCCCCCACACACACAGTATAATGTCCCCACAGTGTCGCCATCCCCCCACACACAGTATAATGTCCCCACAGTGCCGCCATCCCCCCACACAGTATAATGTCCCCACAGTGCCGCCATCCCCCACACACACAGTATAATGTCCCCACAGTGCCGCCATCCCCCCACACAGTATAATGTCCCCACAGTGCCGCCATCCCCCCACACAGTATAATGTCCCCACAGTGCCGCCATCCCCCACACACACAGTATAATGTCCCCACAGTGCCGCCATCCCCCCACACAGTATAATGTCCCCACAGTGCCGCCATCCCCCCACACAGTATAATGTCCCCACAGTGCCGCCATCCCCCCACACAGTATAATGTCCCCACAGTGCCGCCATCCCCCCACACAGTATAATGTCCCCACAGTGCCGCCATCCCCCCACACAGTATAATGTCCCCACAGTACCGCCATCCCCCCACACAGTATAATGTCTCCACAGTGACGCCATCCCCCCACACAGTATAATGTCCCCACAGTGCCGCCATCCCCCACACACACAGTATAATGTCCCCACAGTGCCGCCATCCCCCCACACACAGTATAATGTCCCCACAGTGCCGCCATCCCCCCACACACAGTATATTGTCCCCACAGTACTGCCATCCCCCACACACAGTATAATGTCCCCACAGTACCGCCATCCCCCACACACAGTATTATGTCTCCACAGTGCCGCCATCCCTCCACACACAGTATAATGTCCCCACAGTACCGCCATCCCCCCACACACAGTATAATGTCCCCACAGTACCGCCATCCCCCCACACACAGTATAATGTCCCCACAGTGCCGCCATCCCCCCACACACAGTATAATGTCCCCACAGTGCCGCCATCCCCCCACACACAGTATAATGTCCCCACAGTGCCGCCATCCCCCCACACACAGTATAATGTCCCCACAGTACCGCCATCCCCCACACACAGTATAATGTCCCCACAGTGCCGCCATCCCCCCACACACACTGTATAATGTCCCCGCGGTGCCGCCATCTCCCACACACAGTATAATGTCCCCACAGTGCCGCCATCCCCCCCACACCGTATAATGTTCCCAGAGTACCATTATCCCCCACACACAGTATAATGTCCCCGCAGTGCCGCCATCCCCCACACACAGTATAATGTCCCCACAGTGCCGCCATCCCCCCACACCGTACAATGTTCCCACAGTACCATTATCCCCCACACACAGTATAATGTCCCTACATGTGAGGATATTGCCACTTACTAAAGACTATAGGATAAATGGACGTAGAGCGGAGTCCACAGCTCTAAGATATAGAGGCTTTTTCCAGCACGGAGCACTGGTTACATCAATATTATTGTAATTTGATAGTTAATTTGCTTGATGTGTTTTATTATTTATTTGCTTGCTTGTCAGTTCATCCTCAGGTATCAATATTTTTATTCAGTGGCAGTCAGCAGAGGAAGACGAGCAGGTTGGATCTTATGTAAACCTAAAGACCCCATTACACATAACGATGTCCCAGTGATCCCACCAACGATCCGACATGGATGGGATCGCTGGGCCATCGTTAGGCTGATCGCTGGTGAGCTGTCACATAGACAGCCCCTCCAGGGATCAGGACCAGCGAGGAAGCTGGTTTCCAATGTAAACAGCGGGTATCTAAGAGCTGCACGGCTCTTCGTTACCCGATGTTTACGTTGGATACCAGCGTCGCTTATCGCTGGTCTCTCGCTGCCACACGCAGCGATGCGTGCTGGCCAGCGGGAGACCAACGATCAAAAAATGGCCCAGGACGATCCTGCACAATCAGCGATACCCGGCAGGGGGGGCCTGTCGCTGATCCATGTCACACACAGCGATATCGCTGGAGTGATCGCTGATGCGTCACAAAATCAGTGATCTTGCTAGCGATCTCGCTGTGTGTGACGGGGCCCTAAGGCCAGACTCTATCAATCTCATCTGTATCAAGGTCTCACTCCCATTGTGCTCCCAAACCTAGGCCCATTGAGTGGTTGGGGATAGTAGACCCAGAGGAGCCGTCACCACGGGAGGTCTTACATACAGTCCCACCTGATGGAATATCCTTTGTTCTGTGAGCTAAAGGAAAATGTTTAAGGGGGAGGGAGAAAAAGGCACAAGGTTGAATCAGGCAGTTGTTGGGGGACTTCGAAGTGAGACGATCCAAGCTGGGATGGATGGTCTATGGAGTTTTGGAGATCAGATGCCAGCTGGAGGGGTATCCATGAGCTATGGTCGTGATATCCATCGTCTGGAGGAACATAGGATGTGACTGCTCAATATACTGGCTGGAGATACCAAAAGCTGTGGACCAACCAAAAGTTGGGAGACAGTGGGTATCGCCTGGAATGGGGCCAATGGAATTACCAGTGTCAGATTGAGAACTTGTGGACTGAGGACATTGTATTTTGGCCATCTGCATAGATTTGTTGTGCAACCATGGATGTATGGAATAAAAATAGTTGCATCGTTAACCTGCCTAGGTGATTTTTATAACCCACAACATCAGATCCTCACATCACAGTTCCGCCTTCCACCACCCACAGTGTAATGTTCCCACAGTACCGTCATCCCCCACACAGTATATTGTTCCCCCAGTATCGCCATCCTCACGGTACCGTCATCCCTCCCCACACAGTATAAAGTTCGCACAGCACATCATTCCCCCCACACACAGTATAATGTTCCCACAGTACATCCTTTTTCCCACACACTATATAATGTTCCCCCCAGTACCACCATCTCCCCACACACAGTATAATGTTCCCACAGTACCGCCATCCCCCCACACACAGTATAATGTTCACAGAGTACCGCCATCCCCCCACGCACAGTATAATGTTCACACAGTACCGCCATCCCCCCACGCATAGTATAATGTTCCCACAGTACTGCCATCCCACTTCAACAAGCACATCACCACATTCAAACAGTCCCTCACTACTTTGAAGGCCATATTTGCTGCAGCAAAACAAACCTACTTCTCATCTCTCATATCGTAACTGTCCCTGTCTCACAACCCTAAACAGTTATTCAACACTTTCAATTTTCTCCTCCATCCCCCAGCATCCATTCCCTTTCCACTTATCTCATCTGAAGACTTTGCCTCATTTTTCAAGCAGAAGATTGATAACATCAGAGACAGTTTTGGTCGGCAACCCCCAGAGCCCTTTCTCCTAACTGCTCGGCCTTCTTCCTCCAAAACAAACTTCTCCATCTTTCCAGAAGATCAACTCTCCACTCTACTCTCAAGATCACATCTCACCACTTGTGCACTTGACCTGATCCCATCCCACTTCATCTCAAACCTCACCCATCTCTTCAACCTATCACTAACAACTGGTGTTTTCCCCTCAAGCTTAAAACATTTCTCAATCGCAGCTATCCTCAAAAAGCCTTCTCTTGATCGGTCCTTTGCATCTAGCTATCACCCCATATCACTTCTCCCCTATTCCTCAAAATAACTGGAACAACACGTCCATCTTGAACTATCCTCCCACCTCTCTTCTTGCTCCCTCTTCAACCGCTTCCAATCTGGCTTCTGGCTGCATCGCGCCACTGAAACTGCCTTATCTAAAGTCACCAATGACTTATTAACTGCCAAAGCCAAGCGACACTACTCTGTCCACCTCCTCCTAGACCTGTCCTCTGCTGTTGACAAAGTGGACCATTTTGTATTATTACAGACCCTCTCATCTCTTGGCATCACTGACTTGGCCCTATCTTGGATCTCATCATACATAACAGACTGGACATTCAGCATCTCCCACTCCCACACCACCTCCTCACCTTGACCCCTATTTGTCGGAGTCCGGCAAGGTTCAGTCTTAGGGTCTCTGCCCTTCTCTATGTACACCTTCGGACTCGGACAGCTCATAGAGTCTCACGGCTTTCAGTATCACCTCTATGCTGATGACCCAGAGATCTACATCTCTGGACCAGATATCACCTCCCTACTAACCAGAATCCCACAATGTCTGTCTTCTATTTCATCCTTCTTCTCGGCTAGATTTCTAAACCTTAATATGGGCAAAACAGAATTCATCATCTTTCCTCCATCTCACTCGAATCCCCCAACAAACCTATCCATTAAAGTAAATGGCTGGCCACTCTCCCCACTCTCACAAGCGTACTGCCTCGGGGTTATCCTTGACACTGATCTCTCCTTCAAACCACATATCCAAGCCCTTTCCAATTCCAGCCGACTTCAACTCAAAAATATTTCCAGGATACGTACATTTCTAAACCAAGAATTTGCAGAAACCCTTGTCCATGCTCTCATCATCTCCCACCTTGACTACTGCAACCTCTTGCTCTGTGGCCTCCTCTCTAACACTCTCGCACCCCTCCAATCTATTCTAAACTCTGCTGCCCCATTTTTCCCCGGCCTCTCCCTTCTGTCAATCCCTGCACTGGCTCCCCATTACCCAAAGACTCCAGTTCAAAACCCTAACCATGACATACAAAGCCATCCACAACCTGTCTTCTTCATACATCTGTGACCTAGTCTCCTGGTACTTACCTGCACGGAACCTCCTATCTTCACTATATCTCCTTCTATACTCCCCTGTTATCTCCTCTTCCCACAAACGCATACAAGATTTCTCTCACGCATCACCCCTAATCTGGAACTCTACCCCAACATATCAGACTCTCACCTACCTTGGAAACTTTCAAAAAGAACCTGAAGACCTACCTCTTCTGACAAGCCTACAAACTGCAGTAACCACCGATCGACCAAACCACTGCACGACCAGCTTTACCCTCGCCTACTGTATCCTTGCCCATCCCTTGTAGATTATGAGCCCTCGTGGGCTGGGTCCTCTCTCCTCCTGTACCAGTTGTGACTTGTATCGTTTAAGATACACATGCCATGGAATAAATGGAGCTATAATAATAAATAATACACAGTATAATGTTGCCACAGTACCTCGATCCCCCTCACATTATAATATTCCCACAGTAACTCCTTCCCCTCACACTGTATAATGTTCCCATAGTACCTTCATCCCCCTACACAGTATGTTACCACAGTACCTCCATGCACCCACACACAGTAAAATGCTTCCACAGCACCTTCATCCCCCACACACAGTATAATGTTCCCACAGCACCCTCATCCCCCACACACAGTATAATGTTCCCACAGCACCCTCATCCCCACACACACAGTATAATGTTCCCACAGCACCCACATCCCCCACACAGAGTATAATGTTCCCACAGCACCCTCATCCCCCACACACAGTATAATGTTCCCACAGCACCCTCATCCCCACACACAGTATAATGTTCCCACAGCACCCTAATCCCCCACACACAGTATAGTGTTTCCACAGTACCCCTATCCACTCACACACATAGTATAATGTTCCCACAGTACCGCCTGAGATCCTGCAGTTAGAATAAGTCCTGAAGTTTTTCAATTGGTAACACGAGCAACAGAGAATGCCAAGAGTGTGCAAAGCAGTAATCAAAGCAAAAGGTGGCTACGTTGAAGAACTTAGAATATAAGACATATTTTCAGTTGTTTCACACTTTTTTGTTAATTATATAATTCCACATGTGTTAATTCATAGTTTTGATGCCTTCAGAGTGAATCTACAATTTTCATAGTCATGAAAATAAAGAGAACTCTTTGAATGAGAAGGTGTGTCCAAACTTTTGGTCTGTACTATATACAGTTGTGGCCAAAAGTATTGACACCCCTGCAATTTTGTCAGATAATACTCAGTTTCTTCCTGAAAATGATTGCAATCACAAATTCTTTGGTATTATTATCTTCATTTAATTTGTCTTAAATAAAAAAAACACAAAAGAGAATGAAGCAAAAAGCAAAACATTGATCATTTCACACAAAACTCCAAAAATGGGCCAGACAAAATAATAAATTTTAATTATAATAAATTTTATTTCTATAGCGCCGACATATTCTGCAGCACTTTACATTTCGGAGGGGATTTGTACAGACAATAGACATTACAGCATAACAATAATCACATAGATTATAACAAATACCAAGAGGAATGAGGGCCCTGCTCGCAAGCTTACAATCTATGAGGCAAAAGTATTGGCACCCTCAGCCTAATACTTGGTTGCACAACCTTTAGCCAAAATGGCTGCGACCAACCGCTTCCGGTAGCCATCAATGAGTTTCTTACAATGCTCTGCTGGAATTTTAGACCATTCTTTGGCAAACTGCTCCAGGTCCCTGATATTAGAAGGGTGCCTTCTCCAAACTGCCATTTTTAGATCTCTCCACAGGTGTTCTATGGGATTCAGGTCTGGACTCATTGCTGGCCACCTTAGAAGTCTTCAGTGCTTTCTCTCAAACCATTTTCTAGTGCTTTTTGAAGTGTGTTTTGGGTCATTGTCCTGCTGGAAGACCCATGACCTCTGAGGGAGACCCAGCTTTCTCACACTGGGCCCTACATTATGCTGCAAAATTTGTTGGTAGTCTTCAGACTTCATAATGCCATGCACACGGTCAAGCAGTCCAGTGCCAGAGGCAGCAAAGCAACCCCAAAACATCAGGGAACCTCCGCCATGTTTGACTGTAGGGACCGTGTTTTTTTTCTTTGAGTGCCTCTTTTTTTCTCCTGTAAACTCTATGTTGATGCCTTTGCCAAAAAAGCTCTACTTTTGTCTCATCTGACCAGAGAACATTCTTCCAAAACGTTTTAGGCTTTTTCAGGTAAGTTTTGGCAAACTCCAGCCTGGCTTTTTTATGTCTCGGGGTAAGAAGTGGGGTCTTCCTGGGTCTCCTACCATACAGTCCCTTTTCATTCAGATGCCAACGGATAGTACGGGTTGACACTGTTGTACCCTCGGACTACAGGGCAGCTTGAACTTGTTTGGATGTTAGTCGAGGTTCTTTATCCAACATCCGCATAATCTTGCATTGAAATCTCTTGTCAATTTTTCTTTTCCGTCCACATCTAGGGAGGTTAGCCACAGTGCCATGGGCTTTAAACTTCTTGCTGACACTGCACACTGTAGACACAGGAACATTCAGGTCTTTGGAGATGGACTTGTAGCCTTGAGATTGCTCATGCTTCCTCACAATTTGGTTTCTCAAGTCCTCAGACAGTTCTTTGGTCTTCTTTCGTTTCTCCATGCTCAATGTGGTACACACAAGGACACAGGACAGAGGTTGAGTCAACACCTGTTAGGTGACACAGGTAAGTTACAGGTGCTGTTAATTACACAAATTAGAGAAGCATCACATTATTTTTCAAACAGTGCCAATACTTTTGTCCACCCTCTTTGTTATGTTTGGTGTGGAATTATATCCAATTTGGCTTTAGGACAATTGTTTCTGTGTTTTTTCATTTAAGACAAATTAAATGAAGATAATAATACCAAAGAATTTGTGTTTGCAATAATTTTCAGGAAGAAACTGAGTATTATCTGACAAAATTGCAGGGGTGTCAATCCTTTTGGCCACAACTGTATATATGTGTGTGTGTGTGTGTGTGTATATATATATATATATATATATATATATATATACACTCACTGGCCACTTTATTAGGTACACCTGTCCAACTGTGTGTTAAGACTTAATTTCTAATCAGCCAATCACATGGCGGCAACTCAGTGCATTTAGGCATGTAGACATGGTCAAGACAATCTCCTGCAGTTCAAACCGAGCATCAGTATGGGGAAGAAAGGTGATTTGAGTGCCTTTGAACGTGGCATGATTGTTGGTGCCAGAAGGGCTGGTCTGAGAATTTCAGAAACTGCTGATCTACTGGGATTTTCACGCACAACCATCTCTAGGGTTTACAGAGAATGGTCCGAAAAAGAAAAAAAATCCAGTGAGCGGCAGTTCTGTGGCCGGAAATGCCATGTTGATGCCAGAGGTCAGAGGAGAATGGGCAGACTGGTTCGAGCTGATAGAAAGGCAACAGTGACTCAAATTGCCACCCGTTACAACCAAGGTAGGCAGAAGAGCATCTCTGAACGCACAGTGCGTCGAACTTTGAGGCAGATGGGCTACAGCAGCAGAAGACCACACTGGGTACCACTCCTCTCAGCTAAGAACAGGAAACTGAGGCTACAATTTGCACAAGCTCATCGAAATTGGACAGTAGAAGATTGGAAAAACGTTGCCTGGTCTGATGAGTCTCGATTTCTGCTGCGACATTCGGATGGTAGGGTCAGAATTTGGCGTAAACAACATGAAAGCATGGATCCATCCTGCCTTGTATCAACGGTTCAGGCTGGTGGTGGTGGTGTCATGGTGTGGGGAATTTTTTCTGGGCACTCTTTGGGCCCCTTGGTACCAATTGAGCATCGTTGCAACGCCACAGCCTACCTGAGTATTGTTGCTGACCATGTCCATCCCTTTATGACCACAATGTACCCAACATCTGATGGCTACTTTCAGCAGGATAATGCGCCATGTCATAAAGCTCGAATCATCTCAGATTGGTTTCTTGAACATGACAATGAGTTTACTGTACTCAAATGGCCTCCTCAGTCACCAGATCTCAATCCAATAGAGCATCTTTGGGATGTGGTGGAACGGGAGATTCGCATCAGGGATGTGCAGCCGACAAATCTGCGCCAACTGTGTGATGCCATCATGTCAATATGGTCCAAAATCTCTGAGGAATGCTTCCAGCACCTTGTTGAATCTCTGCCACGAAGAATTGAGGCAGTTCTGAAGGCAAAAGGGGGTCCAACCCCTTACTAGCATGGTGTACCTAATAAAGTGGCCAGTGAGTGTGTATATATATATATATATATATATATATATATATATATATTACATAATCAGGGCTAACCAGGGCTTCTGGGGAACACCCACTGGTAAGCAGGGGCACCATTGTCATTCCCTATGGTGCCAACCTCCGCGGCTAGGCAGTAGCAGCTTTGTTTAGATATGGGATAGGGTAAGGTAGTGACTGTATGTTATTCAGCAACATCATTGTTTACATCTGTTTATATACATCCACAACAAGCCATTCAGCTTGTAATTTTGCTATGTCATGGTCTGTATGGAAATTGTTGTCTAGTGCTTCAGAGAGTAATGCTCTTGGCCTCTCTCTGGCTGTGGGATGGCTTTAAATAGCCTCTTTTTGGTTCTTTCTGTTGTCGGTGATACTTTTGACCTCGGCTGAGTTCCTGATCCCCGTGTATTTGAGGATACTGTCTGCCTGTGTGTGAATGTTTGTGTATGACCCGGTCCGTTCCTGTTTGTGAGTTTGCTACTTGATTCTGTACTTTCTTAGTCTCTCGGTTTTGACCTCTGCTTGTCCCTGACCTTCCGCTTTGTGTTTCCCGTCTGATACCTTGCTGCTATATCCGGCTTTCTGACCCTGGATTGTTATTGATCATGTCTCTGTCTGTTTCCGTCCATACTGTGTCGTCTCCTGGATGACCCGCGTCTTTCTGGCATCCTCCTGGACTTCTCTAGCCCGAGCTCTAATCCCTGGAGTCTGGGCCTTGTTTCCGCCCCTGACACTCCCTTTGCGGTCATGTGCTTCATAACCTCTTTACCTGAAACACGCTTCTCCACCGCGGCTGTCCCGTTCCTCTAGAATATCTGGGCACCATCTGCTCAACTCAGGACACGCGCACTGACTTGGTAAGTAAGGGCAGTGCGGTGTCCTTTACATGCTAGTTTTAAGTATATCTATGTAGTTAGTCGAGTTTTTAATGCATATGTTTAATAAAGTTTTAACATTTTAATTTGAGGGGGAGAGTATCTCACAGTACTCTCCCTACACACACAATATGGTACCTTCCACCCCACTGACTACCCCACGACCGATTAATAAATACTCAGCCCCATTCTTGTTGCAGATAATAATGAACTAAGCACCTATGAGGTATTTACCACACAATAGCTTGATAAGCAGGGGCGTATCGTTCATAGCGGCAGCCCAGTGAGAATACGGATTACAGACAGAGAGCATAGCGGAGACAAAGAGCAGGTTATGGTCCTTTTCTCAGGCCAATAGGTCTAATTAAAGAGGATTAAGTTAAGTTAGGATTCCTTATCTTAGACCAGGATTTAAGCAAACAATTGTCTATATTAGAGAGGAAATGGCAGTGTCGTCAAACTGGCACATGAATTCTCCTATGGAGAGCTAAACATTTAGTGCCAAAGCAAGGAGTGTGTGGCCCTCATCGAATGGGCTTTGAGAGTACTATTGAGGAGTCATACCGCTGCACCTCAGCCAGTGAGGTCCTTACAAATCAACTGGGAGTAGCTCTGATGGCCCGTAGCAACACATCTCAGCCTGTATGTTTCCCACAGGGACAATGGGAATTCCCATAATGGTTTGCTGGACTTTTGTGGCTTGTAACAAAAGTTATGTACTGCCACATGTAACCGGAAAGTTCCTGACTGCATAATGCAGAGGAAACATTCATAAAGTGCTATGCCTGCTATCTGATGTATATAATTCTCATCAAGTTCTTAAGAAAAGTTTATTTTTGGACTTAGGTCTCCCTCATTCATCTCCATACCATCTGGTTCGGGCCTGCCAAGTACAACAACAGCATGTGGTCGTCAAGAGATATGACTACGACAAAATTATATATTTTTTTTCCTTTTGATGTTGGGGGCCCAATTACAGCTATTGCTGTTGGTCTTGTGCATTCCATTTACACCACTGTGTATAGATATTTCCTGTTGCTAAAACTGATTTTTTTTTTATGCCACCAATTTGTCACATACCCACTTCTCAGCACGTGACTTGGGGTTGCGCCTGTAAGGGTTAATCTATCTCCTCTCACTCGGTCCAGCATTCAACCTCTGTCCTATGCTGCAGTGGGAGCATAAATCACAGCCCGACACAGACCACACACTCCATTTCATACACGCTGCCACCACTCACTGAATACACGGGAGATGAGTCCCAGAAATATTACTACTACTATCTGCCAATCACCAGGATCATACACTCTAAGGCTATGAATTCTTTAGAGCATACAAGGTTCAAACTTATTAAAATTTGAAGCTTTACTAGAAAAGGTACAGTACTTACAATGAAAAGATATAAAAAATATGGAAATAAAAAGTGACATACAAATATGCAAAAACAGTGATAAAATAAAAGGGAGAAAACTTGCAGGGGTGCATTTATGTACATTTAATCGAAGTACATTTGATCAAAGTACTGACAGTTATACCATGGGACAATCTAACACTCATCTCTATTCTCTTCATACAGGTATTTAATTCATTCATGTCCTGCACTGAATCCTGCTTGTGTCAGCGATAGCTATTTATCTTAGCAAGCATATGAAATGGTATATCATAGAATCATAGAATCGTAGAGTTGGAAGGGACCTCCTGGGCCATCTGGTCCAACCCCCTGCTCAAAGCAGGATTCGCTAAATCATCCCAGTCAGATGTCTGTCCAGCCTCTGTTTGAAGACTTCCATTGAAGGAGAACTCACCACTTCTCGTGGCAGCCTGTTCCACTCATTGATCACTCTAACTGTCAAAAAGTTTTTTCTAATATCTAATCTGTGTCTCCTCCCCTTCAGTTTCATCCCATTGCTTCTAGTCTTTCCTTGTGCAAATGAGAATAAAGTTGATCCTTCTACAATGTGACAGCTCTTTAGATATTTGTAGACAGCTATTAAGTCTCCTCTCAGTCTTCTCTTTTGCAAACTAAACATTCCCAAATCCTGCAACCTTTCCTCATAAGACAGGGTTTGCAGACCGGTCACCATTCTGGTCGCTCTTTTCTGAACTTGCTCCAGTTTGTTGATGTCTTTTTTAAAATGTGGTGCCCAAAACTGGACACAATATTCCAGATGAGGTCTGACCAAAGAGGAGTAGAGGGAAATAATGACTTCACGTGATCTAGACTGTATGCTTCTGTTAATACATCCTAGAATTGCATTTGCCTTTTTTGCTGCTGCATCACACTGTTGACTCATATTCAGTCTGTGATCTATTAGTATACCCAAGTCTTTTTCACATGTGCTGTCACTTAGCCCTATTCCTCCCATTCTATATATGCTTTTTTCATTTTTATTGCCCAGATGTAGTACTTTGCATTTCTCCCTGTTAAAAACCATTCTGTTAGTTGCTGCCCACTTCTCCAGTTTATTTAAATCTTTTTGAATCCTCTCTCTCTCTTCTCTAGTATTAGCTATCCCTCCTAGCTTTGTGTCATCAGCAAATTTAATCAGTTTACCCTCAATTCCTTCATCTAAATCGTTGATAAAGATGTTGAACAATACAGGCCCCAGGACAGAGCCCTGTGGTACCCCACTTGAGACATTCTTCCAACTGGATGTGCAGCCATTTACGACCACTCTTTGGGTCCGATCACTAAGCCAGTTATGAATCCACCTAACAGTTGCCTTGTCCATTCCATACTTAGTCATTTTTTCAATAAGGATTGTATGAGAGACTTTGTCAAATGCTTTGCTGAAGTCAAGATATACTATATCTACAGCATTTCCTTGATCCACCCAATCAGTGATACCGTCATAGAAGGAAATTAAGTTAGTCTGACATGACTTATTAGTTACAAACCCATGCTGACTCTGTTTAATCACTTCATTCTTATCCAGGTATTGACATACATGTTGTTTAATAATTTGTTCAAAGATCTTTCCTGGTATAGAAGTCAGACTCACCGGCCTATAGTTCCCTGGCTCCACCTTCTTCCCCTTTTTGAAGATAGGAACAACAACTATTTCAACTTATTTCAACTTATTCTGCTTGTCCCCTTAAGCTGTGAGGTCAAGTAACTTTTTCAAAGTGGTTTATGATCCATGTAGGCCTGGACACTTGCTTATCTGTTCACTACATTTTTGAGTCCTACTGTCTCAACTTTGTTTTATTGCTAACATGAAAAAAAAAGTGAGAGATCTTAGAACTAGCCTATATATTCATGGAGGGATGCATTTATGTACATTTAATCGAAGTACATTTGATCAAAGTACTGGCAGTTATACTATGGCAGACAGGGCAGGAGACAGGTAAGACAATTAAATAAATCTACTCTATATACTTGTGTATAAGCTGACCCGTGTATAAGCTGACACCCCCTTATTTTGCCACAAAAAACTGGGAAAACTTATTGATTCGTGTATACACCGTGTGCAGAATTATTAGGAAAGTTGTATTTGAGAGGATTCTTTTTATTATTGATGAATAACAACTATGTTCTCAATCAACCCAAAAGACTCATAGATATCAAAGCTTAATATTTTTGGAAGTTGGAGTGTTTTTTTTTTTTTAGATTTGGCTATCTTAGGAGGATATCTGTTTGTGCAGGTAACTATTACAGTGCATAATTATTAGGCAACTTAATAAAAACCAAATATATACCCATCTCACTTGTTTATTTTCACCAGGTAAACCAATAGAGCAACACAAAATTTAGAAATAAACATTTCTGACATTCAAAAACAAAACAAAAAAAAATCAGTGACCAATATAGCCACCTTTCTTTACGATGACACTCAAAAGCCTTCCATCCATAGATTCTGTCAGTTGCTTGATCTGTTTACGATCAACATTGCGTGCCGCAGCCACCACAGTCTCCCACTCCCTGTAGATCTCACATTTTATGAGGGACCACAGGTTCTCTATGGGGTTCAGATCAGGTGAGCAAGGGGACCATGTCATTATTTTTTCTTCTTTTAGACCTTTACTGGCCAGCCACACTGTGGAGTATTTGGATGCATGTGATGGAGCATTGTCCTGCATGAAAATCATGTTTTTCTTGAACGATACTGACTTCTTCCTGTACCACTGCTTGAAGAAGGTGTCTTCCAGAAACTGCCAGAAGGTCTGGGAGTTGAGCTTCACTTCATCCTCAACCCAAAAAGGTCCCACAAGTTCATCTTTGATGATACCAGCCCATACCAGTACCCCACCTCTACCTTGCTGGCGTCTGAGTCGGAGTGGAGCTCTCTGCCTTTTACTGATCCAGCCTTTGGCCCATCCATCTGGCCAATCAAGAGTCGCTCTCATTTCACCAGTCCATAAAACCTTAGAAAAATCAGTCTTAAGATATTTCTTGGCCCAGTCTTGACGTTTTATCTTATGTTTCTTGTTGAAAGGTGGTCGTTTTTCAGCCTTCCTTAGCTTGGCCATGTCCCTGAGTATGGCACACCTTGAGCTTTTTGATACTCCAGTAACGATGCAGCTCTGAAATATGGCAAAACTGGTGGCAAATGGCATCTTGGCAGCTTCACGCTTGATTTTCCTCAATTCATGGGCAGTTATTTTGCGCCTTTTTCATCAACACGCTTCTTGCAACCCTGTTGGATATTTGCCATGAAACGCTTGATTGTTCGGTGATCACGCTTCAAAAGTTTGGCAATTTCAAGACTGCTGCATCCCTCTGCAAGACATCTCACAATTTTTGACTTTTCAGAGTCCGTCAAATCTTTCTTCGGACCCATTTTGCCAAAGGAAAGGAAGTTGCCTAATAATTAAGCACACCTTATATAGGGTGTTGATGTCATTAGACCACACCCCTCCTCATTAGAGCTGCAAATCACCTGATTTACATAATTGGCTGTTGGCTTTCAAGCCTATACAGTTTGGAGTAGGACAACATGTATAAAAAGGATGATGTGATCAAAATACTCATTTGCCTAATAATTCTGCACACAGTGTAAGCCTAGGGTGGAAAATGCAGCAGCTACTAGTAAATTTAAAAAATAAAAATAGATACCAATAAAAGTAAAATTAATTGAGACATCAGTGGGTTAAATGTTTTTGAATATCCATATTGAATAAGGAGCCCCATATTATTCTCCATACAGTTCATGATGGGCCCCATAAGATGCTCCATACAAAATACACCCCATAGAATGCTGCACAAAGGTTAATAATGCCTCCATAAGATGCTCCATAGAATAATATGCCCCATATGCTGCCCATAAGATGCTCCATAGATTAAGCCCCCATAAAATGCTCCATAGATTATGCCCCATAAGATGCTCCATAGATTATTCCCCCATAAAATGCTCCATAGATTATTCCCCCATAAGATGCTCCATAGATAATGCTCCATAGATTATGCCCCCATAAGATGCTCCATAGATTATGCCCCCATAAGATGCTCCATAGATTATGCCCCCATAAGATGCTCCATAGATTATGCCCCCATAAGATGCTCCATAGATTATGCCCCCATAAGATGCTCCATAGATTATGCCCCCATAAGATGCTCCATAGATTATGCCCCCAGGAAATGCTCCATAGATTATGCCCCTTATGATGCTCCATAGATTATGCCCTCATATGCTGCCCCATAGATTATGCCCCCATATGCTGCCCCGTAGAATATGCCCCCATATGCTGCCCCGTAGAATATGCCCCCATATGATGCTCCATAGATTATGCCCCCATATGCTGCCCCATAGAATATGCCCCCATATGCTGCCCCATAGAATATGCCCCCATTTTCTGCTCCATAGATTATGCCCTCATATACTGCTCCATAGATTATGCCCCCATATGCTGCTCCATAGATTATGCCCCCTTATGCTGCTCCGTAGACAATCCCCCTATATGCTGCCCCATAGAATATGCCCCCATATACTGCCCCCATATGCTGCCCCATAGAATATGCCCCCATATGCTGCCCCATAGAATATGCCCCCATATGCTGCCCCATAGAATATGCCCCCATATGCTGCCCCATAGAATATGCCCCCATATGCTGCCCCATAGAATATGCCCCCATATGCTGCTCCATAGAATATGCCCCCATATGCTGCTCCATAGATTATGCCCCCTATGCTGCCCCATAGACTATGCCCCCATATGCTGCCCATAGAATATGCCCCCATATGCCGCCCCCATATGCTGCTCCATAGACTATGCCCCCATATGCTGCCCCCATAAGATGCTCCATATATTATGCCCCATATGCTGCCCCATAGAATATTCCCCCATATGCTGCTCCATAGAATATGCTCCCATATGCTGCCCCCATAAGATGCTCCATATATTATGCCCCAATATGCTGCCCCATAGAATGTACCCCCATATGCTGCTCCATAGAATATGTCCCCATATGCTGCCCTATAAGATGCTCCATATATTATGCCCCTATATGCTGCTGCAAAAAAAAAATAAAATGCCATACTCACCTCTCCTGCTCAGGACCCAGCACCTGAGATATTCACCTGTCCGGGGTCCATCACTTCTCACCGCTGTCTGCCCTTCCTGTGTCAGTGACTGTCCAGCCAGCAAAGGGCGCAGCGCGCACTAACCACATCATCGTGCCCTCTGCTGCCTAAACGTCGCTAACACAGGACGCAGCAAGACAGCGGTGGGCAGCGATGGAACCGGGACAGGTGAATATCGCTATACTTACCCCCTCCTAGCGCGGTTTCTGCAGCCCCGCTTCTCCACGGTCTCCCTTCCTGCCTTGACCGGTCACGTGATACCGCTCATTACACTCATGAATATGCGCATATTCATAAGTTTAATGAGCGGTGCCACATGACCTCTGAAGGCAGGAAGGGAGACCGTGGAGAAGCGGGGGGGCTGCAGAGACCGCGCCGGGGGGGTGAGCATGATCTCTGACACCCCTGCTCTCCCGCCGACCCCCTCAAGTATATGACTCGTGTATAAGCCAAGAGGGGGACTTTCAGCCCCAAAAAATGGGCTGAAAATCTCATCTTATACACAAGTATATACGGTATTCCCAGTATACTTGGATTACAACAAATTTTCACCATATGCATTTGTATAATTTATATCCTGGCTACTGCATTCACTCACATCCACCACCCTTGCATTAACTCTTTACACTCCATCCATATCGGCCCCTCTGTCCTTTCCTCTCCTATGTATAGCACTCAGGTTCTTTTCACATTGCTAAACGGCACAGATGCATTCAGTTGCACCATCCAACACAGAAATCGCTTAACCATCTGCTCACTCTTTCTATCCTCCTCCTACTCACAGGAGATATCTCTCCCAACCCCGGACCCCCATTTTATAGCAAGTCAAACCCCTCAACTTCTACACTGAGAAACCCCTCTAATCTTATTAATATTCCCTGCATGCCTTCTGTCTCTTTTAATTGTGCCCTTTGGAATTCTCGCTCAGTGTGTAATAAACTCTCCTTCATCCATGACTTCTTAATTTCTGATTCTCTTAACCTTCTGGCCCTTACTGAAACCTGGATTCAGCAGTCAGACATCACCGCTGCTGCTGCTCTCTCATATGGTGGACTACACTTCTCTCATACCCCTAGATCGGGCAACAGAGCAGGTGGAGGCGTTGTTCTGCTACTATCACCCAAATGTACTTTTTAGGTTATCCCTCAAGTACCTTCATTTGTCTTCCCTTCTTTTGAAGTCCATTCTGTCAGACTCTACATCCCCTTCTCCATGCGAGTGGCTGTGGTGTATTGTCCTCCGGGCCTCTCCCATCAGTTCCTGGACCACTTTGCCACCTGGCTTCAACATTTTCTCTGCTGTGACATCCCCACTCTCATTATGGGTGATTTCAACACCCCCATTGCTTTTCCCCTCTCCCCATCTGCTACTCACCTTTTATCTCTAGCCTCCTCCTTCGGCCTTTCGTAGCTTACTAACTCTCCTACGCATGAAGACGGAAACTCCTTCGACTTGATCTTCTCCAGACTCTGCTCAGTGGATGTTTTCACAAACTCCCCTCTGCGACCACAACCTTCTTTCATTCTCTATTAAGAACTGCCATCCCGCTCAGGTCACCGCCACTTTCCACACTTATAGAAACATACAGGCCATTAACACCCAGAAACTTATGACGAACTTGCAGTCATCTCCTCCCTCTCATGTCCTGAATCTGCACTGAAGCATTACAATGAAACACTCCACAGTGACCTGGATGAATCTGCACATCCTATACATAGAACTAGGCACAGATGGTGACAACCGTGGCACACGCTGCAAACACGTTTCCTGCAGCGGTATTCCAGGTGCGCCGAATGTCTGTGGAGAAAATCCAATCTACCCGAAGATTTTATCCATTATAAGTTTATGCTTAAAACATTCAACACTGCCCTTCACCTCTCTAAACAAACCTATTTCAACACCCTCATCACCTCACTATCCAATAACCCAAAACGTCTCTTTGACACTTTTCATTCCCTACTCAACCCAAGAGTGCAGGCCCCAACCACGGATCTCCACACTGATGATCTGGCCAATTATTTCAAAGAAAAAATTGACCATATCAGACAGGAAATCATCTCCCAGTCCCCTCATACCATGCACTGTCCTCCCTCCCTCACTGTATCTAGCTCACTCTCTGATTTTGAACCAGTCACAAAAGACGTAATCAGGCTCCTTGCAGCTTCTCGCCCAACCACTTGCACCAGTGACCCCATTCCGTCACATCTCCTCCAGTGCCTTTCCTCTCCTGTCATCACTCAACTAACAAAAATATTCAACCTCTCTCTCTTCTGGTATCTTTCCCTCCTCATTTAAGCATGCCATCATACATCCATTACTTTAAAAAAATCCATCGACCAAAACTGTGCCGCTAACTATAGACCTGCCTCTAATCTTCCCTTCATCTCTAAACTCCTGGAACGCTTGGTCCACTCCCTTCTTATCCACTATCTCTCAGATAACTCTCTTCTCGACCCTCTACAGTCCGGTTTCCGCTCTTTACACTCTACTGAAACTGCCCTCACTAAAGTCTCTAATCTACTAACGGCTAAATCTAATGGTCACTACTCCATGCTAATTCTCTTGGATCTCTCCGCAGCATTCGACACTGTGGATTATCAGCTCCTCCTCACTATGCTCCGCTCCATCGGCCTCAAGGACACCGTTCTCTCCTGGTTCCCCACCTATCTCTCTGATTGCTCCTTCACTGTATCTTTTGCAGGCTCCTCCTCCTCTCATCTTCCCCTTACTGTTGGGGTTACTTAAGGATCAATCCTAGGCCCCCTCCTCTTCTCTTTGTTTGTCCAATAGGGGCATTATACAATCAGTTGATTTGGTTTCCAGTACCATCTCTATGCTGATGACACCCAATTATTCACTTCTCCTGATATCACACCTGCCTTTTTAGGAAACACCAGTGATTGTCTTACCGCTGTCTCTAACATCATGTACTCCCTCTATCTGAAATTGAACCTGTCAAAAACTGAACTCGTGTTTCCTCCCTCTACTACCTACCTATCTCTACCTGGGGAGTAATGGTTCCACCATTACTCCCCAGCAACATGCCCGCTGTCTTGGGTTTATACTTGATTCCGAGCTTTCATTCACCCCCCACATCTGATCACTGGCTCACTCTTATCTGCACCTCAAAAACATTTCTAGAATTCAACCTTTTCTTAGTTTCAACTCTGCAAAAACTCTTACTGTTTCTCTTATTAATTCTCGTCTGGACTATTGTAACTCTCTACTAATCGATCTCCCTCTTACTAAACTCTTCCCTCTCCAATCTGTCTTGAATACTGCAGCCAGGATCATATTCCTCACCAATCGTTATACCGATGCCTCTACCTTGTGCCAGTCATTACACTGGTTACTCATCCACGCCAAAATCCAGTACAAACTTATTACCCTCACCCACAAAGCACTCCATTGCTCAGCACCACCCTACATCTCCTCCCTCATCTAAGTGTACCACTATCGGTGCTCTCCGTTCTGCTAATGATCTGAGGTTAACATCCTCAAAAATCAGAACCTCCCACTCCCATCTCCAAGACTTTTCACGTGCTGCGCCAATTCTTTGGAATGCACTACCCAGGTTAATACGATTAATCCCCAATCTCCACAGTTTTAAGTGTGCCCTAAAAACGCATTTGTTCAGACTGGCCTAACGCCTTCAACGCATTAACCTAACTATCCCTGTGTGACCCATTCAAAATTTTTACCGTAACCAGGTTCCTCGCATCATGTTCTCACATGCTTTATGCATTTAATAGCCCTCAGTGTCATTACTGCTACATACTTAGGCCGATAACCGGTTCATGCAGCGTTACATGAACACCCGATTCTTACACTATGGCTGGTCCAAATAACGAAAGCAGTTGTTACCATCCACCTTTCGTGTCTCTCATTTTTTCCTCATAGATTGTAAGCTTGCGAGCAGGGCCCTCATTCCTCTTGGTATCTGTTTTGATCTGTATTTGTTTTGCTGTAATGTCTATTGTCTGTACAAGTCCCCTCTATAATGTAAAGTGCTGCAGAATATGTTGGCGCTATAGAAATAAAACTATTATTATATTATTATTTCTTAAAAGCCTATCATCAGTGCGATCATAAACATACAAGCCTCTGATGGCTCCGGTGATGCACTGTACTACTGTAGTGCTGTGTATCATCACTGCCTGTCAGTGTAATACTAACGGCCCCATATATATGAGATAAGTGTTGGCTGATCGGTCATTTGGCAGATGACTATCTCTCCTGACTCCCCCATACACACAAATATTCCAGCTTTCCTGTGGTCTGTACGAGAGAGTCGCCTCCAGACTCCTCTAGCGGAGGATTATCTACAGGAAGAACAAGTGGATTAACCTCTGAAATTCAGGATGCGAGATCCTTTTCTGCCCTGACGTAATCTGTCGGGAGAACCCCAAATACAGTATATTTGCCTAAACCCCCTGAAATCAGTGCTTTCATGCAACTTTAGTCTAATGTGTATGGGGGGTTAAAGGTAACTTATTAGAGGCTGCCTCTGGCTCGGCCTAACAGACCTTCATACATCGCAGGCCCAGACACCATTATTAGGCATGTAAGTATCGTAGTAACTGGACCACCCATAATACTGAGTACTTGTGGGCAGGGGGCATTCAGCCAAACTCTGTCGTACCTTCTTAGATGCCATGTTTGCTTTTCAGAGAAGCAAATGGTTAAACTGCCATTTTTTTTGTTGCAGCCGCACCTGTACAGTCCCTGTAGTGTACCTCTATGTTCTGCTGCCCTAAAGAGTTAATTTTTTTTTAAACAAATGTTTAACATCTTAAAAAAATTAGCAAAATGTGTCTTCTGCTATTTTAGTTTTTCTTCTTTTTACAAGAAATGTTGAGGCCAATTTTCTTTTGACACATTTTAATATCTGAATTAACACAGTCCAAAATACATATGTGATGAGCAAAAAAGAACGTCTATTCATGAAATATACAAACACAACCACCAGAAATGAAGCTGGAGGAAAAAACGCTGCGTAGCCAAAAAAAATTTTTTTAAAGCAAAAAAACCTTTATTGATGAAATATAGTTAAAAGATATGATATATTAAATGCAAATGCTAATCAAGCTTGCGGAACTCGACAGAGTGCAAAACACCGGAATGAATCATGCAAATGAGTAATGGCAATGAAGCACACCTGTAGTTCAGACCAGAGAAACAAAAAAGTTTTTTAGAAAAAAGTTTTGATACTTGAAATTAATGAATACACATATTATCCACATATTAAAGTGCATAGTGCAAAAAAATCATTTAAACAGTGAAAAAATATTAAATCTCACATAATGAAAAAATATAATTAGAACCGATATCTGGCACCTGTCATTTGACAGAGGGTATTATACTTATGTGCACGCAAGCAATTCATTTCAGATACACATTCATTTGCACTACATTATTTGGTTGCTGCTTTTTCATTTCTTTTGGTTTATGGTATCTCATTATTGTTATTTATGTGCACGCAAGCACTTTATTGTAGGAGATATATCCTTTACCTAGAATTCATTGAAGGCTCTGCAGCATTTTGGATTAACCTACACATGTTATAATCTGCAGTTCAGGTGCCAGATATCTGTTCTAATTATATTTTTTTTCATTATGTGAGATTTAATATTTTTTCACTGTTTAAATTATTTTTTTTTGCACTATGCACTTTAATATGTGGATAATATGTGTATTCATTAATTTCATGTATCAAAACTTTTTTCTAAAAAACTTTTTTGATTCTCTGGTCTGAACTACAGGTGTGCTTCTTTGCCATTACTCATTTGCATGATTCATTCCAGTGTTTTGCACTCTTTTGAGTTCCGCAAGCTTGATTAGCCTTTGTATTTAATATATTATATTTTTTAACTATATTTCATCAATAAAGATTTATTATCTTTAAAAAAAATTTTTGGCTACGCAACGTTTTTTCCTCCAGCTTCAATACTGGTGGTTGTGTTTGTACATTTTAATATCTGCCTTTTTTCTGGTGTATTTCTTGAAATATAGGAAAGCCTAAGGCAGAAATATACCCTATAAAACACTGTACATGGAGGATTTGGGATCAGATCATTTCTGTCCACGGTGTTTGTGGAAACAAAGAAGCTTTTATAAAAGCCTCAGGCTGAGTTCACACGTGGCGTTTTTTTCGCGTTTCCCCGGCGGTTTTAACCGCGCAATTTTGCCGCGAAAACGCGAAAAATAAGCATTCCATGCATTCCTATGGGATTCCGCAATGCTGTGCTAATGCTGCGGTTTTTACCGCGGCGGTATCGCTTCGCGGTAAAAAACGCAGCATGCTCATTAATTTTGCGGAATCGCAGCGATCCCGCACCCATAGGAATGTATTGTTCCGCTTACTTCCCGCATGTGGCTGTGCCCACCATGCAGAAAGTAAGCAGAACATTTGCGGATGGTACCCACGGTCCGGAGGAGAGGAGACTGTCCTCCGGGCTTTGGGTACCATATCCCTGTAAAAAATAGAATTTAAAATAAAAAATATTGTTATTCTCACCTTCCGATGTCCCGCGCAGCCTTCCCGCCTCTCTCCACGCTCTCGTTCCCAGTAATCCTTTGCGAAAATGCCCGCAATGGCGTCCGTTCTCGCGGGATCGCGAAGTCTCGCGGTCATTCGCGCGACATCATTGCGAATTACCGCGAGACGTCGTGATCCCGCGAGAACGGACGCCATCGCGGGTGTGAAGATCTAGAGTTGTGGGTGTTAGTAATCACCTAGGCAGGTTAACGATGCAACAAGTTTTATTTGTATCCATACAAGCATTTCAGTAAGTCCAGGTAGATGACTCCAATGAAATGCCCCCAGTCCACGGGATCAGCAACAAGTCAGTAAAAATAGTCCATGGGATAATTCCTAGGGGAATATAGATCTCACGACCGAAGCCCAAGAAAACTTAGTTCCAAGTTCGATAGTCCATTCATGGAGCGGCCTTAACTCTGCTCCTTTCGCTTCAGATCCCCAGGCCAGTCTGGAGTGGTGTGAACCCAAGTGGCCCCCCTGCCGAGAGAAAGAAAGGCACATATTCCCCCACCAGATAAGGTCATTGCATGTAAATACAACATAAATTGAGGTAACTAGTCATCTGTGCTGGGAAAGTATTTCAGTTCCTCACAGCGGGCATTTTCGCAAAGGATTACTGGGAACGGCTGCGCGGGACGTCGGAAGGTACGAACAACACCATTTTTTTTTTTTTTTTTTTTACATTCTGTCTTTTACTATTGATGCTGCATAGGCGGCCTCAGTAGTAAAAAGTTGGTCACACTTGTCAAACACTGTGTTTGACGAGTGTGACCAACCTGTCAATCAGTTCTCCAAGCGATGCTACAGATCGCTTGGAAAACGCTAGCATTCTGCAAGCTAATTACGCTTGCAAAATGCTAGTTTTTCCGCGGGAATTTAAAATGCGATTTTCCCGCGGAATGGAATTCCGGAATTCTCGCGGTAATTTCCGCGAGAGTTCCGTTACGTGTGCACATAGCCTCAAACTTCTTTGTGTGAATCAGACCTGAGATCTAAGGTGATAGAAGATTACAGCCGGGGAAGACGGGAAGCGTTCATATAGACGGCCGGTGGTGATGGAGTCAGTGACCGACTCTGGCCAAATATGTTTCTAGAGCCGTAGTAGAAGATGAAGATGTCGTCCTCATCATGAAGTAGTTATTCCTCATGTCCCGTGTAATGAATATCTCCTGCAGTATTGTTAATGCCGATACCAGTGTCGGTAAATGAGACGAGAATTAGCGTTATGGAAGATGAGTCTATGAGAAACATATTCCGCTGCCGACTCCGAGGAAGAAACTGCTTGTTGTCTGTGGCCTAAATATATAGGATTTATTACCAGATGTAAAGAAGAAAACTAAATGCTGTAAAATAATAAATCTCCTCTTATGTTTCTCTTATCTCCAGAAATTGTATTATTACACAGGATTCTTATGATGATACATCGACTCATCATCCTCTTCTTTTTCAGGTCTCTACAATATCAGATCCTCTCAGTGAAGATCTTCTATATAAGAGAATTGTCCTAATTTACTCATCAAAGATGGATATGGACGGAGACAAGATGGCGGAGAGAATATTACACCTCACCCTAGAGATCCTCTTCCGGATTACTGGAGAGGTGAGAGATTCTGATGACGTCACATTACATCATTCTTTTCTATGGGAATAACAGATGGACAGAACTGGAGAGGTGAGGACTCTGGAAATGTCTGTAGTGAGATTTATTAATGTGTCTCTCCATAACCAGGATTACACAGTAGTGAAGAAGACCTCTAGTGAGCGCTGTCAGGACCCTGTGTCTGGGTTTAGTGGTCTTCCTCATCTTTCAATCAAGGGACCTCCACCTCACCCCTTGATACGTGATTATATCGACGACCAGAAGATCGTAGAACTTGCCTATAAGATGATTGAGCTGCTGACTGGAGAGGTGACACTGCTGGGAATGCTGGGACATTATACAGTAATGCTATGAAGGGATCGGGGGATGACAGTATCCTTGTATGCGTCAGGTTCCTATAAGGTGTCAGGATGTCGCTGTCTATTTCTCCATGGAGGAATGGGAGTGTTTAGAAGGACACAAAGATGTGTACAAAGACATCATGATGGAGGTTCCCCAGCTACTCGCATCACCAGGTAATAGACAAGACTAAATTACACACGGTCTGTAATTATCTGTATGTAAAGAATGAATTCAGTCCCTGTATGTGTTTCCTCCAGTTCTATCCAGTAAGAGGACAACACCAGAGAGATGTCCACGTCCTCTTCTTCCACAGGACTGTAAACAAGAAGATCCCAATGTTCCTCAGGAACATCAGGTAGATGGAGACAAGGTGTCATGAGATGTCTCCTATGATATTTAAACAGCTGTTGAAGGTCTTGTGTTCAGTCTTGTTTTGTCCATCAGTATTATAAAGTCGTGGCGAAAACTGTTGGCATCGTTGAAATAGTTCCACAAAGTGAATTATTTCTCCCAGAAAATTATTGCAATTACACATGTTTTGATATACACTTTTATTTCCTTTGTGTGTATTGCAACAACACAAAAAAACTGAAAAAATGGCAAATTTTACATAATTTCTCACAAAATTCCCAAAAATGGGCTGGGCAAAATTATTTGCATCGTCAACTTAGTATTTGCTTGTACACCCTTAACTGCAATCAATCACTTCCTATAACCATCAACACGCTTCTTACAACTCTCAACTGGAGTTTTGGACCACTTTTCTGTTGCAACCTGCTACAGGTCTCATATTTGAAGAGCAATTGTAAGATCTCTGCACAGGTGTTCAATGCCATTTAGATCCGGGCTCATTTGCTGGCTACTTCAGACCTGTCCAGGGCCTTGTTTCCATCTATTTCTTAAGACTTCTTGAAGTATGTTTGGGGTCATTGTCATGCTGGAAGACCTATGACGCAAACCCAGTTTTCTGACACTGGGCTCTACATTGCAATCCAAAATCATTTGGTAATCTTCACATTTCATGATGACTTGCTCACAGTCAAAAAATCCAGTTCCAGAGACCCCAAAACATCTTGGAACCTCCATCATATTTGACTGTAGGTACTGTGTTCTTCTCTTTTTAGGCTTCATTCGTTTTTGATAAACAGTAGAATGATGTACTTGGCCAAAAAGCTCTACCTTTATCTCATCTGTTCACAACTGTGACGGACTCAGCTCCTGCTGAGCCCATTTTTTGAGTGGACCCTCTGGGTCGTGGCACCCACCCACCGAGGGCGAGCTGACCTTGTGAGAATCCACCCCCTATACAGGGAGTGTCAGGGGCAAGACCAAGGGGGTGAGCCACCACGACTGCTGGGACCAGACGGCCGGCTCAGGGGACACTAGACGAGTGTCTGACGACAAGCAGGAAGCAAGACGAGACTAGACGTAGGTGCAAGGTATCTTCATTAGAATAACACAAGATCACATACAGAGAACACAAGCAAAACGTGCAAGGTGCGCGCGTGGGCACGCCAAGGTCCATAACATGGTACGTGCCAGATGGCACGCCTAGGCACAGGTAATGGCAAGATGGCATCGGACTCCGGACTGCTGGCAAACCGACAGGGTCCAGGGATCAGGCTGCGGACGTCAGCTCCGGACATCAGGCCGTAGTCATCTGGTTCCGGACCTCTGGCAACGGTCGGCAGGTTCCGGGCATCCGGCAGGCAAACCAGGGTTCAGGCAAGGAGGCACGACAGATATCCAAGCAGGGTGCGTGTTTAGGGAACACGCCAAGGTCCAAGGCTAGGTGCGTGTGTAGGGGACACGCCAGGGTCCAAGGCTAGGTGCGTGTGTAGGGGACACACCAGGGTTCAAGACTAGGTGCAAGGCAAGGTGCGTGTGTAGGGGACACGCCAGGGTTCAAAGCGAGGTGCGTGTGTAGGGGACACGCCAAGGTTCGCAAACGAGACAGGGTGCGTGTGTAGCCACGCCAAAGCATAGAATAAGACAGTGCGTGTAGAGACACGCCAAGGTACAAGGTATAAGACAGAGTGCGTGTAGAGACACGCCAAGGTAGAAGACAGAGTGCGTGTAGAGACACGCCAAGGCACAAGACAGAGTGCGTGTAGAGACACGCCAAGGCACAAGACAGAGTGCGTGTAGAGACACGCCAAGGCACAAGACAGAGTGCGTGTAGAGACACGCCAAGGCACAAGACAGAGTGCGTGTAGAGACACGCCAAGGCACAAGACAGAGTGCGTGTAGAGACACGCCAAGGCACAAGACAGAGTGCGTGTAGAGACACGCCAAGGCACAAGACAGAGTGCGTGTAGAGACACGCCAAGGCACAAGACAGAGTGCGTGTAGAGACACGCCAAGGCACAAGACAGAGTGCGTGTAGAGACACGCCAAGGCACAAGACAGAGTGCGTGTAGAGACACGCCAGGGTTCAGATCAGGGTGCGTGCTAGGAGCCACGCCAGGGCACAAGGAAGGGCTGCGTGCTAGGAGCCACGCAGGGACGCACACCTCACTGGCCAATGCACACGGCTGTAACGCCAGCACGAGGCACGACTAAGGCACAGGAGGGGGCAAAGGAACCTTCGTGCTAGGAGCCACGCCAGGTTCAGGGCAGGGTGCGTGCTAGTAGCCACGCCAGGGTTCAAGGCAGGGTGCGTGCTAGGAGCCACGCCAGGGCACAAGGAAGGGCTGCATGCTAGGAGCCACGCAGGGGGCACGCCACACTGGCCAGTACACACGGCTGTACACAAACACGTGGCACTTACCACGGCACAGGAGACGGCCAAGGGGAACCCACGCCGGGGTTCAATGCAAGGACAAGGCAGGGAACAAGGCAAGGAATACAGGCAGAAACAGAGCTAGGTCAGAGAGAGGACAGAGTCTAGCAGCGGAGCGTAGGCAGAAGCCCAGAGCCGGGCCAAGGGAAGACCTTGGGACTAGACAAAGAAACGAGCACTAAGGAGAGGAGAAATGGTGCGTGTGCCAGGGAGCACTACAGAGCACCATAGGAGAGAGCGAGGCAGAGCAAGCAAAGACTGAGACCATAGGGAGGAACACAAAGCAAGGAATAGCAAGGCAGAGAACACAGGGAGGACTACAAGTCAAAGCATAGCAAAAGCAAGACATGGCAAAACAGGCGAGGCAGAGAACAAAGGAAGGACTACAAGCATAGCTAAGGCGAGACATAGCAAAACAGACTAAGACAAAGAACAGCAGAAGGACTACAAGGCAAAGCAAGGCAAAGACAAACATGGCACGAGAGACAACACAAGACATGGCACAAGACAAGAGGCGGAATACGAGCACGGAGCGTGTGCAGAGACGCACTACAGAGCAAAGTGCAAGGGCACAGAATAGAGGGAGCAACCCCACAGACCCAGAGCCTTGCAGGGAAGCAACACAATAATCAGGCCCTGAGCATAGGAAGAGGCGGCCTGATATAGGGCATAGCACCTCCTCCTCCAGGTCAGGACCAGGGGAGAACTTCCGGGATTCTAGACATGACGAGATGATAGCAGAACCAGACAGTGCAGGATCTTAGGAAACGTCACATGATCAGGGTTTCAGACATGACGAGATGATCACCGAACCAACCAGTGCAGGATCCTAGGAAGAACACATGATCCGGGATTCTAGACATGACGAGATGATTGCAGAACCAGACAGTGCAGGATCTTAAGAAACATCACATGATCAAGGACTCCAGACATGACGAGAAGATCACAGAAGGCAGAGCAGAAACGCAGGGATCCTGCAGCTCAGACATGAGGTGAGTCTGCACACAGCTCTAGCGAACATGCAGGACAGCAGACAAAACATGCGCATGCACATCGCTCCAGGAGTTCTTGAGACAAACAGACATGGCGGACGTGACAACAACACTCTATGACAGAAGTATTTTGGCTTACTCGCATACATTTTGACAAACTACAGTAGCTTTTTTATGTCTCTGAGTCAGCAGTGGGGTCCTCCTGTGTCTCATGCCATAATATTTAACATCATTAAATTGTTGAAGGATACTTTGCGTTGATGCACCTTGAGCCTGCAGAACAGTTTGAATTTCTTTGGAACTTGATTGGGACTGCTTATCCACCATCCGGACTATCGAGCGTTGCAACCTTTCATCAATTTTTCGCTGCCGACCACGTCCAAGAAGTTTAGCTACAGCTCCATGGGATGTTAACGTCTTGATTATGTTGCACACTATGGACAAAGGAAAATCAAAATCTCTGCAGATGGACTTGTAACTTTTAGATTGTAGATATTTTTCAACAATTTAGATTCTCAAGTCCTCACACAGTTCTCTTCTTCAGTTCTCCATGCTTAGTGTAGCACGCAAAGACACATAATGCAAAGAATAAGTCAACTTCTTTTTATCTGGTTTCAGGTATTCATATTGCCCACACCTGTTACTTGTCACAGGTAAGTTTAAATGAACATCACAAGCTTGAAATAAAGTTATTTACCCACAATTTTGGAAAGGTGTCAGCAATTTTATCCTGCCCATTTTGGGGGTTTTGTGTGAAATTCTGTCAAATTTGCTGTTTTCTTTCTTTTTGTGTTGTTCCAATACACACAAAATAAATGAACAATGTGTATAACAAAATATGTGTAATTGCAATAATTTTCTGTAACAAATACCGCATTTTATGCATTATAAGAATCACTTTTCTTCCCCCAAGTTTGGGGGGGAAATGGGGTGCGTCTTATACTGCGTATATACTGGTACTGTTGTTGCCCGCTGCTGCCCGGGATGTCTGCTGCCCGGGGTATCCGCCACTGCGGGGTGCTCTGCCGACATTTTGTGAAAGGCCAGAGCCCCCCCGCAGTTCCATGGTTTCCTCCTGTGCGGTGGAGCTGAAATCTCATCTCCCAAGATCTTGATGCCGAGATCTCCATCTGCGCATGTGCCTCCCCTGGCGGCCATCTTCCCGGAGTCTACCGTACAGGAGGAAACCACGGAACTGCGGGGGGCACTGGCCTTTCACGAAATGTCGGCAGAGCCCCCCGCAGAGTTCCCACCACAGTGGCAGACACTACTGGCAGCGGCGGAAAACAGAGGGGGCATCAGCAGCAGCGGCGGACACCCCGAGCAGCAGCGCCGGGCACCCCAGCAGCACCGCCAAGGACACCCGCAGCAGCGCACTGAACATCGGACCTCCCTCATCCCAGCCTGGGGCCTTCAGCATCACCCCACTCCTGCCTCCTCCAGCAGTAACCCTGGGACCCTGCTTCACCGCAGCCACCACCCCCGGTAAGCAAAAAGACACATGGATTATAAGAAGCACCACCATTTTATTAAAGATAAAATTTTTACTATTTTTCTCCTGAAAATTTGGGGTGCGTGTTATAATCCGGAGGGATTTATAATCTGAAAAATACGGTACTTCATTTTCTGCAACAATTTCAAGCAGGGCTGTGGAGTCGGAGTCGTGGAGTCTGAGTCGGTGCTCATTTTGGTGGAGTTGGAGTCGGTATAAAATGGACCGACTCCGACTCCTAAAATATATAATAAATTGGGTACAGTAGTTCAATGCAGAATGTGCTGAATATTTTTTCATAGGAATTTGGGAAAGTTATGAAATGCCCTATAAATGGCTGTTCTATTCCTGATCTAAGGCTACATTCACACACAGCATTTTTGCTGCATTTTTTGTGGATACGTTTTTCAGCTGCAAAAGCCGATCAGATTTTTAAAAAACCGCATCACCTGAAAGGTTTTTGAGCTCATAGATAATGTTTTCAATATCAAAAGCAGATTAGAAATCTGCTCTATATATCCATTTATCCATATCTGTCTCCATATCTTATCTGTACCAAAAAGAATGAAAGCTGGGTAGCACACAGACTAAAGGGGGTTTTACACATAGCGATATCGCTAAAAAGTCACTGATTTGTGACTGTGTGATACTTACCTCCGACCGGCTCCCCCGCGGTCCATCGCTGATCGGGCGGCTCCATTTCTTGTCGTCTGCTTCCTGCTGGGCTTCCTGCTGTGTAAGACGAGCGACACGTGGACGCGTGCGGGAGGACGTCTGGATCGCTGTGTGTGAAAGGTGAGTATTGTGCGCTGCGTCGCTGCTGCATCGCTGTGAGATCTTTCTGTGTGAAAGCTCACTAGCGATCATTTAGCGATGCACCAGCGATCCTGACCAGGTCGGATCGCTAAATGTAAAAGGGCCTTAACACTTCCTGCCAGGCAAAGAAGGAGGAAAGAGTGTCTCAAACATCATTAACAAGATATTTTGTAAGTGACAAAGTTACTGTAACAATGACAGCAGATGTGTCTAAAAGACAGCTCATACAGCTTGTTGTGAAGGACGGTGTACCATTAACATTATTTGCACGACCAGCTTTTACAGCGCTTAATGGAGAAATGGCCCCCAAACTTGGTGTTTCTCTGGAAAGAGAAAGTATTAGAAAATTAGTGATTGAAGAAGCCCTTAAACAAAAGGAAGATCTTAAAAAGACTCAAAAGACGCTTCATGTTTCTTAAAATGGATCCCCGCACACGTCACAGAGTGAACTATTTTGCCATCAATGTTCGATCTGTTTGTGACAACAAAAATTGTTACCAAGACACTGGCAGTAAAAGATACTAAAGCTCATCACAGCAGCCAGTTTCTCCAGGCCTTAGTGGAAAAAGTTCTGCAAGATTACGAACTCAAAAAAGAACAGGTTCTTGCTATTGTAACGGACAATGCTTCAAACATAAGTACAATTACACTGATGAATGAGAGTAATGAACAACAGCTAGAGGAACATTTAGGATTCAGTATGTTTGAGATGGAAGGCCACAGTGCTGTTCATGTAACTGAGGAACAAACAGATATTACTACTACAGAAGAACAGCAAAATTATACTGTAGAAATAGATGATCTTGTTGAAGCTGCTTCAAAACACTTTCCTATTCATCACATGCGCTGTGTTCTGCACACGCTGCAGCTGGCAATAAGAGATAGTCTGAAAGAGGGACATGCTGGAAATCTGATTGGAAAAGTGAGGAAATTGGTTATTGCCGCCAGAACCCCTAAAATTGATTCCATCTTGAAGAGACGTGCTGGAAAAGGGCAATTGTTGATCAACTAAAACCGTTTCTTATAGATATGGCGAACCCTCAGGTAACCCTAAATGAAGGTCAATGGACACAGGTGGCTGAATTGAAGGAATTGCTTAATTACCCATTTACTGTTACTAAAAAATTACAAGCTGAGGATTTAACTCCTGGCATTTTCATGAGGGAGCAGAAGAACTTGCTATTTTGCTGTTTAATCGCAGATGGCATTTCTGCTTCAATGAAACGGAGAGAGACACAGCTATTGGAAAATAAAATTTTTCTGGCAGCTGTTTATGTGGACCCAAGTCATCGTATATTGCTTGATGATCAACAGCTTACTAAAGGAAAAGAAGCTCTGACTGAGGTAGCAGTTAGGAAGAGTGGCCTACAGGAGGACTGCGAGGCGCAAGAGGACTCGGGTCCTGATAGTGCTACTTCTGCCATATCTTCATCCTCATCAGATGAGGAGTTTGACTTTGACAAGTATTTGGATGACATGGAGCAAGCAAAGCGTTGCCGCAAGGAAAAAGATTTCACTCTGTCTCCTATAGCAAGCAGATTGACCATATTTCAGCAAAATGTTTCACTTGTTCTCAAAGAAATAGAAAAATTCAACCGTTCATCAAAACTGACTGTGCATGAGGCAATTCCTTTATACCCGGAAATTGTTAGAGATGTTCCCATGTTGTTACGGCTTTGCCTCCAGCCCAAGTTACTGTAGAGAGGTTGTTCTCTAGCCTTAAAATTATTAGGTCAGATTTGAGGTCATCTATGAAGGAGGATCTGATGGAGGCAATTCTATTTCTTAGAACAAATTCATAGACTGCACAAATGTTATTTAGTATGTTTTTGTTGAAAACTGTTTTTTGCCACTTATAGTTTATTATAGTGTTATATATATGTAATTGATATTACATAGTGTATTACATGTTTACAATTTATTTCAGTTTTTTGTGTTCTAAAGTTGTATTCCAATAAATATCATGTTCTATCTAAATATCTTGATTATTGTATCATAAAAATGATTTACTGTCTGATGTTCACATTGTGCTAGAATAAATTTTTCACTTAAATATAAGCAATATATGTCGGAGTCGTGGAGTCGGAGTTGGAGTCGGAGTCGGTGTAAGGGAAATTGAGGAGTCGGAGTCGCAGGTTTGGCTTACCGACTCCACAGCCCTGATTTCAAGAGTGCCAACACTTTCGGCCACTACTGTATGTTTTATAATTCTGTAATGAGATCGGTGGAGATGGCAGGATTAGAGCTGATCATAGATGTGACTTCTCCATCTGTCTGTGACTTTTACAATCTTTGTTTCAGGGTGAAGATCTGACTAATACTACAGAGACATATGTGTGGGGTGATGGGCGGTGTAAAGAGGAGATTCCTACATATGACTACCCAGGTGAGTAGTAACCACTAAATGCAGAGACGTCACAGATTCTTCTCAGTCACCTGCTGTGACGGTATTATGAGTGGTATAGTCCGGCCGTATCACAATAGTGTGATCACCATTTTGCCTCTAGACCACAACATACTCCACCACCAAAATCTATTCAAATGACTTTAAGAGCCCTTTTCTATGTAAATTACAACCTGGAGAATCCACCTACCCCCTGGGATTAGAAGACACTGACCGTTACCTGTGTAGGTCTGTAAACTACAAAGCCAAATGACAGCATACGTAGAATGGGCTGACAAGTTCGAAAATCACTTCACGAAAAAGATTATGAAAGCGGAGGGTTATGATGCTGTTGACTTCATAGAACCTTGATACCTTATTGGATGAATCTACCTGCTCTCCCTTCTGTGCTGCTGAATGTGTCCATATGGTCCCTACAAGACCAGGTCCAATCTTTCTGGCCAAACTTCACTTATGATCGACAACATTAAATGTGCAGTGAGGCCAAGTGTGAATTTCTGTACAATAACATCAGAGTTTCCCTTTATCCTGACTTTTCAATTTATTTAAAACCAACTTACTTCAAACAGGATTGTGATAAACTACATGAAAAACATTACAGTTGTGCCATGATATATGTCAAAGCTGTGCATGGCTGATGGCTGTAATATACATTTATTCCCTGTATATGGGTGTACACTACAGTCTGAGCACATGGCAAGATTAAGAATATAACGATTGCTATTTAGCTATTTAAATGATGATCTTGCTGGAACAGTTTGCAGACACAATGTATAGGGGCAATGTTCAGGGTCAGCTGGCACCTTACAGTATGGCCACCATGAACAGACTTCTTCGTTTTCCAGATCCTAGGTATTATCTTGCTCATCACCCTTTAACCCCTCTACTTGGATCTGGATTTACACAAAGACCCCTAGGCTTGGGCCATGGTGTTACCTGCTGTTCAGTGGTGTAAGATGGGATGAAGAATAGTTAGGTAGTAGAGTCAGAACCAGGATGGTAGAAAAAATACAAAATCAGAACACACAAGAGTAGTCAGTAAACAGGACGGAGTTACAACAGGAAGCAAATGCACCAGCCGGGAACGGAGCACAGAAGACTGAACCAGAGGAGAACAAGGCTGTATCTGGCAGCTTCCAGAAATATGCTTCGCAATTTAGTAGGGTGTGTTGCTTTCCAATTGGCTGAAGCAGGGTGCAGATTACTCTAGCTGGACAGCACGCACACACAAACTCTGCCAGACTGGATGGTACTACAGGTCTCAGGCACCCTAATCTTAGTGGCTTGAGCTTTTGGTTACAATGTTTCCTCGATTACCAGCGCCGCCTGCAAAATCAATAAGGTGGCTCTGGTGATAGAGGCAGACGTCTCAAGAGATGGGACACATCATTTGCATAAACCCCAATATAACAAAATGGCAGAAAACCAGAGCACTAGAAATCCTCATAAACTGACTCGATTTTGGAAATTGCAACCCTCAGTGAATTAATCTATAGGAGGAGTGACTATTTTTACTCCACAGACTCTTTCTTGAAATTGGCACGCAGTGGAAGTTGGAGAGTAAAAACCGCACATTAGCTAATTTTATTACCCAACACATAGTACCCAGATTGTGCTGCAGGAGTCACACACATACTGTAAACTAAGTGGGTTCTTCACACTAGTAATATCAAATACATGGATGCTAAATATGGTTTGGTCACACTGCAAGGCTCAGGAGTGAGGGGGAGCTTTGAATTTGACAGAATGACTTGTGCTAGATTGGCTAATGGAAGCCATGTTGCCTTTCAAGAGCCTTTGAGACACTAATAATGTGGAAACCTCTGTTTTTTCATTGACAGATGATGGACCTGAGTTGCTACTTGTTTTTTTGTGAGATGAGTAGAAGCTTTTAGTGGTGGTATTTTTTCCTACATAACATTATTTGGTGGCTTTTTATTTCTTATTTGGAAGGCAGAATGAGGAAACACCATGTTCTACTGGTTCATCTAATTAGGTTTTCTATTAGACTGTCAATAATTCAATATTTTCATATAATTTGCCATTTATACAGACAGTTTAAGTAGTAAATATTCCAAAATCTAAAATTTAATGATATTTTATTAAAAAATAATTGGTTTTATTCTTGGCAGATGACTGTACCAGGAGATCAGAGGGACACCTGACATCTTCAATTTTTAAATCGGATGATCTTGAGATCCCACAGAATACAAATGAAGTGAATGCCATTACTCCAGATATACCATCATCCCTTCACAGCATAGATCTGTTATCCGATCCTTTGAAACAGGTCCTGTCTTCTGATTCATTACCGACTACTAAGGAAATTCAAAGTCACAAAATAAGCAATAAAAAACTAACTGCTCCAAAAGCAAAGAAGCCATTTGCATGTTCAGAAAATGGAACTAGTTTTCCCCTTAAAAAGTCTTTTCCTAAGCATCAAAAAATTCACATAGCAAAGAATAGATTTTCTTGTTCCAAGTGTGGGAAATGTTTTAACCACAAATCAGATCTTGTTAGGCATGAGAGAGTTCACACAGGGGAGAAGCCATTTTCATGTTCCGAATGTGGGAAACGTTTTACCCAGAAATCAGATGTTGTTACGCACCAAAGAACCCATACAGGGGAAAAGCCATTTTCATGTTTAGAATGTGGGAAATGTTTTACACAGAAAGCAACTCTTGATAAACATCAGAGAACCCACACAGGGGAGAAACCTTTTTCATGTTCAGAATGTGGGAAGTGTTTTAACACTAAATCCGATATTGGTATGCACCAGAGAACCCACACAGGGGAGAAGCCTTTTTCATGTTCAGAATGTGGGAAGTGTTTTAGCCGTAAATCCGATCTTGGTATGCACCAGAGAACCCACACAGGGGAGAAGCCTTTTTCATGTTCAGAATGTGGGAAATGTTTTACACGGAAATCAATTCTTAATAAACATCAGAGAACCCACACAGGGGAGAAACCTTTTTCATGTTCAGAATGTGGGAAGTGTTTTAGCCGCAAATCCGATATTAGTATGCACCAGAGAACCCACACAGGGGAGAAACCTTTTTCATGTTCAGTATGTGGGAAGTGTTTTAGCCGTAAATGCGATATTGGTATTCACCAGAGAACCCACACAGGGGAGAAACCTTTTTCATGTTCAGAATGTGGGAAGTGTTTTAGCCGTAAATGCGATATTGGTATTCACCAGAGAATTCACACAGGAGAGAAGCCTTTTTCATGCTCAGAATGTGGGAAGTGTTTTATCCAGAAATCAGATTTGGTGAAGCACCAGAGAATCCACACAGGGGAGAAACCATTTTCATGTTTAGAATGTGGGAAATATTTTACAGAGAATTCAGCTCTTAATAAACATCAGAGAATTCATACATAAAAGAACCCTTTTTAATGTTCAGAAAGTGCATCTTGATAGTCACCAAAGAACCCACACAGGGGAGAAGCCTTTTTTACGTTCAGAATGTGGGAAATATTTTATCCCTTTCTGACATGTGACGTACTATCCCGTCCATGGGACCTGGGCCCATATGCCCATGGACGGGATAGTACGTCATAGCGATCAGCGGCGCTCATGGGGTGATTATCACAGCTGACACCCGGGACGTTAACCCCTGGCACACTGCGATCAAACACTATTGCAGTGTACCGGGGGTTTAGGGAAGCATCGGCAGGTAGGGGGATCCCTCGGTGCTTGCCTGCGACCCCCGCAGCAGCGCGATGTGCAGCGCTGCTGCGGGGGCCTCCTTCCCTGCAGGTCCTCGGATCCAATATGGCGGCGGGGACCTTCGGGGGCCTGCAGAGAGCCGGCTTCCTCACTGCCTGCACAGCGCAAAAGTGTAGAAATAATTTATAAAAAATTACTAGATAAATTTAAAAAAAAATATTCCCTAATTAATTTTTTGGAAATAATTAAAAAAAAAACAGTAAAAGTACACATTTAGTATCGCCGCGTCCGTAACGACCCGCCCTCAAAACTGTCACATTAGTTAACCCCTTTAGCGAACCCCTTAAAAAGTAAAAAACAAAGCAAAAAATAATGCTTTATTATCATACCGCCGAACAAAAAGTGCAATAACGTGCGAACAAAAAGACACATATAAATATCCATGGTACCGCTGAAGAGCTGTCACACAGCATCATCAGCGAAAAAATAAAAAAATTATAGCTCGCAGAATATAGCGATGCAAAAATAATTATTTTTTATATAAAATTGTTTTCATTGCATAAAAGCGCCAAAACATAAAAAAATTACATAAATGAGGTATTGCTGTAATCGTACTGACCCGAAGAATAAAACTGCCTTATCAATTTTACCGCACGCGGAACGGTGTAAACGCCCCACCAAAAGAAATTCATGAAACGCTGGTTTTTGTTCATTCTGCGTGCCAAAAATCTGAATAAAAAGCGATCAAAATATGTCACGTGCCCGAAAATGGTACCAATAAAAACGTCAACTCGTCCCGCAAGAAATAAGACCTCACATGACTCGGTGGGTCAAAATATGAAAACTTATAGCTCTCAAAATGTGGTGATGCAAAAACTATTTTTACAATAAAAAGCGTCTTATAGCATATGACAACTGCCAAACATAAAAACCCGCTAAAAATAGTGAATCAAACCCCCTTTATCACCCCCTTAGTTAGGGAAAAATAATAAAATTAAAAAAAAGTATTTATTTCCATTTTCCTATTAGGGTTAGGGGTGTGTTGGGGGTTAGGGTTGGAGTTAGAATTGGGGGGTTTCCACTGTTTGGGCACATCAGGTGCTCTCCAAACGCAAAATGGTGTCTGATCTCAATTCCAGCCAATTCTGGGTTGAAAAAGTCAAATGGTGCTCCTTCCCTTCCAAGCTCTGCCATGCGCCCAAACAGTGTTTTACCCCCACATATGGGGTATCAGCCTATTCAGGATAAATTGCAAAACATCTTTTGGGGTCCAATTTCTCCTGTTACCCTTAGGAAAATAAAAAAATTGGGGGCAAAAATATCATTTTTATGGAAGAAAAATGATTTTTTTTTATTTTCACGCCCAGGCGTTATAAACTTCTGTGAAGCACTTTGGGGTTCAAAGTGCTCACCACACATCTAGATAAGTTCTGTGCGGGGTCTAGTTTCCAAAATGGGGTCACTTGTGGGGGGTTTCCACAGTTTAGGTACATCAGGGGCTCTCCAAAGGCAACATGACACCCACAGACCATTCCATCAAAGTCTGCATTCCAAAACGTCACTACTTCCCTTCCGAGCCCCGATGTGTCCCCATACAGTAGTTTTCTCCCACATATGGGGTATCAGCGTACTCAGGACAAATTGGACAACAACTTTTGGGGTCCAATTTCTCCTGTTATCCTTGGGAAAATAAAAAAATTGGGGACTAAAAGATCATGTTTGTGGAAAAAATGTGATTTTTTTTATTTTCACGCCCGGGCGTTATAAATTTCTGTGAAGCCCTTGGGGGTTCAAAGTGCTCACAACACATCTAGATAAGTTCCTTGGGGGAACCACTGTTTAGGCACATCAGGGGCTTTCCAAACGCGACATGGCGTCCGATCTCAATTCCAGCCATAAAAGTCAAATGGCGCTGCTTCCCTTCCGAGCTCTGCCATGCGCCCAAATAGTGGTTTACCCCCACATATGGGGTATCAGCGTACTCCGGACATATTGCACAATAACTTTTGCAGTCCAATTTCTCCTGTTACCCTTGGTAAAATAAAAAAAATTGAACCTGACGTAATTTTTTTGTGAAAAAAAGTTAAATGTTCATTATTTTAAACATTCAAAAATTTCCTGTGAAGCACCTAAAGGGTTAATAAACTTCTTGAATGTGGTTTTGAGCACCTTGAGGGGTGCAGTTTTCAGAATGGTGTCACTTTTGGGTATTTTCTATCATATAGACCCCTCAAAGTGACTTCAAATGTGATGTGGTCCGTAAAAATAAAATGGTGTTGTAAAAATGAGAAATCGCTGGTCAACTTTTAACTCTTAACTTCCTAACAAAAAAAAATTTTGGTTCCAATATTGTGCTGATGTAAAGTAAACATGTGGGAAATGTTACTTATTAAGTTTTTTGTGTGCCATGTTTCTGTGATTTAAGGGCAGAAAAATTCAAAGTTGTAAAATTGCAAAATTTTTGCCAAATTTCCATTTTTTTCACAAATAAACGCAAGTTATGTGAATGAAATTTTACCACTAACATGAAGTACAATATGTCACGAGAAAACAATGTCAGAATCACCAGGATCCATTGAAGCGTTTCAGAGTTATTACCTCATAAAGGGAGAGTGGTCAGAATTGTAAAAATTGGCCTGGTCATTAACGTGCAAACCACCTTTGGGGGTAAAGGGGTTAATCATAAGTCAAATTTTATCAGACATCAAAGAATTCATACAGGGGAGAAGCCTTTTTTATGTCCAGAATGTTGGAAATGTTTTAACCATAGATTATATTTTCTTAAAGGGGTTGTCCATTACCAGGGCAACCCTTTTTCGTTCCTCAAGTTTGGCTTTGTTTAAATAAAAACACTTATACTCCCCTTACTTGCTCATGTGAGGTTGTTACATTGCATGAACTCTGCTCACAATCACTGTTTCCGCCTTCGGTATTGAACATCAACAGGAAACCAGGTCTGCGGCTGATCACTGACTTCCTCTTATTGTTCAGTTTCCCTGAAAGTGGGAACGGTGACGCCAGCTCTGATTGGGAGCAGGGCTCAAATAATGTAACAACCTCATATAGGCCCCGGAAATGCAAATGCAGAAATCACTGGAACGACACCGGCATGGGAGGTTTATTTAAGTGGTGTTATTTTTATAGGACCAAACATGAGGAATGATAAGGAGGTTGTCCAACCCCTTGAAACCCTTGCCAACATGCGCCATATATAGTGACAGCGACACTGAGGAGCATCGCAGAGAGAGTGAACTCCCTGTCTGCTCCCATCAGCACAACGCAATGCAATCGTGTTGTGCCGATGTTCTCAATGGTGACCCTGGGCCGCAAGATGGCCGCAATTTCCTTCAAGGAAGGTAGACTATGAGCGCCTGCTAAGAGCAGGAGCTGACACTCCTCCTCCCTGCCTGTCAGACGCTACTCTGATGCCCTGCACTGCAGAAGCATTGCAAAATATCAGATCAGTGATCTGTCAGTGTAAGGATGATGGACCATAGTGGAACAATGTAAAAAAGTTTTTAAAAACAATCAAAAATGTTATTAAAAATTGTATAAACATTTTTTAAAAATACCCAAATAAAGAGCAAAAAAATGAAAAAATATTAATCCAATAAATACATTTATGTAAAAATAAAGTACAGATATTTGGTATTGTCGTATCGGAATGACCCAACCTATAAAACTGTTATTCTTGTTAACCCCTTCAGTGAACACCATAAAAAAAGGCAAAAACTATGCTTTATCATCATACCGGCGAGCAAAAAGTACAATAAAACGCTATAAAGATGAATGGAAATAAAAATGGTACCGCTGAAAACATAATCTTGTCCCGCAAAAAGCAAGCTGCTTAGAATTAAGTGATGCAAATTTTTTTTTTTTATTGTGTAAGAGCTCCAAAACATAAAAAATGATGTAAATGTGGTATTTCTATAATCGTACTGACCCCAAGAATAAAGTTGTCTAATCACACGAATGGCGTAAGAAATAATTAAAACCAATTCTTCATCTGCTGTTGCCTTGTTCATTCTGCCTCCCAAAGATCACAGTAAGGCTCAGCGCACATTTTTCCTGCACTCTACAATGAGCACTTACACAGGGGTTTACATGTAAATCTCTGAAATACATGACTTAGACGGAACCCCAGGCGGAAGATTCCCTATAATGAAGCAGATTGTGGCTCTGTGATCTGGCAGTGTCCATCTTTTTATGTGAGCAGAAAACCGTGGTCGGCCACAGTTTTGTGCACTTCTGAAAAGAAGGACACCGCTGAACAAAGGCCAGACAGACTCCAGAGTAACCGCTGCCTCGATATATTGAATGGATCCCTCCTGGGGTTTCATCTGTCACGTCACTCAGAGACTTAGTTGGAATCCCTAAAGTAGGTGCTCATAAATGTGATCCTACATGTTATGCAAAATGTTCCCAATAAAAGCTTCAACTCAATGTACAAAAAAAAGCAAGTCCCCTCTCGGGTCCGTCATCTGTTAATGGAAATATTAGGGGGTTCCACATTTCTGGTAGTACAAAGGCTATGGAAAAGCACTGTGGCACCTCACCCTCCAAAAGAGATCCAGTGAATTCTGCACTTCCAAATGCCCTCCTTTCTCTTCTGAACCTCAGTGTGCTTAAACCACATTTAATGTCCACATGTTTGGCATTTCTGTAGCGATGAGAGCCCGCCTAATTTACAGACGCATGTCTCCAGATCTCCAGAAGCACGAGCTGGGCATTACATACTGGTGACTACAACATACTAGGCACTACAATGTATGGGCACTACAATAGCCGATTAACAATTTTCACTCCGCAATATCCACTGCTGCTTGTTTTTGGAAAACATCCATGGAGTCAAAACAGTCCAAAACAGGGTCATTTGCTGGGGGATTATGCGTACCTAGCACTTAGGGTCTCTTTATATGGAGTCTGCAAACTATTCTAAGAAAATCTGTGCTTCAGTAGGTAAGTAGCGCTCTATCCCTCCCGAGTCTCGCCGTGTGGCTAAGCAGTACTTTACAGCCATATATAGGGTATTTTTACATTGAGCAGAAATTGTCTTATACATTTTGGTGTCATTTTTACCCATTTCCCATTATGAAAATGTAAAATCTGGGGTTAACACACAATCTTGGTGGGAAAAATGTAATTATTTTTTCTTCACTGCCCAGTTATAAAATTTTGTAATACATCTGTGGTGTCAATATGATCACTGCACCCCTAGATGACTTCATTGAGTGGTGTAGTTTGTAAAATGGGGTCAGTTATGGGGGGGTCCTGCTGGTCTGGCACCTCAGGGACTCTTCTATTTTGATATGTCACAGTCAAGCCAGTCCAGCAAAATCTGAACTCTAATATGGCGCTTCTTTCTTTCTGAGCTTTGAACTGTGCCTCAAAAGTAGTTTTCCTCTAGATATTGGGTAATGGTATACTCAGGAGAAATTGCACAACAAATTGTATGGTGCAATTTCTCCTGTTAACCTTATGAAAATGAAAAATTTGGGGCAAAAAACTGGGAACGGCTGCGCGGGACGTCGGAAGGTACGAATAACACCATTTTTTTTTTTTTACATTCTGTCTTTTACTATTGATGCTGCATAGGCGGCCTCAGTAGTAAAAAGTTGGTCACACTTGTCAAACACTGTGTTTGACGAGTGTGACCAACCTGTCAATCAGTTCTCCAAGCGATGCTACAGATCGCTTGGAGAACGCTAGCATTCTGCAAGCTAATTACGCTTGCAAAATGCTAGTTTTTCCGCGGGAATTTAAAATGCGATTTTCCCGCGGAATGGAATTCCGGAATTCTCGCGGTAATTTCCGCGAGAGTTCCGTTACGTGTGCACATAGCCTCAAACTTCTTTGTGTGAATCAGACCTGAGATCTAAGGTGATAGAAGATTACAGCCGGGGAAGACGGGAAGTGTTCATATAGACGGCCGGTGGTGATGGAGTCAGTGACCGACTCTGGCCAAATATGTTTCTAGAGCCGTAGTAGAAGATGAAGATGTCGTCCTCATCATGAAGTAGTTATTCCTCATGTCCCGTGTAATGAATATCTCCTGCAGTATTGTTAATGCCGATACCAGTGTCGGTAAATGAGACGAGAATTAGCGTTATGGAAGATGAGTCTATGAGAAACATATTCCGCTGCCGACTCCGAGGAAGAAACTGCTTGTTGTCTGTGGCCTAAATATATAGGATTTATTACCAGATGTAAAGAAGAAAACTAAATGCTGTAAAATAATAAATCTCCTCTTATGTTTCTCTTATCTCCAGAAATTGTATTATTACACAGGATTCTTATGATGATACATCGACTCATCATCCTCTTCTTTTTCAGGTCTCTACAATATCAGATCCGCTCAGTGAAGATCTACTATATAAGAGAATTGTCCTAATTTACTCATCAAAGATGGATATGGACGGAGACAAGATGGCGGAGAGAATATTACACCTCACCCTAGAGATCCTCTTCCGGATTACTGGAGAGGTGAGAGATTCTGATGACGTCACATTACATCATTCTTTTCTATGGGAATAACAGATGGACAGAACTGGAGAGGTGAGGACTCTGGAAATGTCTGTAGTGAGATTTATTAATGTGTCTCTCCATAACCAGGATTACACAGTAGTGAAGAAGACCTCTAGTGAGCGCTGTCAGGACCCTGTGTCTGGGTTTAGTGGTCTTCCTCATCTTTCAATCAAGGGACCTCCACCTCACCCCTTGATACGTGATTATATCGACGACCAGAAGATCGTAGAACTTGCCTATAAGATGATTGAGCTGCTGACTGGAGAGGTGACACTGCTGGGAATGCTGGGACATTATACAGTAATGCTATGAAGGGATCGGGGGATGACAGTATCCTTGTATGCGTCAGGTTCCTATAAGGTGTCAGGATGTCGCTGTCTATTTCTCCATGGAGGAATGGGAGTGTTTAGAAGGACACAAAGATGTGTACAAAGACATCATGATGGAGGTTCCCCAGCTACTCGCATCACCAGGTAATAGACAAGACTAAATTACACACGGTCTGTAATTATCTGTATGTAAAGAATGAATTCAGTCCCTGTATGTGTTTCCTCCAGTTCTATCCAGTAAGAGGACAACACCAGAGAGATGTCCACGTCCTCTTCTTCCACAGGACTGTAAACAAGAAGATCCCAATGTTCCTCAGGAACATCAGGTAGATGGAGACAAGGTGTCATGAGATGTCTCCTATGATATTTAAACAGCTGTTGAAGGTCTTGTGTTCAGTCTTGTTTTGTCCATCAGTATTATAAAGTCGTGGCGAAAACTGTTGGCATCGTTGAAATAGTTCCACAAAGTGAATTATTTCTCCCAGAAAATTATTGCAATTACACATGTTTTGATATACACTTTTATTTCCTTTGTGTGTATTGCAACAACACAAAAAAACTGAAAAAATGGCAAATTTTACATAATTTCTCACAAAATTCCCAAAAATGGGCTGGGCAAAATTATTTGCATCGTCAATTTTGTATTTGCTTGTACACCCTTAACTGCAATCAATCACTTCCTATAACCATCAACACGCTTCTTACAACTCTCAACTGGAGTTTTGGACCACTTTTCTGTTGCAACCTGCTACAGGTCTCATATTTGAAGAGCAATTGTAAGATCTCTGCACAGGTGTTCAATGCCATTTAGATCCGGGCTCATTTGCTGGCTACTTCAGACCTGTCCAGGGCCTTGTTTCCATCTATTTCTTAAGACTTCTTGAAGTATGTTTGGGGTCATTGTCATGCTGGAAGACCTATGACGCAAACCCAGTTTTCTGACACTGGGCTCTACATTGCAATCCAAAATCATTTGGTAATCTTCACATTTCATGATGACTTGCTCACAGTCAAAAAATCCAGTTCCAGAGACCCCAAAACATCTTGGAACCTCCATCATATTTGACTGTAGGTACTGTGTTCTTCTCTTTTTAGGCTTCATTCGTTTTTGATAAACAGTAGAATGATGTACTTGGCCTAAAAGCTCTACCTTTATCTCATCTGTTCACAACACTCTATGACAGAAGTATTTTGGCTTACTCGCATACATTTTGACAAACTACAGTAGCTTTTTTATGTCTCTGAGTCAGCAGTGGGGTCCTCCTGTGTCTCATGCCATAATATTTAACATCATTAAATTGTTGAAGGATACTTTGCGTTGATGCACCTTGAGCCTGCAGAAAAGCTTGAATTTCTTTGGAACTTGATTGGGACTGCTTATCCACCATCCGGACTATCGAGCGTTGCAACCTTTCATCAATTTTTCGCTGCCGACCACGTCCAAGAAGTTTAGCTACAGCTCCATGGGATGTTAACGTCTTGATTATGTTGCACACTATGGACAAAGGAAAATCAAAATCTCTGCAGATGGACTTGTAACTTTTAGATTGTAGATATTTTTCAACAATTTAGATTCTCAAGTCCTCACACAGTTCTCTTCTTCAGTTCTCCATGCTTAGTGTAGCACGCAAAGACACATAATGCAAAGAATAAGTCAACTTCTTTTTATCTGGTTTCAGGTATTCATATTGCCCACACCTGTTACTTGTCACAGGTAAGTTTAAATGAACATCACAAGCTTGAAATAAAGTTATTTACCCACAATTTTGGAAAGGTGTCAGCAATTTTATCCTGCCCATTTTGGGGGTTTTGTGTGAAATTCTGTCAAATTTGCTGTTTTCTTTCTTTTTGTGTTGTTCCAATACACACAAAATAAATGAACAATGTGTATAACAAAATATGTGTAATTGCAATAATTTTCTGTAACAAATACCGCATTTTATGCATTATAAGAATCACTTTTCTTCCCCCAAGTTTGGGGGGGAAATGGGGTGCGTCTTATACTGCGTATATACTGGTACTGTTGTTGCCCGCTGCTGCCCGGGATGTCCGCTGCCCGGGGTATCCGCCACTGCGGGGTGCTCTGCCGACATTTTGTGAAAGGCCAGAGCCCCCCGCAGTTCCATGGTTTCCTCCTGTGCGGTGGAGCTGAAATCTCATCTCCCAAGATCTTGATGCCGAGATCTCCATCTGCGCATGTGCCTCCCCTGGCGGCCATCTTCCCGGAGTCTACCGTACAGGAGGAAACCACGGAACTGCGGGGGGCACTGGCCTTTCACGAAATGTCGGCAGAGCCCCCCGCAGAGTTCCCACCACAGTGGCAGACACTACTGGCAGCGGCGGAAAACAGGGGGCATCAGCAGCAGCGGCGGACACCCCGAGCAGCAGCGCCGGGCACCCCAGCAGCACCGCCAAGGACACCCGCAGCAGCGCACTGAACATCGGACCTCCCTCATCCCAGCCTGGGGCCTTCAGCATCACCCCACTCCTGCCTCCTCCAGCAGTAACCCTGGGACCCCGCTTCACCGCAGCCACCACCCCCGGTAAGCAAAAAGACACATGGATTATAAGAAGCACCACCATTTTATTAAAGATAAAATTTTTACTATTTTTCTCCTGAAAATTTGGGGTGCGTGTTATAATCCGGAGGGATTTATAATCTGAAAAATACGGTACTTCATTTTCTGCAACAATTTCAAGCAGGGCTGTGGAGTCGGAGTCGTGGAGTCTGAGTCGGTGCTCATTTTGGTGGAGTTGGAGTCGGTATAAAATGGACCGACTCCGACTCCTAAAATATATAATAAATTGGGTACAGTAGTTCAATGCAGAATGTGCTGAATATTTTTTCATAGGAATTTGGGAAAGTTATGAAATGCCCTATAAATGGCTGTTCTATTCCTGATCTAAGGCTACATTCACACACAGCATTTTTGCTTCGTTTTTTGTGGATACGTTTTTCAGCTGCAAAAGCCGATCAGATTTTTAAAAAACCGCATCACCTGAAAGGTTTTTGAGCTCATAGATAATGTTTTCAATATCAAAAGCAGATTAGAAATCTGCTCTATATATCCATTTATCCATATCTGTCTCCATATCTTATCTGTACCAAAAAGAATGAAAGCTGGGTAGCACACAGACTAAAGGGGGTTTTAGACATAGCGATATCGCTAAAACGTCACTGATTTGTGACTGTGTGATACTTACCTCCGACCGGCTCCCCCGCTGTCCATCGCTGATCGGGTGGCTCCATTTCTTGTCGTCTGCCTCCTGCTGGGCTTCCTGCTGTGTAAGACGAGCGACACGTGGACGCGTGCGGGAGGACGTCTGGATCGCTGTGTGTGAAAGGTGAGTATTGTGCGCTGCGTCGCTGCTGCATCGCTGTGAGATCTTTCTGTGTGAAAGCTCACTAGCGATCATTTAGCGATGCACCAGCGATCCTGACCAGGTCGGATCGCTAAATGTAAAAGGGCCTTAACACTTCCTGCCAGGCAAAGAAGGAGGAAAGAGTGTCTCAAACATCATTAACAAGATATTTTGTAAGTGACAAAGTTACTGTAACAATGACAGCAGATGTGTCTAAAAGACAGCTCATACAGCTTGTTGTGAAGGACGGTGTACCATTAACATTATTTGCACGACCAGCTTTTACAGCGCTTAATGGAGAAATGGCCCCCAAACTTGGTGTTTCTCTGGAAAGAGAAAGTATTAGAAAATTAGTGATTGAAGAAGCCCTTAAACAAAAGGAAGATCTTAAAAAGACTCTCAAAAGACGCTTCATGTTTCTTAAAATGGATCCCCGCACACGTCACAGAGTGAACTATTTTGCCATCAATGTTCGATCTGTTTGTGACAACAAAAATTGTTACCAAGACACTGGCAGTAAAAGATACTAAAGCTCATCACAGCAGCCAGTTTCTCCAGGCCTTAGTGGAAAAAGTTCTGCAAGATTACGAACTCAAAAAAGAACAGGTTCTTGCTATTGTAACGGACAATGCTTCAAACATAAGTACAATTACACTGATGAATGAGAGTAATGAACAACAGCTAGAGGAACATTTAGGATTCAGTATGTTTGAGATGGAAGGCCACAGTGCTGTTCATGTAACTGAGGAACAAACAGATATTACTACTACAGAAGAACAGCAAAATTATACTGTAGAAATAGATGATCTTGTTGAAGCTGCTTCAAAACACTTTCCTATTCATCACATGCGCTGTGTTCTGCACACGCTGCAGCTGGCAATAAGAGATAGTCTGAAAGAGGGACATGCTGGAAATCTGATTGGAAAAGTGAGGAAATTGGTTATTGCCACCAGAACCCCTAAAATTGATTCCATCTTGAAGAGACGTGCTGGAAAAGGGCAATTGTTGATCAACTAAAACCGTTTCTTATAGATATGGCGAACCCTCAGGTAACCCTAAATGAAGGTCAATGGACACAGGTGGCTGAATTGAAGGAATTGCTTAATTACCCATTTACTGTTACTAAAAAATTACAAGCTGAGGATTTAACTCCTGGCATTTTCATGAGGGAGCAGAAGAACTTGCTATTTTGCTGTTTAATCGCAGATGGCATTTCTGCTTCAATGAAATGGAGAGAGACACAGCTATTGGAAAATAAAATTTTTCTGGCAGCTGTTTATGTGGACCCAAGTCATCGTATATTGCTTGATGATCAACAGCTTACTAAAGGAAAAGAAGCTCTGACTGAGGTAGCAGTTAGGAAGAGTGGCCTACAGGAGGACTGCGAGGCGCAAGAGGACTCGGGTCCTGACAGTGCTACTGCTGCCATATCTTCATCCTCATCAGATGAGGAGTTTGACTTTGACAAGTATTTGGATGACATGGAGCAGGCAAAGCGTTGCCGCAAGGAAAAAGATTTCACTCTGTCTCCTATAGCAAGCAGATTGACCATGTTTCAGCAAAATGTTTCACTTGTTCTCAAAGAAATAGAAAAATTCAACCGTTCATCAAAACTGACTGTGCATGAGGCAATTCCTTTATACCCGGAAATTGTTAGAGATGTTCCCATGTTGTTACGGCTTTGCCTCCAGCCCAAGTTACTGTAGAGAGGTTGTTCTCTAGCCTTAAAATTATTAGGTCAGATTTGAGGTCATCTATGAAGGAGGATCTGATGGAGGCAATTCTATTTCTTAGAACAAATTCATAGACTGCACAAATGTTATTTAGTATGTTTTTGTTGAAAACTGTTTTTTGCCACTTATAGTTTATTATAGTGTTATATATATATATATGTAATCGATATTACATAGTGTATTACATGTTTACAATTTATTTCAGTTTTTTGTGTTCTAAAGTTGTATTCCAATAAATATCATGTTCTATCTAAATATCTTGATTATTGTATCATAAAAATGATTTACTGTCTGATGTTCACATTGTGCTAGAATAAATTTTTCACTTAAATATAAGCAATATATGTCGGAGTCGTGGAGTCGGAGTTGGAGTCGGTGTAAGGGAAATTGAGGAGTCGGAGTCGCAGGTTTGGCTTACCGACTCCACAGCCCTGATTTCAAGAGTGCCAACACTTTCGGCCACTACTGTATGTTTTATAATTCTGTAATGAGATCGGTGGAGATGGCAGGATTAGAGCTGATCATAGATGTGACTTCTCCATCTGTCTGTGACTTTTACAATCTTTGTTTCAGGGTGAAGATCTGACTAATACTACAGAGACATATGTGTGGGGTGATGGGCGGTGTAAAGAGGAGATTCCTGCATATGACTACCCAGGTGAGTAGTAACCACTAAATGCAGAGACGTCACAGATTCTTCTCAGTCACCTGCTGTGACGGTATTATGAGTGGTATAGTCCGGCCGTATCACAATAGTGTGATCACCATTTTGCCTCTAGACCACAACATACTCCACCACCAAAATCTATTCAAATGACTTTAAAAGCCCTTTTCTATGTAAATTACAACCTGGAGAATCCACCTACCCCCTGGGATTAGAAGACACTGACCGTTACCTGTGTAGGTCTGTAAACTACAAAGCCAAATGACAGCATACGTAGAATGGGCTGACAAGTTCGAAAATCACTTCACGAAAAAGATTATGAAAGCGGAGGGTTATGATGCTGTTGACTTCAAAGAACCTTGATACCTTATTGGATGAATCTACCTGCTCTCCCTTCTGTGCTGCTGAATGTGCCCATATGGTCCCTACAAGACCAGGTCCAATCTTTCTGGCCAAACTTCACTTATGATCGACAACATTAAATGTGCAGTGAGGCCAAGTGTGAATTTCTGTACAATAACATCAGAGTTTCCCTTTATCCTGACTTTTCAATTTATTTAAAACCAACTTACTTCAAACAGGATTGTGATAAACTACATGAAAAACATTACAGTTGTGCCATGATATATGTCAAAGCTGTGCATGGCTGATGGCTGTAATATACATTTATTCCCTGTATATGGTTGTACACTACAGTCTGAGCACATGGCAAGATTAAGAATATAACGATTGCTATTTAGCTATTTAAATTACGATCTTGCTGGAACAGTTTGCAGACACAATGTATAGGGGCAATGTTCAGGGTCAGCTGGCACCTTACAGTATGGCCACCATGAACAGACTTCTTCGTTTTCCAGATCCTAGGTATTATCTTGCTCATCACCCTTTAACCCCTCTACATGGATCTGGATTTACACAAAGACCCCTAGGCTTGGGCCATGGTGTTTCCTGCTGTTCAGGGATGTAAGATGGGATGAAGAATAATTAGGTAGTAGAGTCAGAACCAGGATGGCAGAAAAAATACAAAATCAGAACACACAAGAGTAGTCAGTAAACAGGACGGAGTTACAACAGGAAGCAAATGCACCAGCCGGGAACGGAGCACAGAAGACTGAACCAGAGGAGAACAAGGCTGTATCTGGCAGCTTCCAGAAATATGCTTCGCAATTTAGTAGGGTGTGTTGCTTTCCAATTGGCTGAAGCAGGGAGCAGATTACTCTAGCTGGACAGCACGCACACACAAACTCTGCCAGACTGGATGGTACTACAGGTCTCAGGCACCCTAATCTTAGTGGCTTGAGCTTTTGGTTACAATGTTTCCTCGATTACCAGCGCCGCCTGCAAAATCAATAAGGTGGCTTCTGGTGATAGAGGCAGACGTCTCAGGAGCTGATCTCAGAGTAGATGGGACACATCATTTGCATAAACCCCAATATAACAAAATGGCAGAAAACCAGAGCACTAGAAATCCTCATAAACTGACTCGATTTTGGAAATTGCAACCCTCAGTGAATTAATCTATAGGAGGAGTGACTATTTTTACTCCACAGACTCTTTCTTGAAATTGGCACGCAGTGGAAGTTGGAGAGTAAAAACCGCACATTAGCTAATTTTATTACCCAACACATAGTACCCAGATTGTGCTGCAGGAGTCACACACATACTGTAAACTAAGTGGGTTCTTCACACTAGTAATATCAAATACATGGATGCTAAATATGGTTTGGTCACACTGCAAGGCTCAGGAGTGAGGGGGAGCTTTGAATTTGACAGAATGACTTGTGCTAGATTGGCTAATGGAAGCCATGTTGCCTTTCAAGAGCCTTTGAGACACTAATAATGTGGAAACCTCTGTTTTTTCATTGACAGATGATGGACCTGAGTTGCTACTTGTTTTTTTGTGAGATGAGTAGAAGCTTTTAGTGGTGGTATTTTTTCCTACATAACATTATTTGGTGGCTTTTTATTTCTTATTTGGAAGGCAGAATGAGGAAACACCATGTTCTACTGGTTCATCTAATTAGGTTTTCTATTAGACTGTCAATAATTCAATATTTTTACATAATTTGCCATTTATACAGACAGTTTAAGTAGTAAATATTCCAAAATCTAAAATTCAATGATATTTTATTAAAAAATAACTGGTTTTATTCTTGGCAGATGACTGTACCAGGAGATCAGAGGGACACCTGACATCTTCAATTTTTAAATCGGATGATCTTGAGATCCCACAGAATACAAATGAAGTGAATGCCATTACTCCAGATATACCATCATCCCTTCACAGCAGAGATCTGTCATCCGATCCTTTGAAACAGGTCCTGTCTTCTGATTCATTACCGACTACTAAGGAAATTCAAAGTCATAAAATAAGCATTAAAAAACTAACTGCTCCAAAAGCAAAGAAGCCATTTGCATGTTCAGAAAATGGAACTAGTTTTCCCCTTAAAAAGTCTTTTCCTAAGCATCAAAAAATTCACATAGCAAAGAATAGATTTTCTTGTTCCAAGTGTGGGAAATGTTTTAACCACAAATCAGATCTTGTTAGGCATGAGAGAGTTCACACAGGGGAGAAGCCATTTTCATGTTCCGAATGTGGGAAACGTTTTACCCAGAAATCAGATGTTGTTACGCACCAAAGAACCCATACAGGGGAAAAGCCATTTTCATGTTTAGAATGTGGGAAATGTTTTACACAGAAAGCAACTCTTGATAAACATCAGAGAACCCACACAGGGGAGAAACCTTTTTCATGTTCAGAATGTGGGAAGTGTTTTAACACTAAATCCGATATTGGTATGCACCAGAGAACCCACACAGGGGAGAAGCCTTTTTCATGTTCAGAATGTGGGAAGTGTTTTAGCCGTAAATCCGATATTGGTATGCACCAGAGAACCCACACAGGGGAGAAGCCTTTTTCATGTTCAGAATGTGGGAAATGTTTTACACGGAAATCAATTCTTAATAAACATCAGAGAACCCACACAGGGGAGAAACCTTTTTCATGTTCAGAATGTGGGAAGTGTTTTAGCCGCAAATCCGATATTAGTATGCACCAGAGAACCCACACAGGGGAGAAACCTTTTTCATGTTCAGAATGTGGGAAGTGTTTTAGCCGTAAATGCGATATTGGTATTCACCAGAGAACCCACACAGGGGAGAAACCTTTTTCATGTTCAGAATGTGGGAAGTGTTTTAGCCTAAAACAAGATTTTGTTAGGCACCAGAGAATTCACACAGGAGAGAAGCCTTTTTCATGCTCAGAATGTGGGAAATGTTTTATCCAGAAATCAGATTTGGTGAAGCACCAGAGAATCCACACAGGGGAGAAACCATTTTCATGTTTAGAATGTGGGAAATATTTTACAGAGAATTCAGCTCTTAATAAACATCAGAGAATTCATACATAAAAGAACCCTTTTTAATGTTCAGAAAGTGCATCTTGATAGTCACCAAAGAACCCACACAGGGGAGAAGCCTTTTTTACGTTCAGAATGTGGGAAATATTTTATCCCTTTCTGACATGTGACTTACTATCCCGTCCATGGGACCTGGGCCCATATGCCCATGGACGGGATAGTACGTCGTAGCGATCAGCGGCGCTCATGGGGTGATTATCACAGCTGACACCCGGGACGTTAACCCCTGGCACACTGCGATCAAACACTATTGCAGTGTACCGGGGGTTTAGGGAAGCATCGGCAGGTAGGGGGATCCCTCGGTGCTTCCCTGCGACCCCCGCAGCAGCGCGATGTGCAGCGCTGCTGCGGGGGCCTCCTTCCCTGCAGGTCCTCGGATCCAATATGGCGGCGGGGACCTTCGGGGGCCTGCAGAGAGCCGGCTTCCTCACTGCCTGCACAGCGCAAAAGTGTAGAAATAATTTATAAAAAATTACTAGATACGGTAAATTTAAAAAAAAATATTCCCTAATTAATTTTTTGGAAATAATTTAAAAAAAAAACCAGTAAAAGTACACATTTAGTATCGCCGCATCCGTAACGACCCGCCCTCAAAACTGTCACATTAGTTAACCCCTTTAGCGAACCCCTTAAAAAATAAAAAACAAAGCAAAAAATAATGCTTTATTATCATACCGCCGAACAAAAAGTGCAATAACGTGCGAACAAAAAGACACATATAAATATCCATGGTACCGCTGAAAACGTCATCTTGTCCCGCAAAAAATGAGCTGTCACACAGCATCATCAGCGAAAAAATAAAAAAATTATAGCTCGCAGAATATAGCGATGCAAAAATAATTATTTTTTATATAAAATTGTTTTCATTGCATAAAAGCGCCAAAACATAAAAAAATTACATAAATGAGGTATTGCTGTAATCGTACTGACCCGAAGAATAAAACTGCCTTATCAATTTTACCGCACGCGGAACGGTGTAAACGCCCCACCAAAAGAAATTCATGAAACGCTGGTTTTTGTTCATTCTGCGTGCCAAAAATCTGAATAAAAAGCGATCAAAATATGTCACGTGCCCGAAAATGGTACCAATAAAAACATCAACTCGTCCCGCAAGAAATAAGACCTCACATGACTCGGTGGGTCAAAATATGAAAACTTATAGCTCTCAAAATATGGTGATGCAAAAACTATTTTTACAATAAAAAGCGTCTTATAGCATATGACAACTGCCAAACATAAAAACCCGCTAAAAATAGTGAATCAAACCCCCTTTATCACCCCCTTAGTTAGGGAAAAATAATAAAATTAAAAAAAAGTATTTATTTCCATTTTCCTATTAGGGTTAGGGGTGTGTTGGGGGTTAGGGTTGGAGTTGGAATTGGGGGGTTTCCACTGTTTGGGCACATCAGGTGCTCTCCAAACGCAAAATGGTGTCTGATCTCAATTCCAGCCAATTCTGGGTTGAAAAAGTCAAATGGTGCTCCTTCCCTTCCAAGCTCTGCCATGCGCCCAAACAGTGTTTTACCCCCACATATGGGGTATCAGCCTATTTAGGATAAATTGCAAAACATCTTTTGGGGTCCAATTTCTCCTGTTACCCTTAGGAAAATAAAAAAATTGGGGGCAAAAATATCATTTTTATGGAAGAAAAATGATTTTTTTTTATTTTCACGCCCAGGCGTTATAAACTTCTGTGAAGCACTTTGGGGTTCAAAGTGCTCACCACACATCTAGATAAGTTCTGTGCGGGGTCTAGTTTCCAAAATGGGGTCACTTGTGGGGGATTTCCACAGTTTAGGTACATCAGGGGCTCTCCAAAGGCAACATGACACCCACAGACCATTCCATCAAAGTCTGCATTCCAAAACGTCACTACTTCCCTTCCGAGCCCCGATGTGTCCCCATACAGTAGTTTTCTCCCACATATGGGGTATCAGCGTACTCAGGACAAATTGGACAACAACTTTTGGGGTCCAATTTCTCCTGTTATCCTTGGGAAAATAAAAAAATTGGGGACTAAAAGATCATGTTTGTGGAAAAAATGTGATTTTTTTTATTTTCACGCCCGGGCGTTATAAACTTCTGTGAAGCCCTTGGGGGTTCAAAGTGCTCACCACACATCTAGATAAGTTCCTTGGGGGATCTAGTTTCCAAAATGGTGTAATTTGTGGGGGGTTTCCACTGTTTAGGCACATCAGGGGCTTTCCAAACGCGACATGGCGTCCGATCTCAATTCCAGCCATAAAAGTCAAATGGCGCTGCTTCCCTTCCGCCATGCGCCCAAATAGTGGTTTACCCCCCACATATGGGGTATCAGCGTACTCCGGACATATTGCACAATAACTTTTGCAGTCCAATTTCTCCTGTTACCCTTGGTAAAATAAAAAAAATTGAACCTGACGTAATTTTTTTGTGAAAAAAAGTTAAATGTTCATTATTTTAAACATTCAAAAATTTCCTGTGAAGCACCTAAAGAGTTAATAAACTTCTTGAATGTGGTTTTGAGCACCTTGAGGGGTGCAGTTTTCAGAATGGTGTCACTTTTGGGTATTTTCTATCATATAGACCCCTCAAAGTGACTTCAAATGTGATGTGGTCCGTAAAAATAAAATGGTGTTGTAAAAATGAGAAATCGCTGGTCAACTTTTAACCCTTAACTTCCTAACAAAAAAAAATTTTGGTTCCAATATTGTGCTGATGTAAAGTAAACAAGTGGGAAATGTTACTTATTAAGTTTTTTGTGTGCCATGTTACTGTGATTTAAGGGCAGAAAAATTCAAAGTTGTAAAATTGCAAAATTTTCGCCAAATTTCCATTTTTTTCACAAATAAACGCAAGTTATGTGAATGAAATTTTACCACTAACATGAAGTACAATATGTCACGAGAAAACAATGTCAGAATCACCAGGATCCATTGAAGCGTTTCAGAGTTATTACCTCATAAAGGGAGAGTGGTCAGAATTGTAAAAATTGGCCTGGTCATTAACGTGCAAACCACCCTTGGGGGTAAAGGGGTTAATCAGAAGTCAAATTTTATCAGACATCAAAGAATTCATACAGGGGAGAAGCCTTTTTTATGTCCAGAATGTTGGAAATGTTTTAACCATAGATTATATTTTCTTAAAGGGGTTGTCCATTACCAGGGCAACCCTTTTTCGTTCCTCAAGTTTGGCTTTGTTTAAATAAAAACACTTATACTCCCCTTACTTGCTCATGTGAGGTTGTTACAGTGCATGAACTCTGCTCACAATCACTGTTTCCGCCTTCGGTATTGAACATCAACAGGAAACCAGGTCTGCGGCTGATCACTGACTTCCTCTTATTGTTCAGTTTCCCTGAAAGTGGGAACGGTGACGCCAGCTCTGATTGGGAGCAGGGCTCAAATAATGTAACAACCTCATATAGGCCCCAGAAATGCAAATGCAGAAATCACTGGAACGACACCGGCATGGGAGGTTTATTTAAGTGGTGTTATTTTTATAGGACCAAACATGAGGAATGATAAGGAGGTTGTCCAACCCCTTGAAACCCTTGCCAACATGCGCCATATATAGTGACAGCGACACTGAGGAGCATCGCAGAGAGAGTGAGCTCCCTGTCTGCTCCCATCAGCACAACGCAATGCAATCGCGTTGTGCCGATGTTCTCAATGGTGACCCTGGGCCGCAAGATGGCCGCAATTTCCTTCAAGGAAGGTAGACTATGAGTGCCTGCTAAGAGCAGGAGCTGACACGCCTCCTCCCTGCCTGTCAGACGCTACTCTGATGCCCTGCACTGCAGAAGCATTGCAAAATATCAGATCAGTGATCTGTCAGTGTAAGGATGATGGACCATAGTGGAACAATGTAAAAAAGTTTTTAAAAAAAATCAAAAATGTTATTAAAAATTGTATAAACATTTTTTAAAAATACCCAAATAAAGAGCAAAAAAATGAAAAAATATTAATCCAATAAATACATTTATGTAAAAATAAAGTACAGATATTTGGTATTGTCGTATCGGAATGACCCAACCTATAAAACTGTTATACTTGTTAACCCCTTCAGTGAACACCATAAAAAAAGGCAAAAACTATGCTTTATCATCATACCGGCGAGCAAAAAGTACAATAAAACGCTATAAAGATGAATGGAAATAAAAATGGTACCGCTGAAAACATAATCTTGTCCCGCAAAAAGCAAGCTGCTTAGAATTAAGTGATGCAAATTTTTTTTTTTTATTGTGTAAGAGCTCCAAAACATAAAAAATGATGTAAATGTGGTATTTCTATAATCGTACTGACCCCAAGAATAAAGTTGTCTAATCACACGAATGGCGTAAGAAATAATTAAAACCAATTCTTCATCTGCTGTTGCCTTGTTCATTCTGCCTCCCAAAGATCACAGTAAGGCTCAGCGCACATTTTTCCTGCACTCTACAATGAGCACTTACACAGGGGTTTACATGTAAATCTCTGAAATACATGACTTAGACGGAACCCCAGGCGGAAGATTCCCTATAATGAAGCAGATTGTGGCTCTGTGATCTGGCAGTGTCCATCTTTTTATGTGAGCAGAAAACCGTGGTCGGCCACAGTTTTGTGCACTTCTGAAAAGAAGGACACCGCTGAACAAAGGCCAGACAGAATCCAGAGTAACCGCTGCCTCGATATATTGAATGGATCCCTCCTGGGGTTTCATCTGTCACGTCACTCAGAGACCCTCCAAAAGAGATCCAGTGAATTCTGCACTTCCAAATTCCAAATGCCCTCCTTTCTCTTCTGAACCTCAGTGTGCTTAAACCACATTTAATGTCCACATGTTTGGCATTTCTGTAGCGATGAGAGCCCGCCTAATTTACAGACGCATGTCTCCAGATCTCCAGAAGCACGAGCTGGGCATTACATACTGGTGACTACAACATACTAGGCACTACAATGTATGGGCACTACAATAGCCGATTAACAATTTTCACTCCGCAATATCCACTGCTGCTTGTTTTTGGAAAACATCCATGGAGTCAAAACAGTCCAAAACAGGGTCATTTGCTGGGGGATTATGCGTACCTAGCACTTAGGGTCTCTTTATATGGAGTCTGCAAACTATTCTAAGAAAATCTGTGCTTCAGTAGGTAAGTAGCGCTCTATCCCTCCCGAGTCTCGGCGTGTGGCTAAGCAGTACTTTACAGCCATATATAGGGTATTTTTACATTGAGCAGAAATTGTCTTATACATTTTGGTGTCATTTTTACCCATTTCCCATTATGAAAATGTAAAATCTGGGGTTAACACACAATCTTGGTGGGAAAAATGTAATTATTTTTTCTTCACTGCCCAGTTATAAAATTTTGTAATACATCTGTGGTGTCAGTATGATCACTGCACCCCTAGATGACTTCATTGAGTGGTGTAGTTTGTAAAATGGGGTCAGTTATGGGGGGTCCTGCTGGTCTGGCACCTCAGGGACTCTTCTATTTTGATATGTCACAGTCAAGCCAGTCCAGCAAAATCTGAACTCTAATATGGCGCTTCTTTCTTTCTGAGCTTTGAACTGTGCCTCAAAAGTAGTTTTCCTCTAGATATTGGGTAATGGTATACTCAGGAGAAATTGCACAACAAATTGTATGGTGCAATTTCTCCTGTTAACCTTATGAAAATGAAAAATTTGGGGCAAAAAACATTTTTGGGTGAAAAATGTGTTTTTTCTTCCCCGTAGCTTAATGATATAAACTTCTGTGAAGCACCTGGGGGTTCAAAGTGCTCCATCTAATATATAAAGCTCAAGTGTATGTGTGCATGTCCGGGATTGGCATCCGCACCGTCGCAGCTACAGCCAAAAAATTTGGCACAGTCACACGTCTGGACCCCGAGAGTGTCCTAAGCTATGTTGTGAGGCGAAATTTTAACCCCGCACGTTTCAATTCACCAAACAATTTTGCCCCTATCTACGTAATGGGGGAAAAAGTGTGTGCGCATCAAGCCCCGCCCTTCATTATGATGTCACAATGGTTGCCATGGCGACGCTGATTCATCATAGGTTTCAAGCCCCGCCGCTCATTATGATGTCATAATGGTTGACTATGGGATGGAGGATGTGTGATGGGTATATGGGTACTGGACTATGGGATGGAGGATATGTATGATGGGTATATGGGCACGGGAGTATGAGATGGAGGATGTGTGATGGGTATATGGGCACTCTACTTTGGGATGGAGGATATGTATGATGGGTATATGGGCATGGGACTATGGGATGGAGGATATGTACAGTATGATGGGTATATGGGCACGGGCCTATGGGATGGTGGATATGTATGATGGGTATATGGGAACGGGCCTGTGGGATGGTGGATATGTATGATGGGTATATGGGCACGGGACTATGGGATGGAGGATGTGTGATGGGTATATGGGCACTGGACTATGGTATGGAGGATATGTATGACGGGTATATGGGCACGGGACTATGGGATGGCGGATATGTATGATGGGTATATGGGCACGGGACTATGGGATGGAGGATGTGTGATGGGTATATGGGCACTGGACTATGGTATGGAGGATGTGTATGATGGGTATATGGGCACGGGACTCTGGGATGGTGGATATGTATGATGGGTATATGGGCATGGGACTCTGGGATGGAGGATATGTATTATGGGTATATGGACATGGGACTATGGGATGGAGGATATGTATGATGGGTATATGGGCACGGGCCTATGGGATGGTGGATATGTATGATGGGTATATGGGCACGGGACTATGGGATGGAGGATGTGTGATGGGTATATGGGCACTGGACTATGGGATGGAGGATATGTATGACGGGTATATGGGCACTCGACTGGGATGGAGGATATGTATGATGGGTATATGGGCACGGCCAATGGGATGGTGGATATGTATGATGGGTATATGGGCACGAGACTATGGGATGGAGGATAATTACAGTTGTGGCCAAAAGTATTGACACCCCTGCAATTCTGTCAGATAATACTCAGTTTCTTCCTGAAAATGATTGCAAACACAAATTCTTTGGTATTATTATCTTCATTTAATTTGTCTTAAATGAAAAAACACAAAAGAGAAATAAGCAAAAAGCAAAACATTGATCATTTCACACAAAACTCCAGAAATGGGCCAGACAAAAGTATTGGCACCCGCAGCCTAATACTTCTTTGCACAACCTGTAGTCAAAATAACTGCGACCAACCGCTTCCGGTAACCATCAATGAGTTTCTTACAATGCTCTGCTGGAATTTTAGACCATTCTTCTTTGGCAAACTGCTCCAGGTCCCTGATATTTGAAGGGTGCCTTCTTCAAACTGCCATTTTTAGATCTCTCCACAGGTGTTCTATGAGATTCAGGTCTGGACTCATTGCTGGCCACCTTAGAAGTCTCCAGTGCTTTCTTTCAAACCATTTTCTAGTGCTTTTTGAAGTGTGTTTTGGGTCATTGTCCTGCTGGAAGACCCATGACCTCTGAGGGAGACCCAGCTTTCTCACACTGGGCCCTACATTATGCTGCAAAATTTGTTGGTAGTCTTCAGACTTCATAATGCCATGCACACAGTCAAGCAGTCCAGTGCCAGAGGCAGCAAAGCAACCCCAAAACATCAGGGAACCTCCGCCATGTTTAACTGTAGGGACCGTGTTCTTTTATTTGATTGCCTCTTTTTTTCTCCTGTAAACTCTATGTTGATGCCTTTGCCCAAAAAGCTCTACTTTTGTCTCATCTGACCAGAGAACATTCTTCCAAAACATTTTAGGCTTTTTCAGGTAAGTTTTGGCAAACTCCAGCCTGGCTTTTTTATGTCTGGGTAAGAAGTGGGGTCTTCCTGGGTCTTCTACCATACAGTCCCTTTTCATTCAGACGCCGACGGATAGTACGGGTTGACACTGTTGTACCCTCGGACTGCAGGGCAGCTTGAACTTGTTTGGATGTTAGTCGAGGTTCTTTATCCAACATCCGCACAATCTTGCGTTAAAATCTCTTGTCAATTTTTCTTTTCCGTCCACATCTAGGGAGGTTAGCCACAGCGCCATGGGCTTTAAACTTCTTGATGACACTGCGCACGGTAGACACAGGAACATTCTGGTCTTTGGAGATCCACATCCCTACAGTCACGCACAAACACTGTACCTGACCTTGGAACGCCAACATTTTCTCTTGCCCCCTGAGAAGCATCATCCTGCCCAAAATAATCATCCCCCTCATCCTCCTCCTCCTCTTCCTCTTCTTCCTCCACCTCGTCCAGGACAGTTCCCTGACCAGACAATGGCTGACTGTCATCAAGGCTTCCCTCCTCCTCTGCAGATGCCTGATCCTTAATGTACGTCAAACTTTGCATGAGCAGGCGCATAAGTGGGATGCTCATGCTTATGATGGCGTCGTCTGCGCTTACCAGCCGTGTGCATTCCTCAAAACACTGAAGGACTTTACAGAGGTCTTTCAGCTTTGACCCCTGCACACCAGACAATTCCATGTCTTCCCTCAAAATGCCTGCCCATGTATCCTACCACACATGCATTACAGCCTGCCTCTGTTGACACAGCCTCTCAACCATGTGCAGGGTGGAGTTCCATCTTGTTGCAAGGTCTATGATTAGGCGGTGCTTGGGGAGGTGGAGCAATCGCTGCAGCTTCTGCATACGACGAGTGTACGGCCAAGCGACGGATGTGCAAGCACAGTCTTCGCACCTTATGGAGCAGGGATGTTAACTCCGGATAATTATTAAGGAAGCACTGCACCACCAGGTTCAAAGTGTGAGCCAGGCAAGGTATGTGTGTGAGTTTTGCACGGGCTATGGCTGCCACAAAATTACGGCCGTTATCACTGACTACCTTGCCTGCCTCAAGATGTAGACTGCCCAGCCATGACTCTGTCGCTGCAAGTAGTCAGCAAGTACCTCCACGGTGTGTCTGTTGTCGTCCAAAAACATCATCTTTAACACAGCCTGCTGACACTTACCACTAGCTGTTCGATAGTGGGACACCTCGTGTGCAACACTGCCAGCTGCGGATGGAGTGCTCGTGCGACTGCGCTCTGTGGACGAGCTTTCGCTGATGGAGGAGGAGGAGCGAAAGCCTACAGCCAACTGTTTCCTATCCTGTGGGCTAGGCAGCACTGTTCCACCGCTGCTGTCCCCAGTGGAGCCTGCATCCACCACATTAACCCAATGCGCAGTGATGGACATGTAATGGCCCTGGCCATGCCTACTGGTCCATGCATCTATTGTGAGGTGCACCTTTCCACTTACTGACTGTTTTAGTGCTTGGAAAATGCGGTCTTTCACATGCCGGTGGAGGGCAGGGATGGCTTTTCGAGAAAAGAAGTGCCGACAGGGTAGGTCATAGCGTGGGACAGCGTAGGCCATGAGGTCGCGGAAAGCTTCACTTTCAACCAAACAGTAGGGCATCATCTCTAATGAGATTAGTTTGGCAATGTAGGCGTTCAAACAAAGTGTACGCGGATGAGACGATGAGTACTTTCTTGTCCTACTCAGAGTGTCTGGTAGGGTGAGCTGGACTGGAGAGCTGCATATGGGGGAAGTAGCGGTGGACCGGACGGAGTGAGAGGGGGTTGGTGATGGTATTGGTGGTGATGGCCTAGATTCAGTGTTGTGTTGCAAAACCATTGTGATTCCCGGAGTGCTTTGGCCTTTCGACAACACCTCCACATTTAGTGCTGGTTGTGTACTTAACGGTGGCGGTGGTCTTACAGTGGGGGAAGTGATGGAGCGTTGCTGGCTACCTTGAGTCGGAGCAGGTGCTACCTGAGGTTTTGTAGTCCGTCCACGCTTGCAAGTGCATGTTGGTTAAATGTCTAAGCATGCAACTGGTATTCAAATTTCTGAGTTGTTTACCTCGGCTAAAGGTCCTTCCGCACTTCTTACAGGTAACCTTTGCCTCATCGGTAGGATTTTGGACAAAGAAGTGCCACACTGCAATCTTCCTACTATGGTATACATTTTCTGGCCTTGCATGCTGTGCTAAGTTGATCGTCTGGCCAAGCTGTCCTGCAACTATTTTAGTTTTTGGTCCACGTTTTTGGACTGCTACGGGCCTGCCAGATAACCGCTGCTGCGATGTCAATGCCTGCTGCGGATCCTTCTCCTTATTTGAACTATTGCCAGTGCCACCCTCCTCCCCCAATGGATGCCAATCCGGGTCAAGAACTGGGTCATCCATCACCTCTTCAAAGTCATCTGCACCTTCCTCTTTACCTTCCTCTGTGTCACCGTGTAAGGTGGTATAGTATGCGGGAAGGGGCACCTGAGTTTCATCAGGGTCAGATTCTGGCTGAATAGACTGCGAGAAGATGCAAGGAGCCTGCTTACTTCTGTGACTGGTTCAAAGTCAGAGCGTGAGCTAGAAGCAGTGGGAGAGGGAGGACAGTGCATGGTATGAGGGGATTGGGAGATAATTTCCTGTCAGATATGGTCAATTTTTCTTTGAAGTAATTGGCCAGATCGTCAGCTTGAAGCTCTGTGGTTGGGGCCTGCACTCTTGGGTTGAGCAGGGAATGAAAAGTGTCAGAGACGTTTAGGGTTATTGGACAGTGAGGTGATGAGGGTGTTGAAATAGGTTTGTTTGGAGAGGTGAAGGGTATTGTTTATATACATATATATACATGTGTATATATAATGTACTGTATGTGTGTATATATATACTGTATATAATTTATATATATTTTTAATCTTGTTATATATATATATACAGTATATATAACAAGGTTAAAAATATATTATTAGATTTTAATATATTATTTGTTTATTTTATTTGTTAATTTTTTTCTTACAAAGAGAGGTTGTTTAAAGTTTTGTATGAAATATATATATATATTTATATAGAAATATAAGAGAATTGGGATCCAGCAAAAAGATGAAAGTTCACCAGAATTATAAAATCTTCTTCTTTATTTATCCATTAATTCATATAAAAAATATATGAGGAACTCCAAACAATTGGTAACATTCCAGCAAGGGACTACATGTTTCAGCACTATGTGCCTTCTTCACGGTCCTATTTGAACTGAGCTCCAACACTGACAATATATCCTCCTTTGTGGAACATATTCAAATGACCCTTAATTAAAAGCAGTGAAACAAACCAATTAAAAACACCTGAGTAGATGGTTGAAACTCAGTTCAAAAATATTGCTAGAAAAATGCATATATTGAACATGTTTTATACATAGACCAATGATATAAACATTTGGTAATAAATCAACAGTGATATGGAATAACTGCCACAAAAAAAATAAAAATTTTTTTATAAACATATATGAAAAAATACATCATGTAGTAGGCGCGATCTAAATATCAGAGACAATCACAAATATAACTCTCAAAAGGAATAATATATTGGAGTAGGTATAAGATAGAGATATAATCTTTTGAAAACTAATATATGCACTCTATCAAAAAAAAAAAAAAAATTCTTCTCTTATTTTCTTACTTAATATTGTGTAATGAGATCCATTCTACTGTTCAATCCGTCAGGTCTATGTATAAAACATGTTCAATATATGCATTTTTCTAGCAATATTTTTGAACTGAGTTTCAACCATCTACTCAGGTGTTTTTAATTGGTTTGTTTCACTGCTTTTAATTGGAATGTTACCAATTGTTTGGAGTTCCTCATATATTTTTTATATGAATTAATGGATAAATAAAGAAGAAGATTTTATAATTCTGGTGAACTTTCATCTTTTTGCTGGATCCCAATTCTCTTATATTTCTATTTGTTGGGGCACACTCCCTGCCTGGATCCGTGCAGAATATAAGGTGAACACCGACTATTGCATTAAGAGGAACTCCTTTATGGTGAGCTGGCTATATGTTTTTTACATTGTTTGAATATATATTTATATATATAAACATAATATATCTAGTTTGTTAAGTTAATATTAAAAGAGGAGGCAATCCAAGATTGCATAAAAATGGAGTTTTAATGGATGCTTCATATTGATTAATAATTGCAAATTTGGATAACTGCAGAAGTTCCTCCCTGTCAGAATGATGATGAGACACATACCACCAAAGATATTGCCCGAGTGTTTGATTAACCCTTGGTCTCTGGGTGTTAGGTAAAATAACTCAATATTGATCTTTTTACAGAAGTCCCCAGATCATAAACTCCTGGAGAGTGCATGTCATGATCCAGGATGGGCTTTGTCTTTGGCCCGTCCTGGTCAGACAGGGGTTAATTGTTTCTGCCTCTCTTTGGCAGAGGGCGGATATTTAATGCTCACTTGACCTAGGTCCGGTGTCAGTTATACTCCTGCCCTCGGCTGAGTTAGTTGACCTCGTGCGTATGTGTGCCTTGTGCCTGATATCTTGCTTGCTTGTTTGGTTTTGATCCGGTTCTGTCCCTGTTACGAGTTCTGCCTGTCCCTCTTGTACTGCGCTACCTCTCTGTGTATGACCCTCTGCCTGTGACTTGACTATTCTCTGCTCGTCCCTCTGGTACCGCACTGCCCTCTCCGTGTACGAACCCTCGCTTGTCTGACCTGCGTTTTCCTCTACTACAGTTTCCCTGCAGTAGGTGCATTATATCATCTGCAGCAGTAGGACGCTAAGCCCCACCCCCTGCAGTCACATGATCTAGGTCCTGGGACTCCTTACTATTTTCAGTGCCGCAGGTCGTGTCTGCTTGAACCGTCACTACTGTTTTGGACCCCGCGCTCTCCCATAGTGGGGGTAAGTCACCCTGCTCAGCGTGGCAGTTTGCCGACGCTGACAGGGTCCTGACATTTGAGTCCTGACATTATAACTGACTGTTACCATTTTTTTTTCTCTGCTCCCTTTCTCCTGTGTGTGTGATGGATCCTATGCACGCTCTTTCTGAGCAGGTAAAGCACCTGACTTAGATGTCTCAGAGACTCCTGGGGGAACAACTCGCCCTGGCTCAGTCTCAGCAGTTGATCGCTGACACTGTGCAGGGGGTTTTATCATCGGGGGCTCGGGATGTTACATTAATTTCCCCTGAGTCTCCGGTTGAGTTACCAGATACCTTTTCTGGAGATAAAAGGGAATTCAAAGTGTTCAAGGAGGGCTGTAAGCTTTTTTTTTCATTGAGACCACACTCTTCTGGGAATGAAAGTCAGAGAGTGGGGGTCATTATGTCTCTGTTAAGGGGAGCTCCCCAGGCTTGGGCTTTCTCCCTTCTGACCACTGCCCCTGAGCGTATGACTGTGGATGCATTTTTTGAGACCCTGGGGCATATTTATGATATGCCTGATCGGATGTGTATGGCTGAGGACAGGGTGATGAGTGTGTGCCAGGGGAAGCACTCAGCCGAGTGGTTTTGCTCAGAGTTCAGACGCTGGGCTGCTGAGGTCTGCTGGAATGATGCCGCCCTCCGGGGTTTTCTCCGTAGAGGCCTGTCTGAATGTCTGATGGATGCCTTGGCTCTCCACCCTCCGCCTGATTCCCTGGAGGACGCTATGACACAAGCCGTCCGAATGAATCGCAGGCTACGGGCCAGGGGAGTGATGCAGATTGAAACCCCGTTATTTTCCCAAGGAAGGGAAAATGCTGTTTTCACTGTGGTGATTCCAGACATTGGAAAAAGGATTGCCCCTCCTGTCCAATGACTAGCAAGCGACTGAGCCCGGGTGATTGTCGTGGAGGTCACCCAGGCTCTCAGGTACCTTTTTCTCCATTTTCAAAAATGTTATTACAAGTGGAACTTTGTTGTGGGAGTGTCTCCACACCCACTTCTGCTTTCGTGGATTGCGGATCGTCGTTGAACTTTATTGACTCTGACTTGGTGTCCAGGTGTAAGTTAGGGACAGTTAGGCTGGAGACTCCTATCCACGTTGTTGCCATTGACAAAACACCACTGGCTAAGAATGATGTCATATTTCTTACAGAGGAGTTTCTCCTTAAAGTGAGTTCCTTGCACCAGGAACATATTTCATGCTTTGTTATGGACAACCTGCCTGCGGGACTGGTGTTGGGGTTCCCCTGGTTACAATTACATAATCCAGTGATTAATTGGGAATCTCAGGACATTGTTAAATGGGGTCCCTATTGTTCTGAAAAATGTCTTGCTACTGTGTCTGTGTCACCCGTGGGTCTGGAAGGTATTCCGGAGTACCTAAAAGACTATACAGACGTTTTCTCCGAAAAAGAGGCTGAGGTTTTACCACCACACCGCCCATTTGATTGTGCCATTGAACTGGTTCCAGGTGCTAAATTGCCCAAGGCCCGCTTGTATAACCTTTCGGGTCCCGAGCAGGCTGCTATGAAGGAATACATTTCCGAGAGTCTCCATAAGGGACACATTCGTCCTTCTGTCTCTCCCGTGGCGGCGGGGTTCTTTTTCGTAAAGAAAAAAGACGGTGGTTTACGCCCATGCCTCGATTTTCGAGAGTTAAATAAGATAACTGTGAGAAATACGTATCCCCTCCCACTTATTCCTGATTTGTACAACCAGTTTTCCGAAGCTAAGTGGTTTTCGAAATTAGATCTACGGGGAGCGTATAACCTTATCCGAGTCCGGGAAGGAGCTGAGTGGAAAACTGCTTTTCTCACTACTGAAGGGTTGTTTGAAAATTTGGTCATGCCTTTTCGGTCTGACCAATGCTCCAGCGGTATTCCAAAATTTCATAAGTCACGTGTTCTCTGATTTTATTGGATGTTTTATGGTGGTGTATTTGGATGACATACTGATCTACTCTCCTGATAAACAGGCTCACATTGGTCATATTCGAGCAGTCCTCCAAGGGCTTCGGGAGAACTGTCTCTTTGCTAAACTAGAGAAATGTTTATTTTTTGTACAGGAACTGTCTTTTCTAGGGTTCATTGTGTCTCCTGAGGGGTATCGCATGGATCCTAATAAGGTGCAGGCCATTGTCGATTGGGTCCAACCTTGTGATTTAAAAGCTCTGCAGCGTTTCCTAGGATTCGCCAATTATTATCACAAATTTATAAGGGGGTTCTCACAGGTGGTTAAACCCCTCACAGACATGACTCAAAAGGGGGCCGATATCAAGAATTGGTCAGCTGCAGCGATAGCGGCGTTTCAGTGTTTAAAAAAATGTTTAATGTCTGCTCCGGTTCTTATTCAACCGGACCCGTCTGAACCATTTATTGTTGAGGTGGACGCCTCAGAGGTGGGGGTGGGGGCGATATTGTCCCAGGGACCTGCCACTTTGACTAATTTGAGACCTTGCGCCTTTTTCTCGAAGAAATTCTCCCCTGCGGAGAGAAACTATGATGTTGGGAATCGAGAACTTCTGGCCGTGAAGTTGGCCTTTGAAGAATGGAGGCATTTTTTAGAGGGGGCTGTCCATCCTATAACCGTAATTACAGACCACAAGAACCTAGCTTACATTGAGTCAGCTAAAAGGTTGACTCCTATACAGGCTAGATGGTCACTTTTTTTTCCCGATTCCACTTCTCTATCACTTTTCGGCCAGGATCCAAAAATGTCAGAGCTGATGACTTGTCACACAGTCTAGATCCGGTTCCCCCCCCCAAACCTCCATCCTCCATTCTTCAGCCCGGGGTGGTGGTGGCAGGTATTTCTAATATGTTGGAATGGGTGATTCGGGATGACCAATCTCTTGCACCTCCAGCTAAGCCGGTGGATAAACTTTTCGTACCAGCACAGTTTCATCTCAAGGTCCTCCGGGAGTTCCATGACTCAGTTCTGGGTGGACATCCAGGGATCTCGGCTACCTGGAAGGCCATTGCTAGAATATTCTGGTGGTGTTCTTTAGCCTCTGATGTTGGGGAATATGTGTCTGCATGTGATGTTTGTGCCCGTGCAAAAACCCCCCCTAACCGGCCGGCCGGGGAATTGGTACCACTGCCAATTCCTGAGAGACCATGGACTCATTTGTCCATGGATTTCATCACCACCCTTCCCCCCTCCAAGGGTAATACTGTCGTTTGGGTTGTGGTGGACAGGTTTAATAAGCAGGCACATTTTGTACCTTTGGCAGCTCTACCTAATGCGGAAACGTTGTCCAGATTGTTTGTTGAGCATGTGGTGCGGTTGCATGGGGTACCCTTGATGTGGTGTCTGATAGAGGAGTACAATTTGTTTCCAGATTTTGGAGGGCATTTTGTAAGAGGTTGGGTATTGGTCTGTCCTTTTCATCCGCTTACCATCCAGAGACTAATGGGCAGACCGAGCGGACCAATCAGTCTCTGGAGCAAATTCTGCGTTGCTTGACCTCAGCCCGACAGGATGATTGGTGTACTGCATTACCTTTGGCCGAGTTTGCATTTAACAACCGTATTAACCAGTCTATGGGTACATCTCCCTTTTTCTGCAACTATGGGTTTCATCCTCATTTCGGAGAGTTTTCCCGTTTGGACTCTGGGCGTCCTGGGGCGGATGAGACTATCCAGCGGTTGGGGGAGATATGGCGGGAGGTCCAGAGTAACATTACGAAGGTCCAGGATAAATATAAGTTTTTTGCAGACAAAAAACGGTCCGCGGGGCCGGTGTTCCAGATTGGGGATAAGGTATGGTTATCTACCAAGAATATAAGGCTCAAGGTCCCCTCTGCGAAGCTTGGACCTAAGTTTATTAGTCCCTATGAAATTACCGAAGCGGTTAACCCGGTGGCTTTTCGGTTGCATCTCCCGCCATCTCTACGGATCCCCAATGTTTTCCATAGGGCCCTTTTGAAACCTGTGAGGTCCTGTGGGGAGGGATCATTGTCTTCCCCCCCACCGGTTTTGATAGACGGGCAGTCTGAGTACGAGGTGGAATGAATTGTTGACTCTAGGTTGGTCCGTCGTGCCCTTCAATATCTTGTACATTGGAAAGGCTATGGTCCTGAAGACCGGTCGTGGGTTCCTGCTCGATCGGTTCATGCGGATCGGTTGGTCCGGGCCTTTCACGCCAAGTATCCTGAGAGACCCGGGGGTCCAGTGGCCCCCCTTTGAGAGGAGGGTACTGTCATGATCCAGGATGGGCTTTGTCTTCATATTGATTAATAATTGCAAATTTGGATAACTGCAGAAGTTCCTCCCTGTCAGAATGATGATGAGACACATACCACCAAAGATATTGCCCGAGTTGTTTGATTAACCTTTGGTCTCTGGGTGTTAGGTAAAATAACTCAATATTGATCTTTTTACAGAAGTCCCCAGATCATAAACTCCTGGAGAGTGCATGTCATGATCCAGGATGGGCTTTGTCTTTGGCCCGTCCTGGTCAGACAGGGGTTAATTGTTTCTGCCTCTCTTTGGCAGAGGGCGGCTATTTAATGCTCACTTGACCTAGGTCCGGTGTCAGTTATACTCCTGCCCTCGGCTGAGTTAGTTGACCTCGTGCGTACGTGTGCCTTGTGCCTGATATCTTGCTTGCTTGTTTGGTTTTGATCCGGTTCTGTCCATTACGAGTTCTGCCTGTCCCTCTTGTACTGCGCTACCTCTCTGTGTATGACCCTCTGCCTGTGACTTGACTATTCTCTGCTCGTCCCTCTGGTACCGCACTGCCCTCTCCGTGTACGAACTCTCGCTTGTCTGACCTGTGTTTTCCTCTACTACAGTTTCCCTGCAGTAGGTACATTATATCATCTGCAGCAGTAGGACGCTAAGCCCCACCCCCTGCAGTCACATGATCTAGGTCCTGGGACTCCTTACTATTTTCAGTGCCGCAGGTCCTGTCTGCTTGAACCGTCACTACTGTATTGGACCCCGCGCTCTCCCATAGTGGGGGTAAGTCACCCTGCTCGGCGTGGCAGTTTGCCGACGCTGACAGGGTCCTGACATTTGAGTCCTGACAGTGCATACAGTCATATGTTAAAGTTTGGGCACCCCTATTAATGTTAACCTTTTTTCTTTATAACAATTTTGGTTTTTGCAACAGCTATTTCAGTTTCATATATCTAATAACTGATGGACTCAGTTATATTTCTGGATTCAAATGAGGTTTATTGTACTAACAGAAAATGTGCAATCTGCATTTAAACAAAATTTGACCGATGCAAAGGTATGGGCACCTCAACATAAAAGTGACATTAATATTTCGTAGACCCTCCTTTTGCAAAAATAACAGCCTCTAGTTGCTTCCTGTAATTATTAATGAGTTCCTGGATCCTGGATGAAGGTATTTGTGACCATTCCTGTTTACAAAACAATTCCAGTTCAGTTAAGTTTGATGGTCGCCGAGCATGGACAGCCCGCTTCAAATCATCCCACAGATGTTCAATGATATTCAGGTCTGGGGACTGGGATGGCCATTCCAGAACATTGTAATTGTTCCTCTGCATGAATGCCTGAGTAGATTTGGAGTAGTGTTTTGGATCATTGTCTTGCTGAAATATCCATCCCCTGCGTAACTTCAACTTTGTCACTGATTCTTGCACATTATTGTCAAGAATCTGCTGATACTGAGTTGAATCCATGCGACCCTCAACTTTAACAAGATTCCTGGTGCCGGCATTGGCCCACAGCCCCAAAGCATGATGGAACCTCCACCAGATTTTACTGTGGGTAGGAAGTATTTTTCTTGGAATGCTGTGTTTTTTAGCCTCCATGCATAACGCCTTTTTGTATGACCAAACAGCTCAATCTTTGTTTCATCAGTCCACAGGACCTTCTTCCAAAATGTAACTGGCTTGTCCAAATGTGCTTTTGCATACCCCAGGCGACTCTGTTAGTGGCGTGCTTGCAGAAACGGCTTCTTTCGCATCACTCTCCCATACAGCTTCTCCTTGTGCAAAGTGCGCTGTATTGTTGACCGATGCACAGTAACACCATCTGCAGCAAGATGATGCTGCAGATCTTGGGAGGTGGTCTGTGGATTGTCCTTGACTGTTCTCACCATTCTTCTTCTCTGCCTTTCTGATATTTTTCTTGGCCTGCCACTTCTGGGCTTAACAAGAACTGTACCTGTGTTTTTCCATTTCCTTACTATGTTCCTCACAGTGGAAACTGACAGGTTAAATCTCTGAGACAACTTTTTGTATCCTTCCCCTGAAAAGCTATGTTGAATAATCTTTGTTTTCAGATCATTTGAGAGTTGTTTTGAGGAGCCCATGAAGCCACTCTTCATAGGACAATCAAATAGGAGAATTACTTGCAAGTGGCCACCTTAAATACCTTTTCTCATGATTTGATACACCTGGCTATGAAGTTCAAAGCTCAATGAGGTTACAAAACCAATTTAGAACTTCAGGAAGTCAGTAAAAAGTAGTTAGGAGTGTTCAAATCAAGAAAATGATGAGGGTGCCCATACTTTTGCACCGGTCAAATTTTGTTTAAATGCAGATTGCACATTTTCTGTTAGTACAATAAACCTCATTTGAATCCAGAAATATAACTGAGTCCATCAGTTATTAGATATATGAAACTGAAATAGCTGTTGCAAAAACTAAAATTGTTATAAAGAAAAAAGGTTAACATTAATAGGGGTGCCCAAACGTTAACATATAACTGTAAGCTTATATGTTCTTAGTACCAGGTCTGAACGTCACCACAAAATCAGATCTAGAAAAGAACAAAGCCAATATAGCTTGCCTAGGGTTGAGTCTCTTAGCTGATTCCAAATTATTCAGCTTTTTGTGGTTTGTGATAACAGTCACCTTCGAGAAAGTGACGCCATTCCTTGAACCCTCACTTAATTGCCTGCTGGTAATTCACAATTACCAATATCATAATTCCTTAGTTGAAAATTTTCGTGAAAAGAAGTTGCATGGATGAAGCTGAGTGAGATATGGGGTATTTTGTGATAACACTGCTCCAACTCCAACCTCCACAATAAAAGGACATTCAAGATAGGGCAGACAAAAATAGGGTCTCTTACCAGTTCTGTATTCGAAAAAAATATTATTTGAACAAAAAACATTTATTTTCAATGGTTTAAAATTTATTTTGGAGCATAGTCTGTTCACCTTGCAAAATAAACTTTAACTCCAGCAGTTTGGAACTGCACAGGGGACTCGAGTCGCCCAAAGTTTTGCAAACTTGTTTATGGGGAGGTTCGAGTCCCTGATGCCTATCATGTCCCATAAGTACTGTGGCAATATCAAATATTACCTCCATTACATAGATGACTTATTCCTAATCTGGTTTGGTTACAGAACAAGAGGCGTCAATGTTTGTGCATGAACTCAACAGCAATGACTGGGGACTTTCATTTACTGCAAATGTATCTACAACAAAAATTGTGTTCTTGGATTTAGAATTATTAGTTTAGAATTGGATTTAGAATTATCAGTCTATTAAAATCAGAACTCACTTTAAGCCGGTTGGTACAAATGAATATTTAGATTACTTCAGTTTATATTATTCCAAATGGAAAAATAACATCATCTAGCCAATTCCCTCACATTAGATGTAATTGTACTTCCACCACAGACTACATCCAGCAATCACATATTTTACTCTCCAGGTTTATTGAAAAAAGATATCCTAAACCATTGGTTCAGACAGCATATTGACATAATCTCCATCTTACCCAAAATGATTGCCTTAATAAACACTCTAATAAATCCAACTGAGCAGTCTATATCCAGAAGGACTCAATGAGACATTGGAACTTGCATAAATATTCAATTAGGCACAACTGCATCTGCCAACTTGCATGTATTGGGTTGTCAACAGCAGGGATTACTGTGTGTGCTGGTCCCCCGACACTAGAGAGGGGACAATGAGAGAGGCTTGCTGACTCCACGTGCGTTCTGGTGGTGGATCCATCTGGCCACTTAGTCCGAGAATCTCGCTGTTCTGGCAGGTTGCAAAGGGAGACCTCACTGGGTGCTGGATGGGTGTTAAATAACCAAATTCAAACTGGAGTCAACCCTGCGACATCTTGTCTCTGTGAGACCATCTACCTTGTGATGAATTTTAATATTCATCATCATAGATGAAGACTATGAAAGGTCATGCCAAGGCATGTGGAGCAAGGTTAGTTAACCCAGTAGACAACAGAGGACTCTGTGGAAGCTGAACCCTAGGAACCAGATGGACAAGGATGTCAGATGAATCAGCAAAGCTTTATTCAGGTTATAAAGCAGGTTAACACAAGGGAGAACACTCTGGGATGAAACACAGAATACCCCCAAGGGATCTCCGTTGAGTGAACCCCTATATGGGGACAGACCCGGCGCAGCCAAGGAAGCTCACGTGCAACAGCTGCAGAGACTAGAGGGTCAGACCCAAACGAGACAGTGGTACTGGGAGAGGAGGAGCGAGAGGTCCAGGGAATCAGAGAAAGAGAACCAGTAGGGTCCAAGGATACCATCAGTGTCCGAAGGTAGATAATAGGTATTCGGGATGACGGCACTAGGGAAAAAACACTGCATATTAGTTCAGGCAAGACAGAATAAGCAAGCGCTGATCAGGGACCTGAGCAATGGAAGCGAAAGCACTACTGTAAGCATACACACTACACCATACGCAATACAACCATTAACCAAGAAACCCCGTGAACAGCAATTCTTCATTAACACCTGTTGGTGTGGTAGAACTCAGATTAAAAATCTGTCCCAAGAAACTATTATTACAATCGGAGTCTCGATGGATTTTTAATCTGTGTATTATATATGCCTTGATTTCATGTATCATATATGTCTTGACTTTGTACTTTTGGCAGGTGTTTTTGAATGGGTTCAACCCTATGTTTTTAGTTATGTTTTCATTCACATTTCTTGTTAGTTTGTGCCAATAAAGTTTTTCATACTTTTTCTATATACAATGGTGTAGTGTGCATGCTTACAGTAGTGCTTTCTCTTCCATTGCTCATTGTGTCCATTGCTACTGATTTTGCACCTCCCTTTATTTTGTATATTATACAGTATAGTGCGCTCAATTTTTATATATGATCAGGGACCTGAGAACAGCAGCTAATAGCAAAACACAAAGTTGCCCGGGCACCTCCCAAAGGAAGTAAGGACTTTTTTTTATAATTCTTTATTTAAAGACTCACAATGAAATCCAGGTTAACATAATAATTGAAATCAGACAAGTAGACGAATACAAGCAATACAACTTAACTCCCGCCCAAGACAATCATCCATGAGTCCTTAACATCTGGGAACCCGGTAGTAGAGGTCAATTCGTAGGGTCTTTCATTTTTTAACTTTTAACAAACAGTATAGGAAAGAAAGGACAGAGCAGAGGAAGAAGAAGGAGAGCAGTTGAAGCGAAAAAAGAGAGTGGGGGGAAATAAGTAACGGAGCCAAGAGAGGCAAAAAAAAAGGGAGAGGGAAGGAGTACCCAGCCGACCAAGTCCACCACTCAGCCTGATGTTTTTAGTTAATCTCAGGGGGGTTTGCCTCCAGCATAAGATCACAATACTTACTAGAGCTTCGAAAATCCATCCAAGCCAAGTAGCCCAAAACTTTGGGTATGACTTGTGTATGGATGAGGTGAGGTCCTCCATATACATAATTTCATTGACTTTTGCGATCCACTGAGTTATGGTTGGAGGAGCGGGACTCTTCCATCTCTGAGGGATCGTCCTGTAGAATAGTTTTCACCTGCACCATCAACATTCCATGAGATGCTGTTGGAAAGGGAAATCCACACGCACCCCAGATCGGACTCGAACCCACAATCCCTGGCTTAGGAGGCCTGTTCCTTATCCATTAGGCACTGAGGGATGCAAGCCTTTGCAGCCAATGATCAAAAATTTCAACAAAGAGGATTTATAGATCCGGAGAGGGATTTGTAAGGACTTTAAGTATGCACAGACCTTCACAGCACAGACAGCCCTAATAGAGAACAGGTGCCCTACTGCTTTAAGTATGAGCAGGAAGTGGGGCGTGCCTTCTATGAGCATTTCCAGGAGATCTGCCAAGGGGATGCAGGTTCCTAGCAGAGAGCGGAGCTGTCAATCGCCTGGACCCACAGACAGGGTGAGTGAGGTACATAGCGCCACGTGAGGAGCACCGGACCCACTGTTCATGAGACTTGGCCCACGGATGAGGGCATGACAGTGCCTTCCCTCTTACGCTCCACTTCTTCACTCATACCAGGAACTTTCTAAGGAGGACCGGGGCATTAATGTTCTCCTTAGGCTCCCAGGATCTTTCCTCAGGACCAAATCCCTTCCAGTCAACCAGAAAGAACGTTTTGTTCCCTCTCTGTTTTACGGCAAGTATGGCATTGACCTCGAAGACATCACAAAAAGAGAGGGGAAGGAAAGCTCCAGGATCCAAGAAGTAGCATCCAAGGATGACAGGCTTAAGCAGGGAGACATGAAAAGAGTTGTGGATCCACAAAGAGGAAGGCAACTTCAGCTGGTAGCATACCTCATTGATTCTCTGAAGCACCTCAAATGGACCAATTAATCGAGGAGAAACTTGTAGGAGGGAGCCTTGAGGCGAGTGTGCCTAGATGAGAGCCATATCTTGTCCCCAGGTTGGAATGGAGGGGAATCCAGACGTCTCTTATCTGCATGGATGCCCGTTCCAAAGAATACTTGACCTCGGACCAGATCTTGGAAAAGTCTCTAGCAAGATTCTCAGCTGCTGAATTACTGGAAGTGGTGTTCAAGGGGGTAGGAGTCCTAGGATGGCACCCATAACCAACAAAGAATGGAGAATTAGAAGAAGACTTACCAACATGGTTGTTGTAAGAGAACTCCGCCCATGGCAACAAGGCAACTCAGTCACTGTGTTGAGCGTTGACAAAGTGACGCAGGTAGTTATTGAGTACCTGGTTCACCCATTCCACCTGGTTATTGGACTTTGGGTGATATACCAAAGAGAAATCCAGAGAGATCTCTAGCTGCTTGCAGAGGGATCGCCAGAACTAGGACATGAACTGCACTCCACTGTTGGACACAATATGAAGTGGTAAGCCATGAAGACTGAGAACATGTTGAGCAAACAACTCCACCAGCTTGGGTGCGGAGGGTAGACCAGATAAAGGGACGAAGTGACCCATCTTGAAAAATCGATCCATGATCACCCATATCACAGTACAACCAGAAGACATCCATAAGTCGGTGACAAAATGCATCGCGATGTACCTCCAGGGAGCAGACGGCACAGGGAGAGGCAGAAGATGACCAGTAGGAAGCTTTTTGGGACTCTTATTGCAGGCACACGGACAAGCGACATCAAAATTGCTGACATCTGGATACATCTTGGGCCACCAGTAGTGCCATGAAATCAGCTGCAAGGTCTTCTTAAGCTCCTCATGACCAGCAAGCTTAGATGAATGTCCCCACATAAGTACACCATGCAACAATCGGACAACGGATACGGAGATTACTTTAGATGGATCAGTGATGTGGCGAGGTTCCTCATCTAGGTCGTCGGAGATGATATACCTGGATAAAGCATCAGCCTTGATGTTCTATTCAGCTGGATGGAAGTGGAGACGGAAGTCGAACCAGAATATCACGCTGTGTGCAAAAGCAGATAGAAGATAGCTCCGTTAGGGAGCAAAAGAGTGGAGAGAGGTCCGGCACACAGATGAAGCAGACCTGCTGTGCAGCAGCGAAGCTACCAGCAGGTGGCAGCAGAGAAGTCAAACAAACCGGCTTAATTCCTAGACTGTAGCTCAATACAAATGGAATAAGCAAACTCAGGGTCGGAGACAAGCCAGGGGATCAGTAATGGTCAGGAGCGGATATGCCAAAGACAAGAGACAAAAGCAGGTCAGGATCCAAGCCAAGATCAAGTACCAAGAAGTCCAGACACAAAGGAGACACACAGAGTCGGGACAGGGAGCAGAGAATAACACAGACACGGGTCAAGTCAGGAATAACAGCAGGATAAATCAGGGTTAACAGAGTCAGCTACTCGCGCCATAGGCAGAACTATAACTGACATTGCCTTCAGGAAGCAGCGGCAAAAAATAGCAAACCTGAACCCAGACAGAAGCTGAGAAAGAATAACACCTGAAATGACCAGACTGGGAACATGGAAAGACAGGACTCAAAACCTGGTCTTGATTATGACAGTATTCAGGATCTAGACGTAAGCGAAAGGCAACTGGATTGACAACCTCAATGATCTCGTAAGGACCATTAAACCTGGGACCTAGCTTAGCAGAAGGAACTTTCAGACGCATGATCTTGGTAGACAACCACACTTTATCTCCTACCAGGAATTTATCAGCAAAATGTTTATGTTTGCCCTGAGCCTCCCCAATGTTCTTCTGCACCTCCACACCTCCCCCAACCATTGAACTGCCGAATCAGCCCCTGGACATCCTGAATCCAACCTGGAAAATTCGCCAAAATGTGGGTGAAAACCATAGTTACATAAAAACGGAGAGGTGCCAGTGAACTGATTGACCCGATTATTAAATGCAAACTCAAGCCACTGGCAACGAAGAACACCAATCATCCTGCTGAGACGTAGCAAGACACCACAAAATCTGCTCAAGTGACTGATTGCTCCTCTCAGTCTGACCGTTAGTCTCGGTATGGTAGGCCGAGGAAAAGGACAAGCAAACAGCCAATCTTTTACCAAATGCCCTCCAAAATTTGAACACAAATTGCACCCCTCTATCAGAAACCACACTCAAAGGCATACCAAGCAACCGCACAATGTGCTCAACAAACAACTTAGTGTTTCTGCATTAGGCAGTCCTGCCAAAGGGTCCAAATGTGCCTGTTTACTGAATCTGTCAACCACTACCCAGATCACAGTTTTGCCATTGGAAGGAGGGAGATCAGTGAGAATATCCATGGACAAATGAGTCCAAGGTCTATCCAGAATTGGCAATGGCACCAATTCCCGGCCGGTTATGGGAGCTCTTAGCATGGGCAGAGGTATCACAAGTAGACACAAACCTAGTGACATCAGAGGTCATGAAGGACCACCAAAACAGCCTAGCAATGGCTTTCCCGGTGGCCGAGATCCCTGAGTGCACACTGAGAGCAAAGTTGTGGCACTCCTGGAGAACCCTCCACTGGTACTGAACCAGGACAAAAAGCTTATTATCAGGCAAAGATGGAGGAGCAAGAGACTGAGCCTCCCGAATTTCATGCTGCAATTCAGAGGATACCCCAGCAACAACCACCCCAAGCTGAAGAATGAAGGAAGGATGTTCGGTGGAGGGGGTGATATCGGATCAAAACTGCGAAATAAGGCATCCGCCTTGACATTCTTGGAACCAGGCTGAAAGGTGATAGAAAAATGAAAACGTGAAAAAAAGAGCGACCACCTCGCCTGTGTAGGAGTTAACCGCTTGGCAGACTCAATGTAGGACAGGTTCTTGTGGTCTGTAATCACCATGATCCAATGAACCGCCCCTCCAAAAAGTGCCTCGATTTTTCAAAAGCCAATTTTATGGCCAATGACTCCCGGTTACCAACATAATAATTCCTCTCTGAAGAAGAAAACTTCCTGGAGAAAAAGGCACATGGTCTTAAATTGGTGAAAGTAATGGGTCCCTGAGACAACACTGCCCCCACTCCCACCTCCGATGCGTCCACCTCTACGATGAATGGTTCTGAGTTCTGACAGATTGGGCTGATCCAATGCAGGAGAAGACACTTCTTTAATGTAATAAATGCTTCAACCGCCAGGGGTGACCAGACTTTGAGATCAGCCCCCTTGCGAGTTAGATCGGTGAGTGGATTGACCACCTGGGAAACCCCCTAGATGAATTTTCAATAATAATTGGCAAAATCAAGAAAACACTGCAGATCCTTGAGGTCTCTGGGCTGCACCCAATCAACAATGGCCTGTACCTTTCGGGGATCCATCTGAAACCCATTGGCAGAAAGGATGAACTCCAGAAAGGAAAGCTCCTGGACACAAAATGAACATTTCTCGTGTTTAGCGAACAGAGAATTTCCCCGTAACCTATGAAGAACAGCACGTAAATGACCAATGTGGGATTCCTTGTCAGGAGAGAAAACCAGAATATCATCCAGGTAAACAACCATAAAGCGCCCGATAAAATCAGAAACCAACAATGTCTTATCTATTGCAATGATATGCATGGGAGTCTTATCCTTACTGTCTCTAACTTTAACGTGGACACCAGACTAGAGTAAATGAAGTTCATGGAAGATCCACAGTCCACAAATGCTGAAGTGTATGCATAACCATCTCCATAACACAGTTCCACCTCTAACAAAATTTTTCCAAATGATGAAAATGGTACCTGAGAGTCTGGGTGACTTCCTCGACAATCACCCAGTCTCCGAAGCTTGTTAATCGATGGATAAGAGGGTCAGTCCTTCTTCCAATGTCCCGGATATCCACAAATAAAACTTTCCCATCGCGTCGTCGCTTCCTCTCCTTCTCCTTGAGGTTGGTGGCACCAACCTCCATGGTCTCCATAAACGGCATCATCTCACAGCAGGCAATACAGGAATCTCTCGCTGGATAATTCCTCTTTCCTGTTATCTCCGGTCAACACGCATGGCCTGAGTCATGGCTTCCTCCTTGAGATGATCTGAAAGTCCTCTCCTGAATTGACATCTCAAAGCCGAGTTATTCCAAGACACCTCTGTGAACCACCGTTTAAACTCAGAACAATATTGTTCAGCAGTGAGTTTACTCTGGGAGAGACCCATGATCACATCCTCTGCCACCCTGACCCGTTCTGGTTCATCAAAAGTAAGTCCTAAGGCCTCAAAGAACCTATCCACAGACACATGTTCAGAGGCAGTAGCAGGTAAAGAGAAAGCCCACGATCTAGGTCCCTCCCAAAGTAAGGAAATGATTATCCCCACCTGCTGACTCTCATCTCCAGAGGATCGGGGTCTAAGAGAGAACAGCAGCTTACAACTAATACTAATAATCTTTATTTCTAAAGTGCCAACATATTCCGCAGTGCTTTATAGTTTAACAGTTTCAAAGCACAAGTCATAAGTAACAATACAATCATTAAAGCAAAATAAGACGACACTGTTCGTTAGAGCTTACAATCTGCAATGAGGTGGGGGAGGTACAAAGTACAGGTGTGTATTTCCATGATGTATATACAATGGTGGTCCAGCCATCTTGAGGGAGTGAGGGATGGATGTTGCTGGTGAATGGGCTACACATGCACACTTACACATAAAATGACTTACGTTAGTGAACGTGATAGGCCGCTCTGATCAAATGCGTTTTGAGGGAGAGCCTAAAACTATGCAAATTGTGGATAGTCCTGATTTCTTGGGGTAGAGCATTCCAGAGGACTTGTGCAGCACGGGAGAAGCCTTGGAGTTAGGAGTGGGAGGTACGGATTAGTACAGAGGTTAGTCGAAAGTCATTTGCAGAGCGCAGCGGTCAGTTAGGCCGATAGACAGAAATGAGTGTTAGGGTGATCTAAATATGTTAGATCTGAGTCTCCCTGAGGACTCTGTATATCAGACAATTTTCAAATTGAGTAGCGCTTCGATCGGAGCAAAGTGATGAACAAATGAACACAGATATCTGAATTCAAGGTGTTGCATAGCATTTACTGAATTCGGCTGGGTTTATATCCTCTACTGAAAGAGGCGTACACATTACATCATATCAGAATTAGTTAGTAATTATTAATTATGTTGGAAAGGGTACCATAGATGTTAAAACTCTACGTAGAAACAAAAGGTCAACGCCTGCTGGATCTTTTGATCCAAGAATCTACATAGACAGTATAGGAGTTCCTAGAGAGGTACCAGACGAGTACAAAGCTAGGAATCAGATTGCAGCAGGATTTGAATCAGTTTTCTTTTGGTGGGTAACACTAAATAAGAACGTGGATTGGATAAATTATATTTATTATAATCAGCAGAGATTCATAAACTACACTAGAGATGCAATAAAAGGGATAGCTGAACAATTAGCTCCAACTTCTTTAATGACATGGCAGAATAGAATGGCATTAGATATGTTGTTAGCGGAAAAGGGGAGTCTGTAAAATGTTTGGAACTTATTGTTGCACTTTTATCCCAAATAACACAGCACCCGATGGAAGCATCACAAAGGCATTGGAGGGTCTCACATCATTATCTGATGAATTGGCAGAAAACTCTGGCATCGACAACCCGTTCACCGAGTGGTTGGAATCATGGTTCGGAAGATGGAAGCACCTTGTATACAGTCTTCTCATCTCCCTAGCAGTTGTCACTGCTATCCTTGTGACCTGCGGATGCTGCTGCATTCCATGCATCAGAGGACTACTTCAGAAACTGATAGATGCATCGATTACCAAGACTAGGTATATTGGACTGAGACCACGCAGTAATGATTATGATTATGACAACATACTGTAGTTGAGAATAGGATATGATCTCCCCGCCATATGGGGAATTCGGAAGAAGAAAAGTTAGGAAGTCCGACACTGGCACTAGGCCTTTGAATGTACCTATATGTTAAGGGAAGAATCATATCTGTTTTCAAAAGGGGGGATTGATAGGTTATTCAGAGACCCTTCTAAATACTTAGAGGCCCTTTTAGAATATTTGTGATATACTATGGCTCTCATAGCTAGAATTATATTAAAGCAATAGCTAATGATTCAAGATAATGTTTGTTCACAATGAACTTTGAATCATCCAGATGAGTTGGACATAGCATAAGACCTAGCTCCTGACTGATCAGTACTAGTCACCACTTATCACAGTATCGATTGAGGTAGCTAATGATAGTTAGCATATAATTAATTAAAGACTTGGTAACTATAGATGCTAATGATGGTGATTAAACTTTAGACTCTCATCCACGTATAAGATGAGAGTCACCTGATGATAAGAAAATGGTTATCTGTATGTTTACCAGCTTACGCATGTATTTTAGGACATTTCACCATAATTAATAATTACTAACTAATTCTGATATGATGTAATGATGTAATGTGTACGCCTCTTTCAGTAGAGGATATAAACCCAGCCGAATTCAGTAAATGCTATGCAACATCTTGAATTCAGATACCTGTGTCTGTGTTCATTTCGAGTTATCTTTGAAGCCATCTGTCCATCCTGTGGTAGGCTTGTCAGCAACATCAGAAGCAGGATCATCATTCTACCGCTCCAGGATCTTGTAGTGGTTTGCATGGTTCAGATTAGGTTTTTCCAATTTTTCTGGTATGGCTGTAGTAAGAAGAACTTGGAAAGGACCGTCCGTCTCCTGGAAACAGAATCAAAAACTTGTTTATGCACAGATATGAGTCTCCTTTGGAGGCTCTGGACACAGTTAGCGAAGCTGTAGGCTGTTGCACTGGAGTTGCGATGTCTTGTGAAGAACTACAAGCCTAAACTTGCTATGTGGCCTACGTGACTCTCAACATATGCATAACACTCTGCATTGCCTCTCCATCAGAAGGGGGTCATTCTACTGTAGCGGTTCTGGCATCAGGACTTGTGATCACCCTGGAAAGAGATCAACACACACAAGCACATACATACATTCCTACCTGTGGGTAGTTGTATGAAGTCAGTCTGCAGTCATTGAAACGGGTAGAGGAGCTTAGGCATGTGCTTTCTGTGGTGTCCTATTCTACCTGTGTTGTGCACATGTTAGACATGTCAGTGTCATACTAGCAGCAGCTGTTGCAAAACCAGGAGCAAACCATTGTTTATACACAAGAGAACACATGGCACCTTCAGACAGGTGCGTTGGGCCATGGGCCGCTTGAGCCATTATAGGGTGTAAGGACCTCGGGAGGCATACCTGGTGTCCTACCATCCACAGACCTTTTATGGTACCGAGCTCCAACCTTCATCCAGATCTTAGTCTCCTCCCCGATTGCGCACCAAGTCAGAGCCTGCAAGATCCCAAAAATCCAGCTGATTATACTCGTTACCCTGATCAGTGGAGGCACCCCAGAGGCCATATGTTGCTTCGGCTTTCATGCAGCTTCCTTGGCCAGATGGTCTGCTCTTTCCATTGATCTGGTTTCACAGGTTCTGGAATCTAAGTGTGCCCTTACCTTCACTATGGAGACCTCCTTTGGAGACAGCAAAACCTCCATGAGCTGTCTGGCAAGGTATCCATGCTTGACAGGATTGCCTGTTGATGTAAGAAAGTTCCTTTCCCTCCAAATGGGGCCATAGTCATGTGCTACCCCAAAACAAAATCTGGACCTAGTGTACACTGTGCAACGTTTACCTTGAGCCCCTTTAAGCGCTTCAATGAGTGCCGTCAACTCCAATAATAATACATTTTTAGCTAAACAATTAAAAATAATTCTGTCTGAAGGGGTAAGATACACTTATGACATGAAATCTATGTGCAAATTTTAGACACTTGGCAGAGAGCAAACTTTTCACGGACAATTGGCATGTTGCTAATATTCTTTGCTATACTTCTGTCTCTGAACTTTCCTTTACAAAAACCTTATTTCTTGCTACTTTACAATTGCCTTCAATGACATCACACTCTGAATCAGATTAATGATTTACTTTGAAACCATATTGCTGTCCCACTTGTCGACATACATTTCACATTCTAAATCAACTTAACATTACCGTCTATAAACACAGTGCAGTATATACTTTCTCCTGACCAATGACTCATATCACAATGTAAAATCACTGAGAATAACATGCATCTTGGCAAGTAGATATAGTCTTCTGGGCTACCTCTATTCATTTGGCATCTGAAAGGTGCGTCTTTAGGCTCCCAGAGATTTTGCTCTTCTATACTACTCAACAGCATTCCAGGGGCCCACTGAGCAGGGGGGGTCCATGAATATTAAGCCGGAATACTTTATAGTCTGGATAGGTTTCTGATAGAGATCCAAATCCAGTATCTTCCTGATTGTAACCTTCATGCACAATTTTAACAATTCTCCACCCCTCAGCGGAAATAGCTAGCATTAACCCAAATTTACAGTCTAGGCAAGACATGTCACAAATTATTTGCCAGAGGCTTGCTTTTTACAATTTCCCCTAGGTGTTAACAATACACAAATTCTAATCGCTACATACAATGAAAATATCTCAATTCTTTAAAAACACAGAAGTAGTACTTTCAGCATAATACAGATTAATGTTTCCCCGTATTCATACAAGTTTACCACTCAGTTAGGAGCTCTATCTCTAGCACATACACGACTTATATGAAGGACCTGTCTATCTGGATTTTGGCGTAAATACTCTGGATTATTTCTCACTTGCATTGCTGTATGAAACAAATGAGCATCACTTATATGGACATGGGTATTTAGATAAAAGAAAGCCCAGTGAGCATTCCTCCATTTTACAAATCTCAGTCTTTGTTTTTGGGGTTCTGGGTTTATCTTAGTTAATGCCCAATTGCTCAAAAAGACACGGTTCTCATCCGTTCTTCTTCTAAAACATACACAACCCACACAGAATCTGCAGACCATTTAGCACAGCTGTTTTCACTCGCACATTCACACGTGTAACTACGTGATTTTACTAAGTTTTACTGGGCAGCACGGTGGCTCAGTGGTTAGCGCTGCAGCCTTGCAAGGACAACATCTGCAAGGAGTTTGTATGTTCTCCCCGTGTTTGCGTGGGTTTCCTCCGGGCACTCCGGTTTCCTCCCACACTCCAAAGACATACTGATAGGGAATTTAGATTGTGCGCCCCATCGGGGACAGTGATGAAAATGTGTGCAAATTGTAAAGCGCTGCGGAATATGTTAGCGCTATATAAAAATAAAGATTATTATTATTATTATTATAAGTGTACCTCACTTTATCCTTAGTGCCAGTGTAGGGAAGGTGACCTGACGGACTTGTCAGTTATGATAGAAGGGAAACAGCTGAACAGTGTAGATGAAGTGCAGTACCCTGGATGACCACAAGATGGCAGGGGGGAGTGTGAGTTCAGGATTTGACAGCAGCCTAGGGCTTTAGAAACCGTTGGTCATGGGGCGGAGTTACAGGGACCCTGGAAAGTTATAAGTTTGACAGAAGGGTTCCAGAAAGTTCCAGTCCCCGGGAGGAGCTCAAGAGACGAGAAGTCTGTGACAAATTGTGTGGTGTGAGGAGAGCTAAACCAGGGGACCGAGGAGGAAAGAAGTCAGGGGGGTGGTCCTGATGCGAAGTACCGCAGTACAGATGAGGTCCCGAGGGAAGGAAACCGAATTTGACAACAGTTGACCAGTAAAATTGCTGTTGGTGTACAGGCCTAAGGCGGCCACAGTGACCAAACTGGCAGGAGCATCACTAAGCTGAAAAAGGGACGGTGTGTGTATCTATGTCCCAAGTGAAAGTACGGTGTGTGTGCACCGGGGCCTGGAAACGGAGGGCCGTGAAGGAATTGCGGTGTATTGCTGGGGCCGTCAGATGGACGGCTGGAAATAAACTTGGACCTGTTGTACCCGAAATCGGCCTCCATCTGGTGTCTGTAACGTCTTTGCGCGGTATAAAGAGGGACCACCCCCCAGTCCGGCACACCACTCTACATTTGGCGTAGTGGGCAGGATCGCCGCCGCTAATACGATACCTTCCGCGGCAGGCCTGCATCTGTAGAACTGAGAAGGACTTGGACTGGTATGATGTGGAATATCAACACCTGTGGATTGCAAATTGCTGACCTGTGGATTACAAATTGGGGACGCTGTTGTGGATCTGTGCTGCTGACAGAGGATCCGGGGCGGCACCAGGTTCTGTCCAAGATGGCGGTGGTGCTCCAACGCAGGGGAGAGGCCCTGGTGTTCGCAATTGTTCCGGACAGCCTGGGGCCCCCTCCAACGTACCCCTGGGGGAAGAGAAGTGTGTCAGGAGGCCACCGCTCCCACATACTGGACCCTGGCAGCTGGGTGGAGAAACCGTCCATTACCCCACCCAACAGACGGAGTGGCTCGGAAGAAAAGGCAGGCTGCGGCTGCTTGGCGCCATTTAACTGTTGCCCACCGGACAGGATGCGACGTTGTAGTTGTCGAGGCCTCGGACGCCTGGAGTGGCGATGGTGTCGGGAGATCGAGTCTCGCTGGGAGACCTGCACCTGGGAGTCACGGACAGCCATCCTGACTTCTGGCAGAGAGGAGGAGCGAATGCGGGTCCCGCGGGAGCGGCCACCAAAGACAACTCCGGAGAGCCTCCCCGCGGAACCCCTGAGCCTGGAGGCTAGCCCCGCCGGACGGCGGGGTGAAGAGCGGAGGCTGCGGGAGGAGCCGCGGGATGATGTGCCAGAGGCCACGGCGCTGGGGAAGGTGAGAGTTCCCCCGGCTCTGCCGGTGGCTCCGCAAGTGGCCTTCACCACTCGGCAGCAGCGCGTGGCCTCCCGTGTACCTGAGAGCCTGCCCGCAGTCGACGCTGCTACGTTCCCCCTGCCAGCAGCGGCCTCGTCCATGACACCGGCCGCTACTGCGGCTCTGTCTGCAACTCTGGGCGCGGCCTGCCCCGCGGTCACTTCTGCGTCATCACCGGAGTCGGCCGCAGCCTACTTGTGGAGCTCTGCGGCTTATACATCAGAGACTACGGCTGCCCCTACCCGCCGCCTGGCCCTAGCGGCTGCTGGGCCGTTGACATCTATGGCCGCCTCTGCTCCGCCCTCAACCCCAGCTATGTCCCACCCACCGGACTCCGGGGCCTACACTGGACCCTCTGTTTGGGTCGTGCAGGTCATCAAAAAGAAGAAAGCCAGGGAGCAGGAAGTGTGGAACCTGCTCCATGAGAGGGGAGAGGCTGGTATGGCGGCTACACGATCCTTGGGGCAGCTCGTGTATACTAACTTACAAAAAGGGTACGGGTTCATTCGATACCTCACAACCGGCCAGAAAGTGTATATTAATATGACCTCTATACGTCATGGCCGGGCTTTGCAAGAGGGGGACTTGGTATCCTACTATAAGGAGTATTGTTCCCGTGGTTACTATGTGGTAGCCGTGCTCACTGATCCCGAGGAACATGAACCCCCGTAGAGAGGACTATAAGGACACTCCCTGCATCCTGGGAGCTCCACGGCTGTGGGGCCCCTTGCTACCAGCCACCAGAAGATGGTTTGGACTGTCAGGAAACCACTGCATCGTTATGCAGATCATGGGACAGTTTGCATCCTGGTTAAGGGAAAATGTTTTGGTGTTGTTGTTTTCTTTCTCTTACTCCTATATTCGAGTTAAAATGTTTTGCCTGACATAGCGGGGATGCAAATACCAAAAAAAAAAAAGGAGTGTCAATGTCCAAGGAAGGGGTAGTAAACCTGTTATGTTTTTTGGTGTGTTGGCTAAAAAGAAACAGTAAATGAAAAAAAGGGGTACTTATGCTATTATAAAGTTGGTATAATGTATAATATGCATAAGAAGATTGCAACACTACGGGGGTCTCTGTGACCAAAGGGACTATGAGATAAGAGGGTCAGTGTGACCGGGACGCTGACCAAAATCAGGTCCCTGACACCACGAACACCCCAGAAGAAAGAAGGCGGACGCTGACAATGACCTGGTAGGCGTGAGGCCTCGGTCAGGGCGTACCGGATAGTGGAAGGTGACAGAAGGGGAGAGTAGGGGAAGGTACACGCTGTAGAGAAAATCCGGGTGTGCCTTGCCCAATTTGAAAGGAGTTGTCATGTGGCGTGCGCGCTGGCGAGTGGCGGTAGGCTGCTCAGAACATGGTGCTCCCAGTTTGGTTCGGCCCCCGTAAAAGGTGGGTTTGGCCCAACCACCGGTCCGACAACAGATAGTAGGGGAATCTTCAGAGCGATGAAGGCAGGGACTATGATTGTCGGGGACGACAATAGGCAAAGGAAGGGAGAGTGTAGGGAAGGTGACCTGACGGACTTGTGAGTTATGATAGAAGGGAAACAGCTGAACAGTGTAGACGAAGTGCAGTACCCTGGATGACCACAAGATGGCAGGGGGGAGTGCGAGTTCAGGATTTGACAGCAGCCTAGGGCTTTAGAAACCGTTGGTCATGGGGGCGGAGTTACAGGGAACCTGGAAAGTTATAAATTTGACAGGAGGGTTCCAGAAAGTTCCAGTCCCCGGGAGGAGCTCAAGAGACAAGAAGTCTGTGACAAATTGTGTGGTGTGAGGAGTGCTAAACCAGGGGACTGAGGAGGAAAGAAGTCAGGGGGGTGGTCCTGACACGAAGTACCGCAGTACAGACGAGGTCCCAAGGGAAAGCATACTGAATTTGAAGACGACAGCTGACCAGTAAAATTGCTGTTGGTGTACAGGCCTAAGGCAGCCACAGTGACCAAACTGGCAGGAGCGTCACTAAGCTGAAAAAGGGACGGTGTGTGTATCTACGTCCCAAGTGAAAGTACGGTGTGTGCGCACCGGGGCCTGGAAACGTAGGGCCCTGAAGGAATTGCGGTGTATTGCTGGGGCTGTCAGACAGACGGCTGGAAATAAACTTGGACCTGTTGTACCCGAAATCGGCCTCCATCTGGTGTCTGTAACGTCTTTACGCGATATAAAGAGGGACCACCCCCCAGTCCGGCCCACCACTCTACACCAGTTGACCAAAGGATCACACTTATCTAGCGGACTCCCTTATACAGACAGGATTTTTATATTTAAATCCTCATTACTTTCACACGGTCATTCAATTCATTCAAGAAGTCTCATATGTCAGTCACTTCTGTCATACACAAAGGAAAAATCTTTCACAACTGCCTTGTAATCTTCCTGGCTGATAACTCCCCCCCCTTTCCTGGTGCACTTGGCTTATTCCTGCCTATGCCTTTTTCTAGTTGATGTCTCCGTACGCTCCTAGCGTGAAATACCACTTATGCTAATTTCTCCTGGCCTCTCAAAATGGCTGTCTATAGCGCCCGTTTGCCCTTTTACCTGAATTATTTTTATAATTTACAGGTGAGCGGGCTGTTGTCCCTATTTGTCCTCACTTTTCGTAACCAGAGCTGTGGTCTACAGCTGAGGCGTGCGGACCGCTTCCTGCTATTTGTCCTCTCTTGTCGTAACCAGAGCTGTCTCTATTACAGCTGAGGCGGAGGGCCGTTGTTACCTCAGGAATTATGTTTTAGTGGTTTGGCCACGTGACTACTCCTCCAGTATCACTCCACTAAAACCGCGTGGTTGCTCAGTGAGAAATGGCAAATTCTTCCTATGAGACCTTGTATAGTCAGAGGTGTTATTTATCAACCAGACAACAAGACTAATCAGCAATAGGCAGTAGGCAGGCTAGTGTGATTCCAACTACCTCAAAGTTTCTTAGCACTATGTGGGAGCAGCTTGAGCATGTGAGACAAGACAGAAGACAAGACTCATCCCCTGACTCAAGGTGCAGAAATGCAGGGGATCTAGACCCAATACAATCGGCGGTTTTGACACCGTATCTCTATCACTCCCCAAGAGGACGTACGTAGCTTTCTCCGTGCATCTGCCGTCAGAGACTTATCCTCACATGAATCCTGGCAAGCCAGTTAGCATGGAGAGACACTCTTAGTGGCAGATTATCAGAGAATAGTTCCGTACCCACAAGGTTGGGCAGACATTCATGCTCCAATCACACACTAAGCATATAACAACATGCAACAAACATATAATGGCAGTGAGAGAAATTAATCAATCTGATATACTTTCTTTGTCTTACATCACATGGATATATCTAATGGTTCTTTAGCAACACTGGCCTGGTCCTATAAGAAAGACTCGTCTATAACATACCTAGAGTCCGGGCAGCAGGTTGTGAGATAGAGGGAGACACAGAGAGTGTTTGTAAGAAATCAAAGGTTCTTACTTTCCCGGGATGTTGTCTGTGTGTTCCACTGTCTCAGACTGCAGGTGCCGGGCTTCAGAGTCTTCTGTTGACCAGCCCGCCTATAGTTATGCCAAAAACTGTTAGAGTGATCTAAATATATTAGATCTGAGTCTCCTTGAGGACTCCGTATATCAGACGATTTTCGAATTGAGTAGCGCTTCGATCGGAGCAAGGTGATGAACAAATGAACACAGACACAGGTATTTGAATTCAAGATGTCGCATAGCATTTACTGAATTCGGCTGGATTTATATCCTCTACTGAAAGAGGCGTACACATTACATCATTACATCATATCAGAATTAGTTAGTAATTATTAATTATGGTGAAATGTCCTAAAATACATGAGTAAGCTGGTAAACATACAGATAACCATTTTCTTATCATCGGGTGACTCTCATCTTAGACGTGGATGAGAGTCTAAAGTTTAATCACCATCATTAGCCTCTATGGTTACCAAGTTTTTTATCTAATTAATTATATGCTAACTATCATTAGCTACCTCAATCAATACTGTGATAAGTGGTGACTGGTATTGATCAGTCTGGAGCTAGGAGAAAGGTCTTATGCTATGCCCAACTCATCTGGATGATTCAAAGTTCATTGTGAATAAACATTATCTTGAATCAATAAGTATTGCTTTAATATAATTCTAGCTATGAGAGCAATAGTGTATCACAAATATTCTAAAAGGGCCTCTAAGTATTTAGAAGGGTCTCTGAATACCCTATCATGAGGGAGGAGATGTAGGGGGGTGCTGCTCTGTGGTGAGCTTTGTGGGTGAGAACAAGTACTTTGAATTGGATCCTATAATGAATGGGCAGCCAATGTAAGGACTGGCGAAAAGCAGACGCGTCCGAGTATCGATTAGCCAGATGGATGACCCTGGCTGCTGCATTAAGTATTGACCCTAGAGGGGAAAGTCGAGTAAAGGGGAGGCCAATTAATAGAGCGTTGCAGTAGTCCAGGTGGGAGTGGATCAGGGTGACAGTGAGGGGTTTTGTTGTTTCCATTGTGAGAAAAGGGCGGATTCTAGAGATGTTCTTTAGGTGTAAGCGGCAAGAGCGGGCAAGAGATTGTAACTTTTCCTGAACATACAGAATGTCTCCTTTTCTACGGAGAAGGTATCTGGGAGCCTGACCCAGGAGAGTGCAGTGAAACATCAACAGTGTCAGAGTGTTTACAGACAGTTTGGGAAATAGAACCCTGAAAAGATTTATCTATCTCATAAAGCTACCTCTGCAGTTGGTTATGAGAAGAAGCAAGAGCCTTATGCTTCACTGACAAATCCTGCATAATTTGGGCCAGATTTGACATTTGACTTGCAAGAGTGTGCAGCTGATCCATAAAGAGCAAAGCAAAGCAAATAAAAACTGTCAGTGGTCACTTATAATATCACGCTGCTGCAAATGCAGGTAGAAGCTAGCTCCGCTAGGGGGCGAAAGAATGGAGAAAGGTCCAAAGACAAGATATAAAAGCAAGTCAGGGTCCAAACCGAGTTCAAGTACCAAGAAACCCAGACACAAAGCGTATACACAGAGCCTGGAATAACAACAAATCAGATGTAACAGAGTCAGCTACTCACGCCATAGGCAAAACTATAACTGACATCACCCGAAGGAAGCAGCATGCGATAAATAGCAAACCTGAACCCAGACAGAGGCTGAAAAAGATTAACCCCTGAAATGAACAGGCCAGGAACATGGAAAAACAGGACTCAAAACCCAGTCTGGATCATGACACAGGCGAAGAATAACAACCATCGAGCTTGATGAGGATTTAGCCTCTGAGCCGACTGAAGATAGGACAAGTTCTTATGGTCGGTGTAGGTAATAACGGGATGCACTGCACCCTACAGGAGGTAACGCCATTCCTCCAAAGGCCAATTTGACAGCCAACAGCTCCCTGTCACCAATGGAGTAACTGCGTTCGCAGGATGAGAACGCCTTGGAAAAGAAATCACAGGTCACCATCCACCCGGAAGGAAGCTTCTGCATGAGTATGGCTCCAGAAGAGGAAGCATCCACTTCCACAAAGAATTTCTTATTGACCATCGGCCTATGAAGAGCGGGAGCAGTAGAGAAAGCTTGCTTGAGAGACAAAAAGGAAGAATCCGCCTCTGGAGGCCACTCCTTAGGATTGGATCTCTTTCGCATCAGAATGGTGAAAGGTTTGGTCAGCTCCGAAAAGTGTGGGATAAACTGCCAGTAATAATTGGTGAATCCTAGGAATCGCTGAATTGCCTTGACTCCAACAGGACGCAGTCACTCGAGAACAGCAGACACCTTCTCAGGATCCATTTTGAGACCCGTGTCAGAGATGATGTAACCCAGGAGGGGCAGAGAGCTCTGCTCAAAGAGGCACTTTTCAAACTTGGCATACAGACGATTCTCTCTTAACCGTAGGAGGACCTGACGGACATTTCTCCTATAAGTAGGGAGATCCGGAGAAAACACAAAGATATCATCCAGATATACGATCATGACCACACAGATGTAGACAAGGTCATGGAAGACATCATTGAAGAAATCCTGAAATACTGCTGGCACGTTACTTAACCCGAAAGGCATTACCCAGTATTCATAGTGACCATCACGAGTGTTGAAGGCCTTCTTCCACTCATCCCCGGAACGAATCCTAATGAGATTGTAGGCTCCTCGAATTTCCAATTTGGTACAGATCCTGGCCCCACTGAGGTGATCGAAGAGCTCTGGAATAAGAGGATATTTATTATTCACTGTGATAGTTTTGAGACTTTAATATTCGATGCATGAACGTAAAGAGCCATTCTAATTTTTCACGAAGAAAAATCCCACACCCACTGAGAAGGAAGATTTCTGGATGAACCCCTGAGCCTGGTTCTCTTTGATATAGAAGGAAATTGCTTGGGTCTCTACAGGTGACAGAGGGTAAATCCGGCCTCTGGGAGGAGTAGAACCTGGAATAAGATTGATGCGACAGTCATACGACCTGTGTGGCGGTAGAGTGTCCGCTTTGCGTTTGTCGAACACATCCGCAAAGGACCAGTAAGCCAATGGTAACCGGGGCAGGGCTGAAGGAGGTCACAGAGAGAGACCTGGTTGCACAGGTGTGAGACAGTGATGATGACACGACGGAACCCAACGAAGGACGTCTCTTGTCTGACAATCCAGGACCGGTTCGTGTGTACGAAGCCAAGGAAGGCCTAGCAGAAATGGAGGGGAAAGGTTGTGTAGCACATAAAATGCGATCTTCTCTTTATCAAGAGCCCTGATCTGAAGATCCATCTCTTCTGTGATGCCTAGGATGGAACCTTGCAAGGTTCTTCCTTCCACGGAGGTGATGAGACAAGGATGCTGCATTGGAACAACAGGAATCACAAACTGACGAACCACAGCTTGCTGCTCAAAGTTACCTCCTGAACTGGAATCCAAGTACTTCATCACAGAAAATAGCCCGCCACCAGCCAATACCTGCATAGACACAGTAAGGGGTAGAGAGAGGATTCATTCTCATCTAGGAAGGCCTCTCTTTCCAGAGCTAGGCGGAGGAGTTTTCTAGCCTCTTGCGACATTGGCGGCGAAAATGGGTAGGTCTCCCACAGTATAGGAACAGCTTCTTGGCAAACCTCTCCTCACATTCTCATTCATCCAACTTGATGCGGTCACCTCCATAGGCTCGGAAACCAGTGCTGGAGCTGGAACTGACAGAAAGGTCTTTGGAAAGATGGAGCTAAATGGGGAAATCGCCTCTCCTGGGCTCTCTCCTTGGTTCGTTCCAGAAGGCGGAGGTCGATTCGGATGGCGAGAGAGATGAAGTCATCCAAAGTATCAGGTAAATCCTGAGCTGCCAATTCATCCTTAAGTCTCCCAGATAACCCACGTCGGAAGACTCCAATCAGGGGTTTGTCGGACCACTGTAACTCAGAAGCCAGAGTATGGAACTGGATGGTGTACTGTCCAACTGAGAGAGAACCTTATTGTTGGCTGAAGAGAGCTTCCATCGATGATGCCACTCAACCTGGCTCATCAAAGATCTTGCGGAAAGTGTCCGGGAAATTTTGGAGATGGACACAATAGGATTGTTCCGCTCCAATAAGGGGTTGAACCATGTCAATGCGTCTCCTTCCAAGTAGAAGGTGCAGAGCACCACTTTAGCTTCACCTGTCGGACACTGCTGGGGCAACTGGAAATGCAGCTGTCATTGGTTCAGAAACCCCTTGCACAACTTGGGATCACCAGAGTACCGAGTGGGTTTACAGAGATGAGGGGAAGGACTGGATGCATCAGCAATCACCAGGTGGAGCACTGATTCCGGTAACAGAGGAGAAGCGTCCGTCATTTGCATGTTGGTTAGGTGTTCATCCACTGAGGTCATATGATTCAATATCTGGGTTTGCATATAACTTTGCTGGTCAAGTTCCTAGTGTAAATCCGCCAGTTTTTAGCATTGATGGATTCAACAGCCTGAAGAGAACTGAGTTGAACATCCAGGGTCTACATGAAAGTCACGAGTTAATCCTGACTTTGTCGATGACCAGCTAGTTCCCTTTGAGAGGAGAATCAGGTATCAGTGGGGTCCATGGCCTTGGCAAAATCTGTCATGCCAAGGCAGGCGGAGCAAGGTTAGTGAACCTAGACCACAGAGGACTCTGTGGAACCTGAACCCTAGGAACCAGCCGGACAAGGATGTCAGATGAATCAGCAAAGCTTTGTTCAGGTTATAAAGCAGGTTAACCCACAAGGGAGAACTCCCTGGGCTGTAAACACAGAATATCCCCCGAGGGAGCTCCGGGGAGTGACCCCCTATATAGGGATAGACCCAGCACAGCCAAGGAAGCTCACGTGCAACAGCTCCAGAGACCAGATTGTCAGTCCCAGATGGGACAGTGGTACTGGATGAGGAGGAGTGAGAGGTCCAGGAAACCGGAGAAAGAGAACCACCAGTGCCCAAGTATACCATCAGTGTCCAAAGATAGATGATAAGTATTCGGGACAAAGGCACTAGGGCAAAACACTGAATATTAGTTCAGGCAAGACAGAATAAGCAAGGGCTGATCAGGGACCTGAGAACAGCAGCTAAGAGCAAAACAAAGTTGCGCCGGCACCTCACAAAGGAAGTGAGGACTTTAAGTATGCACAGACCATCACAGCACAGACAGCCCTAATAGAGAACAGGTGCCCTGCTGCTTTAAGTATGAGCAGGAAGTGGGGCGCACATCCTAAGAGCATTTCCAGAAGACCTGTCAAGGGGATGCAGGTTCCTAGCAGGGAGCGGAGCTGCTGATCGTCTGGAGCCACGGACAGGGTGAGTGAGTTGCCTAGCGCCGCGGGAGGATAATTGACTCCCTGTCCATGTGAGACCTGGCTGAGGGCATGACATCAAACCACTTGATTATTAACAATATACTGTGGAAGTATTTTGTGATTTGGACATTTAATTTGGAGTTTTTGCATACCTACATCTATTATGAATGAGTTTGCCAATAATGTTGGTTACTTTTTGGATTTCACAATTTTTAGACAATGTTTGAATAAGTATCTATCCTGGGAGACCTTTAAAAGAAAAAGTAATAGTGATTGGATCCCTTATTTGGGAAACTGCACCCATAAGTAATGGATAAGGGTATAAATAGCTCATATGAGGAATATTGTATCAGACACCTGATGAAGGCTTTACAGCGAAAATAATAAAAAAAATTTAATCTGCTGACTATCTACACTTCTTGATTGATAGCCCTCTGACCTCCCTATTGGAATTCCTTCCTAAAATCTGAAGCGTCGTTTGGATCTTCATCCAAAATTTCTTTCACTTAGAAAAGCACAGATTAGGCTTCCAATTAACCACATCTGCTCCTTTTTAGTCAAGTCAGTGAGTGCTTCGGCAATCTTGGAAATATCTTTAATAAATTTATGATAATATTTTGAAAACCCAAGGAAGGGTTTGTCGGATCCCCAGGAAGTTAAGTGAACAATGGAACCCTTGAGGTTATGGTGCTCCCGAGCCAGTGGGGTAATTTATGGTATATTTAATGTTCACATTTTTATGAATGGTAATCACCTGATTTTGGGAGCTTCAAGAACCCCTCCCATCGTGTTATACAGCTCTGGCAAAAATTAAGAGACCACTGCAAAATGTTCAGTTTGTCTGATTTTTCTCTTTATAGGTATATTTTTGAGTAAAATGTAAATTGCTCTTTTATTCTATAAACTACTGACAACATGTCTTCGAATTTCCAAGCACTAAATTTTGTCTTTATTTTCAGAAAATGAGAAATGGTCAAAATAACAAAAAAAATGCAGTGTTTGCAGACCTCAAGTAATGCTAAGAAAACAAGTTCATAATCATTTAGAAACAACAATACTAATGTTTTAACTCAGGAAGAGTTCAGAAATCAATATTTTGTCCTATTGCAAAGAAGTTATGATGTTCTCATTTTATTTTATTGGGTATGAAGGGGTGGTATTATTAGTTAACTGGAATAATAATAAGACGGGTTATCCCACCGGAAACATCGACAATACCAGTGTCATGGCTTTAGACAGATTCACAGAACAGGACATATATTTCTGCTGACACACAGAGCTCGAGTGCACAATCAATAAAGTCCTGAAGCCGCACAGATTTTTCTAGTTAAGACATTCAACCAGGTAACACTAATTTTGCAGAATCATCAGGAAATATCTGTGCGCCTAGGCGGGCATCCTCGGGCCCACCCAGATGCTTTTTTTTTTGGTGTCTGTTGTCTTGAGAAGGAAGACCTCTGATGGCCAGACTCTCCACAGTGTTTACCTAAAACCGGCTTGTGATTCACCCCAATCTGCATGGTTCCTCGGTGAGGTTACAAGTAGAGTTGAGCGACTTTTGGTTTTTTAGGGTCGAGTTTCGTTTCGTGAAACCCGACTTTTCCAAAAGTCGGGTCGAGCAAGATCGTCCGATTATAGGGAAAAGTCGGGGTCGTCCCGAAACACGAAACCCAATGTAAGTCAATGGGGAATAAAAGTCGGCAGTGAGAGGAGGACAGGAAACACACCTACAGTGCCCATTTGAATGCCAAAAGCATCAATTCTTCTTACTTAAGCTTGTCAACCTTAATTAACTTCATAATACAAGTTACGCACTGAAAAATGGGGGTTATTTGGCTACAGTTGTGGGGGGGGAGGGCTGGCTCCAGGTTTTCATGTGCCCTGGGCGAAAGAGCGCCCCTTTAACACATACCACAACTCATCATGCACCGATACGGCAGAGAAATAGCGGTATAGTACAATGAAAAATACTTCACTTTTTACATCTCATGACGAGGCCCATCTATTTCTCCATACAGAATCATTGGTCCCATATAATGTTTGAAACAGTATATGATGAGCTCCACATAATGCTACAGTATATGTTGGTCCCCATGGATGAAGCCCCACTGTCTTATGGGCCCAAATAATACTCCAAACATAATGGGCCCCATTTCTAATGCTCTAGTGTACACGGAGTACGGTCGCCACAGTGGCATTACCTTCCTCCTAGGGAGTGTGATGTCATGCTTGGGAGCAACGAACGATCTCTCTAGCAGGTTAACTGATTGGGCGGCGTTAGTCCCACGAGTCATGACCCTCCAAACAGCGTTCATGAAGGCAAAGTGTTTGTTTTACGTGGGCAGTATGGTTGCAAAGCTGAACCTTAAAGGAATGTCCAGAAGTGCACCACCAGGAGTGGAGCCTACGGTTAAATTCGACTCCACCTGGGAAACCTCAACCATGCCAGCTACAGAAAAGATGCACACATTGCAAGCTTAATTCCGTTAACGAACGAGACTCGTCATGCCCCGCGGTCCGAGTCCGGCTTACTAGAGGGACACGTGAGGCTCTGGCACATGAGATTGGCCAATAACTGGTGTGTCATGCCCTTACATGTCCGTGGCTGCATGTGCGCTACACTGAAAAGGCCAGTGTTTGTCGCTTACAGGTGCAGATAACCCGCTGAACAACGTTAGTGATGGGGATCACTGATTACAATTATTACCCGCGAACAATGATTTCCCAGTAAGTGCAGGTCAACCGCAGTTCCGGAATTAGGCCTAACCGTCATTCCTGAAAAAATGAAAAACTTACGTGTGCAAACCACAGGTGCTGTAGCTTGCTTAACAGCTCGCCAGCCGTTCTCACGCCCAGTATGGATTACACGTGATTGCACAAAGGTGAGAAAGAGTACCGTATCCCCAGATAACATGTATGGATAGCGTACACATTCAAAATATATGTCTATACATCAGGAGGCAGGCTCAGATGGTGTTAGGCCCAGTATGGCTTGCACGAGATTGCACAAAGGTGAGAAAGGGTACCGTATCCCCAGATAACATGTATGGATAGCGTACACATTCAAAATATATGTCTATACATCAGGAGGCAGGCTCAGACGGTGTTAGGCCTAGTATGGCTTGCACGTGATTGCACAAAGGTGAGAAAGGGTACCGTATCCCCAGATAACATTTATGGATAGTGTACACATTCAAAGTTATATGTCTATACATCAGGAGGCAGGCTCAGACGGTGTTAGGCCCAGTATGGCTTGCACGTGATTGCACAAAGGTGAGAAAGGGTACCGTATCCCCAGATAACATGTATGGATAGCGTACACATTCAAAATATATGTCTATACATCAGGAGGCAGGCTCAGATGGTGTTAGGCCCAGTATGGCTTGCACGTGATTGCACAAAGATGAGAAAGGGTACCGTATCCCCAGATAACATGTATGGATAGCGCACACATTCAAAATATATGTCTATACATCAGGAGGCAGGCTCAGACGGTGTTAGGCCCAGTATGGCTTGCACGTGATTGCACAAAGGTGAGAAAGGGTACCGTATCCCCAGATAACATGTATGGATAGCGTACACATTCAAAATATATGTCTATACATCAGGAGGCAGGCTCAGACGGTGTCAGGCACAGTATGGATTTGACGGCCCAGACTACACACCGGAGGAGCAGGGAGAGGTAAAGATTGCAAATGCTGGGGCCCTGCCCAAGCAAGGGGGGCCCACTCGTGGGCGTCGGTACTGGCACTGGGCCCCTCATAGTACGGCGGTGTGTCTGACGGTGGGTGTGCACCACCACCGTCAGAGACACTTGATTGCACTATGAGGGACCCTGTGCCAGTGCCCGCGCCCAAGAGTCGGCCTACCCACCTGTCCAGGGCAACGGCACTCGCACGGTGTCGTGCGCTAGGTGGTGACCACGGCCATGGGGGGGAGGCAGCACAGTTAGGGAGTTTTTGAAAGTGGCATATGTTGATGTTGGACATTCAGCTGATGCAAAAGGCGAAATAGGTCAAGTCCCAGGAAGAGGTGGACCAAAGCAAGCCATTTTTCTGTCACCCTATGTGTCATCAGGGGAAGGTGGGACAAAATCCTTGGAAACCCATGCATGGTTCATTTTAATGAAGGTTAGATCATCCACATTTTGGGTTGACAGACGGGTCCTTTTTTCTGTCAGGATTGATCCAGCTTCACTGAAGACTCTTTCCGATAGCACACTTGCAGCTGGGCAAGCGAGCTCCTGTAAGGCATATTGTGCCAATTCAGGCCAGGTGTCCAGTTTAGCGGCCCAATAGTCAAAGGGGAATGACCTGTGTGGGAGAACATCGATATGGGAGGAAAAGTAGTTTGTAACCATAGTTGACAACTGCTGTCTCCTGTCACTTTCCATCGATGCAGTATTACCAGTTGTGTGAGCGGTACATGAAAAATCAGTCCACAACATTGTCATGAAACCCCTGTCTCCAACGCCACTTCTGCTGTGTGCACCACGAACACCTCTGCCAAGCTGCCCCCGGCCCGTACGGCTCGTGTGAGAACCATCACCGCTGCTGTGTGCTGGGAATGCCTCAAGCAACCGATTTACCAGAGTTGCTTGTTTATTAGCCAATATTAGGTCAAGGTTGTCCTGTGGCATGATGTTTTGTAATTTGCCTTTATAGCGTGGATCCAGGATGCTGGCCAACCAGTAGCCATCATCGTTCATCATTTTGGCAATGCGGGGGTCCCTTTTTAGGATCTGCAAGGCATAATCTGACATGTGGGCCAATGTTCCCGGTGTCAATGATGCACTGCGAGTGCTGGTTGGAGGAGCACTTTCTGGAAAATCCACATCCCTCCAGTCACGCACAAACCCTGTACCAGACCTTGCCACGCCAACATTTTCACTTGCCCCACGAGATGCATCCTCCTCCCCTAAGTAATCATCCCCATCATCCTCCTCCTCCTCCTCTTCTTCCTCCACCTCGTCCAGGAGAGGTCCCTGAGCAGACAATGGCTGAATGTCATCAAGGATTCCCTCCTCCTCTTCCTCCTCATCAACATTGGCTGCAGAAGCCTGCTCCTTAAGGTGCGTCAAAGTTTGCATGAGCAGACGCATAAGTGGGATGCTCATGCTTAGGATGGCATCGTCTGCGCTTACCAGCCATGTGCATTCCTCAAAACACTGAAGGACTTTACAGAGGTCTTTCAGCTTCGACCACTGCACACCTGTCAACTCCATGTCTGCTCTCAAAGTGCCTGGCCGTGTATCCTCCCACAAATGCATTATGGCCTGCCTCTGCTCGCACAGCCGCTCCACCATGTGCAGGGTGGAGTTCCATCTTGTTGCAATGTCGATAATGAGGCGGTGGTTGGGAAGGTGGAGCAATCGCTGCAGCTTCTGCATACGAACGGAGTGTACAGGCGACCGGCAGATGTGCGCGCACAGTCTTCGCACCTTCTGGAGCAGGGCTGTTAACTCCGGATAATTTTTGAGGAAGCACTGCACCACCAGGTTCAAGGTGTGAGCCAAGCAAGGTATGTGGCTGAGTTTTGAAAGGGCTATGGCTGCCACAAAATTACGGCCGTTATCACTAACTACCTTGCCTGCCTCAAGATGTACACTGCCCAGCCATGACTCAGTTTGTCGCTTCAAGTACTCGGCCAGCACCTCGGCGGTGTGTCTGTCGCCCAAACACATCATCTGCAACACAGCCTGCTGACGCTTTCCACTAGCTGCTCGATAGGGGGACACCTCGTGTGCAACAGTGGCAGCTGCAGATGGAGTGCTCATACGACTGAGCTCTGTGGACGAGCTTTCACTTCTGGAGGAGGAGGAGGAGGAGGGTCGAACGCCTACAGCCAACTGTTTCCTATACCGTGGGCTAGGCAGCACTGTCCCACCACCGCTGTCCCCTGTGGACCCTGCATCCACCACATTAACCCAGTGCGCAGTGATGGACACGTAATGGCCCTGGCCATGCCGACTGGACCATGCATCAGTTGTGAGGTGCACCTTTCCGCTCACTGACTGCTTGAGTGCATGGACAATGCGATCTTTCACATGATGGTGGAGGGCTGGGATGGCTTTGCGAGAGAAGAAGTGGCGACTGGGTAGGTCATAGCGTGGTACTGCATAGGCCATGAGTTCGCGGAAAGCTGCGCTTTCCACCAACCGAAAGGGCATCATCTCAAACGAGATTAGTTTGGCAATGTGGGCGTTCAAACCCAGTGTACGCGGATGAGAGACTGAGTACTTTCTTGACCTACTCATAGTGTCTGGGAGGGTGAGCTGGACTTGAGAGCTGCATATGGTGGAAGTAGCGGTGGACAGGGCGGACTGAGAGAGGGTTGATGATGGTGATGGAGTTGTTCTTTCTGATGGCCTAGAATCAGTCTTTCGTTGATATAACAGTGGGATTCCCTGACTGCTGTGGCCTTGCAACGACACCTCAACATTTGCTGCTGTGCTAACCGGTGGGCTTACAGTGGGGGAAACAATGTAGCGTTGCTGACTACCTTCGTTGTGATCAGTTGCACATGTGGCACTTGAGGTTTGGTGTTGTGTCCACGCTTGCAAGTGCATGGTGTTTAAATGTCTAAGCATGCAACTGGTATTCAAATTTTTCAGATTTTTCCCTCGGCTAAAGGTCTTTGCGCACTTCTTACAGATAACCTTGGCCTGATCATGAGGATTTTGTTCAAAAAAGTGACACACTGCACTCTTCCTACTTTGGCAGACATTTTGCGGCCTAGCACGCTGTGATCTTTTGACCCTCTGGACAAGCTGTCAAGCAACTCTTTTGATTTTTGGAACCTGTCTTTGGAGTGCTCCGGGCCTGCCAGATAACAGCTGTTGCGATGTCGATGTCTGCTGTGGATGCTCCTCATCTGAGCTATTGGAAGCAGCACCCTCTTCCCCCAATGGATGCCAATCTGGGTCAACAACTGGGTCATCCATCACCTCCTCTTCAATGTCATGTGCACCTTCCTCTGTGTCACCGTGTATGGTGGTATAGTGTGCGGGAAGGGGCACCTGAGTCTCATCAGGGTCAGAATCTGGCTCTGTACACTCCGAGGACAATGTAGTGCTCTGAGTGAATGTACCAGCAGAATCATCTATCAGCGGCTGTGCATCAGTGGATTCCATGTCAGATTCATCTTGGCCTGGGTAATTCACCATTTCACTTGATAATCCAGGCATGGTATGTGAAAACAGCTCCATGGAGTAATCAGTAGTATGGCCTGCGTCATCCTTCAATCTTGGTTGGGGTGAAGGACACAAGGAAAGGTGTGGTTCATGAACATGAGCCTCCAATGACGACTCAGTGCTTTTACTTTTTACAACTTCAGAAGAGGAGGCGATAGAGCTGGAGGCTGAGTCAGCAATGTAAGACAAAACTTTTTCCTGATGCTCTGGCTTTAAAAGCGGTTTGCCAACTCCTAGAAAACTAAGCCTTCGAAGCCTTATGGAGCCAGACGATGACGCAGGCTCAACACCTCCTGCATTCGGTCCTATTTTGCTCTTGCCACTACCATCAGATCCACCACCAACACCATCATTACCAGCTGCCAACCCCCGCCCAATTCCACGGCCTCTTCCACCAGCCTTCCTCATTTTTTGTAGAAATGTAGACAAAATCCAACAAACTATATAGTAATGTAAAACAAGGTACAAGGTGTCTATAAGACAGGGGAGATTTTGAATTTCTGCACACACTAGTGGACACTGGACACTTTTGGATTGTGTGAGGCCCACTGAATATCAGAGCGCTATGTCACAGGCTCGATGGCACAGGTGTGAAAAAAGTGACTACAGGACAAGGGAGATTTTGAATTTCTGCACACACTTGTGGACACTGGACACTTTTGGATTGTGTGAGGCCCACTGAATATTAGAGCGCTATGTCACAGGCTCAATGGCACAGGTGTGAAAAAAGTGACTAGAGGATAAGGGAGATTTTGAATTTCTGCACACACTTGTGGACACTGGACACTTTTGGATTGTGTGAGGCCCACTGAATATCACAGCGCTATGTCACAGGCAGAAATTGGCTAGTGTATCACAAACTACAAGGTGTATGTAGAATTGGGCAGAATAGGAATCTCCCTAGAGTGTAGGTCTGTAAGAACGGAACAAGTCCTCCACTTATCCTTCCACAGTGACACACAGATAGCTTCACTGTGGCCGTGATAACAGCCGTTACACGGTACTGAGAGGAGCGTGCACGTACACGCGGTGTATGTTAAATTGTCAAGCTCCGTGTTTTTTAAGTATACGGACTGACACACGCTGTCTCTCTATAGTTTTGAATGCGATCAAACAGCAAATATATTTAACTGTTTGAAAGCTAGACAAAACTAGTAGGTGCAGGTCTGTAAGAACGGAACATGTCCTCTACTTATTCTCACAGAGTGACACACAGATAGCTTCACTGTGGCTGTGATAACAGCCGTTACACGGTACTGTGTGAGGACGGAGCGTACACCGCTGTATGGTGTGAAAAAATGCACGCTCAGTACCTCAGCCGGACAAAAAAAAAAAATTGGGATTGCTTTTAAAAAAGCAGTTTGCAGAGCAGTGGGTAAACAGCAATGCAGCTGTCAGGAAGCCTTAGAAGGCAGCCTAACAACCAACACCACTGATACACCACAATATAGCCTCTCCTTGCACTGCACACACAGTGACTGGTGTGTTGTACAGGCAAAATCGCTAGCAGCAGAAGCAGTTTTTTTTTCTTCTTCCCTGCGTAACGCTCTCCCTACAGAATCAGCAGCTACCTCTCCCTATGCTAAGATCGGCAGAAGTAAGATGGCGGTCGGCATGCACGCCCTTTTATACCCCCTGTGACGCCCACCAAAGCAAGCCAATCACTTGCATGCCCTTCTGAAAGATGGTGGTGACCCGTGCCTATGTCATCACGTTGCCCACAGTGTCCGTGGATCCTGATTGGCTGAAAAAGAGCGCAAAACAAACTTTTGAAACGCGACTTTGGCGCGTAAGTCGCCGACCTCGTGGCCGACCTCATCCTAGGGTCGGGTTTCGTTTCATGAAACCCGACTTTGCCAAAAGTCGGCGACTTTTGAAATTTTTCGACCCGTTTCGCTCAACTCTAGTTACAAGTCTTAGGAGAACGTAGAGTTAGCATTGCATTCCACCATACAATTTGTTGTACAATTTCTCCTGAGTACGCCGATACCCCATATGAAAGAAAAAAAAATTGTTTGGGCGCACGGCAGAGCGCGGAAAGGAAGGAGCGCATTTGCTTTTTTGAATGCAAAATTTACTGGAACAATTGGGTGGACGCCATGTAGCATTTGGAAAGCCTCTGATGTGCCTAAACAGTGAAAATTCCCCATAGGTGACACCATTTTGGAAACTAGACCCCTCAGGAATTTGATCTAGATGTGTGGTGAGCACATTGAATCATCAGGTGTTTCACAGAAGTTTATAAAGCTGAGCCGTAAAAATAAAAAAAAATAAAAATTTCCCCCCAAAATATGGCTTTAGCACAAAATATTGCATTTTCATAATGGTAAGAGAAGAAATTGGACCATAGAATTTGTTATGAAATTTCTCCAGAGTACGCCGATACCCCATATGTGGATGAATACTACTTTTGAGGCACAGTGCAAAGCTCAGAAGTGAAGAGGCGCCATATTGGAGTTCAGACTTTGCTGGAATGGTTTAAGGGTGCCATGTCACATTGGCAGAGCCACATAGGCACCAGAACAGCAGAAACCCCCTATATGTGAACTCATTTTACAAACTACACTACCCAATGAATTCATCTAGAGGAGCAGTGATAATATTGACACCACATGTGCCTCACAGAGTTACATAGTTAGCAAGACCAAAAAAAGACATTAGTCCATCCAGTTCAGCCTATATTCTGTCAGAATAAATCCCCAGATCTACATCCCTCCAAAGAACCTAAAGCCTGTAAGACACAATATTGTTACGCTCCAGGAAGACATCCAGGCCTCTCTTGAACCCCTCGACTGAGTTCGCCATCACCACCTCCTCAGGCAAGTAATTCCAGATTTTCACTGTCCTAACAGTAAAGAATCCTCATCTATGTGGATGGAAAAACGTTCTCTCCTCCAGACGCAGAGAATGCCCCCTTGTGACCTTCACATTCCTCGGTATAAACAGATCCTAGGAGAGATATTTGTATTGTCCCCTTATATGCTTATATATGGTTATTAGATCGCCCCTCAGTTGTCTTTTTTCTAGACTAAATAATCCTAATTTTGCTAATCTCTCTGGGTATTGTAGTTCCCCCATCCCCTTTATTAATTTTGTTGCCCTCCTTTGTACCCACTCTAGTTCCATTATATCCTTCCTGAGCACCGGTGCCCAAAACTGTACACAGTACTCCATGTGCGGTCTAACCAGGGATTTGTATAGATGCAGTATAATGCTCTCATCATGTGTATCCAGACCTCTTTTAACCCCTTCACGACCAATGACGCCACATAGGCATCATGAAACCTGGTTCAAATCTGACCAGTGACGCCTATGTGGCGTCATGACTTTAAAGCCCCCCTGCGGGTCGGGTGACTGGGGTCACTGAAAGGTCACCCGACCTGCAGATACAGGGGGCTTTGTAATTCACCGCAGGGGGCGTGGCTTCGCCCCCACGTGGCTACGATCGCTCTGATTGGCTGTTAAAAGTGAAACAGCCAATCAGAGCGATAGTAATATTTCATCATTGAAAATTGATGAAATATTACAATCCAGCCATGTCCGACGCTGCTGTAGCATCGAACATGGCTGGAGACACCGATTCCACCCCCCCACCGGCGATCGCCCCCCCCGCAACTGAATGACAGTGGCGATCTGCCGCCGCTGTCATCACCTGCCCCCCTCCCATTCCCTCTGCTCCCCGCCAGCCTCCGATCCCCCCCTCACCCCCCCGGTACCTCCTGAGTCCCCCCGTCCCTCCCGGTGTCCCTCGGGTCCGGATGATGGGCGCCGCCATCTTGGCCCGAATCTGCCGGCTGCAGATTCCATTCTTTCATTTTGATCACTCTCACAGTGATCAAAATGAAAGAAAAAGTAAATAAACCCCCCGATTATCACCCCCATAGGTAGGCAGAACTAATAAAATAAAGAAAATATTTTTATTTTTATTTTTCCATTAGGGTTAGGGTTAGGGTTGAAAAGAGGGTTAGGGTTAGGGTTGAAAAGAGGGTTAGGGTTAGGGTTGAAAAGAGGGTTAGGGCTATGGTTGGAAAGAGGGTTAGGGTTGGAAAGAGGGTTAGGGTTAGGGTTGGAAAGAGGGTTAGGGTTGGAAAGAGGGTTAGGGTTGGAAAGAGGGTTAGGGTTGGAAAGAGGATTAGGGTTGGAATTAGGGTTAGGGTTGGAATTAAGGTTAGGCTTGTGGTTAGGGTTATGGTTAGGGTTGGGATTAGGGTTAGGGGTATGTTGGAGTTAGGGTTATGGTTAGGGTTGGAATTAGGGTTAGGGATGTGTTGGGGTTAGGGCTGTGGTTAGGGGTGTGTTGGGGTTAGGGCTGGAGTTAGAATTGAGGGGTTTCCACTGTTTAGGCACATCAGGGGGTCTCCAAACACGACATGGTGCAACCATTGATTCCAGCCAATTTTGCGTTCAAAAAGTTAAACGGTGCTTCCTCCCTTCCAAGCCCCGACGTGTGCCCAAACAGTGGTTTACCCCAACATATGGGGTATCAGCGTACTCAGGAAAAATTGCACAACAACTTTGGTGGTCTAATTTCTCCTGGTACCCTTGGGAAAATAAAAAATTGGGGGCTAAAAAAATATTTTTGTGGAAAAAATCTTTTTTTTAATTTTCACGTCTCTGCGTTATAAACTTCTGTGAAGCACTGGGGGGTCCAAAGTGCTCACCAGGCATCTAGATAAGTTACTTGGGAGGTCTAGTTTCCAAAATGGGGTCACTTGTGGGGGGTTTCTATTGTTTAGGCACATCAGGGGCTCTGCAAACGTAATGACGACCGCAGACCATTCCATCAAAGTCTGCATTTCAAAACGCCACTACTTCCATTCCGAGCCCTTATGTGTGCCCAAACAATAGTTCCCCCCATATATGGGGCACCAGCGTACTCAGGACAAACTGTACAACAACCTTTGGGGTCCAATTTATCCTGCTACCCTTGTGAAAAAAAAATTGCTGGCTAAAAATCATTTTTTTTGAGGAAAAAAAAATATTTTTTATTTTCACGTCTCTGCGTTATAAACTTCTGTGAAGCACTTGGGTGTTCAAGGTGCTCACCACACATCTAGATAAGTTCCTTGGGGGGTCTAGTTTCCAAAATGGGGTCACTTGTGGGGGGTTCCACAGTTTAGGTACATCAGGGGTTCTGCAAATGTAACATGATGCCCGCAGACCATTCCATCAAAGTCAGCATTTCCTAATGTCACTACTTCCCTTCCGAGCCCCGACGTGTACCCAAACAGTGGTCATCCCCCACATATGGGGTATCAGCGTACTCAGGACAAACTGGACAACAAATTTTGGGGTCTAATTTATCCTGGTACCCTTGTGAAAATAAAAAATTGCGCACTAAAAAATAATTTTTTGAGGGAAAAACATTTTTTTTTATTTTCACGGCTCTGCGTCATAAACTTTTGTGAAGCACTTGAGGGTTCAAGGTGCTCACCACACATCTAGATAAGTTCCTTAGGGGTGTAGCTTCCAAAATGGGGTCATTTGTGGGGAGCTCCAATGTTTAGGCACACAGGGGCTCTCCAAACACGACATGGTGTCCGCTAACGATTGGAAGTAATTTGCATTTCAAAAAGTCAAATGGCGCTCCTTCCCTTCTGAGCCCTGCCGTGTGCCCAAACAGTGGTTCCCCCCCACATATGGGGTACCAGCGTACTCAGGACAAACTGGACAAGATTTGTGGTCCAATTTCTCCTGTTAGCATTGTGAAAATTAAAAATAGCGTGCTAAAAATCATTTTTGAGGGAAAAAAAATATTTTTTATTTTCACTGCTCTGTGTTATAAACTTTTGTGAAGCACTTGGGGGTTCAAAGTGCTCACTACACATCTAGATAAGTTCCTTAGGGGTCTAGTTTCCAAAATGGGGTCACTTGTGGGGGAGCTCCAATGTTTAGGTGCACAGGGGCTCTCCAAATGCGACATGGTGTTCGATAACGATTGGAGCTAATTTTCCATTCAAAAAGTTAAATGGTGCTCCTTGCCTTCCGGGCCCTGCCGTGCGCCCAAACAGTGGTTTATGACCAAATATGAGGTATCTGTGCACTCAGGAGAAATTGCTCAACAAATTTTAGGATCCATTTTATCCTGTTGCCCATGTGAAAATGAAAGAACTGAGGCTAAAAGAAAATTTTTGTGAAAAAAAAGTATTTTTTTTTTTTACAGATCAATTTGTGAAGTACCTGGGGGTTCAAAGTGATCACTATGCATCTAGATAAGTTCCTTGGGGGGTCTAGTTTCCAAAATGGGGTCACTTGTGGAGGAGCTCCAATGTTTATGCACACAGGGGCTCTCCAAACACGACATGGCAACCGCTAAATATTCCAGCATATTTTCCATTCAAAAAGTCAAATGGCGCTCCTTCCCTTCTGAGCCGTGCCGTGCGCCCAAACAGTGGTTTATGACCACATATGAGGTATCGTTGTACTCAGGAGAAATTGCCCAACAAATTTTAGGATCCATTTTATCCTGTTTCCCATGTGAAAATGAAAAAATTGATGCTAAAAGAAAATTTTTGTTGGAAAAATTAAAATGTCCATTTTTTCTTTCCACATTGCTTTAGTTCCTGTGAAACACCTGAAGGGTTAATAATCTTCTTGAATGTAGTTTTGAGTAGCTTGAGGGGTGCAGTTTTTAGAATGGTGTAACTTTTGGGTATTTTCTGCCATATAGACCCCTCAAAGTGACTTCAAATGTGAGGTGGTCCCTAAAAAAAATGGTTTTGTAAATTTTATTGTAAAAATGAGAAATCGCTGGTCAACTTTTAACCCTTATAACTTCCTAACAAAAAAATATTTTGTTTTCAAAATTGTGCTGATGTAAAGTAGACATGTGGGAAATGTTATTTAGTAACTATTTTGTGTCACATAACTCTCTGGTTTAACAGAATAAAAATTCAAAATGTGAAAATTGCAAAATTTTCTAAATTTTTGCCAAATTTCTGATTTTTTGACAAATAAACGCAAAAATTATCAACCTAAATTTACCACTAACATGAAGCCCAATATGTCACGAAAAAACAGTCTCAGAATCGCTAGGATCCGTTGAAGCATTCCTGAGTTATTACCTCATAAAGGGACACTGGTCAGAATTGCAAAAAATGGCCTGGTCATTAAGGTCAAAATAGGCTTGGTCATGAAGGGGTTAATGCACCCCATGATCCTGTTTGCCTTGGCAGCCGCTGCCTGGCACTGGCTGCTCCAGGTAAGTTTATCATTAACTAGGATCCCCAAGTCCTTCTCCATGTCAGATTTACTCAGTGGTTTCCCGTTCAGTGTGTAATGGTGATATTGATTCCTTCTTCTCATGTGTATAACCTTACATTTATCATTGGTAAACTGCATCTGCCACCTTTCGGCCCAAGTTCCCAACTTATCCAGATCCATCTGTAGCAGAATACTATCTTCTCTTGTATTGACTGCTTTACATAGTTTTGTATCATCTGCAAATATCGATATTTTACTGTGTAAAATTTCTACCAGATCGTTAATAAATATGTTGAAGAGTTTTATACCACTGAGCGGTGAAGAAAGAATAAATTACAATTTTACCACTAAAATAATGTTTTAGCCCCAAGTTTTTAATTTCTCTAAGGGCTAATAGGAAATATTTTTTCAGAAAGGTATAGTATAGCGGCGCTATTGTATATACATTGAATAAGTTGCAAGTAGAATCCCACACCACATAGGAATAAATCTGAATTTAAAGAAAAATGCAATATACTTGCGCTATGACTCAAGGATGTATAAGTACAACACTGGTTGATATTAAATACTCGCCTTATTTATTCTATGCATAACCTACTTAGGCCTGTTTCACACTTCAGTTTTTTGGCGTCAGTCAAGATCCGACATCGTGGCGGATTGACGGATCCGCTATAAATGTGTCAAAACGGGTCCATGTATATGGATCCATCAAAAAACAGATCCGTATCATCCGTTTGCATCCATTTTTGTCATCCGTTGGATCCGTTTTTGACGGATCCATTTTTCCACACTTCCAAAATGGGATGCTCCCAAATATGATTGGTTCTTGGAAACTGTTCCCAAACATGATTGGATCCTGGAAACTAGTGGAAAACTATATATAGGGTGTTTTAACACAATATTTTTGAAAGGTTGTAGAACTAGTGGCAGAGATGGAAGGAGTAATAGCGAATATTAATAGCATCTGTGTGGATTTGATTTTGAGTGCAATTGTTTGGCAATTATTGCTCGGCAGAAGGAGGCAACAAGACTGCGCATCCTGCGTCGGCGAAAGAAGAGACGGCAGTGGATTCATCCTATAAATGCACAGAGATTGACCCTTGGAGTTTTTTATACACTTTATCTTGAATTGAAGGATAACCCGGAGAAGTTCTTCAATTATGTGCGGATGAGACAGGACCTGTTTGAGATTTTGGTGGAGCGTGTTGGAGCACAAATCCAGAGAAGGGACACCTACATGCGCTTTTCAATAACACCAGCAGAGCATCAGATGGTAACCCTTCGGTAATTTATCTTTTATTTAAAAGTTTTCTGATTCAGCAGACTTTGATTGTCATGTTCTTGCTCATAGTGTGTATTAAATTGCTTTTTTCCCCTTTTCTAACAGATTCCTGTCAACTGGAGAATCCTTTTCCTCCCTCCATTACCAGTTCTGGCTTGGGATATCTACAATATCTGGAATAGTCCAACAGACCTGCCGGGCATTGTAGGATTGTCTACAGGAGGAGTACATCCCACAGCCAACACAGGAAAGGTGGCTTGAGATTGCGGAAAAATTTCAAGTAATATGTCAGTTTCCTAATTGTGTTGGTGCAGTGGATGGGAAGCACATAAGGATTGTGAAACCCATTGGATCCGGATCAAAAATATTTCAATTATAAGAAATTCTTCTCAATTGTACTGATGGCCATTGCTGACTCAAAATGCTAATTTATTGCGGTTGATATTGATGCGTATGGTCAATCAAATGATTCACAGGTTTTCAAGATGTCTGCAATGGGCCGTCGTTTGTATGGAGAAAATTTTGATTTCCCACCTCCAAGATCACAGGCCCACCAATGCCATTTGTGTGTGTTGGTGACGACGCATTTCAACTGTCTAAACATCTTCTCAAGCCATATGGAAGTCATAGATTGACACACAGGAAAAAATCTTTAACTATCAATTAACAAGATCGCGAAGAGTGGTGGAGTGCGCTTTTGGGATTTTAACATCAAAATGGAGAGTTCTGTTAACTGCCATAAAAATGAAAACTGAGACTGTGGATGAGGTGGTGAAGGCATGTGTGATCCTGCATAATTTTGCCATTTCAAAGGAACCCGTTTCCATTGAAGAAAATGTTTGTGAAACCACCTTGTGGGATTATCACCAGACAAGTGTTCGGAGTACTCTTTCAGTTACAAAAATGAGGGACACATTTGCTGATTATTTTGTATCACCGGAAGGAAGAGTTGACTGGCAAGATGACATGGTTTAATTTTTTTTTTAATGTTATACCAAGGTTCCTTTTTTGTATAACAGAAACTTTTGTAATTTTTCCATTTTTGTTTCATAGTTTTGGTACCTTTACACCAATTTTGTGTACTAAAAGTGTGGTGCTTTTTACATGTACACCACTGTTGTTCCTTGACGCTTTTAAAAAATGTTGTGTATTTAACCTGTACACCTCTGGTGTACCTTCACCATTTTTGTACCTTTACCAAAAAATATTGGTTATTTTACCTGTACACCACTGGTGTACCTTTAACCTTTTTGTACCTTTACCAAAAAATGTTGGTTATTTTACCTGTACACCACTGGCGTACCTTTAACCTTTTTGTACCTTTACCAAAAAATGTTGGTTATTTTACCTGAACACCACTGGTGTACCTTTAACCTTTTTGTACCTTTGCCAAAAAATGTTGGTTATTTTACCTGTACACCACTGGCGCACCTTTAACCTTTTTGTACCTTTACCAAAAAATGTTGGTTATTTTACCTGTACACCACTGGTGTACCTTTTAACCTTTTTGTACCTTTGCCAAAAAATGTTGGTTGTTATTTTACCTGTACACCACTGGTGTACCTTTAACCTTTTTGTACCTTTCCTAAAAAATGTTGGTTATTTCACCTGTACACCACTGGTGTACCTTTAACCCTTTTTGTACCTTTACCAAAAAATGTTGGTTATTTTACCTGTACACCACTGGTGTACCTTTAACCTTTTTGTATCTTTTACCAAAAAATGTTGGTTATTTTACCTGTACACCACTGGTGTACCTTTAACCTTTTTGTACCATTTACCAAAAAATGTTGTGTATTTTACCTGTACACCACTGGTGTACCTTGAACCTTTTTGTCCTTTTACCAAAAAATGTAGTGTGTTTAACTTCAACACCACCGGTGTAATGTTTTTTTACTTAACACTAAAGAAAAAATTAACCAACACAATAAAATTCTTTTGAACCAGAAAAGTAATTTATTTATTTTAACAATTTGTTAAACATTTTTTTACAAATACCGGTATTGTTGGGTGGAGATATCATCGGAGGGGTTAACAGGGCTGACCACATTGAGGGGGGGAGGACTGGGAACAAGGTTGGAGAGGATCAGAAGTGAAAGTGAGGTTTAAAACATGAGGTTGGGATGGGAGTTGATGGACAGAGGAGGTTTGTGGGAACATTGAAGGTGTGGGTGGGGGTGGGTAAAGTGAGGTCATTGGGGTATAATGCAATGGGGAAGGAAGGTACTGGGAAGAATGGAATGGGGAAATCGAGAAAGGAGAAGGAGTGGTAGGAGGATGGACACTAGAAGGATTGACGGTGGGAGGATGGACGGTGATAGGATGGACAGTGGTAGGATGGACGGTGGAATGAGAAGGTGATGGAATAGGTGTATGGGTAGGTTGGGAGGCCTGGGAAATTGCAGTCACTAGAGCATTGTGACAGCTTTGCATCACATGCATCTGCAGGTGAGGATTTAGATTTTCCATGTGCCGGACAACTGATTGAAAAAAAATATGTCTCGGCGCCTGGTTTGCCTCTGAATGCATCCTCTCTGTATAACTTCTGAGTTCCATGATATTTTGATTTATCATGTTAAACCCAGAATTTATCTGTTGTCCTAAAAGTCAGAATGCATTCTGGATGGATGTATTCAGATTCAAACACTCAGACAAAAACATCCTTCCCTGACCTCTGAGATGCTGCCGTCCAGAACCTAAAGTTGGTAGAGATGTTGCGGCAGTGTCAGAGGTGTGGGGTAAAGGGTACTCTAAATCGTCACCTGCAGCTTCATGTGATGAAGACTGCCCTGCTGCTCCAATGCTGGTGGATGGGAAAGAGGGACGAGATAAGAGGGAAGGTACCTCGACATGGTCCCGGGTGACGGTCGCCGAAGGGATCCCTCCAGAGGGAGCCAACTCAGAAGCAGGCTCCAGAGTGCTGCAGATGGTGCTATAAAAGAGAAAAAAATATATATTAATATATAGATATTTCATTGGCCTTGCTGAAAAGAAAAAGTTAGGTTAAACATGTAAACATTTGTGCTACAAAAATGGTGTGTGGAATATTTACCTTCTGCTCACCATCGTCGACCGGAGGTAAGACAGGGCTCTGTAGTATTTATACCGGCTGCTCCTGCGTCCCTTCGATCCACTCGGGGCCGGCATCTCCTTGTTGAAGTCCCTCTTGAAGCGATCCCTGAGTGCCCGCCACCGCGTGATAACCCTGTCACCTGTGAAGCACAAAAAAACAAAGTGGTTAGTATTCAACACTTCACCTGCTGTAACATACCTTACTGAAATCTGAATACTTACGCGCTAAATCCTGAGCCCTCTCATCGAGCTCCTCCCAGTTGTCTATAACTACCAAGCAGACTTCATCCTAATGACGTCGGGTGGTTGGTTGGTCAGCATGGCGGCGGTCCGCAATGTTCCACAGCGGCTCCCGCTCTCGCACCGCCTCGATGAGGGTGTCCACATCTAAAGTATGATCCCCTCGTCATAATCTCTGGAGGGAGCACGCTGTGAAAAAAAATAAAATAAATAAATTCATACACATGAGGTTCATTAATCAATCACCCAAATAAAGTGTTACTTACTGTTCGCTGACCACTGGAATCATCACCTCGATGACGCTGGGATGTCCTGGGAGTCGCTCTAGTGCGGGCACCGGATTGTGAAGACTATAAAAAATAAAAACATGATTATGTGCTTGGATGGATGCGTAGTTATTGTGTATGCTGTGATGAATGTTTGTGTTGGGTGTAGCATTATGTATGTCAGTATTTGTATCTGCTAAACTTACACTCTGCGCGCCCCCTCCTTGCATTTCTCCACCCTGCATGTCTCCTCCTGGAAGCTCCTCAGATTCAGCTTCCTGTGAAAACATAATACATGCATGTAGGGTAAAAAAAATGTGTAAAATAAGAGTAAAAAAAAAAAAATTATTTATATTACCTCAGTTCGCTGATGCTGTGAGGGGGGGCTCCCAGAAGAAGACATTATTATCAAACTGCTGCGGTGTCACGTCTGCCATGTCTGTTTGTCTCAAGAACTCCTGGAGCGATGTGCATGCGCATGTTTTGTCTGCTGTCCTGCATGTTCGCTAGAGCTGTGTGCAGACTCACCTCATGTCTGAGCTGCAGGATCCCTGCGTTTCTGCTCTGCCTTCTGTGATCTTCTCGTCATGTCTGGAGTCCTTGATCATGTGACGTTTCCTAAGATCCTGCACTGTCTGGTTCTGCTATCATCTCGTCATGTCTAGAATCCCGGAAGTTCTCCCCTGGTCCTGACCTGGAGGAGGAGGTGCTATGCCCTATATCAGGCCGCCTCTTCCTATGCTCAGGGCCTGATTATTGTGTTGCTTCCCTGCAAGGCTCTGGGTCTGTGGGGTTGCTCCCTCTATTCTGTGCCCTTGCACTTTGCTCTGTAGTGCGTCTCTGCACACGCTCCGTGCTCGTATTCCGCCTCTTGTCTTGTGCCATGTCTTGTGTTGTCTCTCGTGCCATGTTTGTCTTTGCCTTGCTTTGCCTTGTAGTCCTTCTGCTGTTCTTTGTCTTAGTCTGTTTTGCTATGTCTCGCCTTAGCTATGCTTTGACTTGTAGTCCTTCCTGTGTTCTCTGCCTCGCCTGTTTTGCTATGTCTTGCTTAGCTATGCTTTGACTTGTAGTCCTTCCTTTGTTCTCTGCCTCGCCTGTTTTGCCATGTCTTGCTTTTGCTATGCTTTGACTTGTAGTCCTCCCTGTGTTCTCTGCCTTGCTATTCCTTGCTTTGTGTTCCTCCCTATGGTCTCAGTCTTTGCTTGCTCTGCCTCGCTCTCTCCTATGGTGCTCTGTAGTGCTCCCTGGCACGCGCACCATTTCTCCTCTCCGTAGTGCTCGTTTCTTTGTCTAGTCCCAAGGTCTTCCCTTGGCCCGGCTCTGGGCTTCTGCCTACGCTCCGCTGCTAGACTCTGTCCTCTCTCTGACCTGGCTCTGTTTCTGCCTGTATTCCTTGCCTTGTTCCCTGCCTTGTCCTTGCATTGAACCCCGGCGTGGGTTCCCCTTGGCCGTCTCCTGTGCCGTGGTAAGTGCCACGTGTTTGTGTACAGCCGTGTGTACTGGCCAGTGTGGCGTGCCCCCTGCGTGGCTCCTAGCATGCAGCCCTTCCTTGTGCCCTGGCGTGGCTCCTAGCACGCACCCTGCCTTGAACCCTGGCGTGGCTCCTAGCACGCACCCTGCCTTGAACCCTGGCGTGGCTCCTAGCACGCACCCTGCCTTGAACCCTGGCGTGGCTCCTAGCACGCACCCTGCCCTGAACCTGGCGTGGCTCCTAGCACGAAGGTTCCTTTGCCCCCTCCTGTGCCTTAGTCGTGCCTCGTGCTGGCGTTACAGCCGTGTGCATTGGCCAGTGAGGTGTGCGTCCCTGCGTAGCTCCTAGCACGCAGCCCTGCTCTGAACCCTGGCGTGTCTCTACACGCACTCTGTCTTGTGCCTTGGCGTGTCTCTACACGCACTCTGTCTTGTGCCTTGGCGTGTCTCTACACGCACTCTGTCTTGTACCTTGGCGTGTCTCTACACGCACTCTGTCTTGTACCTTGGCGTGTCTCTACACGCACTCTGTCTTGTGCCTTGGCGTGTCTCTACACGCACTCTGTCTTGTGCCTTGGCGTGTCTCTACACGCACTCTGTCTTGTGCCTTGGCGTGTCTCTACACGCACTCTGTCTTGTGCCTTGGCGTGTCTCTACACGCACTCTGTCTTGTGCCTTGGCGTGTCTCTACACGCACTCTGTCTTGTGCCTTGGCGTGTCTCTACACGCACTCTGTCTTATACCTTGTACCTTGGCGTGTCTCTACACGCACTGTCTTATTCTATGCTTTGGCGTGGCTACACACGCACCCTGTCTCGTTTGCGAACCTTGGCGTGTCCCCTACACACGCACTTCGCTTTGAACCCTGGTGTGTCCCCTACACACGCACCTAGTCTTGAACCCTGGCGTGTCCCCTACACACGCACCTAGCCTTGGACCCTGGCGTGTCCCCTACACACGCACCTAGCCTTGGACCTTGGCGTGTTCCCTAAACACGCACCCTGCTTGGATATCTGTCGTGCCTCCTTGCCTGAACCCTGGTTTGCCTGCCGGATGCCCGGAACCTGCCGACCGTTGCCAGAGGTCCGGAACCAGATGACTACGGCCTGATGTCCGGAGCTGACGTCCGCAGCCTGATCCCTGGACCCTGTCGGTTTGCCAGCAGTCCGGAGTCCGATGCCATTACCTGTGCCTAGGCGTGCCATCTGGCACGTACCATGTTATGGACCTTGGCTTGCCCACGTGCGCACCTTGCACGTTTTGCTTGTTTTCTCTGTATGTGATCTTGTGTTATTCTAATGAAGATACCTTACACCTACGTCTAGTCTCGTCTTGCTTCCTGCTCGTCCTTGTCGTCAGACACTCGTCTAGTGTCCCCTGAGCCGGCCGTCTGGTCCCAGCAGTCGTGGTGGCTCACCCCCTTGGTCTTGCCCCTGACACTCCCTGTATAGGGGGTGGATTCTCACAAGGTCAGCTCGCCCTCGGTGGGTGGGTGCCACGACCCAGAGGGTCCACTCAAAAAAATGGGCTCAGCAGGAGCTGAGTCCGTCACAGTTAATCAGGCCATGGACTCCGCTGGTACCTCGGCTACCCGTCTGATGACCCGTCTGTTATAGAATCTGATCTGCTCTGTCTCCTGGACTCTCCTGAATATGGCGGTACCCCGGCCACTCTTCTGATGTAAATCAGACCTGGCCCTTGACCTCTGGACTCATTTGGAAATGATGGCAGCCAGAGTAAGAAGACTTGCTTGTCTAACCGCAGTCCTCCCCACTGGATCTTCATGTCTCGTTAGCGGCTCCTGTGTCTTGACCGATGCAGGTGTCCGTTTCAGATGTCGGATCAACATTGTTGGAGTGGTTTGTACTAAACTCTGGTTTCTGCCGAAGAAAATTTTTTTTTTTTCTTCTTTCCAGCCCCGGTGAGAGGGGGCTTAAAGAGGGGGGTACTGTCACGTCTGCCATGTCTGTTTGTCTCAAGAACTCCTGGAGCGATGTGCATGCGCATGTTTTGTCTGCTGTCCTGCATGTTCGCTAGAGCTGTGTGCAGACTCACCTCATGTCTGAGCTGCAGGATCCCTGCGTTTCTGCTCTGCCTTCTGTGATCTTCTCGTCATGTCTGGAGTCCTTGATCATGTGACGTTTCCTAAGATCCTGCACTGTCTGGTTCTGCTATCATCTCGTCATGTCTAGAATCCCGGAAGTTCTCCCCTGGTCCTGACCTGGAGGAGGAGGTGCTATGCCCTATATCAGGCCGCCTCTTCCTATGCTCAGGGCCTGATTATTGTGTTGCTTCCCTGCAAGGCTCTGGGTCTGTGGGGTTGCTCCCTCTATTCTGTGCCCTTGCACTTTGCTCTGTAGTGCGTCTCTGCACACGCTCCGTGCTCGTATTCCGCCTCTTGTCTTGTGCCATGTCTTGTGTTGTCTCTCGTGCCATGTTTGTCTTTGCCTTGCTTTGCCTTGTAGTCCTTCTGCTGTTCTTTGTCTTAGTCTGTTTTGCTATGTCTCGCCTTAGCTATGCTTTGACTTGTAGTCCTTCCTGTGTTCTCTGCCTCGCCTGTTTTGCTATGTCTTGCTTAGCTATGCTTTGACTTGTAGTCCTTCCTTTGTTCTCTGCCTCGCCTGTTTTGCCATGTCTTGCTTTTGCTATGCTTTGACTTGTAGTCCTCCCTGTGTTCTCTGCCTTGCTATTCCTTGCTTTGTGTTCCTCCCTATGGTCTCAGTCTTTGCTTGCTCTGCCTCGCTCTCTCCTATGGTGCTCTGTAGTGCTCCCTGGCACACGCACCATTTCTCCTCTCCGTAGTGCTCGTTTCTTTGTCTAGTCCCAAGGTCTTCCCTTGGCCCGGCTCTGGGCTTCTGCCTACGCTCCGCTGCTAGACTCTGTCCTCTCTCTGACCTGGCTCTGTTTCTGCCTGTATTCCTTGCCTTGTTCCCTGCCTTGTCCTTGCATTGAACCCCGGCGTGGGTTCCCCTTGGCCGTCTCCTGTGCCGTGGTAAGTGCCACGTGTTTGTGTACAGCCGTGTGTACTGGCCAGTGTGGCGTGGCTCCTAGCATGCAGCCCTTCCTTGTGCCCTGGCGTGGCTCCTAGCACGCACCCTGCCTTGAACCCTGGCGTGGCTCCTAGCACGCACCCTGCCTTGAACCCTGGCGTGGCTCCTAGCACGCACCCTGCCCTGAACCTGGCGTGGCTCCTAGCACGAAGGTTCCTTTGCCCCCTCCTGTGCCTTAGTCGTGCCTCGTGCTGGCGTTACAGCCGTGTGCATTGGCCAGTGAGGTGTGCGTCCCTGCGTAGCTCCTAGCACGCAGCCCTGCTCTGAACCCTGGCGTGTCTCTACACGCACTCTGTCTTGTGCCTTGGCGTGTCTCTACACGCACTCTGTCTTGTGCCTTGGCGTGTCTCTACACGCACTCTGTCTTGTGCCTTGGCGTGTCTCTACACGCACTCTGTCTTGTACCTTGGCGTGTCTCTACACGCACTCTGTCTTGTACCTTGGCGTGTCTCTACACGCACTCTGTCTTGTACCTTGGCGTGTCTCTACACGCACTCTGTCTTGTACCTTGGCGTGTCTCTACACGCACTCTGTCTTGTACCTTGGCGTGTCTCTACACGCACCCTGTCTTGTGCCTTGGCGTGTCTCTACACGCACCCTGTCTTGTGCCTTGGCGTGTCTCTACACGCACTCTGTCTTGTGCCTTGGCGTGTCTCTACACGCACTCTGTCTTATACCTTGTACCTTGGCGTGTCTCTACATGCACTGTCTTATTCTATGCTTTGGCGTGGCTACACACGCACCCTGTCTCGTTTGCGAACCTTGGCGTGTCCCCTACACACGCACCTCGCTTTGAACCCTGGCGTGTCCCCTACACACGCACCTAGCCTTGGACCCTGGCGTGTCCCCTACACACGCACCTAGCCTTGGACCCTGGCGTGTCCCCTACACACGCACCTAGCCTTGGACCCTGGCGTGTCCCCTACACACGCACCTAGCCTTGGACCCTGGCGTGTCCCCTACACACGCACCTAGCCTTGGACCTTGGCGTGTTCCCTAAACACGCACCCTGCTTGGATATCTGTCGTGCCTCCTTGCCTGAACCCTGGTTTGCCTGCCGGATGCCCGGAACCTGCCGACCGTTGCCAGAGGTCCGGAACCAGATGACTACGGCCTGATGTCCGGAGCTGACGTCCGCAGCCTGATCCCTGGACCCTGTCGGTTTGCCAGCAGTCCGGAGTCCGATGCCATCATGCCATTACCTGTGCCTAGGCGTGCCATCTGGCACGTACCATGTTATGGACCTTGGCGTGCCCACGCGCGCACCTTGCACGTTTTGCTTGTTTTCTCTGTATGTGATCTTGTGTTATTCTAATGAAGATACCTTACACCTACGTCTAGTCTCGTCTTGCTTCCTGCTCGTCCTTGTCGTCAGACACTCATCTAGTGTCCCCTGAGCCGGCCGTCTGGTCCCAGCAGTCGTGGTGGCTCACCCCCTTGGTCTTGCCCCTGACACTCCCTGTATAGGGGGTGGATTCTCACAAGGTCAGCTCGCCCTCGGTGGGTGGGTGCCACGACCCAGAGGGTCCACTCAAAAAATGGGCTCAGCAGGAGCTGAGTCCGTCACATGCGGCCTGGCTGGTGGGTCTCTGCTGCGGCCTGGCTGGCAGGTCTCTGCTGTGACCTGGCTGGCGGGTCTCTGCTGCGGCCTGGCTGGCGGTGCTTCCTGAACGGATCTGCAAGAATAAAACGACACTAGTAAAGCTACTATACAAAGGATCAACAAGCTTTCAGGCCTTTATACTTACTGGGAAAATAGAAGTGTTGAAGTGTTTGCCTAGCGGGTCTCTGCTGCGGCCTGGCTGGTGGCTCTGCTGTGGCTTGGCTGGCGGCTCTGCTACGGCCTGGCTGGTGGTGCTTCCTGAACGGACCTGCAAGTATAAAAAGACACTTGTAAAGCTACTATACAAAGGATCAACAAGCTTTCAGGCCTTTATACTTACTGGGAAAATAGAAGTGTTTGCCTAGCGGGTCTCTGCTGCGGCCTGGCTGGCGGCTCTGCTGTGGCCTGGCTGGCGGTGCTTCCTGAACGGATCTGCAAGTATAAAAAGACACTTGTAAAGCTACTATACAAAGGATCAACAAACTTTCAGGCCTTTATACTTACTGGGAAAATAGAAGTGTTTGCCTAGCGGTGTAGGATGCAGTCTGGCTGGCGGCTCTGCTGCGGCATGGCTGGCGGTGCTTCCTGAAAGGATCTGCAAGTATAAATACACTTGTAAAGCTAATATAAAAAGGATCATTAAAAAAAAAAGGTTTTTAAGATATATTTTGATTGAAAAACCACCCCAAAAAATTTTTATCCCAAAACCACAGAAAAATATTAAGTACTTGACTATTTCCCCCCTCCTCTTTAATTTAACGGTTAACGTTGAATGTTGATATGCGCAATGCGCAACCTTCCCAACCCTACACCTCCTGTTCCCCTTTAAAAAAAACAACTCTTGGTATTGTATGTATACCAACACTTTCAAAGTGACCTGGTTTTGGTATTTAATGTATACCCACACTAAAAGTGACCTGGTTTTGGTATTGCATGTGTAACCACTAGAGTTGAGCGAAACGGGTCGAAAAATTTCAAAAGTCGCCGACTTTTGGCAAAGTCGGGTTTCATGAAACGAAACCCGACCCTAGGATGAGGTCGGCCACGAGGTCGGCGACTTACGCGCCAAAGTCGCGTTTCGAAAGTTTTTTTTGCGCTCTTTTTCAGCCAATCAGGATCCACGGACACTGTGGGCAACGTGATGACATAGGCACGGGTCACCACCATCTTTCAGAAGGGCATGCAAGTGATTGGCTTGCTTTGGTGGGCGTCACAGGGGGTATAAAAGGGCGTGCATGCCGACCGCCATCTTACTTCTGCCGATCTTAGCATAGGGAGAGGTTGCTGCTGATTCTGTAGGGAGAGCGTTAGGCAGGGAAGAAGAAAAAAAAAAACTGCTTCTGCTGCTAGCGATTGTGCCTGTACAACACACCAGTCACTGTGTGTGCAGTGCAAGGGGAGGCTATATTGTGGTGTATCAGTGGTGTTGGTTGTTGGGCTGCCTTCTAAGGCTTCCTGACAGCTGCATTGCTGTTTACCCACTGCTCTGCAAACTGCTTTTTTAAAAGCAATCCCAATTTTTTTTTTTTTTTTGTCCTGCTGAGGTACTGAGCTGCAAACTGTTTTTTTAAAAGCAATCCCAATTAGAGTTGAGCATTCCGATACCGCAAGTATCGGGTATCGGCCGATACTTGCTGTATCGGAATTCCGATACCGACATCCGATATTTTTTCAATATCGGGCACGGGCATCGGAATCGGAAGTTCAAAGTTGATTGACAGCCGAAATGACGTCATCATGATGCGCGGTGTGTGCGCATCATGATGCGCCGTCATTTCGGGCCTTCCGGGGGTCTCTACCGGCCTGCCAGGGGGCTGTGTGGACTGCCCGGGGTCTGTACCGGCCTGCCGGGGGGGCTGTGCTGGCCTGCCGGTGGCCTGTGCACCCTGTGGGGGTCTGTACCGGCCTGCCGGGGGGCTGTGCCGGCCTGCCGGGGGGCTGTGCACCCTGTGGGGGTCTGTACCGGCCTGCCGGGGGGCTGTGCTGATGTCCGGGGGTCTGTACAGGCATCGTCCGATGGGACTACAAGTCCCATCGGGCGATGCCTGCTAACATGACAGTGATTGACACATTAGCCAATGATGGGACAGTAGTAGTCCCATCATCCGGCTAATGTGTTAAATGTTAAAAAAAAAAAAAATACTACATACATACATACTACATGCATGCTACATACATACCACATATACTACATGCATGCTACATACATGCTACATGCATGCTACATACATACCACATATATACTACATGCATGCTACATACATACTACATGCTACATACATACTACATACATACTACATGCATGCTACATACATACTACATGCTACATGCATGCCACATACATACTACATGCTACATACATACCACATATATACTACATGCATGCTACATACATGCTACATGCATGCTACATACTTACTACATGCTACATACATACTACATACATACTACATGCATGCTACATACATGCTACATACATACTACATATATACTACATGCATGCTACATACATGCTACATGCTACATACATACTACATATATACTACATGCATGCTACATGCTACATACATACTACATATATACTACATGCATGCTACATACATACTACATGCATGCTACATACATACTACATATATACTACATGCATGCCACATACATACTACATGCTACATACATACCACATATATACTACATGCATGCTACATACATGCTACATGCATGCTACATACTTACTACATGCTACATACATACTACATACATACTACATGCATGCTACATACATACTACATGCTACATACATACTACATACATACTACATGCATGCTACATACATACTACATGCTACATACATACTACATATATACTACATGCATGCTACATACATACTACATGCTACATACATACTACATATATACTACATGCATGCTACATACATACTACATGCATGCTACATACATACTACATATATAATGCATGCTACATACATGCTACATACATACTACATATATACTACATGCATGCTACATACATACTACATGCTACATACAAAATACATAGATACTACATGCATGCTACATACATACTACATGCTACATACATACTACATATATACTACATGCATGCTGCATACATACTACATGCATGCTGCATACATACTACATGCTACATACATACTACATATATACTACATGCATGCTACATACATACTACATGCTACATACATACTACATATATACTACATGCATGCTACATACATACTACATACATACTACATGCATGCTACATACATACTACATGCTACATACATGCTACATACATACTACATGCATGCTACATACAATACATTCATACAATACATACATAGACATACAGTACATATAACATAGAGTAACATACTTACCAATACTTGTCACATTGTTCCCCGAAGCCATTGTCTTTTACGGAATAAATATTAACATAACAAACCACAAAAATACTCACCCATGATCCGAAGCAGTCCACGAGTGTGTCCCATGACGATCTTGGGTAGAGAACTGCAGCATCAGCTGATGCTGCCGCTCTCTACGGGCTGCAGGAATCCAATGACGGAAGGTAGGTATCCTTCCGCACTGTATTTCTCCGCCACTTAAAAGAAAAAAAGTCCCTAGTCTCACTTTATGGTAAAAGCTGTGTGGGAATTTCCCACACAGCTTTTACCATAAAGTGAGACTAGGGACTTTTTTTTTTTTTAAGTGGCGGAGGAATACAGTGCGGAAGGATACCTACCTTCCGTCATTGGATTCCTGCAGCCCGTAGAGAGCGGCAGCATCAGCTGATGCTGCAGTTCTCTACCCAAGATCGTCGTGGGACACACTCGTGGACTGCTTCGGATCATGGGTGAGTATTTTTGTGGTTTGTTATGTTAATATTTATTCCGTAAAAGACAATGGCTTCGGGGAACAATGTGACAAGTATTGGTAAGTATGTTACTCTATGTTATATGTTCTGTATGTCTATGTATGTATTGCATGTATGTAGCATGTATGTAGCATGTATGTAGCATGTATGTAGCATGTATGTAGCATGTATGTAGCATGTATGTAGCATGTATGTAGCATGTATGTAGCATGTATGTAGCATGTATGTAGCATGTATGTAGCATGTATGTAGCATGTATGTAGCATGTATGTAGCATGTATGTAGCATGTATGTAGCATGTATCATGCATGTAGTATGTATGTATGTAGTATGTATGTATCATGCATGTAGTATGTATGTATCATGCATGTAGTATGTATGCATGTAGTATGTATGTATCATGCATGTAGTATGTATGTATCATGCATGTAGTATGTATGTATCATGCATGTAGTATGTATGTATCATGCATGTAGTATGTATGCATGTAGTATGTATGTATCATGCATGTAGTATGTATGTATCATGCATGTAGTATGTATGTATCATGCATGTAGTATGTATGTATGTAGTATGTATGTATCATGCATGTAGTATGTATGCATGTAGTATGTATGTATCATGCATGTAGTATGTATGTATCATGCATGTAGTATGTATGCATGTAGTATGTATGTATCATGCATGTAGTATGTATGCATGTAGTATGTATGTATCATGCATGTAGTATGTATGCATGTAGTATGTATGTATCATGCATGTAGTATGTATGCATGTAGTATGTATGTATCATGCATGTAGTATGTATGCATGTAGTATGTATGTATCATGCATGTAGTATGTATGCATGTAGTATGTATGTATCATGCATGTAGTATGTATGCATGTAGTATGTATGTATCATGCATGTAGTATGTATGCATGTAGTATGTATGTATCATGCATGTAGTATGTATGCATGTAGTATGTATGTATCATGCATGTAGTATGTATGCATGTAGTATGTATGTATCATGCATGTAGTATGTATGTATGTAGTATTTTTTTTTTTTTTTACATTTAACACATTAGCCGGATGATGGGACTACTACTGTCCCATCATTGGCTAATGTGTCAATCACTGTCATGGTAGCAGGCATCGCCCGATGGGACTTGTAGTCCCAGCGGACGATGCCTGCACAGACTACCGGAGCCTGCACAAACCCCCCGGCAGGCCGGCACAGCCCCCCTGGCAGGCCGGCACAGCCCCCCCCGGAGCCTGCACAGCCCCCCGGCAGGCCGGTACAGACCCCGGGCAGTCCCCACAGCCCCCCGGCAGGCCGGCACAGCCCCCCGGCAGGCCGGTACAGACCCCGGGCAGTCCGCACAGCCCACCGGCAGGCCGGCACAGCCCCCCGGCAGGCCGGCAGAGACCCCCGGAAGGCCCGTACAGACCCCCGAGAGGCTGTACAAGGGCAGGAAAGGGTTTTTCCAATTCCGATACCGGAAGTCTCATAGACTTGAATGGGACTTCCGGTATCGGCATCGGCGATACCGATACTTTTTTTAAAGATCGGCCGATCCATTCCGATCCGATATTTTGAAGTATCGGACGGTATCGCTCAACTCTAATCCCAATTTTTTTTTTTTTGTCCTGCTGAGGTACTGAGCGTGCATTTTTTCACACCATACAGCGGTGTACGCTCCTCACACAGTACCGTGTAACGGCTGTTATCACAGCCACAGTGAAGCTATCTGTGTCACTCTGTGAGAATAAGTCGAGGACATGTTCCGTTCTTACAGACCTGCACTCTAGGGAGATTCCTATTCTGCCCAATTCTACATACACCTTGTAGTTTGTGATACACTAGCCAATTTCTGCCTGTGACATAGCGCTGTGATATTCAGTGGGCCTCACACAATCCAAAAGTGTCCAGTGTCCACAAGTGTCTGCAGAAATTCAAAATCTCCCTTATTCTCTAGTCACTTTGGTCACAGCTGTGCCATCGAGCCTGTGACATAGCGCTCAGATATTCAGTGGGCCTCACACAATCCAAAAGTGTCCAGTGTCCACAAGTGTCTGCAGAAATTCAAAATCTCTCTTATCCTCTAGTCACTTTGGTCACAGCTGTGCCATCGAGCCTGTGACATAGCGCTCAGATATTCAGTGGGCCTCACACAATCCAAAAGTGTCCAGTGTCCACTAGTGTGTGCAGAAATTCAAAATCTCCCTTATCCTCTAGTCACTTTTGTCACAGCTGTGCCATCGAGCCTGTGACATAGCGCTCAGATATTCAGTGGGCCTCACACAATCCAAAAGTGTCCAGTGTCCACAGAAATTCAAAATCTCACTTATTCTCTAGTCACTTTGGTCACAGCTGTGCCATCGAGCCTGTGACATAGCGCTCAGATATTCAGTGGGCCTCACACAATCCAAAAGTGTCCAGTGCCCACAAGTGTCTGCAGAAATTCAAAATCTCCCTTATCCTCTAGTCACTTTTGTCACAGCTGTGCCATCGAGCCTGTGACATAGCGCTCAGATATTCAATGGGCCTCACACAATCCAAAAGTGTCCAGTGTCCACAAGTGTCTACAGAAATTCAAAATCTCCCTTATCCTCTAGTCACTTTGGTCACAGCTGTGCCATCGAGCCTGTGACATAGTGCTCAGATATTCAGTGGGCCTCACACAATCCAAAAGTGTCCATTGTCCACTAGTGTGAGCAGAAATTCAAAATCTCCCTTATCCTCTAGTCACTTTTGTCACAGCTGTGCCATCGAGCCTGTGACATAGCGCTCAGATATTCAGTGGGCCTCACACAATCCAAAAGTGTCCAGTGTCCAAAAGTGTCTGCAGAAATTCAAAATCTCACTTATTCTCTAGTCACTTTGGTCACAGCTGTGCCATCGAGCCTGTGACATAGCCCTCAGATATTCAGTGGGCCTCACACAATACAAAAGTCTCCATTGTCCACTAGTGTGAGCAGAAATTCAAAATCTCCCTTATCCTCTAGTCACTTTTGTCACAGCTGTGCCATCGAGCCTGTGACATAGCGCTCAGATATTCAGTGGGCCTCACACAATCCAAAAGTGTCCAGTGTCCACAAGTGTCTGCAGAAATTCAAAATCTCACTTATTCTCTAGTCACTTTGGTCACAGCTGTGTTATCGAGCCTGTGACATAGCGCTCAGATATTCAGTGGGCCTCACACAATCCAAAAGTGTCCAGTGTCTACAAGTGTCTGCAGAAATTCAAAATCTCCCTTATCCTCTAGTCACTTTGGTCACAGCTGTGCCATCGAGCCTGTGACATAGCGCTCAGATATTCAGTGGGCCTCACACAATCCAAAAGTGTCCAGTGTCCACTAGTGTGTGCAGAAATTCAAAATCTCCCTTATCCTCTAGTCACTTTTGTCACAGCTGTGCCATCAAGCCTGTGACATAGCGCTCAGATATTCAGTGGGCCTCACACAATCCAAAAGTGTCCAGTGTCCACAAGTGTCTGCAGAAATTCAAAATCTCCCTTATCCTCTAGTCACTTTGGTCACAGCTGTGCCATCGAGCCTGTGACATAGCGCTCAGATATTCAGTGGGCCTCACACAATCCAAAAGTGTCCATTGTCCACTAGTGTGAGCAGAAATTCAAAATCTCCCTTATCCTCTAGTCACTTTTGTCACAGCTGTGCCATCGAGCCTGTGACATAGCGCTCAGATATTCAGTGGGCCTCACACAATCCAAAAGTGTCCAGTGTCCACAAGTGTCTGCAGAAATTCAAAATCTCACTTATCCTCTAGTCACTTTGGTCACAGCTGTGCCATCGAGCCTGTGACATAGCGCTCAGATATTCAGTGGGCCTCACACAATCCAAAAGTGTCCAGTGTCCACAAGTGTCTGCAGAAATTCAAAATCTCCCTTATCCTCTAGTCACTTTGGTCACAGCTGTGCCATCGAGCCTGTGACATAGCGCTCAGATATTCAGTGGTCCTCACACAATCCAAAAGTGTCCATTGTCCACTAGTGTGAGCAGAAATTCAAAATCTCCCTTATCCTCTAGTCACTTTTGTCACAGCTGTGCCATCGAGCCTGTGACATAGCGCTCAGATATTCAGTGGGCCTCACACAATCCAAAAGTGTCCAGTGTCCAAAAGTGTCTGCAGAAATTCAAAATCTCACTTATTCTCTAGTCACTTTGGTCACAGCTGTGCCATCGAGCCTGTGACATAGCGCTCAGATATTCAGTGGGCCTCACACAATCCAAAAGTGTCCAGTGTCCACAAGTGTCTGCAGAAATTCAAAATCTCCCTTATCCTCTAGTCACTTTGGTCACAGCTGTGCCATCGAGCCTGTGACATAGCGCTCAGATATTCAGTGGGCCTCACACAATCCAAAAGTGTCCAGTGTCCACTAGTGTGTGCAGAAATTCAAAATCTCACTTATCTTCTAGTCACTTTGGTCACAGCTGTGCCATCGAGCCTGTGACATAGCGCTCAGATATTCAGTGGGCCTCACACAATCCAAAAGTGTCCAGTGTCCACAAGTGTCTGCAGAAATTCAAAATCTCCCTTATCCTCTAGTCACTTTGGTCACAGCTGTGCCATCGAGCCTGTGACATAGCGCTCAGATATTCAGTGGGCCTCACACAATCCAAAAGTGTCCAGTGTCCACAAGTGTCTGCAGAAATTCAAAATCTCCCCTGTCCTATAGACACCTTGTACCTTGTTTTACATTACTATATAGTTTGTTGGATTTTGTCTACATTTCTACCAAAAATGAGGAAGGCTGGTGGAAGAGGCCATGGAATTGGGTGGGGGTTGGCAGCTGGTAATGATGGTGTTGGTGGTGGATCTGATGGTAGTGGCAAGAGCAAAATAAGACCGAATGCAGGAGGTGTTGAGCCTGCGTCATCGTCTGGCTCCATAAGGCTTCGAAGGCTTAGTTTTCTAGGAGTTGGCAAACCGCTTTTAAAGCCGGAGCATCAGGAAAAAGTTTTGTCTTACATTGCTGACTCAGCCTCCAGCTCTATCGCCTCCTCTTCTTCAGTTGTAAAAAGTAAAAGCACTGAGTCATCATTGGAGGCTCATGTTCATGAACCACACCTTTCCTTGTGTCCTTCACCCCAACCAAGATTGAAGGATGACGCAGGCCATACTACTGATTACTCCATGGAGCTGTTTTCACATACCATGCCTGGATTATCAAGTGAAATGGTGAATTACCCAGGCCAAGATGAATCTGACATGGAATGCACTGATGCACAGCCGCTGATGGATGATTCTGCTGGTACATTCACTCAGAGCACTACATTGTCCTCGCAGTGTACAGAGCCAGATTCTGACCCTGATGAGATTCAGGTGCCCCTTCCCGCACACTATACCACCATACACGGTGACACAGAGGAAGGTGCACATGACATTGAAGAGGAGGTGATGGATGACCCAGTTGTTGACCCAGATTGGCATCCATTGGGGGAAGAGGGTGCTGCTTCCAATAGCTCAGATGAGGAGCATCCACAGCAGACATCGACATCGCAACAGCTGTTATCTGGCAGGCCCGGAGCACTCCAAAGACAGGTTCCAAAAATCAAAAGAGTTGCTGGACAGCTTGTCCAGAGGGTCAAAAGATCACAGTGTGCTAGGCCGCAAAATGTCTGCCAAAGTAGGAAGAGTGCAGTGTGGCACTTTTTTGAACAAAATCCTCATGATCAGGCCAAGGTTATCTGTAAGAAGTGCACAAAGACCTTTAGCCGAGGGAAAAATCTGAAAAATTTGAATACCAGTTACATGCTTAGACATTTAAACACCATGCACTTGCAAGCGTGGACACAACACCAAACCTCAAGTGCCACATGTGCAACTGATCACAACGAAGGTAGTCAGCAACGCTACATTGTTTCCCCCACTGTAAGCCCACCGGTTAGCACAGCAGCAAATGTTGAGGTGTCGTTGCAAGGCCACAGCAGTCAGGGAATCCTACTGTTATATCAACGAAAGACTGATTCTAGGCCATCAGAAAGAACAACTCCGTCACCATCATCAACCCTCTCTCAGTCCGCCCTGTCCACCGCTACTTCCACCATATGCAGCTCTCAAGTCCAGCTCACCCTCCCAGACACTATGAGTAGGTCAAGAAAGTACTCAGTCTCTCATCCGCGTACACTGGGTTTGAACGCCCACATTGCCAAACTAATCTCGTTTGAGATGATGCCCTTTCGGTTGGTGGAAAGCGCAGCTTTCCGCGAACTCATGGCCTATGCAGTACCACGCTATGACCTACCCAGTCGCCACTTCTTCTCTCGCAAAGCCATCCCAGCCCTCCACCATCATGTGAAAGACCGCATTGTCCATGCACTCCAAGCAGTCAGTGAGCGGAAAGGTGCACCTCACAACTGATGCATGGTCCAGTCGACATGGCCAGGGCCGTTACGAGTCCATCACTGCGCACTGGGTTAATGTGGTGGATGCAGGGTCCACAGGGGACAGCGGTGGTGGGACAGTGCTGCCTAGCCCACGGTATAGGAAACAGTTGGCTGTAGGCGTTCGACCCTCCTCCTCCTCCAGAAGCGAAAGCTCGTCCACAGAGCGCAGTCGTACGAGCACTCCATCTGCAGCTGCCACTGTTGCACACGAGGTGTCCCCCTATCGAGCAGCTAGTGGAAAGCGTCAGCAGGCTGTTGCAGATGATGTGTTTGGGCGTCAGACACACCGCCGAGGTGCTGGCCGAGTACTTGAAGCGACAAACTGAGTCATGGCTGGGCAGTGTACATCTTGAGGCAGGCAAGGTAGTTAGTGATAACGGCCGTAATTTTGTGGCAGCCATAGCCCTTTCAAAACTCAGCCACATACCTTGCTTGGCTCACACCTTGAACCTGGTGGTGCAGTGCTTCCTCAAAAATTATCCGGAGTTAACAGCCCTGCTCCAGAAGGTGCGAAGACTGTGCGCGCACATCCGCCGGTCGCCTGTACACTCCGTTCGTATGCAGAAGCTGCAGCGATTGCTCCACCTTCCCAACCACCGCCTCATTATCGACATTGCAACAAGGTGGAACTCCACCCTGCACATGGTGGAGCGGCTGTGCGAGCAGAGGCAGGCCATAATGCATTTGTGGGAGGATACACGGCCAGGCACTTTGAGAGCAGACATGGAGTTGACAGGTGTGCAGTGGTCGAAGCTGAAAGACCTCTGTAAAGTCCTTCAGTGTTTTGAGGAATGCACACGGCTGGTAAGCTCAGACGACGCCATCCTAAGCATGAGCATCCCACTTATGCGTCTGCTCATGCAAACTTTGACGCACCTTAAGGAGCAGGCTTCTGCAGCCAATGTTGATGAGGAGGAAGAGGAGGAGGGAATCCTTGATGACATTCAGCCATTGTCTGCTCAGGGACCTCTCCTGGACGAGGTGGAGGAAGAAGAGGAGGATGATGGGGATGATTACTTAGGGGAGGAGGATGCATCTCGTGGGGCAAGTGAAAATGTTGGCGTGGCAAGGTCTGGTACAGGGTTTGTGCGTGACTGGAGGGATGTGGATTTTCCAGAAAGTGCTCCTCCAACCAGCACTCGCAGTGCATCATTGACACCGGGAACATTGGCCCACATGTCAGATTATGCCTTGCAGATCCTAAAAAGGGACCCCCGCATTGCCAAAATGATGAACGATGACGACTACTGGTTGGCCAATTACAAAACATCATGCCACAGGACAACCTTGACCTAATATTGGCTAATAAACAAGCAACTCTGGTAAATCGGTTGCTTGAGGCATTCCCAGCACACAGCAGCGGTGATGGTTCTCACACGAGCCGTACGGGCCGGGGGCAGCTTGGCAGAGGTGTTCGTGGTGCACACAGCAGAAGTGGCGTTGGAGACAGGGGTTTCATGACAATGTTGTGGACTGATTTTTCAAGTACCGCTCACACAACTGGTAATACTGCATCGATGGAAAGTGACAGGAGACAGCAGTTGTCAACTATGGTTACAAACTACTTTTCCTCCCATATCGATGTTCTCCTGCACAGGTCATTCCCCTTTGACTATTGGGCCGCTAAACTGGACACCTGGCCTGAATTGGCACAATATGCTTTACAATATGCCCAGCTGCAAGTGTGCTATCGGAAAGAGTCTTCAGTGCAGCTGGATCAATCCTGACAGAAAAAAGGACCCGTCTGTCAACCCAAAATGTGGATGATCTAACCTTCATTAAAATGAACCACGCATGGGTTTCCAAGGATTTTGTCCCACCTTCCCCTGATGACACATAGGGTGACAGAAAAATGGCTTGCTTTGGTCCACCTCTTCCTGGGACTTGACCTATTTCACCTTTTGCATCAGCTGAATGTCTAACATCAACATATGCCACTTTCTAAAACTCCCTAACTGTGCTGCCTCCCCCCCCCATGGCCGGGGTCACCACCTAGCGCACGACACCGTGCGAGTGCCGTTGCCCTGGACAGGTGGGTAGGCCGACTCTTGGGCGCGGGCACTGGCACAGGGTCCCTCATAGTGCAATCAAGTGTCTCTGACGGTGGTGGTGCACACCCGCCGTCAGACACACCGCCGTACTATGAGGGGCCCAGTGCCAGTACCGATGCCCACGAGTGGGCCCCCCTTGCTTGGGCAGGGCCCCAGCATTTGCAATCTTTACCTCTCCCTGCTCCTCCGCTGTGTAGTCTGGGCCGTCAAATCCATACTGTGCCTGACACCGTTTGAGCCTGCCTCCTGATGTATAGACATATATTTTGAATGTGTACGCTATCCATACATGTTATCTGGGGATACGGTACCCTTTCTAACCTTTGTGCAATCACGTGCAATCCATACTGGGCCTAACACCGTCTGAGCCTGCCTCCTGATGTATAGACATATATTTTGAATGTGTACACTATGCTATCCATACATGTTATCCGGGGATACGGTACCCTTTCTAACCTTTGTGCAATCACGTGCAATCCATACTGGGCCTAACACCGTCTGAGCCTGCCTCCTGATGTATAGACATATATTTTGAATGTGTACGCTATCCATACATGTTATCTGGGGATACGGTACCCTTTCTAACCTTTGTGCAATCACGTGCAATCCATACTGGGCCTAACACCGTCTGAGCCTGCCTCCTGATGTATAGACATATATTTTGAATGTGTACGCTATCCATACATGTTATCTGGGGATACGGTACCCTTTCTCACCTTTGTGCAATCACGTGTAATCCATACTGGGCCTAACACCGTCTGAGCCTGCCTCCTGATGTATAGACATATATTTTGAATGTGTACGCTATCCATACATGTTATCTGGGGATACGGTACCCTTTCTAACCTTTGTGCAATCACGTGCAATCCATACTGGGCCTAACACCGTCTGAGCCTGCCTCCTGATGTATAGACATATATTTTGAATGTGTACGCTATCCATACATGCTATCTGGGGATACGGTACCCTTTCTAACCTTTGTGCAATCACGTGCAATCCATACTGGGCCTAACACCGTCTGAGCCTGCCTCCTGATGTATAGACATATATTTTGAATGTGTACGCTATCCATACATGTTATCTGGGGATACGGTACCCTTTCTAACCTTTGTGCAATCACGTGCAATCCATACTGGGCCTAACACCGTCTGAGCCTGCCTCCTGATGTATAGACATATATTTTGAATGTGTACGCTATCCATACATGTTATCTGGGGATACGGTACCCTTTCTCACCTTTGTGCAATCACGTGTAATCCATACTGGGCGTGAGAACGGCTGGCGAGCTGTTAAGCAAGCTACAGCACCTGTGGTTTGCACACGTAAGTTTTTAATTTTTTCAGGAATGACGGTTAGGCCTAATTCCGGAACTGCGGTTGACCTGCACTTACTGGGAAATCATTGTTCGTGGGTAATAATTGTAATCAGTGATCCCCATCACTAACGTTGTTCAGCGGGTTATCTGCACCTGTAAGGCTGGTTTCACATTCGCGTTAAAACAACGCTGCGCCCTGCGTTGTTAAGCCCTGCCCTGAGCCGGCTCCCTGCCCGCCCCATCCGGGATCACCGCCTACTTTCGCATTTGCACGCATGCGATCGGCGCACCCTATCTTTAGCATAGGGTGCGCAGATCATGCGCTGCCAGTGTGAAAGTAGCGAGCTGCGCACTTTTGACGGTGCGCCGTGCGCGCCGAAATGCAACATGCTGCATTTCGGCGCGCACGGCGCACCGTCAAAAGTGCGCAGCACGCTACTTTCACACTGGCAGCGCATGATCTGCGCACCCTATGCTAAAGATAGGGTGCGCCGATCGCATGCGTGCAAATGCGAAAGTAGGCGGTGATCCCGGATGGGGCGGGCAGGGAGCCGGCTCAGGGCGGGGCTTAACGACGCAGGGCGCAGCGTTGTTTTAACGCGAATGTGAAACCAGCCTAAGCGACAAACGCTGGCCTTTTCAGTGTAGCGCACATGCAGCCACGGACATGTAAGGGCATGACACACCAGTTATTGGCCAATCTCATGTGCCAGAGCCTCACGTGTCCCTCTAGTAAGCCGGACTCGGACCGCGGGGCATGACGGAGTCTCGTTCGTTAACGGAATTAAGCTTGCAATGTGTGCATCTGTTCTGTAGCTGGCATGGTTGAGGTTTCCCAGGTGGAGTCGAATTTAACCGTAGGCTCCACTCCTGGTGGTGCCCTTCTGGACGTTCCTTTAAGGTTCAGCTTTGCAACCATACTGCCCACGTAAAACAAACACTTTGCCTTCATGAACGCTGTTTGGAGGGTCATGACTCGTGGGAATAACGCTGCCCAATCAGTTAACCTGCTAGAGAGATCGTTCGTTGCTCCCAAGCATGACATCACACTCCCTAGGAGGAAGGTAATGCCACTGTGGCGACCGTACTCCTGGGGGCGACACAAGTGCACTGATGCCCAGCCACTGCTCGATGAATCTGCTGGTACATTGACCCAGACCACTACATTCCCCTCGCACGCTACACGGCCTGAATCTGACCCTGATGAAACTCAGGTTACCCTTCCCATATACAGTTCCATCTTACACGGTGACAAAGAGGAAGCTGCAGATGAAAGTGCAGGTTCGGCCCACCCGCCATCAGACACACCACCGTACTATCAGGGGCCCTGTGCCAGTGCCGTCGCCAACGAGTGGGCCCCCCCCTGCTTGCTCAGGATCACAGCACTTGCAAAGTTGAAATACTGTGCAGTGAGATGGAAGATGGGAACGACAAGGAGTCCAGACAAGTACAGGGATTCCCTAGCGAGGAGACTTATTTGATTGTTTTCAATGTTGGGACAGCAATTTTTGGGGAGCACTATACTCTGGAGAATGATAGATGGGGCCCACCATACACTGGAACATTCCAAAGGTGGACATCAGACACTGGAGCAGCATTTACAGGGCCCATTATACACTAGAGCATTAGAAATGGGGCCCATTATGTTTGGAGTATTATTTGGGCCCATAAGACAGTGGAGCTTCATCCATGGGGACCAACATATACTGTAGCATTATGTGGAGCTCATCATATACTGTTTCAAACATTATATGGGACCAATGATTCTGTATGGAGAAATAGATGGGCCTCGTCATGAGATGTAAAAAGTGAAGTATTTTTCATTGTACTACACTCACTGGCCACTTTATTAGGTACACCTGTCCAACTGTGTGTTAAGACTTAATTTCTAATCAGCCAATCACATGGCGGCAACTCAGTGCATTTAGGCATGTAGACATGGTCAAGACAATCTCCTGCAGTTCAAACCGAGCATCAGTATGGGGAAGAAAGGTGATTTGAGTGCCTTTGAACGTGGCATGATTGTTGGTGCCAGAAGGGCTGGTCTGAGTATTTCAGAAACTGCTAATCTACTGGGATTTTCACGCACAACCATCTCTAGGGTTTACAGAGAATGGTCCGAAAAAGAAAAAAAATCCAGTGAGCGGCAGTTCTGTGGCCGGAAATGCCTTGTTGATGCCAGAGGTCAGAGGAGAATGGGCATACTGGTTCGAGCTGATAGAAAGGCAACAGTGACTCAAATTGCCACCCGTTACAACCAAGGTAGGCAGAAGAGCATCTCTGAACGCACAGTGCGTCGAACTTTGAGGCAGATGGGCTACAGCAGCAGAAGACCACACTGGGTACCACTCCTCTCAGCTAAGAACAGGCATCTGATGGCTACTTTCAGCAGGATAATGCGCCATGTCATAAAGCTCGAATCATCTCAGATTGGTTTCTTGAACATGACAATGAGTTCACTGTACTCAAATGGCCTCCTCAGTCACCAGATCTCAATCCAATAGAGCATCTTTGGGATGTGGTGGAACGGGAGATTCGCATCAGGGATGTGCAGCCGACAAATCTGCGCCAACTGTGTGATGCCATCATGTCAATATGGTCCAAAATCTCTGAGGAATGCTTCCAGCACCTTGTTGAATCTCTGCCACGAAGAATTGAGGCAGTTCTGAAGGCAAAAGGGGGTCCAACCCGTTACTAGCATGGTGTACCTAATAAAGTGGCCAGTGAGTGTATACCGCTATTTCTCTGCCGTATCGGAGCATGATGAGTTGTGGTATGTGTTAAAGGGGCGCTCTTTCGCCCAGGGCACATGAAAACCTGGAGCCAGCCCTCCCCCCCACAACTGTAGCCAAATAACCCCCATTTTTCAGTGCGTAACTTGTATTATGAAGTTAATTAAGGTTGACAAGCTTAAGAAAGAAGAATTGATGCTTTTGGCATTCAAATGGGCACTGTAGGTGTGTTTCCTGTCCTCCTCTCACTGCCGACTTTTATTCCCCATTGACTTACATTGGGTTTCGTGTTTCGGGACGACCCCGACTTTTCCCTATAATCGGACGATCTTGCTCGACCCGACTTTTGGAAAAGTTGGGTTTCACGAAACGAAACGCGACCCTAAAAAACCAAAAGTCGCTCAACTCTAGTAACCACACTTAAAGTGACCTGGTTTTGGTATTGCACGTATACCCACACTTTAAAAGTGACCTGGTTTTACAATGATACTACGGACAGTTTTTGGAGAGTTTTTATTTTTTATATTTTTTTTGTTTTCAATTTTTTTTTTACAAGCTACTATGCTCTTTATTTTAAATACAACTACAGTACATGAAAAAAAAATGGCTAAGCACATGCTACAGTCACACCACATACAATACCACAGTCACACCACATACAACACACACATAACACACAATCACAGCACACTTTGAAATATTCAAATAAAATTACAGTAGTATGAAAAATAAAATGCAGTACACATGCAACAACAGAAAAACAAGTAAAGTATGAAAAAAATGCATAATAAAAATACACAGACATGCAACACTGAGAGGCCTCACACACACACACACACACACACAGGCAGACCACACACACACACAGGCAGGCAGGCCACACACACACAGGCCACACACTCACACCCAGGCAGGCAAGCCACAGACACACACAGACACATGCCCCACACAAATAGGTTATACTCACACTTGCAGGCCTCTTTGCTGGCAGGCTGTTGGTGCTGGCAATGGCAGGCCTCTCGGTCCTGGCTCGGTGGTGGCAGGCCTCTTGGTCCTGGCTTGATGTTGGCAGGCCTCTTGTTCCTGGCTTGTTGTGGCAGGCCTCTTGGTGCTGGACAGGTGCTTGCAGATACTGGCAGGCTGTGTCTCTTCTATCTCGACTGCTGGTGCTGGATGTCTGAGCCCAATGAGTAATTAGCCCACCTTATATACTTTTTGGACTGTCTGGAAAAATATTAATTCTTCTGAGCATGCTCAGTGCGAAAAAGCGGATTCCACTAAATGGCGGATCCCGGCAGATAAAAATAAATATAAAATATAAAATGGCGGACGGCGGTGGATCCGCTGTGATCCACCATTTTGACGCAGACAAAAAACGTTACAAAGTCCATCCACCTCAGACAAGATCCGCCAGAAATCTGGCGGATCCACCGAATAGCGGATGTAACAGACGACCATCCGCCAAAATCCGCCACTAATGTAATTTAATGGGAAAAAAGGGCGGATCCGCCAAAAAAAGGCGGATTTTCAAAAATTGGCGGATTTTGACTGACGCCAAAAAACTGAAGTGTGAAACAGGCCTTATAGGGACATATTTTAAAGGAGTAACCACCACTTTTAATTGTGCATTTATTTAAAGGGGTATTCACATGTTTTAAAGAGCATTCTTTTCATATATAATATATATATATAATATATAATGTTTTACTAATAATTCCCCTCTCCTTTTACTCTAGTTTTGTCCACTAGATCTCATACCTGCTTTTGCCCACCCATACCAGGCTTATGAAAGGCACCTATTCTTTAACAGGTATTTAATTTCAACCAGTGTAGCACTTATACATCCTTGTGTCATAGCGCAAGTATAATGTATTTTTCAGGAAATATTTTTTACAACAAACTGAGGTACATTTTTTCCTGAGTGCGCCAATACCCTATATGTAATCGGGAAATATTTTTCAGGCACAATGCAAAGATCAGAAGGCAAGAAGCATCAGATTTTACTGTTATGGTTTGCAGGTGCCATGACCCACTGGGAGAGCCCATGAGGTGCCAGAACAGCAGAACCCCTCATAAGTGACCCCATTTTACAAACTACACCTTTAAATAAATTCATCTAGGGGTGCAGTGATCATATTGACACCATAGGTGTTTCACAGAATTTTATACCATTGAGCAGTGAAGACAAAATAAATACATTTTTACCACCAAAATGTTGTTTTAGCCCCAGATTTTACATTTTTATACAAGTGGGAAAAAAGTGGCATCAAAATTTATCCCACAATTTCTACTAAAAGTGCCAATACCCCATATGTGGCTGTACAGTACTACTTAGCCACACAAAGAGATTCGGGAGGAATGGAGCGCTATTTGCCTTCTGAAGCACAGATTTTCCTAGAAGTTTGCGGACTTCGTATACAGAGCCCCTAATTGCTAGAAGAGCAGAGTCCCCCCTCAAGTGACCACATTTGGGAAACTATACCCCTTGAGGAATTTATCTTTAGTTGTAGTGACGATTTTGACTCCATGGGTATTTTTCAGAAAGAAGCAGCAATGAATGTTGCCGACTGAAAATTGCAAACTGCCATGGTAGTGACCAGAACCCGGTAGTGACCAGAACCCTGTAGTGACCAGTACGTTATGCCCAACCAGTGCTTCTTCGCTTCAGAAATGCCAAACGTGGAAGCAATATGTGGTTTAGATACAGTGTGGGGCTCAGAAGGAAGAGGGGCATTTGGATTTGGGAGTGGATAATGTGCTTAATTTCTTTTTGTGGTAAGGAGCCATTTTGCTTTTCCAGATGACAGAACAGGGCCAAGGCTTGTTTTTTTTTGTGGATCAAGTTGAAGCTTTTATTGGGAACTTTTTAAATAATGTTTGGGATCACAGTTATTCGGCGCTCTACTCAGACCACTTATTTTGGGGTTTCCATCTAAATCTCTTAGTGATGTGATTTGGATGAAACCCCTGAGGGATCCATTCACTATAATGAGGAAGCAGAGTTACTCTGGACTCCGTCTGGCCTCTGTTCAGCGATGTTCTTTTTTCAGAAATGCACAAAACTGTGGTCGATGGCACTTTTATGCAATCCTAAAAAGACGGACACCGCCGGATCACAGGTTAGAAGGCATCTCCAGTGCCTCCATCTGCTTCATTATAGGAAATATTCCGCCAGAAGTTCCATCTGAATCACGTATTTCAGAGATTTACACGGAAACCCCGGTGTAAAAGTTCAATGCAGAACGCAGGATAAATGAGCGCTGAGCCTTACTGCTGTATTTGGAAGGCAGAATGAAAAAATCAACCGCATGTGAAAAATTGTTTTTATTTTTTTTATGCCATTCCTCATGTGGTGTAAGTGATTAGGCATCTTTATTTTTGGGTTGTTGCGATTACAACGATACCAGATTTATATCAGGTTTTTATGTTTGGCTGCTGTCACACACTAAAAGATGATTTTTATTGCAAAAAATAGTTTTTGCATAACCACATTTTGAGAGCTATAATTTTCCATATTTTGGCCCACAGAATCATATGAGGTTTTGTGTGGGATAAGCTGACGTTTTTATTGGTACCATTTTTGGGCACATGACATTTTTTTATCCCTTTTTTTCCCGATTTTTGGGAGGCAGAATGAACAAAAACCAGTAATTCAGTAATTTATTTTTTTTTTGGAGGAGGGGGGATTATGCCATTCCATGTGTGGTAAAATTGATAATGCAGTTTTATTCTTCAGGTCAGTACGATTACAGCGATACCTCATTTATATCTTTTTTATGTTTTGGCATCTTTACCAAGTAAAAACTATTTTATAGAAAAAATAATTATTTTTCCATCATTTTATTCTGAGAGCTATAACTTTTTTTTATTTTTCTGCTGATGTAGCTGTGTGGCAGCTTGTTTTTTGTTGCACAAGATGACATTTTCAGGGGTACGATATTTATTTATATCCATCTTTCTGATTGCGTTTTATTCCACTTTTTGTCCGGCTGTATGATGATAAAGCAGTTTTTTGCCTTGTTTTTTATTTATTTTTTTATGGTGTTCACTAAGGGTATGTTTCCACGTTCAGTAAACACTGCAGGTTTGACACTGCGCACATCTGCAGCGTCAAACCCGCAGTATCCAGATGTTACAGCATAGTGGAGGGGATTTCATGAAATCCCAGCTCCCACTATGCATTCAGAGACGCAGGCGGCAGATCTGCGTAACCGGACATGCGGCGCGTCTTTATAGACCGCAGCATGTCTATTTACAAAGCGGAGACGCACTGTCCCCACAGCGTAAATTTCCCATAGACTATCATTACATGCAGTAAAACCGCATCTAATGATTAGTCACATGTGTAATAACTGTGAAAACTCAGCTTACTACTCATGTCTACTAATTTATATAAGGTCTTACCTGTGACACCGCCGGAAGTCCGTGTCCACTGCCATTCTCGCGATTACTTAACTTACCTCGAGAACCGCCGTGCATGTGACCGGGGGTTATCTCAGGTCACCATAGGCTAGTTCTCATGGTCAGCTGACTGTGAGAACTAGAGTGTAGGTGATCGCCGGGGATCTCCGATGGTCATCTACAACAAGCTCTGCTATGTCTGGATGTCAGGCATTCTGATGTAGCAGAGCTGGACTCGTTGTGGGACACTCATTAAGGACAATGTCGGAACAGGAAGTATTTGTGTTAGTTTATTTTTTTCAGGAGATCGAGGGCTTCACATGGATTAGGAGTGTAATAAAATGGGAAAACTGTGTGGTCTTTAATTAAAATACTTATCTTACCATGTGTTTATTTAAACTTCTACAAACTTTAGGATTAGTAATGGATATATGTCTTATTGACACCTCTCCATTACTAAGCCAGGCTTAATGTCACCTTACAATACAAAGGTGACATTAACGGGGGCATTTCCTAGCTGGCCATGTGAGAGGACACTCAGGAGAGAGCTCCCGTCACCGTTAATTAATTAATCCTATGCAGACGTCGCTGTCTGCTCTGAATTGAAAGTTACCAGCTGCATGAAGGTCCCGGGAGAGGAGGAGTGCCGGCCGGGAGGCCTGAGGAGGGAGAGATAACCCAACGGAGGCAGAAGGACACAGGGGGAGGAGAAGCAGGCACCATCCAAGATGGCACCGCAGCCAGGGATGAAGCTGCTAAAGCAAACGCCGCATGTCAGCGGCGTATGGAGGCTGCTGCAAAGCTGCAGAAGTTTACAAGGCTGGAAGCTGTGGAGGAGGCAGAGACACGAGCAGGAGATGGATCTGATATGGAGGAGGAGGAAGCGTCGTCTGAGGGAGAGAAAAAGGTACAGAAGGGGCAGGAGGAGCAGCATGGCTGTGGTTACAGGGGCACAGGAAGAAGTGATACCGGGAGGAGAGACGACCCTGAGAGACATTTTTACATTAGTATCCTCATGTAAGCAGACCCTAAACACCCTGACCCTGCAGGTGCAGGAGGTAAAAAGAGAAATGGCACATATAAATACTGCTCTGCAGAAAGTGGATAAACGCATGGGTGCAGTGGAGGAGAGGGTGAGCACTGCAGAAAGTCATGTAGTAAATTTTCAGAAAGCGGAAAAAAGCTTGCTCAGGTACTGTCGGAATTGGCTGCAAAAATGAGGACCTGGAAAACAGATACAGGAGAAATAATCTCCGTATAGTTGGTCTGCCGGAAAAAACGGAGGGGAGGAATCCTACTGAGTTTATTGAAAGCTGGCTGAGGGAGAAAATTGGGGCCAAGACGCTGACAAAAGTTTTCGCTGTTGAAAGAACTCACTGGGTCCCACCACAGCCCCCTGCCCCTAAAGCTAACCCCCGTACTATGCTTGCTAAAATACTGAACTATGGAGACAGGGACATTATTCTCAGGAGGGCCAGAGAAATGGAGGATCTAACTGTTGACGGACAGAGGATTGCCATTTATCTGGACTATTCTGCTTCAGTTCAGAAACAGAGAATGAAGTTTACTGGGGTCAAGAGACGCTTGAGGGAGCTGGGGGTGCAATACTCCATGCTGTTCCCTGCGAGGCTGCGGGTGGTAGCCTTTGAAAGAGTCCAGTTTTTCCTGACACCAGAATATGCTACCCAGTAGATTGACATTAATGCTAAAAAATTACAAGCCAAAGGAGACTGAGCATCTGTGAAGACCCGGATGTGAATAGGAGAACTGTGTTTCCTGTGTACCTGTTCCTTGTTGATGCTGTTTTCAGACTTGGATGAGTTTAGTCTGACCATTTATAGGTTCGGTCTGATGATGCTGCAATAGATTATATAGAGAGAGGAGGATTTATATTGGAATGCTGCAGCGCTGTATTGTAACTTTTCTACCCGAATGAATGTTCTGAAATGTTTTATACCAGTGTAAAGAGTTGAAGTTTTAATGGTGGCGGGAAGCGGGAGGGTTAAGTCCACTACAAGAGAGTGTATGCAATGGGCAGAGTAGTCCCACTCTCGATGAGAGGAAGAAGCTTTAGTTTGGGGAAGGGAAGAGGGGGGAATGGGGAGTTCCAGAGGGGGAGGGGAGGGGGGATTAGACAGCTGGTATTGGGAACAGTGGATATCATGATGAATGCTGAGTGGTGTGATGGGGGACCGTATTAAAATATTGAGCTTGAATGTAAGAGGCCTGGCGGACAAGACCAGACGGGTGGCAGTTTTGCAATATGCTCGAGACCAGAGAGCCTCTATGATATGCCTGCTTGAGACACATCTAGTGCATGAGAAGATTGATGCGATACGTAGGAACTGGATACAAAAAGCGTATCATTTTACCTTTTCCAGGTATTCGAGGGGAGTGTCGGTACTGGTCTCTGTGGGGGCACGGTATGAGGAAGTGGGGGTGCATGTGGATGTGGATGGACAATATGTTGTGGTGATATGTAAATTGTTTGGTGTGTTGCTGTGTGTGGCAGCTATGTACATTCCGCCTCCTTATTCCAGCAGGAAAATTAGGGAAGTGTTGGAGTTGGCTGGACGTGGGGGAACTTTGCCAGTTTTAATTATTGGGGACCTTAATAACATGTGATGATTTTTGGGACAAGAATAAAAACAATCAGAATAGGTCTGAGGGTCATATTACTGCGTTTGGTACATATATTAGAGAAACCGGCATGATTGATTTATGGAGAGTGTGACATGTTGGGGAGAGGGGGTACTCTTGTTATTCACCAGCTCATGATACCCTATCTAGAATAGATATGGCTCTCGGTAATGGGTAGTTGGATGCAATGGTGGGAGACGTGAGGTACCTACCACGGGCTTTTTCAGACCATAGTCTGATCAAGGTAGAGTTGCGACCGACGGGGTCACAACCCGTCCGCAGGGGAGAGTGTAAAATTCACTCTGTTTACATAGTGTGGATTTAGAGAGTATACAGTGAGAGGTAGTGGAGTTTACTGATGGGAGCATGGATATATCCACTATATGGGAGGCTATGAAAGCGTATCTGAGAGGTTTGCTGTTTAGGGATATTAGTAGATGTAAGCGGCGGGCAAAACAGGCTGAGAGGGCAGCGGCAGAGTGTCTAAGGAAAGCGGAGGATAAGATAGTTATATTTGGCACCCCACAGGTAGGGAAACGGTTAAAAGAAGCTCAGGTTAATATGAATAGGATTCTATTGAAAAGGGCGGAGAGGAAAAGGGAGTTTCAGCAATTGGCTTATTACCATGAGGGGGAGACAGTGGGCCACATCTTGTCACTGGTGGCGTCTGCCCAGAGGAGTACCTCATATGTGCATTTCAGGAAACGGCACAAAGGTGTCGAAGACCTCAGATATTTTAAAAGTCTTTATGGATTTTTATACAGATTTATACTCCTCTCGGGTGGGGGCATCGGTAGGAGAAACTGTGGCATTTTTAGAGGGACTTGGGTTACTCAAATTGGGAGAGGATGACAGGGAAAGTTTGGAGGAACCTATTACGGATGAGGAGATAAGTCGGGCACTAGGGTCAATGTCTAGGGGGAAGGCGCCAGGAGTAGATGGGTTACCAGCTGAAATTTATAAAGGAATGGTGTTAGTGCCCAGATTAAGGATGGTCTTGGAAGATGCTAAGACTAGAGGGACTTTGCCAGCGTCCATGATAAAAGCCATAATAGTGGTAATACAGAAGAAAGATAAAGATCCACGATTGCCTGAATCATACCGTCCAATTTCCTTGCTCACAACGGATGTGAAGCTTCTGGCCAAGGTGTTAGTGGACCGGCTGACAGGTGTTATCTCTAAGTTGATACACCTGGATCAGTGTGGCTTTATGCCTGACAGGTCTACGGCCGATAATTTGAGAAGCCTTTTTTTAATGAATATGCAGCTGCGGGCCGACAACTGTGGTCAGAGGGTTATCGCATCGATGCCCACAAGGCATTTGATAGCATAGAATGGGGATATTTGTGACAGGTTTTCCATTGTATGGGCTTTTAACCAGTGGCTAGAAATAGGGTGAATGGGGAGTTATCCCACACCATAAAGTTACACAGAGGGACAAGGCAGGGGTTTCCATTCTCCCCTCTTTTGTTTGCTTTGGCTGTGGAACCTTTGGCCGCCAAAATTCGACAGTCGGCTGAAGTCTCCGGGTTCAAATATGGGTCCATAGAAGAGAAGATAGTGCTCTATGCGGACGATATATTATTGTTTTGAGTGATCCACACACTTCTCTGGGGGGTGCTATTCGGCTTATTGAGGGATTTGGGTCTCTGTTGGGGTTGGTGTAAATTGGAATAAGTCAATTCTGTTTAAGGTTGATGATCCAGGGGATGAGATGGGGGAAGCCGTGGATGGGGGCAGACTTAAAGTTGCAGATCAGTTCAAATATTTTGGGATATGGATTTTGGTGCTGATTATGGACTATTTGCATAAAAATCTGACTCCTGTTCTGGGAGTTCTTAAGGCAAAGGTTGGGGCTTGGATTAAACTGCATTTGTCGGTGGTGAGCCAAGTTAATCTTATTAAAAAGATTCTGATGCCTAAGGTGTTGTATGTCCTGCACTACGTACCTATTTGGATACCCCGGGGGGGGGGAATTTAAACAGATTCTTTATTTCGAAGTTTGGTATGGGGGAAACAGTATCCTCGTATCAGGCTGGAGACACTTCAATGGCCCAAGGATGAGGGGGGATTAGCTTTGCCTAATCCGGAAACATATTTTCTTGTGGCTCAGTGCCAACATCTTAGGGGCTTGGCGCACGAGCTGACTTCTAGCATAATACAGTGCCTAATAGAGGAAAAGATGTCCTGTGGTACAGAGCTTGGAGGACGGTTCCCAGGGGGTACTTGGGAAAACTTACCCAACATTATTTCTGATCTGTGGGAGAGGATTAACAAATTTGTGGGGTTACCGGCCTAAGTAGGTTTTCTCCATTATGGTACAATAATAATTTGCCTGAGTTTGTGGTGCTGGGATGTTTTCTGGAATGGCAGGCTAAGGGGATACGGTATGTCTTTCAGATACTGGATCAGTGCAAGCTGAAGCCCTTTTCTCAGCTGCAAGCGGAATTTGGTCTTAAGGCTTCCGGAGGATTTCAATATGCAAGGATGAAGCATGTGCATGGGTCTCAGAGCAGGGGCGAATGCCTCAAATTCCAGGGGGACCTAGTGTTGGAGTATGTTTGTGGGGCTGGGACTACGAGGGGGGTTATCTCCTCCTTGTATAGAGACTTATTACATAATCATCTACTGAGATTCCCGATCAATGCGGGGGCTAAGTGGGAAAGAGAGCTGGGCTGCTTGGAGGATGAAACATGGGAGTCTGTTCTGGATTGGATACCAATATTGTCACTGAGTGAACCGTACAGGCTGTCTCAGCTTTATACTTTACATAGCGTGTACAGATCTCCGGAGGTTATGTATAAGGCCGGACTACGAGCTACCTCTGAATGCCCTTGATGTAAGAATGAAAATGCTGGAATGCTTCATATGTTGTGGACATGTTCAAGGTTGGCTGCTTTCTGGTTGGTGGTTTTGAGTCAGATAGAAGGGGCTTATAGATGCATGGTCCCAAGGGAACTGGTAGTTTGTCTGTTGGGATTTGTGGAGGAGATAAAAGTGGATAACAACCTCAAGGTGGCAATTGCCAGACTGCTATATATGGCTAGGAAGGTGATAGCGAGGAACTGGATAAAGGAAGATCCACCTTCGAGAGGAGAATACCTTCATTATGTGAAGCATGTCATTAAGAAGAGGGGAGAATGTATGACAAACTGTGGACGCCATGGCTGGAATTAGGTTGAGATGGATGTATGAGGGACGGTCTCTGGGATATTCATGTGTGGGAATGTTTATTCATACTGCTCTCTTAGGTAGAACTGTATGTCTCAAATTTTATATATTTGTACAGATCATGCTGTTGAGATAATGCGAGCTGTCTATGGGGTGGGCTTTCCTTGTTATGTTGGGGTTTGTTTTATTTTATTAAAAACAGAAAATGATTATGGGTCGCCCTCACCAGGGCTGTGGGGTACTCGGTACCGGGCCGGTGTCAGCGGGATGTGTCACAGTAGCAGTGACCCGGTCCGTGGCCCTGGGCGCCCAAGTAATAGGGGAGATTGAATGGTGGAATATAGTTAATGGAAGTTTGTGACGCCACCTGTGGTGCTCGGCAAATGAGATGTTAAGCCGACGCTGCATGCAGATCCTCTGGGGCTGGTGGTGTGTTGCAGCCAAGATGGTGAAGCTCCCCACAGGTGAAGCTGTAGCCCCAGGGCAGTGTAGATGTAGGGGTAGAGGAGAGGCACAAGCGGTGTAGTAGCTGGTACCCAGATGTAGCAGTGCTTGGTGTGTTGATGCAAGAATCAATGGAGGACACCAGGGCTTGTAGTTCCAAAGCTTTACTCACAGTCTGTAGTACACGCAGGTGCCTGCCTGCGTACTGTGTCCTCCGGGTCAGAGGCTCAATCAACCTCCAGGTCAGATGGAATGCTCCCTTTCCAACGCTCCGCCAACATGTACCTTTCTGAACCTCTCCTCTTATAGCGCCTTTAAGTGTGAAGTACTCCCAGTACTGAGTTATACTGGAGTGCCTCCTGACAGATGTTCCCAAGAACTCTACTTGTACGGCAGACAGCTGTAGCCTGCTTCGGGGACTCCTTACTCCTGAGTCCCGGCTCACTATTCAAGTTGCTGTTGTGCCCCCAAGTCTTAGATGGGAGTAGTGCATTTACAGCCCACTACTCCACCGGTGTCTGCTGCAGGACCATTAGCATCCATACAACCTTGGGGACCGGGCCCCGGCCTTGCGCTTAGAACTTCTAGGCAGGGTTCTCCTCTAACCCACGTCCTCTGTTCCCTTTTACTCCTTCGTTCCGTACTAATCTCTCCTTCTCATGGAAGATCAGGTTTCAGTTCAATGTCTTTCTCCTTCTTTCCTTTCCCGTGCCAGCAGACCCAGGTCACTGAGGTCTGCTGCAGCACCTCCTTCCTCCATCCCTCTCCCAGGGATCTTCTTTCCTCACTCCTCTCTGAGTGACTCTCCAACTGACAGACCCTCAATCCTAAACGTTCCCACTCTTTTATGTATTCTAACTCCACCCGCCTCCCAGCACGTTTTGTGTTCCAAGCAGGGAGCCACCAAAGATGCTCTGCTACACTCCAAGCAGGGAGCCGCAATGTGGCTTTGCTGAACTACTGTGTTGTGTGGGATGCAGATGTTGGAGCGTGGTCAGGAGCCTCCAACTTACCTGGATGGTGAGGCACCACACCTCAGGAGGAGGTGTAGTACCTCTGTGGCGACTGAGCCTCAGGGGTGCCACAATTATATTTCTATAATAAGTATATTGCTGTACTCTTCTTAATAAAAATCTATTGGAGTTAAAAAAAGGTGACATTAACTCTTTACTACCCCATATGACTCCGCTACACGACAGTGGGCAGAGAGGCCAAGTGCCGAAATTGGCGCATCTTAGAGATTCGCCATTTCTGGGGCGGCTGTGAGCTGTTGTTTGTAGCTGGAGGGGCAATTTCCATGGTCCCTTCCTAGGCTATGAATATCAGCCCACAGCTGTCTGCATAGCCATTCTGGCTATTATTTATAGGGGGACCCCACATCATTTTTTTGGGGAGCCCCCCCTATTTTAATAGCCAGTAAAGGCTAAGTACACAGCTGAAGGCTGATATTCATAGCCAAGGAATATCCATGGTTATTAACCCCTTCCCAGGCTATAAACATCGGCCCCCAGTCACTGGCTTTGCCTTTCTGGCACAGAAAATTGTACGGGAGCCCACGCCATTTTTTTGAATTAAACAGATATTGCATTTAAGGCCTGGTCACACTTGCAAGAAATTCGCACGAGTCTTGCACCTCAACACCCGGCACTGCCACCGGCACTCGAATTGGAGCGTTCAGCTCATTGAAATACATGCAGCTGCTTACTCCGGTCCCGAGTGCTGGCGGCAATGCTGGCTACTGAGGTACGAGACTCATGCGAGTTTTTTTTATAATTACATATTTTTAAAAAAATAAAACAAGCAACTTGAGAATAAGGCCTCTTTCACACTTCAGTTTTTTCCCGCCAGTCATAATCCGCCAATTTTTTAAAAAAATGGATCCGCCAAAAAAGGGGCAGATCCGTTTTTTTCCCCCATAGACTTACATTATTGGCAGATCTTGACTGACGGTCGTCCGTCACCCCCGTTTTTTGATGGATCAGCCAAAATTTTTCTGGCTCCCGGTTGGATGAGACGGACACTGCAACGTTTTTTCTTCTTGACGGTCCGCTATTTTCATGTGCGCATGCCCTGAAGCTTAGCTCCGGGATCATTTTTAACCCAGTAGTGCCGTTCAGGGATCGTAAAATTCTCTCTCTCTCCTTTTATCCGGGCACGGGTTCCTTTAAAATTCAATCTTCGCCGGATCTGTCAGAACAACGGTCCGGTGCCACACGTTGCTGTCAATCTGCCGACGGATCCGTTTTCCGCCATTTTCGCGGATTACAACTGATCTGTAAAACGGATGTGTGAAACAGGCCTAAACAAGAGGCAAATTGATGAAAGGGTTATAAAACAAAACAAAATCAATTGATACTTTTTTATGTATAGAAACAAGAAACCTAAAATAACATAAAGACAGAAGAGACCATTTGGGATTTATTTGAAGTATGCACAGAGAGGAAGAAGACGTGTTTGGGGAGGTCTTCTCTCTTTGTCTAGTAGGTTGAATGTGTATATTTGAACAGTAATCAATTTGGCAATTTTCTTAGAATGCTACAATTTAAATATATCAAACCTACAAAGAACAGCTGAGTTCAAAATGCCCAACAAGAAAGGACATATCACATTTCAACTCCAATATGAGGCACACAAAAAAGATTTTTTCATGCAAGAATATTTTTATTTGTATTCATAAATATGTTCCATAAAAAACAGACATACAAAAGGTAAGGTGGTAGATCCAATGACAGGAACACCTGACACACGATTAAAAAATCAGTTAATACCACATCAGAAGGGTCACCATCAGGATAGTAATTGGTATAGGGATAGGAACATAAATAAGAGAGTACACCCTAGATCCTAAAGAGGCAAGGTATGGGTAAAAGTGCCCAGTCACTAACATATGTTCTTCTCTAGTCAATTAATCAATGGATCAGGGGAAAGAACAAAAGAGCAAAAGGTACATGCAACTATCTGGCTTCAATAGCCACCCTTATGTCCTAATTCCTTCTCGCTATGCTGGGCACAACACCACTGGTGTAATGCCGCGGAAAGTTCCTTACCCATGTGGGTGGTCAGATGATCCTGCCTGTGCCCGACGCATTTCACTTTAAGGGCTTCCTCAGGGGGCTATATATATATATAGCTCTGGCAATAGAGACCATCGCATCACATGAAAACCCTATCATGGGCAGCATATTCTCTGGACCTGAACCCCATTGAAAACCTCTGGAATATAATCAAGAGGAAGATGGATAATCACATGACATTAAAAATGAAGAACAGCTTAAATTTTTGCGCCTGAAGCAGTGTGAAAGACTGGTGTCAAGCATGTCAAGACGCATGGAAGCTGTTTTTAAAAATCATGGTTATTTCGCAAAATATTGATTTCTGAACTCTTCCTGAGTTAAAACATTAGTATTGTTGTTTCTAAATGATTATGAACTTGTTTTCTTTGCATTACTTGAGGATTGAAAGTTTGTTAGTGCATGAGCACATCAAAATATTTTAGAAAAAATTTAATTTTAAACACGCAAGTATAATAATGTTACCCTGGAACACCACCGGGAGGTAGTTCCAGAATCAAGGTCTTTTTGGGATTCCAGCTACAAGAGGGAAGCGCCTCTGAAAAATCTTTTTCCACTACAATTCTGATATTACTTGGGTCTCATTTTTTGCAGTGTTCAGTGTGTAACATGATTGTTCAGATCAGTATTATTACAATTCTAATCTTAGAGACAGCAAATTTAACACCTTTATCCCCCAAGCCTGTTTTCACCTTCCTGAACTGGCCAAATTTTCCAATTCTGACCACTGTCGCTATATGTAGTAATAATTTTGGAATGCTTCAACAGATCCCAACGATTCTGAGAATGTTTTTTTTCGTGACATATTGTACTTCATGACACTGGTAAAATTTGTTAGATTTCACTTGCATTAATTTGTGAACATATAAAAATTTGGAAAAATTAGCAATTTTAAAACTTTTAATTTGTATGCCCTTAAATCAGTTATATAACACAAAATCTACCTATACATCAGCACAATTTTTGAAACATACTTTTTTTGTTTGGAAGTTATAAGGGATGGGGGGCGTGGCCTAGGCACAGGAGATGTAGGTCATACTTTGTGCGAGCTCCTGAGGTAACCCTCTTATGCTACATTCAACGCAACTTTTTTTTTGAAAATTTTGCTTCTATTCAATTTTATTTTTGTTCATAAATTCATTCTACACGTTTTGAGACGTTTCTCTACTGAATCGGATAGTCCTGCGATATTTTATCCTGGTTTGAAGACTGCGGCCTGTCAAAAGGGCGTCAGTTAACTGCTGGACCCTATGAGAGACTGTTAATCTGAGGTAATAAAGACTGCAAGACTACTGTTTTTTCTTTTTAAACATTTTGTTTATTTTTATTGAACACATTTGTGTGAATTTTTTACATTTTTAATATAATTTTCGCTTTTGGTGACTTTTTTCTGGCTTGCCTGCTTCCTATGGCACCTGAGGGGTTGCTATGGTTACGCCTGTGAGCTGTACTGCTCTGTTATAGGATTTCCTTTAATTTTTATTAAATATTGAATACTGAGGTATGTGTTGGGACTGCCCCTGGTCTTTTGGGGGGTTTTTGCCTAATTTTGAGTAAGATTGCTCCTGGCATATTTTTTGTGCAGCCCCTGTCATGGACGGTTACAAACGCTGGGGCCCTGCCATTTATTTTTTTCAGTGACGTCACCACTAATTTGGTGTGGTGTCAATTTGTTATAAGACACCACCTGAGACCTTCCTTAGGTGTGCCCCTGCCCAACCGGGGGGTTTTTCGCCCCTTTTTGACTGTGTTAACCCTTGGCACGCCGGGGGTGAAGATTGTGATAGGAAAAGCTGCGGGCGCCATTTTCTTTTTATGGATGACGTTATTGCAAATCAGAGGGTGTACTAAATTAATCTGAAACACCTCTTTGGACCTTCCTCATCTATCCCCCTTCTCATTTGGCGGTTTTTCACCCCTTTTTGGCCTTTTTTATCCCAGGCACACCGGGGGTGAAGATTCTGCTCCAGGCGCTGTCCCCCCTCCCTCCTGCTGATGTCACTGCTAATCGGGCGGTGTACTAAATTAATACAAAACTCATCTTCGGACCTTCCTTTGGAGTGCCCTTACCTAACTGGGGATTTTCGCCCTCCTTAGACCTTGTTTACACCGAGCACACCAGCTGAGAAGATCCTGTAGCGCTCCGACTTTCTTCCTCCTCCATATGATGTCACCGCGGCCATTGAATGAATCAGACACAAGAATTCTGCTTGACTTCATCGTGTCTTCTCTGAGGCGGCCCCTACCCGTCCGGGTGGTTTTTGCTCCCCTCTGTCTGTATCCTCATCGGGCACACAAGCGGTAAGGATCCGGCTGCGGGCACGTCCATCTTCTCTCCTCCCACTGACTTTCACCAGGCTTCAGCGCTCATCTTCATTCTGGTTGTTGCTGCTGGCTAGCTGAGTGTTTTGGACTTTGTGTGACTGCGTCATTATCGGCCACGCCATTGGTACGGTCCCTGTTATAGCACGCTGCTTACGCTGACCCCCAATCTCTCCGGCATTTTATTTTTCGATTTCCCAGCTTGTGTCGCCACTTATGGTCACGGCCATCTTGTTGGTGGGTTTTGTGTCGCTGCCGCTGGGGGAGGCCATTTTGTTGGTTGGTTTAGTAGATGCAGCTTCTCTATTTCCTACTTAATATCATTTTTCTGACACATTTTGTCATTAAGCAGGGGAAGGGGGAGTGTACTGCTCTGGGTGGTTACATCTAGAGAGTTATTTCTCTTATTTACTGTTTTAAATGGCAGTTGGAATTTTTTAAGATTTACAAATTTGAGGGGACAGGTTCTGCCTTTAGTTTTAAATTGAGACGATTAAAAAAATAAAAATAAAACTGAAACATATTGTGGGGATGTGACTCGCTCAGGTGCAGCGGGAGACAATCAGGAGACCGGTTCTTCCAAAGTTCATGAGGTTTATTTCTGTCATAAACCATAAAACAGCGTATCACCAAAAATAGCCTCTAGCTTAGGCAAACAAAACATAAACCTTCGTGGTTGCAGACTCAGACCGCGAGTCTCAGCACATGCTGGGAGGTGTAGTCCTCCCCACATACAGCTCCCTGGTTCAGGAGCAGGTCACATTATAAGGCTGTAGCCACACCCACGTTCCCAGCAGCTGACTGGTCACATGACTGTGACCTCACCACAGGTCCTTCAAACAAAAACAATAATAATATCTGGTACGCTTTACTTCTGCTTTACATTATGGAGATAAGCCATTTATGAGACACATATCTCCCATCAATTACACGACCCTTAGCCCTGCCACATACCTCCCCCCTCTGCCTAAAGCCGTGGGGCTTGGCACTTTCACCTACCAGGCAAGGGATTCTGGAGAGGGCATCGGCATTCCCATGTAGCTTCCCGGCCCTATGCTCTACATGGAAACTGAAGTCTTGTAGGGCTAAGAACCAGCTGGTGACCCTAGCATTCTTGCCCTTGGTTTCCCTCATCCACCTGAGTGGGGCATGGTCGGATATTAACCTAAACTTCCGTCCCACCAGGTAGTACCGTAATGTGTCCACTGCCCATTTTATGGCCAAACACTCCTTCTCTACAACTGAGTAATTTCTCTCACAAGAAGTCAACTTCCTACTCAAGTAGAGAACAGGATGCTCCTCCCCACGTATCTCTTGGGAAAGGACAGCTCCTACCCCGACATCTGAGGCATCTGTCTGGAGGACAAATTCACGTTTAAAGTCTGGGGCCACCAAAACGTGCTGCTTACAAAGAGCTCCCTTCATTTCTTGGAAGGCTGACTCTGCTTCTTCGGACCAGCTGACCATCACTGACTTTGTCCCTTTAAGCAGATCAGTTAGAGGTGCAGCCATTGTGGCGAAGTTTGGGATAAACCTCCTGTAATATCCCACAATCCCCAGGAAGGCTTTAACTTGCTTCTTTGACAGAGGTCTCGGCCATGTTTGAATTGCCTCCACTTTATTGATTTGGGGTTTGATCTCGCCACACCCCACTACATATCCGAGGTACTTGGCTTCTTCTCTCCCCAAGGCACACTTCTTCGGGTTTATTGTAAACCCCGCCTCTCTTAGAGCGTCAAACACTGCTTGGACCTTTTCCAGGTGAGTCTCCCAGTCCGGGGTAAAGATGACGATATCATCCAGGTATGCGGCAGCGTATAGCTTATGAGGTGCAAGGATTCTATCCATCGCCCTCTGGAAGGTTGCTGGAGCTCCCTGTAGGCCAAACGGCATCCGGACATACTGGAAGCACCCGTCTGGTGTGGAGAATGCCGTCTTCTCCTTGGCTTCCTGTGCCATGGGGATCTGCCAATATCCCTTGGTCAGATCCAAAGTGGTTATGTACCTGGCAGGTCCAAGTCTCTCGATGAGCTCATCAACGCGTGGCATGGGATAAGCGTCGAACTTGGAGACCTCATTCAGCTTCCGGTAATCGTTGCAGAACCTCCATTCACCATCAGGTTTTGGGACCAGGACAATCGGGCTCGACCAGCCGCTCTTGGATTCCTCAATGACCCCGAGCTTCAACATACGCTGCACCTCCTTGGAGATTACCTCTCGCCGGGCCTCAGGAATACGATATGGTTTCACGTTCACCCGCACATGTGGCTCGGTCAGAATTTCGTGCTCCACCACCTTCGTGCACCCCGGCAACTCTGAGAACAGGTCGCGGTTTTTCTGGAGTAACTCCCGACACTGCTGCTTCTGGGCCTTCGATAGAGTCTCCGCTATGGTAACGGCTCCAACCTCCCCTTCTAGGTTGCCCAGCAAGCACGGAGTTACCGCTGGCTCTCTATCTTGCCACGGCTTGATAAGGTTAACATGGTAAACCTGGTATGGCTTCCGTCTTCCGGGTTGGTGGATCTTGTAGTTTACGTCTCCCAGTTTCTCCACCACCTCATATGGCCCTTGCCACTTGGCCAAGAACTTACTTTCCACCGTCGGGATTAGCACGAGAACTCGGTCTCCCGGATTGAACTGCCTCACTCTGGCTGACCGGTTGTAGACCCTGGCCTGAGCCTCTTGTGCCTGGCGGAGATGTTCTTTAACAATGGGCATCACCTTCGCAACCCTCTGCTGCATCAGTGCCACATGCTCAATGACGCTTCTGTGGGGCGTGACTTCGGCTTCCCAGGTTTCCTTGGCTATATCTAGGAGACCTCGCGGATGCCGGCCGTACAGAAGCTCGAAGGGGGAGAACCCCGTGGAGGCCTGGGGAACTTCACGGATAGAAAACAGTAAATACGGTAAGAGACAATCCCAGTCTCTACCATCTTCCTCTATGACTTTTCTCAGCATGCTCTTCAGGGTCTTGTTAAACCTCTCAACAAGGCCATCTGACTGTGGATGGTACACTGAAGTCCTCAGCTGGGAAATTTGCAAGACTCTGCACAATTCTCTCATCACCTTGCTCATAAAAGGTGTCCCCTGGTCGGTCAGGATCTCCTTCGGCAAACCCGTCCGGGAAAACACATGGACCAGCTCACGGGCTATACTCTTCGCAGAGGAGTTTCTCAGGGGAATGGCCTCAGGATAGCGTGTGGCATAGTCCAGGATGACTAATATATACTGATGGCCCCGAGCTGATTTAACTAAGGGACCGACCAAGTCCATGGCAATTCTCTCAAATGGCACCTCAATAATGGGCAGTGGCACAAGAGGGTTCCGAAAATGAGATGTGGGGGCAGTTAACTGACATGTCGGGCAGGACCTGCAATAGTTTACTATTTCCCGGTGACACCCAGGCCAATAGAACCTCTGTACAATCCGTTCCTGGGTTTTTTCCACCCCCAGGTGTCCCCCCAAGATGTGTGAATGGGCCATGTCCAACACTTTTCGTCTATAGGGGCCTGGTACTATTAACTGCTCTGCCACCTCCTCCCTTATTTTCGTGACCCGGTACAACAATTCCCCACTCAACATAAAATGGGGAAACCTTGTGTCTGCTCCCGGCTCTTGTGCAACCCCATTAATGACGGTGACATTGTTAAAGGCTTCCCTTAGTGTGGGGTCCCTATGTTGGGCAGTCCCAAAATTCTCCCTGGCCACCCCTAACTCCGGGATGTCAGGTACAGGGGACCCTTCCTCTTCATCCCCAACAAGGACACATAAAGGGAACTCGTCTGCCTCTGGTGGTGGCGATACCTCAGTGGGGTGGATTGGTTCCCTGCTCTTGCTAGCACACTCAGAACCCATCCCCCACAGATCCCAAAACAGACAGAAATCCCGGCCAATAATTATGGGATGCAACAAGTCTCGAACAACGCCAACTTCATGCGACTCGGTGCCATGCGCCGTTTCAATCTTCACCCTAGCCATAGGGTAGTCCTTTGCATCGCCATGTATGCACCAAACACCGATCTTTTTACCCAGGAGTATGTTTAGAGGAAAACTGGCCCTCACAAGGGTCACCAAGCTCCCGGAGTCCAGAAGCGCCATTACTGCTCGACCGTTCACCTTCACGGGACACGCTTGTGGCCCCTTGTTAGGTAGCGAGTTCACACTGCAAGCTGGATATGCGTAGTATGAACTAAGGCGTCCCATGCTGCAGTCCATCTGCTCGGTGGTCTGGGGACAACGGGCCGCTATATGTCCTGGCCCATGACACTTCCAGCAAATAACACCGAGGGGACCTTGGGCACCGCCTCCCCCGCCCCTTTTGACCTTGGACGCACCACCCCTTTTTGTGACTCCGCCCCCTGCTGGGACCCCCAATATGGAATGGGCTGCTTCCCCAAGGAACCTTCCATCCCCTGGTATCTCTCGACCAGCCCAACCAGTTCATCAGCATTTTGGGGATCACCCTGGGCAACCCAAGTCTGTAGAGGTCTCGGCAGAGAATGCACAAACCGATCCATCACAACTCGCTCTACCATCTGTGCAGGGGAAGCCGACTCTGGCTGCAGCCATTTCTGGACCAGGTGCAACAGGTCAAACATTTGGGAGCGCGGGGGTTTGTCCCGGTGATAGGCCCAGCGATGAACTCGCTGTGCCCTGGTAGTCATTGTTACCCCCAAGCGTGCGAGAATTTCCGCTTTTAATTTGGGATACTCTCTGGCATCTTGTAGCGTCAGGTCAAAGTACGCCTTCTGGGGCTCCCCGTTAGGTAAGGGGCCAGTACCTCCGCCCACCGCTCTGGCTGAAGTTTTTCCCTCTCAGCCACCCTCTCAAACACCGTCAGGAAGGCCTCCACATCATCCTCAGGGGTCATTTTTTGTAATGCGCGTCTTACCGCCTTCTCGACGTCGGTGGCATCAGCCCGACCTGGGGTTGGGGCGCTCGTCCTGCCCTCCTGGATGGCGGTTGCCAGAAGCTGCATCTGCTGCCGTTGTTCCTGCTGGCTCTGCTGGAACTGCTGCCGCTGCTCCTGCTGGCTTTGCTGGATCTGCTGTAACAACAGCTTGTTGGTTTCCTGCTGCAGTGCCTGGGACTGGACCAGGTGTTTCATGAGGTCCTCCATGATTCCAGGCAATGCTTGTTGCCCCGCTGCAAACTTCACCCAGGACATGCAGCAACTGTCTCAAGTCTCTGCTGGGACCGCTGCCCGCACGTGTACCACCAATTGTGGGGATGTGACTCGCTCAGGTGCAGCGGGAGACAATCAGGAGACCGGTTCTTCCAAAGTTCATGAGGTTTATTTCTGTCATAAACCATAAAACAGCGTATCACCAAAAATAGCCTCTAGCTTAGGCAAACAAAACATAAACCTTCGTGGTTGCAGACTCAGACCGCGAGTCTCAGCACATGCTGGGAGGTGTAGTCCTCCCCACATACAGCTCCCTGGTTCAGGAGCAGGTCACATTATAAGGCTGTAGCCACACCCACGTTCCCAGCAGCTGACTGGTCACATGACTGTGACCTCACCACAGGTCCTTCAAACAAAAACAATAATAATATCTGGTACGCTTTACTTCTGCCTTACATTATGGAGATAAGCCATTTATGAGACACATATCTCCCATCAATTACACGACCCTTAGCCCTGCCACAATATATAAACATAATAAAATAAATAACATTGTTTAATAAATAACAAAAATAACCTAAATTAATCAAAATAATTAATACGGATTATATACAGTATATAACAAGTCTATGTAGTTTACTTATGTAGCTGCTGACATTTCATTGCCAAGGTCCACTCTAGCTAATACTTGTTGCCTTGGCCCTCTTTTTGGGAGTGGGGCTGCCATTGCCTAGCCAATAGGTAATCATTTGGGCACATCTTTGAGGAACCTTGTCTAACATACCCACAACTTCCTATTTTACCTTTCTTCAGATCTTAGTAATATAGCTTGGCAAAATGAGTCAATTTAATTTAAAATTGCCTACGGCTAAATCTACAGGTGCTTCTAGATTTCAAAGGCAAAATAAAGACACTAAGTCTAATCGTGTTCCTTCTAGGGACTCGGTTGATTTATTGAGCCCGACTAAGTCGCGTTCTCCTATTTAGAGGACGCCCTCGCCATCCTCTCTCAGGACCCTCTCTCCTTCCTCATCCACATATAAGACTTGCTCAGCAGAGTCAGTTGTGGCACATCTCTTCAAATGTTCATTCTGAGACCATGGATCTCTCCTCCTCCAGGAAGAGGAAAGGTGCGCAGTCCTCCGCTGCCAATTCCTCAGAGGATTCTAGATCTTCTTCACCCAGCCCTACTCCAAAAAAGCCTAGGCCGAAGCCTGAGATAATATCTATGCCTTCTTTGTCTTCTGGGGCCTTTCCTGACGCAACTTCCCTTGAGGCGTGTATGAATACTCTAGTTGAAAAACTTAGCGCCAGGTTGCGTCTGGACATGGAAAACCAGACAAAGATTTTCCAAGAGACTCTGGAGCATTTTACTTCAAGGTTGGATAACCATGAACTTCGGTTGGGTGAATTAGAGAAATCGAATGGGCTATCTCTGAAACACTACTCTGATTCTAAATCTGAGGTGCATCAGTTAAAGCTTAAATTGGCCGATTTGGAGGACCATTCCCGTCATAATAATATCAAGATTAGGGGAATATCGGAGGATATATCGCCCATCAAGCTCTCTGACTATGTTAAAGGGATTTTTAGAATGATTCCAAATCTATCGGATATGGATCTTATCATTGATCGTATCCATTGCCTCCCTAAACCTCCTTCCATCCCTAAGGACCTACCCAGAGACGTCATACTGAAAATTCATTTCTACCACATTAAAGACAAAATTCAAAATTTGGTAAGAATTAAGGGAGGATTCCCGGATCCATATCAACATCTAAAGTTGTTTTCCGATCTATCTAAAGCGACTATTGAGGGTCGGAAACACTTTCGTTCACATACCTCCGTTTTGAGGGAGAGAGGCCTTCCTTACAAATGGGGCTTTCCTCTACGCCTCATTTTTAATTTCAAGGGGAAAAATGCGAAGGGTTCCTCTTTTTGAAATCTCAGGGTGTCATTTCCTTGTTTCTTCCACAGGTCCAGGACATGTCACTTGAGCCTATTGTAATTTGTGTCTTTGGATTGTCTGATATTAAATAATTGATATTGTGCTTTTTTTAATACATTTGTTTTCTTTTATATATTTGTTGTAGATACTAATGAGGGTTTCCTTAGCCTTGCGCTGTACAAACTTTTCCCCCAGCGCAAGAAGGAGAACCACTTTTTTTAGCTTATTTTATTGTTCTTTAAGTGTTGGTTCACTTTTATTTTTGTTTAACACTCCTACTTTCATCAGTAACTGCTTTGTTCTAGTCATATCCCATCGGGACCACTTTCTTTCGCAATGAAAATCAAATTGGCCACGTATAATGTCAGAGGTCTTAATAGCCCTAGCAAACGTTTTTCCATTCGCCATGAAATCAATAGAGCCCACCTTGACATTGTATGTCTCCAAGAGACAAAATTCAAATCCAGTTCTCACCCTACCTTTATAGATAAAAATTATCCACATTTTTTTGAATCCTCTGGGCCCAAGAAAAAGGCGGAAGTGTTCACTCTAATCAGAAATTCCCTTTCATTTGAGTTCATAGAAGAAGTTAAAGATGAGAAAGGCCATTACCATATTCTAATTTGTAAGTTAAACAATTCTGATTATACTATTGTCAATACTTATGTTCCCCTAAAGGGGCAAATCAAATTTTGAAACAAATTGGTCAAAAAAATTAACTCAGTAAGGAAAGGTTCATTGTTATTTTCCGGGGATTTTAACATGGTTCCCAATGGTTCTTTAGATTCCTCCGCCCCAAATAGGCATAAGACGGAATCTCTAAATACTTGGCTATACTGGAACGAACTTTTTGACACCTTTCGATGCCTGAACTCCACTACTATAGAGTTTAGCCATTTCTCTGATCCCCATAATTCACCTTCCAGGATAGATCTGATCGTAACTGATATCTTATCACTCCCTAAATTTCAGTCAGCTAATATTTTCACTAAATCGACCTCAGATCATGCCCCTGTCGTTGCTGAGTTCTTGGATGGACCGACCACCAATAGACAATTCCTCTGGAAGTGTAATTCCTCTCTTCTTCATGTCCCAAATGTAAATTCTGAAATATCCACAGCCATATCTAATTATTTTAAAGAAAATTATTCGGGTCTCACTAATCCCTATTCTTGTTGGAATGCCCATAAGGCAGTTCTGAGAGGACTGCTTATACAAATTTCCTCTAGAATAAAAAAAGCTAACAGAAATAAAATAATGAATTTACAAACACTCATTAAAGACAAGGAGTCTTCTCTTGCCGCCAATTCCTCTCCTTGCCCCATTCTAAAAGCGGAACTCTCCAAACTCAGACAAGATCTCAGATCTCTGATCTTCTCATTTTATGATTCGGCGCTTAAAACTTCTAAATTCAAGCAATATTTCAACCTTAATCGTCCCTCCCGGTATATGACAAATAGGCTTAAAAAGCTCAGATGTAGGAATAGAATCGATGCCATCTCTTCCCCCAAAGGAATACTCTTATCTCATCCTCAAGAAATAGCTAATTCATTTGCCAAATTCTTCCATGATCTATATAATATTAATCAAAATTCCCCTCAGCTCCAGCCAAGTCAATTGGATGTCCAATCTTTTTTATCACCAGTAAACCTTCCCAAATTAGATGATACAGATATAGACTTCCTTTCTTCACCATTTTCTGAAAAAGAAATCTTAGACACCATAAAACAGTTAAAAACTTTCAAAGCCCCTGGTCCAGACGGCTTTACCAATGACTACTATAAAATTTTGGTCCACTTTTAGCACCCCACCTCACAAAAATCTTTAATTCTGCCTCTGAATCAGGTAATTTCCCAAATGAAATGCTTGAAGTCACAATAATCCTCATACCCAAATCTAACTCAGACCATACCCAAATGAAAAATTTCCATCCCATCTCCCTGATAAATACTGATGTTAAAATATTTTCTAAAATATTAGCAAACAGATTAAGTCAGTTTCTTCCAAAGCTCATAGCAAACGATCAAATAGGTTTTATTCTTAATAGGTAGTCAGTTGATGGCACGAGAAGATTAATAAATCTAATTAAATTAATAAATTCCAACAGGACTGGGGCCACTATAATATCTCTCGATGCTGAAAAGGCCTTTGACCGCCTCAATTGGAACTACTTGATCGCTACACTACAGAAATTCGGTTTTACTTCAAAAATTCTCTCAAGCATCTCGGCTCTATACTCTAATCCTACAGCAAAAGTCTACATTAATAATCATTTATCCTCTTCTTTCAAAATAACCAATGGCACGAGGCAGGGTTGCCCCCTTTCGCTTCTCCTCTTTGCTCTGGCAATGGAGCCTTTGGCCCAAATGATAAGAGTAGACCCGGACATCCAAGGTATTAAAGCCGGGCTTAGAAACTTCCGAATCAGCCTATTTGCTGATGATATTGTAATGAGTCTAGAATCCACTCACTTCAATTACTAAACTTCAACTTTTACTTATTTTCAAAGATCTCATACTTCAAGGTAAACAAATCTAAATCTAAAATATTGCCTTTAAACCTAACTAACGCTCAAATAGAGGAAATCCAGCATATTTCCCCATGGAGTTGGACATATAATCATATTACTTACCTAGGTTTAAAATTTTCTAACAATGTCAACTCAATAATACCCCTAAATATGTCCTCTCTCATTCAATCCATTTCCAAAGACATGGCATCATACAGCGATAGGGAACTCTCGTGGTGGGGTAGGATCTCCACCTTTAAATCATACATTTTACCCAAAATCCAATATGTTTTTCCCTCCCTTCCCCTACCAATATCCACATTATATCTTACAAGCTTACAAACCCGAGCCCATAACTTTATATGGGGAGATAAAAAAAGCGAGGACATCATCAAATATTTTATCCAAACCTAAGCGTTTTGGCAGAGTCGGGCTACCTAACATTTCAGCTTACTATTACACTTTTCTGATCAAACAAAGTCTTGCTTGGTGGCCACAATCCAATCCTCCAGCCTGGTATGATCTGGAATACTTTTTTAATAAGAACATCCCACCCTTTCATTTAATCGTAAACTGTCTTCTTCTCAAGAAAGATCCCCCCCACTCGCATCCCATTTTTCATGCCACAATAGAGGCCTGGAAGATTTTATCTAGACCCAAAAGAGGACAGAAAGGATTTGACTTTAATAAAAATTTGTCTCTTCATACTATCTGCTCACTTTTTCACCAGGATATTGATCCTTTGTGGGCAGATTTAGGTATCACCAAACTGAAGGATCTTTATTCTGATTCAACTTGTATCCCCTTTAGACAAATTAGAGAAAAGTTCAAAATTCCCTTTTCATCATTCTGCCACTATACAATTTTAAAAGACCTAATTGATTGCATTTTACAGGCAAAACCCAGAATCTCTGAACCGGTGGCTAATCTTTTTAATAATCTTAATCATAGTATATTTTGCTCCTCTTATTATCTATATAATTGGCTGAATAAAAGTTTTGAATTTGTAAAAATGCACATTCTGAAATGGGAATCAGATTTTCGCATAAATCCAGACCCTGCTGAGTGGGAACATGCCTGTGAAATTTCTTACGCCTCCTCCATCTCAATGTCCTTGCAGGAGACTCATCACAAAATTTTGTCGAGATGGTACTATACTCCTGCTAGGCTCTCCAAGATCAATCCCGAATTCTCCCCGGATTGCTGGAGGGGTTGTGGTCACTATGGTACCATATCTCATATCTTTTGGTATTGCCCCCTTCTTCAGCCCCTATGGAAAGATATATCAAACCTTATTAATTCATTGCTCATCAAACCCATCTCCAGCACTCCCCCAACTAGCTCTCCTTTCTCTCAATTCAGACAATATAGATCATCCAACAATCCCCCTAATTATTTACATACTGCTAGTTACAAAAAACTCAATCGCTTTTCACTGGAAACGACCCGATCCACCCAAACTTCAGGATATCAAGGATATATTAACCCTCCATAGATCCTTTGAACATAAGATTGCTACGATCAAAAACAACCTCACTAAATTCACCAAAAAGTGGTCACGATGGACGGAGTTGTTTCCCTAGGGAGCACTCCATTCACTTTGCCTTTTATTGTAATTCTGGTGAAATGGGTATTCATTGTAGTTACTGTTCACATTGTTATATGTTACAAGTGTTTTATATGACTTGTTATCTTTTGTCTATTTTGACATTTGGGGCCACCTGGTCCTTTTCCCTGTTTCCTCCCTCCCCCCTCTCTCCTTTCCCTTCCTTTATATTGTTAAAACCCCAATAAAATGTTTGGAAAAGGAAGTTATAAGGGTTAAAAGTTGACCAGCGATCTCCTTTTTCATACTAAATTTACGAAACCATTTTTTTAGTGACTGTATCACATTTGAAGTGAGTTTGAGGGGCCTATATGACAGAAAATACCCAGAGTTACACTTTCTAAAAACTGCATCCCTCAAGGTGCTCAAAACCACATTCAAGAAATTTATTAACCCTTCAGGTCCTTCACAAGAATTGTGTAAGGAGAAAATCAACATTTAACTTTTTTCACAAAAGTTTTACTTTAAACTCAATTTTTTTATTTTCACAAAAAAATAAAAAAACAGGTAACAGGACAAAATGGACCCCAACATATGTTGTGCAATTTTCTCTTAAGTACCGTGATACCCCATATGTTGTGGAAAACTACTAGGCACAAAAGGGAAGGAGCTCAAAGGGGAAGGAGCACTATCTGACTTTTTAAATGAAAAATTTGCTAGAATTAGCCGACACCATGTCACATTTACAGAGTCCCTGATGTGCCTAAACAGTGGAAACCGTTCATAAGTGACCTCATTTTGGAAACTAGACCCCTCAGGGAACATATTTAGATGTCTGGTATGCACCATAAACCCCCAGGTGCTTCACAGAAGTTTATAACATTGAGCCGCGAAAATAAAAAAGTCAAATTTTTCACACAAAAAATGGCAACAGGAGAAATTGCACCATGCAATCTTTTGTACAATTTCTTCTGAGTACGCCGATGCTCCATATGTGGAGGGAAAATTTTGTTTTGGAGCATGACAGAGCTCAAAAAGGAAGGCATTCCATTTGACTTTTTGAATGCAAAATTTGCTGGAATCATTAGCGGTTGCTATGCCGCATTTGGAGAGTCTCTGATGTGCGTAAATAGTGGGAAACCCCCACAAGTGACACAATTTTAGAAACTAAACCCCTCCGGGAACTTATCTAGATGTGTGGTGAGCACCATGAACCCCCAGGTGCATCACAGAAGTCTATTATGTTGAGCCGTAAAAATTTTAAAATATCACATTCTTCCAAAAAAATGTTCTTTTAGCCCCAATTTTTTTATTTTCACAAAGCTAACAGGAGAAAATGCTCCAATTTGTTGTGCAATCTCTCCTGAGTACGCAGATACCCAATATGTGAAAACTACTGATTGGCAAGGCTCGGAAGGGAAGGAGTGCCATTTGACATTTTGGATGGAAAATTTGCTGGAATCATTAGCGGATGCCATGTCTAGTTTGGAAAGTCCCTCATGTGCCAAGAGTGGAACCTCCCCACAAGTTACCTATATTTTTGCATACAAGAAGATCACTGACTTCTGAATTAGAATTAAAAGTAAACGGATTTATTTTCTGCCAATATTTGTGAGAAGACATCCAGCCTGCATGGGCCAATATTCCTGCATTTCAATTTTTTGTGACAAGAATTTGCAGCACTTAGAAAGGCCAGAGGATGTCCAATGTACTAATAGATGGGTGCCTCTAATAAGGTGCAGCAATCAGTTTATAGATGCTTTATTTCCATTGTTTGCTTGTTGATAACAGATGTTTATTGGTAATTGATTACATTTATTAGTCATCATTTAGTGCTTTAAATTGTTTTACATTTCTCTTGTATGATGACAAGTGAATTAACATTCACTGTCACTCATACAATTTGCAAAGTAAATTACGGTATTTAAAAAAAGTGTCTACCTGTCCGAGTGATTTCTGAGTAAAAAAAAAATAAACATGTAAAAATGGCTACTCCCTTGTGTGCTTTCTCAGTTGTCTAGTAGTTTTTTTCTGTTGAAAACATTTTCCACATGCTGAACATGAGAATAGTTTCTCCCCTGTGTGAATTATCTTATGTTTAGCAAGATCAGATTTTGAAGACCAGCATTTCCCACATTCTAAACATTAAAATGGCTTCTCCCCTGTGTGAATTTTCAGATGTCTAGCAAGATTTGTTTGTCTATTAAAACATTTTCCACATTCTGAACATAAAAATGGTTTCTCCCCTGTGTGACATCTGTGATGTTTAAGAAGTTGTGATTTCTCTGTAAAACATTTCTCACATTCTAAACATGAAAATGGCTTCTCCCCTGTGTGATATCGTTGATGTATTACAAGATCTGATTTCCCTGTAAAACATTTCCCACATTCTGAACATGAAAATGGCTTCTCCCCTTTGTGAACTCTCTGGTGTCGAAGAAATTGTGATTTTTGTGCAAAACATTTACCGCACTCTGTACAAGAAAATGGCTTCTCCCCTGTGTGAATTCTCTGATGTTTAGATAGATCAGATTTTGTTATACAACATTTCCCACATTCTGAACAAGAAAATGGTTTCTCCCCTGTGTGAATTTTCTGATGTTGAGCAAGAGATGACTGGTCTGAAAAACTTTTTACACATTCTGAGCATGAAAATGGCTTCTCCCCTGTGTGAATTCTCTGATGTTTAGATAGATCAGATTTCGTTATACAACATTTCCCACATTCTGAACATGAAAATATCTTTTCCCCTGTGTGAATTTTCTGATGCTGAGCAAGAGATGATTTGTTTGAAAATCTTTTTTCACATTCTGAGCATGAAAATGGCTTTTTCCCTGTGTGAATTTTCAAATGTGCAGCAAGATATGACTTCTGATAAAAAAACATTTACCACAGTCTGAACATGAAAATGGCTTCTCCCTTGTGTGAATTTTCTGATGCCGAACAAAAGTTGATTTGTCTGAAAAACTTTTTTCACATTCTGAGCATGAAAATGGCTTCTCACCTGTGTGAATTCTCTGATGTTTAGTAAGATCACATTTCGTTATACAACATTTCCCACATTCGGAACATGAAAATATCTTTTCCCCTGTGTGAATTTTCTGATGCTGAGCAAGAGATGATTTGTTTGAAAAACTTTTTTCACATTCTGAACATGAAAATGGCTCCTCTCCTATGTGAATATTAAGATGTGTATCAAGATTTTTCTTCCGATTAAAACATTTACCACATTCTGAACATGAAAATGGCTTCTCCCGTGTGAATTTTCTGATGCTGAGCAAGAGATGATTTGTCAGAAAAACTTTTTTGACATTCCGAGCAAGAAAATGGCTTCTCTCCTGTGTGAATTCTCTGATGTTTAGCAAGTTCAGATTTTGATATACAACATTTTCCACATTCCGAACATGAAAATGGCTTCTTTCTTGTATGTGCTCTTGGATGTTCACCATCCCTTTTGTTATATTTATTTTTCTTAAGAAGGAGTAGAGGTACGTCTGGTGTAATGGGATGCTTTTCAAAAGTATCAGGTATGATATTAGGATCACTTGCATTAAAATCTGAAAATATCAGGTATTTCTCTGAGATCACGGTCCGGTTAGCTGACAAAAAAAGATAATAGTATATTTATTTTTTAATAGACATTGAATCATTGCTAAAAATTGATCTTGGGTTGCTCCTGAACTGCTTCCTGCCTCATCCAATGCTTATACATCCATCTATATCCCTTCTCTGCATGACCTAATTATTTTTTAACTTCTTAAACTGTATAATGCCAGTCAGCAACTAATTCCTGTTTCCTAGGGAGTCCTTGCATGTCTAACTACCAAGCATTCTGTGGATCCACTGTCTGTTTCGGACATCATCAGCTTTCCACAATTTACACAACCTTGCTGGTAAGCATGATCATGACAGAACAACTGACCAATACCATTGAAGGGGTTGTTGGCTTTCAAATAAAATATGTCCATCATTGCATTTGGCTTTAAAAAATACTATCTGAGGTGGACTTCCTTGGGTCCACTGGTGAGTCTCTGACTCTACTCCGCATGTCTGGCATTGGCTGCAGCGCTGACATTAGATTGACAGTGTGGCAACTAGTCAGCTTACTGATTGATTGCTGTACTGTTGACATGATGTCAGCCTGGCAGGCAATGCTAATCCTTGGGAGCAGTTGTGAAGACGTACCACAAAATGTCACACTTGCCACACTCCTCAATATTAAAATTGTAACACTCAGAGGGAAAAGTTGTGGAATTATGGAAATCACAGGATGGAAAAACATGTTAGTAATTTGGAAACGATGAAAAATAGAAGCAAAATTTTCTAAATATCTTTATATTTTCAGTTGAAAAAATAACTTACGTGCTTTGGTTGCTATCAGTGAGGTTATTAATGGTCGTATGAGGAATGTTCTGCTGCATTGAATGTACTTGGGCAAGAAAATCCTCAAGATCTGCTGCTGGCAGCTTAATTTGCAGTTGCCAACCAATGATGTCTCAGAAATGCTCAATGGCAGAGAAGTCAGGAGACGCTGCAGAACATGAGAGCACGTTTAGACCACGCAGGCAGCTCACAGTACCACAAGCAATATGCAGCCTGGGGTTGTTGTGTGTGTAGAAAAACATCTCCTGAGATACTTTGGAGAATGGGCCAGATCACTGCAACGCCGAGCTATTAGTGTACCTGGAATAAATATTTGAGGGGTCCCCAACCACCGGTCCTCAGAACAGATTTGCGGCGGCTCAGAGCACATTGCAGATACCTGCCCTGGTTGTTCATTATCACCAGGGCGGGGTGCGCATAAGCACGCAACGTTCATCATCTGAACGCTGCTACGCACGTGTGACTGCAGCCGGAAAAGCTGTGGCACGGATATGTGTCAGCGCTGTCTGTGAACAGAGAGCATGCACTCTGCTCTGCCACCCGTGACTCTACTAACGCTGCAGCCACGACCCGATGAAACAGCAGGGAATGAAGAGTAAGGGAGGTGAGTATTTTTTTTGTTATATACATATATATCAATCAGTACTTTGTGAGCCCAGTATACTATATATGGGGAATTATATGTGTGGTGCCGTCATATTATATACAGGGAATTATACGTATGGTGACATCATACTGTATATGGGGGATTATATGTGTGTGGCCATCATACTATATATGGGGAATTATTTGTGTGGGGTCATCATACTATATATGGGGAATTATATGTGTGGTGCCGTCATATTATATACAGGGAATTATACGTGTGGTGACATCATACTGTATATGGGGGATTATATGTGTGGGGCCATCATACTGTATATGGGGGATTATATGTGTGGGGCCATCATACTATATATGGGGAATTATTTGTGTGGGGTCATCATACTATATATGGAGAATTATATGTGTGGTGCCATCATACTGGATATGGGGGATTATATGTGTGAGGCCATCATACTGTATATGGGGAATTATATGTGTGGAGCCGTCATATTATATACAGGGTATACGTGTGGTGGCATCATACTGTATATGGGGGATTATATGTGTGGGGCCATCATACTGTATATGGGGGATTATATGTGTGGGGCCATCATACTATATATGGGGAATTATTTGTGTGGGGTCATCATACTATATATGGAGAATTATATGTGTGAGGCCATCATACTGTATATGGGGAATTATATGTGTGAGGCCATCATACTGTATATGGGGAATTATATGTGTGGGGCCAGCATACTGTATATGGGGGATTATATGTGTGGGGCCAACATACTATATATGGAGAATTATACGTGTGGGGCCATCATACTATATATGAGGAATTATATGTGTGGGGCCATCATACTATATATGGGGAAATATATGTGTGGGGCCATCATACTATATATGGGGAATTATATGTGTGGGGCCAGCATACTATATATGGGGAATTATATGTGTGAGGCCATCATACTGTATATGGGGAATTATATGTGTGAGGCCATCATACTGTATATGGGGAATTATATGTGTGAGGCCATCATACTGTATATGGGGAATTATATGTGTGGGGCCAGCATACTGTATATGGGGGATTATATGTGTGGGGCCAACATACTATATATGGAGAATTATACGTGTGGGGCCATCATACTATATATGGGGAAATATATGTGTGGGGCCATCATACTATATATGGGGAATTATATGTGTGGGGCCAGCATACTATATATGGGGAATTATGTGTGGTGCCATCATACTATATATGGAGAATTATATTCCATTCAATGTCAGCAAGCAGTTAATCCTGAATGCTATCTATGTGTTTTCAACTCTGCAAGCTTATATCTGGTAACCAGCTTTTCCAATCTCTGCTCTGAATCCACTCCTGTGTCTCCATTCAATGTCAGCAAGCAGTTAATCCTGAATGCTATCTATGTGTTTTCAACTCTGCAAGCTTATATCTGGTATATAGTTATTTCAACTTACTCTGCTTGTCCCCTTATGTTGTGAGGTCAAGAAACTTTTCAAAGTGCTTTATGATCCATGTAGTGCTGGACATGTGTTTATTTGACCACAACATTTTATTGGGTCCTGGTGTCTCAATTTAGTGTGATTGATTAACGAGAAGAGAGAGCCAAAAAAAAAAAAAAAACTTAGCCTTAACCTCCTATATATTCAGACATAGCTAGGGGGAGCATTTATGCAGGGGTGGCATTTATGCACATGTAATCGAAGTACATGTATCAAAGTACTTCTGGCAGTTATAACATGGCAGTTAGACAGGGCAGGAGACAGGTAAGACATTTATATACATCTACTCTCTGTACATTTGGAGTACAACAAATAAATACCATATGCATTTGTGTAATTTTTATCCTGGCCGCTGCATTCACACACATCCACCGCCCTGGCATTAACTCTCCACACTCCATCCATATTGGCCCCTCGCTCCTTTCCTCTCCTATGTATAGCACTCATGCTCTTTTCACATTGTTAAATTGCACAGATCCAGCCAGTCCCACCATTCAACACCAGAGACGCTCTCACAAATCACTTAACCATCTGCTCACTCTTTCTATCCTCCTTCTCCTAGTTGCAGGAGACATTGCTCCCAACCCTGGTCCCCCATGTTATAGAAAGTCAAACCCCCCCACTGCTACACTCAGAAACCCCTCTAATCTTATTAATATTCCCTGCATGCCATCTGTCTCTCTTAATTGTGCACTTTGGAATTCTCGCTCAGTGTGTAACAAACTCTCCTTCATTCATGACTTCTTCCTTTTTAATTCTCTTAACCTCCTGGCTCTTACTGAAACCTGGATCCAGCAGTCAGATTCTACCGCTGCTGCTGCTCTTTCATACGGGGGGCTACACTTCTCTCATACCCCAAGATCAGACAATAGAGCTGGTGGAGGCGTTGGTCTGCTCCTATCACCAAAATGTACCTTTCAGGTTATCCCTCAACTACCCTCACTTGTCTTCCCTTCTTTTGAGGTCCATGCCGTCAGACTCTACACCCCCTTCTCCATGCGAGTGGCGGTGGTATATCGTCCTCCCGGCCCCTCCCATCAGTTCCTGGATCATTTTGCCACTTGGCTTCCACATTTTCTCTCCTGTGACATCCTTACCCTCATCATGGGAGATTTCAACATCCCCATTGCTCTTCCCCTCTCCCCATCTGCTACTCACCTTTTATCTCTAACCTCCTCATTTGGCCTTTCGCAGCTTACTAATTCTCCAACGCATGAAGACGGAAACTCCCTCGACTTGGTCTTCTCTCGGCTTTGTGCAGTGGATGATTTTGCAAACTCCCCTCTCCCGCTCTCTGACCACAATCTTCTTTCATTCTCTATAAAGAACTGCCAGGCTGCTCAGGTCACCCCCACTGTCCAGACTTATAGAAACACACAGGCCATTAACACCCAGAAACTTCTGAAGAACTTGCAGTCTTCATTGGCCCCTATCTCCTCCCTCTCATGTCCTGATTCTGCTTTGAAGCATTACAATGAAACACTTCAAACTGCCCTGGATGAATTTGCACCCCCTATAAATAGAACACCACAACGCAGACGGCGACAACCCTGGCACACGGTGCAAACACGTTTCCTGCAGCGGTGCTCCAGGTGCGCCGAACGTCTGTGGAGAAAATCCAATCTACACGAAGATTTCATCCATTTTAAGTTTATGCTTAGAACATACAACACTGCCCTTCACCTCTCCAAACAAACCTATTTCAACACCCTCATCATCTCACTGTCCAATAACCCGAAACGTCTCTTTGACACTTTTCATTCTCTACTCAATCCAAGAGTACAGGCCCCAACCACTGAGCTCCGAGCTGACGATCTGGCCAATTACTTCAAAGAAAAAATTGACCAGATCCGACAGGAAATTATCTCCAAATCCCCTCATACCATGCACTGTCCTCCCTCCCCCACTGCATCTAACTCACTCTCTGATTTTGAACCAGTCACAGAAGAAGAAGTAAGCAGGCTCCTTGCATCTTCTCGCCCAACTACTTGCACCAGTGACCCATTTCCGTCACATCTCCTCCAGTCCCTTTCCCCTGCTGTCACCCCTCACCTAACTAAAATATTTAACCTCTCTCTCTCTTCTGGTATTTTTCCCTCCTCATTTAAGCATGCCATCATACATCCACTACTTAAAAAACCATCCCTCGACCAAAATTGTGCCGCTAACTATAGACCTGTCTCTAATCTTCCCTTCATCTCTAAACTCCTGGAACGCCTGGTCCACTCCCGTCTTATCCGCTATCTCTCAGAAAACTCTGTTCTCGACCCTCTCCAATCCGGTTTCCGCTCTTTACACTCCACTGAAACTGCCCTCACTAAAGTCTCTAATGATCTGCTAACAGCTAAATCAAATGGTCATTACTCCATGCTAATTCTCTTGGATCTCTCTGCAGCATTCGACACTGTGGATCATCAGCTCCTCCTCACTATGCTCCGTTCCATTGGCCTCAAGGACACCGTTCTCTCCTGGTTCTCCTCCTATCTCTCCGACCGCTCCTTTACTGTTTCTTTTGCCGGTTCCTCCTCCTCTCACCTTCCTCTTACTGTTGGGGTTCCTCAAGGATCGGTTCTAGGCCCCCTCCTCTTCTCCTTGTACACTGCCCCTATTGGTCAAACAATCAGTAGATTTGGTTTCCAGTACCATCTCTATGCTGATGACACCCAATTATACGCTTCTTCTCCTGACATCACGCCAGCCTTTCTAGAAAACACTGGCGATTGTCTAAACGCTGTGTCTAATATCATGTCCTCACTATATCTGAAACTGAACCTATCAAAGACTGAACTCCTTGTGTTTCCTCCCGCTACTAATGTACCTACACCCGACATTGCCATTTCCGTCTGTGGTTCCACTATTACTCCCCAGCAACATGCCCGCTGTCTTGGGGTCATACTTGATTCCGAGCTTTCCTTTGCCCCCCACATTCGATCACTGGCTCGCTCTTGTCATCTGCACCTCAAAAACATTTCTAGAATTCGACCTTTTCTTACTTTTGACTCTGCAAAAACTCTTACTGTTTCTCTTATTCATTCTCGTCTCGACTATTGTAACTCTCTTCTAATCGGTCTCCCTCTTACAAAACTCTCCCCTCTCCAATCTGTCTTGAATGCTGCAGCCAGGATCATATTCCTCACCAATCGTTACACCGATGCCTCTACCTTGTGCCAGTCATTACACTGGCTACCCATCCACTCCAGAATTCAGTATAAACTTATTACCCTCACCCACAAAGCCCTCCATGGCTCAGCACCACCCTACATCTCCTCCCTTGTTTCAGTATACCACCCTACCCGCGCCCTCCGTTCTGCTGATGACCTGAGGTTAGTATCCTCAATAGTCAGAACCTCCCACTCCCGTCTCCAAGACTTTACACGTGCCGCGCCAATTCTTTGGAATGCACTTCCCAGGTCAATACGATTAGTCCCCAGTCCCCACAATTTTAAGCGTGTCCTGAAAACGCATTTATTCAGACTGGCCTATCGCCTCAACACATTAACCTAACCTATCCCTGTGTGGCAGAGCCAAAAATTTTACCATAACCAGGTTCCCAGCATCATGTTCCCACATGCTTTATGCATCCATTAGCCCTCTGTGTCTGTACTGTTACACACTTAACATTATGGCTGGTCCATACAATCAGGGCAACTGTTACCACCCACCTTTCGTGTCTACCTCTTTCCTCATAGACTGTAAGCTTGCGAGCAGGGCCCTCACTCCTCTTGGTATTTGTTATAATCTACTGTATGTGATTATTGTTATGCTGTAATGTCTATTGTCTGTACAAATCCCCTCTGAAATGTAAAGTGCTGCGGAATATGTCGGCGCTATAAAAATAAAATTTATTATTATTATTATTATACGTGTGGGGCCATCATACTATATATGGGGAATTATATGTGTGTGGCCGGCATACTGTATATGGGGGATTATATGTGTGGGGCCATCATACTGTATATGGAGAATTATACGTGTGGAGCCATCATACTATAAATGGGGAATTATATGTGTGTGGCCGGCATACTGTATATGGGGAATTATATGTGTGGGGCCAGCATACTGTAGATGGGGGATTATATGTGTGGGGCCAGCATACTATATAAGGGGGATTATATGTGTGGGGCCAGCATACTATATATGGGGGATTATATGTGTGGGGCCAGCATACTATATATGGGGGATTATATGTGTCTGGCCAGCATACTGTATATGGGGGATTATATGTGTGGGGCCAGCATACTATATATGGGGGATTATATGTGTGGGAACAGCATACTGTATATGGGGGATTATATGTGTGGTGCCATCATATTATATACAGGGAATTATACGTGTGGGGCCATCATACTGTATATGGGGGATTATATGAGTGGGGACATCATACTGCATATGGGTGATTATATGTGTGGGGCCATCATACTATATATGAGGAATTATATGTGTGGGGCCAGCATACTGTATATGGGGAATTACATGTGTGGGGCCATCATACTATATATGGGGAATTATATGTGTGGGGACATCATAATATATGGGGAAATATCTTTGTGAGGCCATCATACTATATATGGGGGATTATATGTGTTGGTACATCATGCTGTATATGGGGGATTATATGTGTGGGGCTATCATACTATATATGGGGAATTATATGTGTGGGGCCATCATACTATATATGGGGAATTATATGTGTGGTGCCAGCATACTATATATGGGGAATTTTATGTGCGTGGCCATCATACTGTATATGGGAAATTATATGTGTGTGGCCGGCATACTGTATATGGGGAATTATATGTGTGGGGCCATCATACTATATATGGAGAATTATACGTGTGGGGCCATCATACTATAAATGGGGAATTATATGTGTGGGGCCATCATACTATATATGGAGAATTATACGTGTGGGGCCATCATACTATATATGGGGAATTATTTGTGTGGGGCCAGCATACTATATATGGGGAATTATGTGTGGTGCCATCATACTATATATGGGGAATTATATGTGTGGGGCCATCATACTATATATGGGGAATTATATGTGTGTGGCCGGCATACTGTATATGGGGGATTATATGTGTGGGGCCATCATACTGTATATGGAGAATTATACGTGTGGAGCCATCATACTATAAATGGGGAATTATATGTGTGTGGCCGGCATACTGTATATGGGGAATTATATGTGTGGGGCCAGCATACTGTAGATGGGGGATTATATGTGTGGGGCCAGCATACTATATAAGGGGGATTATATGTGTGGGGCCAGCATACTATATATGGGGGATTATATGTGTGGGGCCAGCATACTATATATGGGGGATTATATGTGTGGGGCCAGCATACTGTATATGGGGGATTATATGTGTGGGGCCAGCATACTATATATGGGGGATTATATGTGTGGGAACAGCATACTGTATATGGGGGATTATATGTGTGGTGCCATCATATTATATACAGGGAATTATACGTGTGGGGCCATCATACTGTATATGGGGGATTATATGAGTGGGGACATCATACTGCATATGGGTGATTATATGTGTGGGGCCATCATACTATATATGAGGAATTATATGTGTGGGGCCAGCATACTGTATATGGGGAATTACATGTGTGGGGCCATCATACTATATATGGGGAATTATATGTGTGGGGACATCATAATATATATGGGGAAATATCTTTGTGAGGCCATCATACTATATATGGGGGATTATATGTGTTGGTACATCATGCTGTATATGGGGGATTATATGTGTGGGGCTATCATACTATATATGGGGAATTATATGTGTGGGGCCATCATACTATATATGGGGAATTTTATGTGCGTGGGCATCATACTGTATATGGGAAATTATATGTGTGTGGCCGGCATACTGTATATGGGGAATTATATGTGTGGGGCCATCATACTATATATGGAGAATTATACCTGTGGGGCCATCATACTATAAATGGGGAAATATATGTGTGGGGCCAGCATACTATATATGGGGAATTATGTGTGGTGCCATCATACTATATATGGGGAATTATATGTGTGGGGCCATCATACTATATATGGGGAATTATATGTGTGTGGCCAGCATACTCTATATGGGGGATTATATGTGTGGGGCCATCATACTGTATATGGAGAATTATACGTGTGGGGCCATCATACCATAAATGGGGAATTATATGTGTGTGGCCGGCATACTGTATATGGGGAATTATATGTGTGGGGCCAGCATACTGTATATAGGGGATTATATGTGTGGGGTCATCATACTATATAAGGGTGATTATATGTGTGGGGCCAGCATACTATATATGGGGGATTATATGTGTGGGGCCAGCATACTATATATGGGTGATTATATGTGTGGGGCCAGCATACTGTATATGGGGGATTATATGTGTGGGGCCAGCATACTATATATGGGGGATTATATGTCTGGGAACAGCATACTGTATATGGGGGATTATATGTGTGGTGCCATCATACTGTATATGGGGGATTATACGTGTGGGGTCATCATACTATATATGGGGAATTATACGTGTGGGGCCATCATACTATATATAGGGGATTATATGTGTTGGAACAGCATACTGTATATGGGGGATTATATGTGTGGTGCCATCATATTATATACAGGGAATTATACGTGTGGGGCCATCATACTGTATATGGGGGATTATATGAGTGGTGCCATCATACTGTATATGGGGGATTATACGTGTGGGGTCATCATACTATATATGGGGAATTATACGTGTGGGGCCATCATACTATATATAGGGGATTATATGTGTTGGAACAGCATACTGTATATGGGGGATTATATGTGTGGTGCCATCATATTATATACAGGGAATTATACGTGTGGGGCCATCATACTGTATATGGGGGATTATATGTGTGGTGCCATCATACTGTATATGGGGGATTATACGTGTGGGGTCATCATACTATATATGGGGAATTATACGTGTGGGGCCATCATACTATATATAGGGGATTATATGTGTTGGAACAGCATACTGTATATGGGGGATTATATGTGTGGTGCCATCATATTATATACAGGGAATTATACGTGTGGGGCCATCATACTGTATATGGGGGATTATATGTGTGGTGCCATCATACTGTATATGGGGGATTATACGTGTGGGGTCATCATACTATATATGGGGAATTATACGTGTGGGGCCATCATACTATATATAGGGGATTATATGTGTTGGAACAGCATACTGTATATGGGGGATTATATGTGTGGTGCCATCATATTATATACAGGGAATTATACGTGTGGGGCCATCATACTGCATATGGGTGATTATATATGTGGGGCCAGCATACTGTATATGGGGAATTATATGTGTGGGACCAGCATACTATATATGGGGCATTATATGTGTGGGGTCATCATATTGTATATGGGGTTTATAGTGCCATCATATTATATAGAGGGAATTATACGTGTGGGGCCATCATACTGTATATGGAGGATTATATGTGTGTGGCCGGCATATTGTATGTGGGGGATTATATGTGTGGCGCCATCATACTACATATGGAGAATTATATGTGTGGGGCCATCATACTATATATGGGGAATTATATGTGTGGGGCCATCATACTATATATGGGGGATTATATGTGTGGTGCCATCATACTGTATATGGGGGATTATACGTGTGGGGTCATCATACTATATATGGGGAATTATATGTGTGGGGCCATCATACTGTATATGGGGGATTATATGTGTGGGGCCAACATACTATATATGGGGAATTATATGTGTGGGGCCAGCATACTGTATATGGGGAATTATATGTGTGGAGCCAGCATACTGTATATGGGGAATTATATGTGTGAGGCCATCATACTATATATGGGGAATTATATGTGTGTTGCCATCATATTATATACAAAGAATTATATGTGTGGGGCTATCATACTGTATATGGGGGATTATATGTGTGGCGCCATCATATTATATACAGGGAATTATATGTGTGGGGCCAGCATACTGTATATGGGGAATTATATGTGTGAGGCCATCATACTATATATGGGGAATTATATGTGTGGGGCCAGCATACTGTATATGGGGAATTATATGAGTGGGGCCAACATACTGTATATGGGGGATTATATGTGAGGGGCCATCATATTATATACAGGGAATTATATGTGTGGGGACATCATACTTTATATGGGGAATTATATGTGTGGGGCCAGCATACTGTATATGGGGAATTATATGAGTGGGGCCAGCATACTGTATATGGGGGATTATATGTGTGAGGCCATCATATTATATACAGGGAATTATATGTGTGGGGCTATAATACTATAAATGGGGGATTATATGTGTGGCGCCATCATATTATATACAGAGAATTATATGTGTGGGGCTATCATACTGTATATGGGGAATTATATGTGTGAGGCCATCATATTATATACAGGGAATTATATGTGTGGGGCCAGCATACTGTATATGGGGAATTATATGTGTGAGGCCATCATACTATATATGGGGAATTATATGTGTGGGGCCATCATACTGTATATGGGGAATTATATGAGTGGGGCCATCATACTGTATATGGGGAATTATATGAGTGGGGCCATCATACTGTATATGGGGAATTATATGTGTGGCGCCATCATATTATATACAGGGAATTATATGTGTGGGGCTATCATACTGTATATGGGGAATTATATGTGTGGGGCCATCAAACTATATATGGGGAATTATATGTGTCGGGCCATCATACTGCATATGGGGGATTATATGTGTGGGGCCAGCATACTATATATAGGGAATTATATGTGTGGGGCCATCATACTATATATGGGGAATTATATGTGTGGGGCCATCATACTATATATGGGGAATTATATGTGTGGGGCCATCATACTATATATGGGGAATTATATGTGTGGGGCCATCATACTATATATGGGGAATTATATGTGTGGGGCCATCATACTATATATGGGGAATTATATGTGTGTGGCCGGCATACTGTATATGGGGGATTATATGTGTGGCGCCATCATATTATATACAGGGAATTATATGTGTGGGGCTATCATACTGTATATGGGGAATTATATGTGTGGGGCCAGCATACTGTATATGGGGAATTATATGAGTGGGGCCATCATACTGTATATGGGGAATTATATCAGTGGGGCCATCATACTATATATGGGGAATTATATGTGTGGGGCCATCATACTGTATATGGGGGATTATATGTGTGGGGCAAGCATACTATATATGGGGAATTATAAGTGTGGGGCCAGCATACTGTATATGGGGAATTATATGTGTGGAGCCAGCATACTGTATATGGGGAATTATATGTGTGAGGCCATCATACTATATATGGGGAATTATATGTGTGGGGCCATCATATTATATACAGGGAAATATATGTGTGGGGCTATCATACTGTATATGGGGGATTATATGTGTGGCGCCATCATATTATATACAGGGAATTATATGTGTGGGGCCAGCATACTGTATATGTGGAATTATATGTGTGAGGCCATCATACTATATATGGGGAATTATATGTGTGGGGCCAGCATACTGTATATGGGGAATTATATGAGTGGGGCCAGCATACTGTATATGGGGGATTATATGTGAGGGGCCATCATAATATATACAGGGAATTATATGTGTGGGGCCATCATACTGTATATGGGGAATTATGTGTGGGGCCAGCATACTGTATATGGGGAATTATATGAGTGGGGCAGCATACTGTATATGGGGGATTATATGTGTGAGGCCATCATATTATATACAGGGAATTATATGTGTGGGGCTATCATACTGTATATGGGGAATTATATGCGTGAGGCCATCATATTATATACAGGGAATTATGTGTGGGGCCAGCATACTGTATATGGGGAATTATATGTGTGAGGCCATCATACTATATATGGGGAATTATATGTGTGGGGCCAGCATACTGTATATGGGGAATTATATGAGTGGGGCCATCATATTATATACAGGGAATTATATGTGTGGGGCTATCATACTGTATATGGGGAATTATATGCGTGAGGCCATCATATTATATACAGGGAATTATATGTGTGGGGCCAGCATACTGTATATGGGGAATTATATGTGTGAGGCCATCATACTGTATATGGGGAATTATATGAGTGGGGCCATCATACTGTATGTGGGGAATTATATGTGTGGCGCCATCATATTATATATAGGGAATTATATGTGTGGGGCTATCATACTGTATATGGGGAATTATATGTGTGGGGCCATTATAATGTATATGGGGGATTATATGTGTGAGGCCATCATACTATATATGGGGAATTATATGTGTGGGGCCATCATACTATATATGGGGAATTATATGTGTGGGGCCATCATACTATATATGGGGAATTATATGTGTGGGGCCATCATACTATATATGGGGAATTATATGTGTGGGGCCATCATACTATATATGGGGAATTATATGAGTGGGGCCATCATACTGTATATGGGGAATTATATGTGTGGGGCTATCATACTGTATATGGGGAATTATATGTGTGGTGCCATCATATTATATACAGGGAATTATATGTGTGGGGCCAGCATACTATATATGGGGGATTATATGTGTGGGAACAGCATACTGTATATGGGGGATTATATGTGTGGGGCCAGCATACTGTATATGGGGAATTATATGAGTGGGGCCAGCATACTGTATATGGGGGATTATATGTGAGGGGCCATCATATTATATACAGGGAATTATATGTGTGGGGCCATCATACTGTATACGGGGAATTATATGTGTGGGGCCAGCATACTGTATATGGGGATTTATATGAGTGGGGCAGCATACTGTATATGGGGGATTATATGTGTGGCGCCATCATATTATATACAGGGAATTATATGTGTGGGGCCAGCATACTGTATATGGGGAATTATATGAGTGGGGCCAGCATACTGTATATGGGGGATTATATGTGAGGGGCCATCATATTATATACAGGGAATTATATGTGTGGGGCCATCATACTGTATATGGGGAATTATATGTGTGGGGCCAGCATACTGTATATGGGGATTTATATGAGTGGGGCAGCATACTGTATATGGGGGATTATATGTGTGAGGCCATCATATTATATACAGGGAATTATATGTGTGGGGCTATCATACTATATATGGGGGATTATATGTGTGGCGCCATCATATTATATACAGGGAATTATATGTGTGGGGCTATCATACTGTATATGGGGAATTATATGCGTGAGGCCATCATATTATATACAGGGAATTATACATGTGGGGCCAGCATACTGTATATGGGGAATTATATGAGTGGGGCCATCATACTGTATATGGGGAATTATATGTGTGGCGCCATCATATTATATACAGGGAATTATATGTGTGGGGCTATCATACTGTATATGGGGAATTATATGTGTGGTGCCATCATATTATATACAGGGAATTATATGTGTGGGGCCATTATAATGTATATGGGGGATTATATGTGTGAGGCCATCATACTATATATGGGGAATTATATGTGTGGGGCCATCATACTATATATGGGGAATTATATGTGTGGGGCCATCATACTATATATGGGGAATTATATGTGTGGGGCCATCATACTATATATGGGGAATTATATGTGTGGGGCCATCATACTATATATGGGGAATTATATGAGTGGGGCCATCATACTGTATATGGGGAATTATATGTGTGGGAACAGCATACTGTATATGGGGGATTATATGTGTGGTGCCATCATATTATATACAGGGAATTATACATGTGGGGCCATCATACTGTATATGGAGGATTATATGTGTGGGGCCATCATACTATATATGGGGAATTATATGTGTGGGTCTGTCATACTGTATATGGGGGATTATATGTGTGGGGCCATCATACTACATATGGAGAATTATATGTGTGGGGCCATCATACTATATATGGGGAATTATATGTGTGGGGCTGTCATACTGTATATGGGGGATTATATGTGTGGGGCCATCATACTGTATACGGGGGATTATATGTGTGGTGCCATCATACTGTATATGGGGGATTATATGTGTGGGGCCATCATACTGTATATGGGGGATTATATGTGTGGGGCCATCATACTGTATATGGGGATTATACGTGTGGGGTCATCATACTATATATGGGGAATTATATGTGTGGGGCCATCATACTATATATGGGGGATTATATGTGTGGGGCCAGCATACTATATATGGGGAATTATATGTGTGGGGCCAGCATACTGTATATGGGGAATTATATGTGTGGAGCCAGCACTGTATATGGGGAATTATATGTGTGAGGCCATCATACTATATATGGGGAATTATATGTGTGGGGCCATCATATTATATACAGGGAATTATATGTGTGGGGCCATCATACTGTATATGGGGAATTATATGTGTGGAGCCACCATACTGTATAAGGGGAATTATATGTGTGAGGCCATCATACTATATATGGGGAATTATATGTGTGGGGCCAGCATACTGTATATGTGGGATTATATGTGAGGGGCCATCATATTATATACAGGGAATTATATGTGTGGGGCCATCATACTGTATATGGGGAATTATATGTGTGGAGCCAGCATACTGTATATGGGGAATTATATGTGTGAGGCCATCATTCTATATATGGGGAATTATATGTGTGGGGCCAGCATACTGTATATGGGGAATTATATGTGTGGCGCCATCATATTATATACAGGGAATTATATGTGTGGGGCTATCATACTATATATGGGGGATTATATGTGTGGCGCCATCATATTATATACAGGGAATTATATGTGTGGGGCTATCATACTGTATATGGGGAATTATATGTGTGAGACCATCATACTATATATGGGGAATTATATGTGTGGGGCCAGCATACTATATATGGGGAATTATATATGTGGGGCCAGCATACTGTATATGGGGAATTATATGTGTGGGGCCATCATACTGTATATGGGGAATTATATGTGTGGGGCCATCATATTATATATTGGGAATTATATGTGTAGGGCCATCATACTATATATGAGGAATTATATGTGTAGGGCCATCATACTATATATGAGGAATTATATGTGTGGGGCCAGCATAATGTATATGGGGGATTATATGTGTGAGGCCATCATACTATACATGGGGAATTATATGTGTGGGGCCAGCATACTATATATGGGGAATTATATGTGTGGTGCCATCATATTATATACAGGGAATTATACGTGGGGCCATCATACTCTATATGGGGAATTATATGTGTGGGGCCATCATATTATATACAGGGAATTATACGTGGGGCCATCATACTGTATATGGGGAATTATATGTGTGGCGCCATCATATTATATACAGGGAATTATATGTGTGGGGCTATCATACTGTATATGGGGAATTATATGTGTGGTGCCATCATATTATATACAGGGAATTATATGTGTGGGGCCATCATACTGTATATGGGAGATTATATGTGTGGGGCCATCATAATGTATATGGGGGATTATATGTGTGAGGCCATCAAACTATATATGGGGAATTATATGTGTGGGGCCATCATACTATATATGGGGAATTATATGTGTGGGGCCATCATACTATATATGGGGAATTATATGTGTGGGGCCATCATACTATATATGGGGAATTATATGTTATCTAATATTAGATATTAGAAAAAACTTTTTGACAGAGTGATCAATGAGTGGAACAGGCTGCCACGAGAAGTGGTGAGTTCTCCTTCAATGGAAGTCTTCAAACAGAGGCTGGACAGACATCTGACTGGGATGATTTAGCGAATCCTGCTTTGAGCAGGGGGTTGGACCAGATGGCCCAGGAGGTCCCTTCCAACTCTACGATTCTATGATTCTATGTGTGGGGCCATCATACTATATATGGGGAATTATATGTTTGGGGCCATCATACTATATATGGGGAATTATATGTGTGTGGCCGGCATACTGTATATGGAGAATTATATGTGTGGGGCCATCATACTATAAATGGGGAATTATATGTGTGTGGCCGGCATACTGTATATGGGGAATTATATGTGTGGGGCCAGCATACTATATATGGGGGATTATATGTGTGGGGCCAGTATACTATATATGGGGGATTATATGTGTGGGGCCAGCATACTATATATGGGGGATTATATGTGTGGGGCCAGCATACTGTATATGGGGGATTATATGTGTGGGGCCAGCATACTATATATGGGGGATTATATGTGTGGGAACAGCATACTGTATATGGGGGATTATATGTGTGGTGCCATCATATTATATACATGGAATTATACGTGTGGGGCCATCATACTGTATATGGGGGATTATATGTGTGGGGCCATCATACTGTATATGGGGGATTATATGAGTGGGGCCATCATACTGCATATGGGTGATTATATGTGTGGGGCCAGCATACTGTATATGGGGAATTATATGTGTGGGACCAGCATACTATATATGGGGAATTATATGTGTGGGGCCATCATATTCTATATGGGGATTATAGTGTCATCATATTATATAGAGGGAATTAAACGTGTGGGGCCATCATACTGTATATGGAGGATTATATGTGTGTGGCTGGCATACTGTATGTGGGGGATTATATGTGTGGGGCCATCATACTACATATGGAGAATTATATGTGTGGGGCCATCATACTATATATGGGGAATTATATGTGTGTGGCTGGCATACTGTATGTGGGGGATTATATGTGTGGGGCCATCATACTGTATACGGGGGATTATATGTGTGGTGCCATCATACTGTATATGGGGGATTATATGTGTGGGGCCATCATACTGTATATGGGGGATTATATGTGTGGGGCCATCATACTGCATATGGGGGATTATATGTGTGATGCCATCATACTATATACAGGGAATTATGTGTGGGGCCATCATACTATATATGGGGAATTATATGTGTGGGGCCATCATACTGTATATGGGGGATTATATGTGTGGGGCCATCATACTGTATATGGGGGATTATATGTGTGGGGCCATCATACTATATATGGGGAATTATATGTGTGGGGCCATCATACTATATATGGGGGATTATATGTGTGGTGCCATCATACTGTATATGGGGGATTATACGTGTGGGGTCATCATACTATATATGGGGAATTATATGTGTGAGGCCATCATACTATATATGGGGAATTATATGTGTGGCGCCATCATATTATATACAGGGAATTAAATGTGTGGGGCCATCATACTGTATATGGGGAATTATATGTGTGGAGCCAGCATACTGTATATGGGGAATTATATGTGTGAGGCCATCATACTATATATGGGGAATTATATGTGTGGGGCCAGCATACTGTATATGGGGAATTATATGAGTGGGGCCAGCATACTGTATATGGGGGATTATATGTGAGGGGCCATCATATTATATACAGGGAATTATATGTGTGGGGCCATCATACTGTATATGGGGAATTATATGTGTGGGGCCAGTATACTGTATATGGGGAATTATATGAGTGGGGTCAGCATACTGTATATGGGGGATTATATGTGTGAGGCAATCATATTATATACAGGGAATTATATGTGTGGGGCTATCATACTATATATGGGGGATTATATGTGTGGGGCCAGCATACTGTATATGGGGAATTATATGAGTGGGGCCATCATACTGTATATGGGGAATTATATGTGTGAGGCCATCATACTATATATGGGGAATTATATGTGTGGGGCCAGCATACTGTATATGGGGAATTATATGAGTGGGGCCAGCATACTGTATATGGGGGATTATATGTGAGGGGCCATCATATTATATACAGGGAATTATATGTGTGGGGCCATCATACTGTATATGGGGAATTATGTGTGGGGCCAGTATACTGTATATGGGGAATTATATGAGTGGGGTCAGCATACTGTATATGGGGGATTATATGTGTGAGGCAATCATATTATATACAGGAAATTATATGTGTGGGGCTATCATACTATATATGGGGGATTATATGTGTGGGGCCAGCATACTGTATATGGGGAATTATATGAGTGGGGTCATCATACTGTATATGGGGAATTATATGTGTGGCGCCATCATATTATATACAGGGAAATATATGTGTGGGGCTATCATACTGTATATGGGGAATTATATGTGTGGTGCCATCATATTATATACAGGGAATTATATGTGTGGGGCCATCATACTGTATATGGGAGATTATATGTGTGGGGCCATCATAATGTATATGGGGGATTATATGTGTGAGGCCATCATACTATATATGGGGAATTATATGTGTGGGGCCATCATACTATATATGGGGAATTATATGTGTGGGGCCATCATACTATATATGGGGAATTATATGTGTGGGGCCATCATACTATATATGGGGAATTATATGTGTGGGGCCATCATACTATATATGGGGAATTATATGTGTGGGGCCATCATACTATATATGGGGAATTATATGTGTGGGGCCATCATACCATATATGGGAAATTATATGTGTGAGGCCAGCATACTGTATAAGCTATGAGTAAGGACCCTCTAGTCCGAAACGCGTAAGCGTCTGTCACATTGGTGAACCATATGTTTTTTATGCATCTATCCTGTTTTTAATAATTTTTTTGGAATAAAGTCTTTTGATTTTAACTATCCTTTGGTCAAAGTTGCTGGAACATCTCCTAAGTATTGTGCCTACAATATTTTCCAGAATCCAAGTTCCCTGCACCGCCCAGGATTGATTGCATTCCTCCAGACTTCGCATTTGCTACGGTTTGGTGAGCTGACAAAAATTTTTTTTCCTTTGTATATGGGGAATTATAAGTGTGGGGACAGCATACTGTATATGGGGAATTATATGTGTGTGGCCAGCATACTATATATGGGGAATTATATATGTGGGGCCAGCATACCATATATGGGGAATTATATGTGTGGGGCCATCATACTATATATGGGGAATTATATGTGTAGGGCCATCATACTATATATGAGGAATTATATGTGTAGGGCCATCATACTATATATGGGGAATTATATGTGTGGGGCCATCATACTATATATGAGGAATTATATGTGTGGGGCCAGCATGCTGTATATGGGGGATTATATGTGTGGGGCCAGCATAATGTATATGGGGGATTATATGTGTGAGGCTATCATACTATACATGGGGAATTAAATGTGTGGGGCCAGCATACTATATATGGGTAATTATATGTGTGGTGCCATCATATTATATACAGGGAATTATACGTGGGGCCATCATACTGTATATGGGGAATTATATGTGTGAGGCCATCATACTATATATGGGGAATTATATGTGTGGGGCCATCATACTATATATGGGGAATTATATGAGTGGGGCCATCATACTATATATGGAGAATTATATGTGTGGGGCCATCATACTATATATGGGGAATTATATGTGTGGGGCTATCATACTATATATGGGGGATTATATGTGTGGGGCCAGCATACTGTATATGGGGGATTACATGTGTGGGGCCAGCATAATGTATATGGGGGATTATAAGTGTGAGGCCATCATACTATATATGGGAATTATATGTGTGGGGCCATCATACTATATATGGGGAATTATATGTGTGGAGCCAGCATACTGTATATGGGGAATTTTATGTGTGGGGCCATCATACAACACATGGGGAATTATATGTGTGGGGCCAGCATACTATATTTGGGGGATTATATGTGTGGGGCCATCATACTATATATGGGGGATTATATGTGTGGGGCCATCAAACTGTATATGGGGGATTATATGTGTGGGGCCATCATACTGTATATGGGGAATTATATGTGTGGGGCTAGCATACTGTTTATGGGGAATTATATGTGTGGGGCCATCATACTGTATATGGGGGATTATATGTGTGGGGCCATCATACTATACATGGGGAATTATATGTGTGGGGCCATCATACTATATATGGGGGATTATATGTGTGGGGCCATCATACTATATATGGGGAATTATATGTGTGGGGCCAACATACTGTATATGGGGAATTATATGTGTGGGGCTATCATACTGTATATGGGGGATTTTATGTGCGGGGCCATCATACTATATATGGGGGATTATATGTGTGGGGCCATCATACTGTTTATGGGGAATTATATGTGTGGTGCCATCATATTATATACAAGGAATTATGTGTGGGGCCATCATACTGTATATGGGGGATTATATGTGTGGGGCCATCATACAACATATGGGGAATTATATGTGTGGGGCCAGCATACTGTATATCGGGAATTTTATGTGTGGGGCCATCATACAACATATGGGGAATTATATATGTGGGGCCAGCATACTGTATATGGGGAATTATATGTGTGGGGCCATCATACTATATATGGAGAATTATATGTGTGGGGCCATCATACTATATATGGAATTATATGTGTGGGGCCATCATACTATATATGGAATTATATGTGTGGGGCCATCATACTATATATGGAATTATATGTGTGGGGCCATCATACTATATATGGGGGATTATATGTGTGGGGCCAGCATACTATATATGGGGAATTATATGTGTGGTGCCATCATATTATATACAGGGAATTATATGTGTGGGGCCATCATACTGTATAGGGGAAATTATATGTGTGGGGCCATCATACTATATATTGGGGATTATATGTGTGGGGCCAGCATACTATATATGGGGAATTATATGTGTGGTGCCATCATATTATATACAGGGAATTATATGTGTGGGGCCATCATACCGTGTATGGGAAATTATATGTGTGGGGCCATCATACTATATATGGGGGATTATATGTGTGGGGCCAGCATAATGTATATGGGGAATTATATGTGTGGGGCCATCATACTATACATGGGGAATTATATGTGTGGGGCCATCATACTATATATGGAATTATATGTGTGGGGCCATCATACAACATATGGGGAATTATATATGTGGGGCCAGCATACTGTATATGGGGAATTATATGTGTGGGGCCATCATACTATATATGGAGAATTATATGTGTGGGGCCATCATACTATATATGGAATTATATGTGTGGGGCCATCATACTATATATGGAATTATATGTGTGGGGCCATCATACTATATATGGGGGATTATATGTGTGGGGCCAGCATACTATATATGGGGAATTATATGTGTGGTGCCATCATACTATATATGGAGAATTATATGTGTGGGGCCATCATACTATATATGGAATTATATGTGTGGGGCCATCATACTATATATGGAATTATATGTGTGGGGCCATCATACTATATATGGGGGATTATATGTGTGGGGCCAGCATACTATATATGGGGAATTATATGTGTGGTGCCATCATATTATATACAGGGAATTATATGTGTGGGGCCATCATACTGTATAGGGGAAATTATATGTGTGGGGCCATCATACTATATATTGGGGATTATATGTGTGGGGCCAGCATACTATATATGGGGAATTATATGTGTGGTGCCATCATATTATATACAGGGAATTATATGTGTGGGGCCATCATACCGTGTATGGGAAATTATATGTGTGGGGCCATCATACTATATATGGGGGATTATATGTGTGGGGCCAGCATAATGTATATGGGGAATTATATGTGTGGGGCCATCATACTATACATGGGGAATTATATGTGTGGGGCCATCATACTATATATGGAATTATATGTGTGGGGCCATCATACTATATATGGGGGATTATATGTGTGGGGCCAGCATACTATATATGGGGAATTATATGTGTGGTGCCATCATATTATATACAGGGAATTATATGTGTGGGGCCATCATACTGTATAGGGGAAATTATATGTGAGGGGCCATCATACTATATACGGGGGATTATATGTGTGGGGCCAGCATACTATATATGGGGAATTATATGTGTGGTGCCATCATATTATATACAGGGAATTATATGTGTGGGGCCATCATACCGTGTATGGGAAATTATATGTGTGGGGCCATCATACTATATATGGGGGATTATATGTGTGGGGCCATCATACTATACATGGGGAATTATATGTGTGGGGCCATCATACTATATATGGGGGATTATATGTGTGGGGCCATCATACCGTGCATGGGAAATTATGTGTGGGGCCATCATACTATATATGGGGGATTATATGTGTGGGGCCAGCATAATGTATATGGGGAATTATATGTGTGGGGCCATCATACTATACATGGGGAATTATATGTGTGGGGCCATCATACTATATATGGGGGATTATATGTGTGGGGCCATCATACTGTATATGGGGAATTATATGTGTGGGGCCATCATACTGTTTATGGGGAATTATATGTGTGGGGCCATCATACTATATATGGGGAATTATATGTGTGGTGCCATCATATTATATACAGGGAATTATGTGTGGGGCCATCATACTGTATATGGGGGATTATATGTGTGGTGCCATCATATTATATACAGGGAATTATGTGTGGGGCCATCATACAACATATGGGGAATTATATGTGTGGGGCCAGCATACTGTATATGGGGAATTTTATGTGTGGGGCCATCATACAACATATGGGGAATTATATGTGTGGGGCCATCATACTATATATGGAGAATTATATGTGTGGGGCCAGGATACTGTATATGGTGAATTATATGTGTGGTGCAATCATATTATATACAGGGAATTATATGTGTGGGGCCATCATACTGTATATGGGGAATTATATGTGTGGTGCCATCATATTATATACAGGGAATTATATGTGTGGGGCCATCATACTGTATATGGGAAATTATATGTGTGGGGCCATCATACTGTATATGGGAAATTATATGTGTGGGGCAATCATACTATAGATGGGGGATTATATGTGTGGGGCCAGCATACTGTATATGGGGAATTATATGTGTGGGGCCATCATATTATATACAGGGAATTATGTGTGGGGCCATCATACTGTATATGGGGAATTTTATGTGTGGGGCCATCATACAACATATGGGGAATTATATGTGTGGGGCCAGCATACTGTATATGGGGAATTTTATGTGTGGGGCCATCATACTATATATAGGGAATTATATGTGTGGGGCCAGCATACTGTATATGGGGAATTTTATGTGTGGGGCCAACATACTGTATATGGGGGATTATATGTGGGCCATCATACTATATATGGGGAATTATATGTGTGGGGCCATCATACAACATATGGGGAATTATATGTGTGGGGCCAGCATACTGTATATGGGGGATTATATGTGTGAGGCCATTATACTATATATGGGGAATTTTATGTGTGGGGCCATCATACAACATATGGGGAATTATATGTGTGCGTCCAGCATACTGTATATGTGGGATTATATGTGTGGGGCCACCATACTATATATGGGGGATTATATGTGTGGTGCCATCATACTATATATGGAGAATTATATGTGTGGGGCCAGCACGCTGTATATGGGGAATTATATGTGTGGGGCCAGCATACTTTATATGGGGGATTATATGTGTGATGCCATCATACTATACACTTGTGGCCAAAAGTATTGACACCCCTGCAATTCTGTCAGATAATTCTCAGTTTCTTCCTGAAAATGATTGCAAACACATTCTTTTTTATTATTATCTTTATTTAATTTGTCTTAAATGAAAAAACACAAAAAGAATTGTCCTAAAGCCAAATTGGATATAATTCCACACCAAACATAAAAAAGAGGGTGGACAAAAGTATTGGCACTGTTCGAAAAATCATGTGATGCTTCTCTAATTTGTGTAATTAACAGCACCCGTAACTTACCTGTGGCACCTAACAGGTGTTGGCAATAACTAAATCACACTTGCAGCCAGTTGACATGGATTAAAGTTGACTCAACCTCTGTCCTGTGTCCTTGTGTGTACAACATTGAGCATGGAGTAAAGAAAGAAGACCAAAGAACTGTCTGAGGACTTGAGAAACCAAATTTTATGGAAGCATGAGCAATCTCAAGGTTACAAGTCCATCTCCAAAGACCTGAATGTTCCTGTGTCTACTGTGCGCAGTGTCATCAAGAAGTTTAAAGCTCATGGCACTGTGGCTAACCTCCCTAGATGTGGACGGAAAAGAAAAATTGACAAGAGATTTCAAAGCAAGATTGTGCGGATGTTGGATAAAGAACCTCGACTAACATCCAAACAAGTTCAAGCTGCCCTGCAGTCCGAGGGTACAACAGTGTCAACCCGTACTATCCGTCGGCGTCTGAATGAAAAGGAACTGTATGGTACGAGACCCAGGAAGACCCCACTTCTTACCCTGAGACATAAAAAAGCCAGGCTGGAGTTTGCCAAAACTTACCTGAAAAAGCCTAAAACGTTTTGGAAGAATGTTCTCTGGTCAGATGAGACAAAAGTAGAGCTTTCTGGACAAAGGCAGCAACACAGAGTTTAAAGGAGAAAAAAAGAGGCATTCAAAGAAAAGAACACGGTCCCTACAGTCAAACATGGCGGAGGTTCCCTGATGTCTTGGGGTTGTTTTGCTGCCTCTGGCACTGGACTGCTTGACCGTGTGTATGGCATTATGAAGTCAGAAGACTACCAACAAATTTTGCAGCATAATGTAGGGCCCAGTGTGAGAAAGCTGGGTCTCCTTCAGAGGTCATGGGTCTTCCAGCAGGACAATGACCCAAAACACACTTCAAAAAGCACTAGAAAATGGTTTGAGAGAAAGCACTGGAGACTTCTAAGGTGGCCAGCAATGAGTCCAGACCTGAATCCCATAGAACACCTGTGGAGAGATCTAAAAATGGCAGTTTGGAGAAGGCACCCTTCAAATATCAGGGACCTGGAGCAGTTTGCCAAAGAAGAGTGGTCTAAAATTCCAGCAGAGCATTGTAAGAAACTGATGGTTACCGGAAGCGGTTGGTCGCAGTTATTTTGGCTAAAGGTTGTGTAATCAAGTATTAGGCTGAGGGTGCCATTACTTTTGTCTGGCCCATTTTTGAAGTTTTGTGTGAAATGATCAATATTTTGCTTTATTCTCTTTTGTGTTTTTTCATTTAAGACAAATTAAATGAAGATAATAATACCAAAGAATTTGTGTTTGCAATCATTTTCAGGAAGAAACTGAGTATTATCTGACAGAATTGCAGGGGTGTCAATACTTTTGGCCACAACTGTATGGAGGATTACATGTGTGAGGTCATGATACTACAGTATATATGTGGGATTATATGTTTGGGGCCATCATACTATATATGGGGGATTATATGTGTGGGGCCATCATACTATATATGAGGGATTATTCAGTATGTGTGAGGCCATCATACTGTATATGGAGGATTACATGTGTGAGGCGATCATACTGTATATGGGGGATTACATGTGTGGGGCCATCATATTATATATGGGGGATTACAGGTGGAACCATCATACTATATATGGGGAATTATATGTTTTGGGGCCGTTATACTGTATATGGGGGATTACATGTGTGGGGCCATCATACTATATATGGGGAATTATATGTTTTGGGGCCGTCATACTGTATATGGGGGATTACATGTGTGAGGCCATCATACTATATATGAGGGATTACAGGTGGAAACATCATACTATATAAATGTCATAATTAAATAATTATGCACTAAACTCTAACCCCTCCATAAACCTGCCCCCATATGACCAAAGCCTCGCCCTTGCTCCATCCCACCGGACCATGGAAGGATGGTGTTCCTTGAAGGTGGTCCCTGGTACACTGCCGTATATTATGCCACCCCACACCATAATCATGGGAGTAGGACCAGTGTAACATTCCCTCTTTGACACTTCCTCACTGCATGGTCATCATAGTCTCCAGACCAATCTCTGGCTATTGTTGCATTCAAGACAAAAACTGGAATCATCCCTGAAGAGGACAGACCTCTATTCCTGCCTCCATTGCCATCTTGTTTTGCACCTTGATAAGCCGGTGGTTTAGTGGCTTATAAAAATGCAAAAAGTTGTAAAAAAACAAAAGTGGTTGTATTGTGAACTTTACAGATTAATCAATGCCATCCTGGGGATACCAAATATGCTAATTTTTAAAATTCCTTTATTTTTAAGAATAGGCGAGTGACTTGGAGTGGGTTTCTTATGCTCTTAAGAACCTTTTTAATTCCTTCATGACCTTGTGATTTTCCATTTTTTTGCATTTTTTCTTCCTTTCTTCCCAGAGACATATATTAGTTTTTCTGTCAATATAACCGTTTGAGAGCTTGTTTTTTGCCATACGAGTTGTAGTTTTGAATAAAACATGTGTTTTTAAAATGTTTTTAGAGTTTTTTGTGTTTTTAGAAAATTTTTTTTGGGGGGGGATTTGGTGCTTGTGTGAGGGCTTATTTTCTGAGTTGATGTTTTTATTGATACCACTTTGGGCTAGATACAGTGTTTTTATTGCCTGTTATTGCAATGTGGCAGTGGCCAAAAAACGTAATTCAGGCTTTCGATTTTTTTTCTCATTGCGCCATTTACTGATCGGATTAATTTACTTTATATTTTGATAGAACGGACATTTCTGAAAGCAGCAATATCAAATGTTTATTTTTATGTTTTTGTTTTCATGCAATCTGCATCAAAACCGCGTGGAATTTCAGCTGTGTTTTCTGCCAAAAGAGGCAGAAACCGTGCAGAAATTTACGCAAGCAAATCTGCAACATGCGCACTTTCTATGTGGTGCTAGATTATTGCTGTACAAGTCCTGGTTCTACACGTTCTCTGAATCATTATCTTGAGGTCATAGACGTCCATCATATAAGGGGTTACTTACCTCTTCTGTACAGATACCACAAGTCCGTGGTGGGACTGATGCACAACACATGCCCTATACACATTGCTCCCAAGTCCATAGCCCTCAAGGTTTATATTTCATGAGAAATAATAATTACAGTATAATCTCGTGTATAAGCCGACCCGTGTATAAGCCGACAACCCCTAATTTTGCCAAAAAAAACCCCTGGGAAAATGTATTGACTCATGTATAAGCCTAGGGTGGAAAATGCAGCAGCTACTGGTAAATTTCAAAAATAAAAATAGATACCAATAAAAGTAAAATTAATTGAAACATCAGTAGGTTAAATGTTTTTGAATAACCATATTGAATCAGGAGCCCCACATGATGCTCCATACAGTTCATGATGGGCCCCATAAAATGCTCCATACAAAATACACCCCATATAATGCTGCACAAAGGTTATTAATGGCCCCATAAGATGCTCCATAGAATAATATGCCCCATATAATGCTCCATAAAGGTTATGCCCCCATAAAATGCTCCATAGATTATGCCCCAATAAGATGCTCCATAGATTATGCCCCAATAAGATGCTCCATAGATTATGCCCCCATAAGATGCTTCATAGATTATGCCCCAATAAGATGCTCCATAGATTATGCCCTAATGCTGCTCCATAGAATATGCCCCCATATGCTGCTTTATAGTTTATGCCCCCATAAAATGCTAGATTATGCCCCATATGCTGCTCCATAGATTATGCCCCCATAAGATGCTCCATAGATTATGCCCCAATAAGAGGCTCCATAGATTATGCCCCCATAAGATGCTCCATAGATTATGCCCCATATGATGCTCCATAGATTATGCCCTCATGCTGCTCCATAGAATATGCCCTCATGCTACTCCATAGAATATGCCCCCATATGCTGCTTTATAGATTATGCCCCCATAAAATGCTCCATAGATTATGCCCTATATGCTGCTCCATAGATTATGCCCCCATATGCTGCCCCAGAGAATATGCCCCCATATGCTGCTCCATAGAATATGCCCCATATGCTGCCCCATAGGATATGCCCCCATATGCTGCCCCATAGGATATGCCCCCATATGCTGCCCCATAGGATATGCCCCCATATGCTGCCCCATAGGATATGCCCCCATATGCTGCCCCATAGGATATGCCCCCATATGCTGCTCCATAGAATATGCCCCATATGCTGCTCCATAGAATATGCCCCATATGCTGCCCCATAGAATATGACCCCATATCCTGCTCCATAGAATATGCCCCCATATGCTGCCCCATAGGATATGCCCCCATATGCTGCCCCATAGGATATGCCCCCATATGCTTCCCCATAGGATATGCCCCCATATGCTGCCCCATAGGATATGCCCCCATATGCTGCCCCATAGGATATGCCTATAACGCGTCCGCTCTTCGCCAGTCCTTACATTGGCTGCCCATTCATTATAGGATCCAATTCAAAGTACTTGTTCTCACCCACAAAGCTCTCCACAGTGCGGCACCCCCTTACATCTCTTCTCTCATTTCTGTCTATCGGCCTAGCTGATCGCTGCGCTCTGCAAACGACTTTCGACTAACCTCTGCACTAATCTGTACCTCCCACTCCCGACTCCAAGACTTCTCCCGTGCTGCTCCTATCCTCTGGAATGCTCTACCCCAAGAAATCAGGACTATCCACAATTTGCATAGTTTTAGGCGCTCCCTCAAAACACACTTGTTCAGAGCGGCCTATCACGTTCACTAATCAAAGTCATTCTCTGTGTAAGTGTGCGTGTGTAGCCCATTCACTATCTCCATCCATCCTTCACTCCCTCAAGATGGCTGGACCCTCATTGTAAATATACAATAGTAAATACACACCTGTACTCTGTATCTCCCTCACCTCATTGTAGATTGTAAGCTCTCACGAGCAGGGTCCTCTTATTTTGCTTTAATTATTGTATTGTTTACGTTGTTACTTATGACTTGTGTTTTGAATCTGTTAAACTGTAAAGCGCTGTGGAATATGTTGGCGCTATATAAATAAAGATTATTATTATTATATGCCCCCATATGTGGCCCCCATATGCTGCTCCATAGAATATGCCCCCATATGCTGCTCCATACAATATGCCTCCATATGCTGCTCCATAGAATATGCCCCCATATGGTGCTCCATAGAATATGCCCCCATATGCTGCCCCCATAAGATGCTCCATAATATGCCCCCATATGCTGCTGCTGCAAAAAAAAATGCCATACTTACCTCTCCTGCTCAGGACCCCGCACCTGAGATATTCACTTGTCCGGGGTCCATCGCTGTTCACCGCTGTCTGCCATGTCGTCTGTCAGTGACTGTTCAGCCAGCAGAGGGCGCAGCATGCACTAACCACCCCATCGCGCCCTCTGCTACCTAAATGTCACAGACAGAGGACGCAGCAGACAGCAGCGAGCAGCGATGGACCCCGGACAGGTGAATATCGCTATACTTATCCCCTCCTGGCACGGTCTCTGCAGCCCTGCTTCTCCATGGTCTCCATTCCTGCCTTCAGCGGTCACATGATACTGCTAATTACTCATGAATATGCGCATATTCATGAGTTTAATGAGCGGTACCACGTGACCATTGAAAGCAGGAAGGGAGACCGTGGAGAAGCGGGGGGCTGCAGAGACCGTGCCGGGGGGTCAGTATGATCTCTGACACCCCCGCTCCTCCTCCCCCGCAGACCCACAGGTATATGACTCGTGTATAAGCCGGGAGGGGGACTTTCAGCCCCAAAAAAATGGGCTGAAAATCTCGGCTTATACACAAGTATATACGGTACTAATAATCCCCTTCCACTGATGGCCAGGTGCCCCGCCAGTCTCCATGCCTCCTCTTTTGAATGAACTCCTGATTAATTTAGCCAATCACTATCCACAGCTGAGAGCAATCACATGGCCAAACGGTCAGAGCAGATTGTACAGAGATCGGCCCTATATTATTCTTAGTGAGAAAACTGTATTACTTTAGTTTTGGCCTGTGAAATTTCAGTAAAAATGAGCATCAAAAATTATTGAGAGAATAAGCCCTAAAAAATGAAACATAGAATTCTACAGGAAGGATAATCTGTGAATAATCTGCATTTAGTGGTTATTACCCACCTGGGCGGTTATCTGTTGGAATCTCCTCTTTACACCGCTCATCACCCCTCACATATATCTCTGTAGTATTAATATGGGTCAGATATTCTCCCTGAAACAAATATTGTAAAAGTCACAGATGAAGAAGTCACATCTATGATCAGCTCTAATCCTGCCATCTCCACCGTTCTCATTACACAAGTATAAAACATATAAGCTCTCCACCGTTCTCATTACTCAAGTATAAAACAAATAATACTGACGGATAAAACAAGACTGAGCACAAGACTTTCACAGCCGTCTACACATCATAGGGGAGATCTCATGACACCTTCTCTCCATCTACCTGATGAGCTTGAGGAATTTTGGGATTTTCTTCTTTACAGTCCTGTTGAAAGAGAGGACGGAGACATCTCTCTGGTGTTGTCCTCCTACTGGATAGAACTGGAGGAAACATATACAGGGACTGAATTCACTCTTTACATACAGATAATTATAGGCCATGTGTATTTAATCCTGTCTATTACCTGGTGATGTGAGGGGCTGGGGAACCTCCATCATGGCATCCTTGTACAGATCTTTGTGTCCTTCTAAATACTCCCACTCCGCCATAGAGAAATAGACGGTGACGTCCTGACACATACAATGATACCATCATCCCCCCGATCCCTCCATAGCGTTACTACATAATGTCCCAGCATTCCCAGCAGTGTCACCTCTCCAGTCAGCAGCTCAATCATCTTGTAGATGAGTTCTAGGATCTTCTGTTCATTGATCTCCTTATATATCAGGGGGTGAGGATGAGGCACCGTGATTGGGCTCAGGGGTCTTACCCAACTCTCAGACACAGAGGCCTGACAGCGTTCACTAATGGCGTTCTCCACTACTGTGTAATCCTGGATGTAAAGAGACAAATTCATTAATCTCACTACAGACATTTCCAAAGTCCTCACCTCTCCAGTTCTGTCCATCTGTTATTCCAGTAGATAAAAATGATGTAATGTGACGTCATCAGAATCTCTCACCTCTCCTGTAAGTCGGAAGAGGATCTCTAGGGTGAGGTGTAATACCCTCTCCGCCATATTGTCACTACTCCTATCCATCCTTGACGGGTCAATCTGAAAAATTCTCCTACCTAGAAAATCTCCACTGACAGGATCTGGTATTGCAGGGACCTGAATGGGAAGAAGGTCAAGCATCAAAGAGAATCTATTCAAAATGTTAAGACAAAATCTTCACATCACATCTTCATGGTGGCAGCATCTACCTGATGATCCTGAGGAACATTAGGATTTTCTTTTTTACAGTCCCACTGAAGAAGAGGACGGGGACATCTCTCTGGTGTTGTCCTCTTACTGGATACAACTGAAGGAAAAACATACATAGAGTGAATTCATTCTTTCCATACAGATAATTATAGGCCGTGTGTATTTAGTCCTGTCTATTACCTGCTGATGTGAGGGGCTGGGGAACCTCCATCATGACGTCCTTGTACAGATCTTTGTGTCCTTCTAAATACTCCCACTCCTCCATGGAGAAACAGACGGTGACATCCTGACACCTTATGGGAACCTGACACATACAATGATATCGCCATCCCCCGATACCTTCATAGTGTTACTGTATAATGTCCCAGCATTCCCAGCAGTGTCACCTCTCCAGTCAGCAGCTAAATCATCTTGTAGGTGAGTTCTAGGATCATCTGGTCATTGAAGTCCTCATATATCAGGGGGTGAGGTGGAGGCTCCATAATTGGGCTCAAGCGTCTTCCCCACCCCTCAGACACAGGGGCCTGACAGCGCTCACTAGAGGTCTTCTTCACTACTGTGTAATCCTGGTTATGGAGAGACACATTAATAAATCTCACTACAGACATTTCCAGAGTCCTCACCTCTCCAGTTCTGTCCGTTATTCCCATAGATAAGAATGATGTAATGTGACGTCATCAGAATCTCTCACCTCTCCAGTAAGTCGGAAGAGGATCTCTAGGGTGAGGTGTAATATCCTCTCCACCATCTTGTCCCTGTCCCTATCCATCCTTAATGGGTCCATCATGAAGTTTCTCTTATTCTCTTTAATAGAAGATCTCCACTGAGAGGATACGATACTGTAGGGACCTGAATGGGAGAAGATGACGATGTAACATCATAAAGAATCTATTCCATATGTTATGAAGAAATCTGCACGTCACATCCTCATAGTGGCAGCATGTTGGGCAGATGATCTCCATAAACCATCATGTAACAGAACAGTTACATCTCAGACATACCGGCATCCAGTATCGTCATTGTAGCAATGTTAACTGACTGAAGGAAACAATGGACGCCTGAGTGATGGAGTGGAAATATGTCATAAACATGGAGCGCGGCCTGAACTTCATGAGCTTTGTGTCCTTTCCCCAGAATATGCCATCTACACGAATAATGGTGCAGATTAATACAGGAGACGTTCTGGTCACAGGGTCCTGGGGAGCGGCCATGAGGGGGATTTACAGGAGTCATTCATTGTAACTACCGCACTTATAAATGTCGCCTGAAGAAACCGCAATAGAAACAAGTCCGGTATATAGAACCACAGAGAGGCTTCTACAGGAGACATGTGCGCTTCTCTCTATTCATTGTCTATGGGACGGAGGAGAAACGAGCGCGGCTCTAACTGGTGACAATGCTGGAAGATGAGAGAATCGCTGACGGTTTCTTCCCTCATCGTGACAGGTTCCCTTATATGAAGCCCAGAGTGACAAATACAAATGTCCTAGCGCCTGCGCCCAGTAATGGGGAATCTCCAGCACCTACCTCCACCTGCAGGGGGCGCTATCTCCGGGAATGGAGGGGTTACTGCCCCCTGTGCAGCCCAGTAATGGGGAATCTCCAGCATCTACCTCCACCTGCAGGGGGCGCTATCTCCGGGAATGGAGGGGTTACTGCCCCCTGTGCAGCCCAGTAATGGGGAATCTCCAGCACCTACCTCCACCTGCAAGGGGCGCTATCTCCGGGAATGGAGGGGTTACTGCCCCCTGTGCAGCCCAGTAATGGGGAATCTCCAGCACCTACCTCCACCTGCAGGGGGCGCTATCTCCGGGAATGGAGGGGTTACTGCCCCCTGTGCAGCCCAGTAATGGGGAATCTCCAGCACCTACCTCCACCTGCAGGGGGCGCTATCTCCGGGAATGGAGGGGTTACTGCCCCCTGTGCAGCCCAGTAATGGGGAATCTCCAGCACCTACCTCCACCTGCAGGGGGCGCTATCTCCGGGAATGGAGGGGTTACTGCCCCCTGTGCAGCCCAGTAATGGGGACTCTCCAGCACCTACCTCCACCTGCAGAGCCGCACTCCACATATATGGCTGCTCTGTGCGCACAGGACCTGGGATGAGGTCACAGGAGGGGAGGAGTCAGGGGTCACATGATCAGGGGCCTCAGTAGTGAAGGGCAGTCCAACTCGTTTTTTTAAATAGAAATCCGTTTTCCACAGTCCTCGCTTCGGTCTCTCCTGTACAGTGAGGCCTCATTCTACACCTGTAGAAGCATCTAGAGAAACAGTAAAGACTGTTATTTTAGCATTGCTCTTTCCTCAGATTGTGAGCTCTTGTGAACAGCATACCTCCCAACTTTTGAAGAAGGGAAAGAGGGACAAAGCCTGCGGCACGCGTAGCGCGCCGTGGCAATTTTAGGCACACCCATTTCAGTAGTCACTCCCATATCCACACCCCCAACCACACCCATTTAGCGCTGCTGATCACATGTGGACAGCTGTATATAGCTGGTACTCGTGTATACAGTGTGTGGATGGCTGTTGTCATGATCCATGCTGGATTGTGACAGATAAAAGCACATGTAACCTTTTTTTTCTTTTCACGGTTGGTGATAATGTGATGGTCACGTGTAACTGGACACACCGCCTCCAGCAGAGCGAATTTAAATAATATAACATGCAGCGGGATGCACCGCCTCCAGCAGGGAGAATTTAAATAATAAAGGGAAACACCAGGGAAACCGATACCATGGAGGGCCCTGCGATAGGGAACGGGGACGTGGAGACCTCCTGCACTCCCCTGAGTCAGTGTCTCTACACTCCTGACAGTCCCTATGCAGGTTCCGCACCTGGCGCCGAGCAGGATACCTAAAAACCCTAGCTCTCCCTGTACCTAACCCTTTCTAGGGAAATGGACAGTGCAGAAACTAATCCCACCACTGCACTGAAACACACAAAAGGAAAGGTACAAACAGGGATAACACCCTTGTCAGAGCTGCAAGGAACTTCTCTCTCAGGCTCCTTCCACACAGGACTCTGACTGAGCTGCAAGGAACTCTCTCTAGCTCCTTCCTCTACCAAGGATGGTTGAAATGACCAATATCACCAACCGTGAGAGAACAAGACACTCCTATATAGTTAAGCCAGAGCAATCACACCTGTTAGTGATTCCCGTGTAATAACGCTAACCACCAGCGGGGGCAAACTAGAACAAAAGACACCACTGTGTAATGACCCTAATGGCCACCGGGGGCAAAACTAACTTTAAGCAACCAGCTTAAAGAAAAAAAAGGTTACAAGTGCTTTTTATCTGTCACAATCCAGCATGGATCATGACAGCTGTATATAGCCGGTACACATGAATACATTTTGTGGACGGTTGTATATAGCTGACACAGTGCGTGGACGGTTGTATATAGCTGGCACAGTGCGTGGACGGTCGTATATAGCTGGATAGTGTGTGGACGGTTCGTATATAGCTGGACAGTGTGTGGGCGGTTCGTATACAGCTGCTACAGTGCGTGGACGGTCGTATATAGCTGGCACAGTGCGTGGACGGTCTTATGTAGTTGGATAGTGTGTGGACGGTTCGTATATAGCTGGACAGTGTGTGGACGGTTCGTATACAGCTGGCACAGTGTGTGGACGGTTCGTATATAGCTGGACAGTGTGTGGACGGTTCGTATACAGCTGGCACAGCGCGTGGATGGTTCGTATATAGCTGGACAGTGTGTAGACGGTTCGTATACAGCTGGCACAGTGTGTGGGCGGTTCGTATATAGCTGGCACAGTGCGTGGACGGTCGTATATAGCTGGCACAGTGTGTGGATGGTCGCATATAGCTGGCACAGTGCGTAGACGGTCGTATATAGCTGGACAGTGTGTGGACGGTTCGTATACAGCTGGCACAGTGTGTGGACGGTTCGTATATAGCTGGACAGTGTGTGGACGGTTCGTATACAGCTGGCACAGCGCGTGGATGGTTCGTATATAGCTGGACAGTGTGTGGACGGTTCGTATACAGCTGGCACAGTGTGTGGGCGGTTCGTATATAGCTGGCACAGTGTGTGGACGGTCGCATATAGCTGGCACAGTGTGTGGATGGTCGCATATAGCTGGCACAGTGCGTAGACGGTCGTATATAGCTGGCACAGTGCGTGGACGGTTGTATATAGCTGGTACAGTGCGTGGACGGTCGTATATAGCTGGATAGTGTGTGGACGGTTCGTATATAGCTGGACAGTGTGTGGACGGTTCGTATATAGCTGGACAGTGTGTGGACGGTTCGTATACAGCTGGCACAGCGCGTGGACGGTTCGTATATAGCTGGCACAGTGTGTGGACGGTTCGTATATAGCTGGCACAGTGTGTGGACGGTCGTATATAGCTGGCACAGTGTGTGGACGGTCGTATATAGCTGGCACAGTGTGTGGACGGTCGTATATAGCTGGCACTGTGCGTGGCACAGTGCGTGGACGGTCGTATATAGCTGGCACAGTGCGTGGACGGTCGTATATAGCTGGCACAGTGTGTGGACGGTTCGTATATAGCTGGCACAGTGTGTGGACGGTCGTATATAGCTGGCACAGTGCGTGGCATAGTGCGTGGACGGTCGTATATAGCTGGCACAGTGTGTGGACGGTCGTATATAGCTGGCACAGTGTGTGGACGGTCGTATATAGCTGGCACAGTGTGTGGACGGTTCGTATATAGCTGGCACAGTGTGTGGACGGTCGTATATAGCTGGCACAGTGCGTGGCACAGTGCGTGGACGGTCGTATATAGCTGGCACAGTGTGTGGACGGTCGTATATAGCTGGCACAGTGTGTGGACGGTCGCATATAGCTGGCACAGTGTGTGGACGGTCGCATATAGCTGGCACAGTGCGTAGACGGTCGTATATAGCTGGCACAGTGCGTGGACGGTCGTATATAGCTGGATAGTGTGTGGACGGTTCGTATATAGCTGGACAGTGTGTGGACGGTTCGTATATAGCTGGACAGTGTGTGGACGGTTCGTATACAGCTGGCACAGCGCGTGGACGGTTCGTATATAGCTGTCACAGTGTGTGGACGGTTCGTATATAGCTGGCACAGTGTGTGGACGGTCATATATAGCTGGCACAGTGTGTGGACGGTCGTATATACAGTGGGGAAAAAAAGTATTTAGTCAGTCAGCAATAGTGCAAGTTCCACCACTTAAAAAGATGAGAGGCGTCTGTAATTTACATCATAGGTAGACCTTAACTATGGGAGACAAACTGAGAAAAAAAAATCCAGAAAATCACATTGTCTGTTTTTTTTTCATTTTATTTGCATATTATGGTGGAAAATAAGTATTTGGTCAGAAACAAGCAATCAAGATTTCTGGCTCTCACAGACCTGTAACTTCTTCTTTAAGAGTCTCCTCTTTCCTCCACTCATTACCTGTAGTAATGGCACCTGTTTAAACTTGTTATCAGTATAAAAAGACACCTGTGCACACCCTCAAACAGTCTGACTCCAAACTCCACTATGGTGAAGACCATAGAGCTGTCAAAGGACACCAGAAACAAAATTGTAGCCCTGCACCAGGCTGGGAAGACTGAATCTGCAATAGCCAACCAGCTTGGAGTGAAGAAATCAACTGTGGGAGCAATAATTAGAAAATGGAAGACATACAAGACCACTGATAATCTCCCTCGATCTGGTGCTCCACGCAAAATCCCACCTCGTGGGGTCAGAATGATCACAAGAACGGTGAGCAAAAATCCCAGAACCACGCGGGGGGACCTAGTGAATGAACTGCAGAGAGCTGGGACCAATGTAACAAGGCCTACCATAAGTAACACACTACGCCACCATGGACTCAGATCCTGCAGTGCCAGACGTGTCCCACTGCTTAAGCCTGTACATGTCCGGGCCCGTCTGAAGTTTGCTAAAGAGCATTTGGATGATCCAGAGGAGTTTTGGGAGAATTTCCTATGGTCTGATGAAACCAAACTGGAACTGTTTGGTAGAAACACAACTTGTCGTGTTTGGAGGAAAAAGAATACTGAGTTGCATCCATCAAACACCATACCTACTGTAAAGCATGGTGGTGGAAACATCATGCTTTGGGGCTGTTTCTCTGCAAAGGGGCCAGGACGACTGATCCGGGTACATGAAAGAATGAATGGGGCCATATATCGTGAGATTTTGAGTGCAAACCTCCTTCCATCAGCAAGGGCATTGAAGATAAAACGTGGCTGGGTCTTTCAACATGACAATGATCCAAAGCACACCGCCAGGGCAACGAAGGAGTGGCTTCGTAAGAAGCATTTCAAGGTCCTGGAGTGGCCTAGCCAGTCTCCAGATCTCAACCCTATAGAAAACCTTTGGAGGGAGTTGAAAGTCCATGTTGCCAAGCGAAAAGCCAAAAACATCACTGCTCTAGAGGAGATCTGCATGGAGGAATGGGCCAACATACCAACAACAGTGTGTGGCAACCTTGTGAAGACTTACAGAAAACGTTTGACCTCTGTCATTGCCAACAAAGGATATATCACAAAGTATTGAGATGAAATTTTGTTTCTGACCAAATACTTATTTTCCACCATAATATGCAAATAAAATGAAAAAAAAAACAGACAATGTGATTTTCTGGATTTTTTTTTCTCAGTTTGTCTCCCATAGTTGAGGTCTACCTATGATGTAAATTACAGACGCCTCTCATCTTTTTAAGTGGTGGAACTTGCACTATTGCTGACTGACTAAATACTTTTTTCCCCACTGTAGCTGGCACAGTGTGTGGATGGTCGTATATAGCTGGCACAGTGCGTGGCACAGTGCGTGGACGGTCGTATATAGCTGGCACAGTGCGTGGACGGTCGTATGTAGCTGGCACAGTGTGTGGACGGTTCGTATATAGCTGGCACAGTGTGTGGACGGTCATATATAGCTGGCACAGCGCGTGGCACAGTGCGTGAACGGTCGTATATAGCTGGCACAGTGTGTGGACGGTCGTATATAGCTTGCACAGTGTGTTTACGGTCGTATATAGCTGGCACAGTGCGTGGACGGTCGTATATAGCTGGCACAGTGTGTGGACGGTCGTATATAGCTGGCACAGTGTGTGGACGGTCGTATATAGCTGGCACAGTGTGTGGACGGTCGTATATAGCTGGCACAGTGCGTGGCACAGTGCGTGGACGGTCGTATATAGCTGGCTCAGTGTGTGGACGGTCGTATATAGCTGGCACAGTGTGTGGACGGTCGCATATAGCTGGCACAGTGTGTGGACGGTCGCATATAGCTGGCACAGTGCGTAGACGGTCGTATATAGCTGGCACAGTGCGTGGACGGTCGTATATAGCTGGATAGTGTGTGGATGGTTCGTATATAGCTGGACAGTGTGTGGACGGTTCGTATACAGCTGGCACAGTGTGTGGACGGTTCGTATATAGCTGGACAGTGTGTGGACGGTTCGTATACAGCTGGCACAGCACGTGGACGGTTCGTATATAGCTGGCACAGTGTGTGGACGGTTCGTATATAGCTGGCACAGTGTGTGGACGGTCGTATATAGCTGGCACAGTGTGTGGACGGTCGTATATAGCTGGCACAGTGTGTGGACGGTCGTATATAGCTGGCACAGTGCGTGGCACAGTGCGTGGACGGTCGTATATAGCTGGCTCAGTGTGTGGACGGTCGTATATAGCTGGCACAGTGTGTGGACGGTCGCATATAGCTGGCACAGTGTGTGGACGGTCGCATATAGCTGGCACAGTGCGTAGACGGTCGTATATAGCTGGCACAGTGCGTGGACGGTCGTATATAGCTGGATAGTGTGTGGATGGTTCGTATATAGCTGGACAGTGTGTGGACGGTTCGTATACAGCTGGCACAGTGTGTGGACGGTTCGTATATAGCTGGACAGTGTGTGGACGGTTCGTATACAGCTGGCACAGCACATGGACGGTTCGTATATAGCTGGCACAGTGTGTGGACGGTTCGTATATAGCTGGCACAGTGTGTGGACGGTCGTATATAGCTGGCACAGTGTGTGGACGGTCGTATATAGCTGGCACAGTGCGTGGATGGTCGTATATAGCTGGCACAGTGTGTGGACGGTTCGTATACAGCTGGCACAGTGTGTGGACGGTTCGTATATAGCTGGACAGTGTGTGGACGGTTCGTATACAGCTGGCACAGCGCGTGGACGGTTCGTATATAGCTGGCACAGTGTGTGGACGGTTCGTATATAGCTGGCACAGTGTGTGGACGGTCGTATATAGCTGGCACAGTGTGTGGACGGTCGTATATAGCTGGCACAGTGTGTGGACGGTCGTATATAGCTGGCACAGTGCGTGGCACAGTGCGTGGACGGTCGTATATAGCTGGCACAGTGTGTGGACGGTTCGTATACAGCTGGCACAGTGTGTGGACGGTTCGTATATAGCTGGACAGTGTGTGGACGGTTCGTATACAGCTGGCACAGCGCGTGGACGGTTCGTATATAGCTGGCACAGTGTGTGGACGGTTCGTATATAGCTGGCACAGTGTGTGGACGGTCGTATATAGCTGGCACAGTGTGTGGACGGTCGTATATAGCTGGCACAGTGTGTGGACGGTCATATATAGCTGGCACTGTGCGTGGCACAGTGCGTGGACAGTCGTATATAGCTGGCACAGTGCGTGGACGGTCGTATATAGCTGGCACAGCGCATGGACGGTCGTATATAGCTGGCACAGTGTGTGGACAGTTCGCATATAGCTGGCACAGGACAGTTTCCTGTTAGTTCTTGGCCTTTCCAGTCTCTGTGAGTAAAAGTAACAAAAGGGTTAAACCTGACAGAGCAGCGGCAGGAGGAGAGAGGGAGTCACGCGTCTCATGGACACCAGCTCATACATTTCTGGCAGTCTATGAGTCAACAACAATCCCTCCCCAGTGAGCGCTCCATACAGCACCCGGCTCTCACTCTACTCCATATGATCCCAGATCCTGCCTGTCTCGCTCTCACAAGCTGCCGCTCCATGCGCCGCGCATCGAGCGCCGCGGCAGCGTGTGACAGAGAGAGACAGGCAGGATCTGGGCTCATATGGAGTAGAGTGAGAGCCGGGTGGTACTGGAGCGCTGATGCGCTGCCGCCGGTTCTGTCCTCCCGGAGTCCCGAACGATTACCTCCTCCTGACGTGCTGTAAGCTGACCGCCGGAAATGAGGTCAGCAGTCATTTCCGGCGGTCAGCTTACAGCCCGTCCATTGGACCGTGATGTGCGACTCAGAGTCAGACTGTTTGTATTTTGCGGTCATCTGACCGCAATCGCGGGAAAGAAAGCGTCCCGGCCGGGACGGCGGGATACGGATCCGAAATCGGGACTGTCCCGTGGGAATCAGGACACTCGGGAGCTATGGAACAGGCCCCTGCTCCTCGGTTGTAGACTTAACATGTGTTACTTTCTTATATGTGGCGTTTTTTGTCCTTTCTGAATCAGTAAGTGCTGTGATATGTGTTGGCACTGCATGGGAACACAAAACACATTTGGACTATAAAACAATTAAAATAACTAAGACAGAACGACTCAGACACAATAGTTGTGGATTAACATTGGCCGCGATGTTTATTTAGGGTGACATAAGAAGGTTCATAATAAATACCAATAAATTAAATAAAAATACCATGTACCAATAAATATGAACCACCAAACCACCAGTCCACCCAGACATCTGGGTGACTATCCCCTCAAATAAAACATCGCGACAGGAAAAATAAAGAGGGAGGGAGGGAGGGAAATTTCTTTCTTCCTCACAGAGTGAGGAAAAACAGGCAACAGCTGTTTATTTATATGGAGATTTTTCCTGTCAAATTCCAATCCTCCAATCAGCTGGGTGGAAAAAGGCGCCAAGAGAACTATAAACAAACAGATGACAGACAGCTCGTGCCCCCACAGCTTAACCTGAGACCTTAACCCTTTACTACTCAGAACACCATAAAAAGAATATAATGAACTTTAATGCATATAAAAAGCAAGACCTGACAGTGTTTGTGTACCCATGTGACCCCCCCTACATATGATTCGGAGGAGGGCAATCATAAGATTAGAATTCGTAAAAACAAAGGCATGTAGTAAGCACTGTACACACACACTGTACACACACACACTGTACACACACTGTACACACACACTGTACACACGCACACTGTACACACACACTGTACACACGCACACTGTACGTACACACACACTGTACACACACTGTACACACACAGTACACACACACACTGTACACACACTGTACACACACACTGTACACACGCACACTGTACACACACTGTACACACACACTGTACACACACACACTGTACACACACACTGTACACACGCACACTGTACGTACACACACACTGTACACACACTGTACACACACACACTGTACACACACTGTACACACACACTGTACACACGCACACTGTACACACACACTGTACACACGCACACTGTACGTACACACACACTGTACACACACTGTACACACACAGTACACACACTGTACACACACACTGTACACACGCACACTGTACGTACACACATACACTGTACACACACACTGTAGACACACTGTACACACACTACACACACTGTAGACACACTGTACACACGCACACTGTACGTACACACATACACTGTACACGCACACTGTGCACACACTGTACACACACACTGTACACACACACCATACACACACACACTGTACACACATACACTCTACACACACTGTATACACACATGTACACAAACTCACTGTACACAAACTATACACACACTGTACGCACACACTGGTTAGGGGACACTGACACTGTGTGGGCACATTAGTACACTTTATGATGGCACTGGTTATGGGACACTGGCACTGTCTGTCACACAGTACAGTTTATGGGGACATTCTGACACTTTGGTAGTGGTTTTTAGGATTCTAGCACTGTGAATGGGCACATTGGTACAGTTTAAGGGGAGACTGGCACTGTTTATATGGACACCGAAGTGCCATTTACCAGTTTATGAGACACCTGGTCACTGTTTCTGAGGACTCTAGCACTGTGTCTGGGCACATTAGTACAGTGTACGTGTACTCACTGACACTGTTTATAGGACACACTGACACTTTTATGGAGACATCCTGGCACTGTTTGGGTACTGTTAATGGAACACTGCCACTTTTATAGGGAGACCGTGGCAATGTTTATGGTTCATTCTGGCACTGTGTGTGGGTAGGTTGGTACAGCTTATGGGGACAATGGTACTGTTCATGGGGGCCGCTGGCACTATTAGTTCATGTGTACCCTCTGGAACTGTTAATGTGTACTGTCTGCCACTGTTTGTGTGCTCTTTGGCATTGTTTATGGGGACAAATGACACTCTTTATGGGGGCATGCTGGCACTGCTTATGTGTACTGTCTGACACTGCTTATGGGGCACTCTGGTACTGTACTGTCTGACAATGTTTGGGGACAATATGGCACTGTTTATAGGGGCACTCTGGCACTTATGTGTACTCTCTAGGACTGCTTATGTGTACTGTCTGGCGCTGTTTATCGGGGCACTCTGGTACTGTTATATGTACTCTTTGGCATTGTTTGTGTGCTCCATGACTGCTTATGGGGGGCTCTGGTATTGTTATGTGTACTTATAGTTCTTAGTAATGCCTGTTTCACACTTCCGTTTTTGACCATCAGTCAAAATCCGCCGTTTTTGCAAAAAAACGGATCCGTAATTTTTTTTGGAGGATCCGTTTTTTTCCCCATTGACTTGCATTACCAGCGGATCTTGACGGATGGCCATCCATTGGATCCGTTTTTTTACGGATCCATCAATTTTTTTTGCATCCACCGAGATGCCTGGACGGACCATGTAACGGTTTTTCTACTGCAGGATCCGCATTTTTATAGAGCGCATGCCCGGCGGAATGAAGTCAGGAGGAAATTTAACCCTCAAGTCATTCCTGGCGGACAGAGAAAAAAAAAATTCTCTCTCTCTCTCTCTCTGATACTACGAGTGCGTATAGGGATCTAGTTATAGAGTCAGCACCAGTCAGTGGCAAGTTACTGGCCACACGGCACATCCTCCACAGTGCTAGCGTCCGACAGTGCTCCCCTCTTGGGCACTGTCGCATTGCGGCTGGCTCAGTCGCCGCGCTGCTGTAGCAGCACTAGTTGGCGTCCGTGGTAGCGACGCCGCACGAACGGTAGGTCTAGACGGACATCACCCTGAGTCTTGGGTTAGTCCTGTGACCACATACCATGCGTGCACTCCGCTGAGTCCTGTGAGGTCAACAGGCTCGGCATTTATGTTCATGCCTTTAGCAACTCTGTGAATCAACAGAGTACGCCCAGCGCACATCGTGTGACGTTATAACCCACGTGTGCTATACCGCCATATAGCGTGTCTGCCATTGTCTAGTAGCGGTGTAGACACCTACTGCACGGTGGACCCCGAGCGGCGAATGCACTTTCTACTATTTAATATTTAATGTGTTCCGCCGTCCCTAACATCTCCATTATCCTTATGGCCACTTCGGCGCTCAGCTACATGACCCTGGTCACATATTACCACAGGGCCAAGATTATCCACCACAACAGGGTGATAGTGAACCCCACCCCCCCACAAAGAGATGAAGGCTTCCCACCCTCACCTCCACCAACATACCAGCAATTATCAACAAAAATTGTGCTTTTTTTGCCCTTAGCAAATGAAGGTATATTTTTATATATTTTGTTGTACAAATTATGTATAATACTTAAGGGCCCACATTTTATGGGCAATATATGCCATATGACAAAAATATGGTAAGCACTGTCCCAAGTTTACTTGAGCATTTCTTAAAAACTTGAAAAATCAAAGTTTGGGCTCTTGCCTCATTATTTACTAAAAATGACCTCTTTACACATCTTTACGCCAAATTAACAGAACACAAAAATATTAAAGGGACAAAGCAAGTTTCTATATCTACACATAAGAACATCACAACAAAGATACAGCCTGATCTTGCCAGGTAGTAGCACCCTGAGGTGATACAAAATACTGGGTGAACACATCACGGACTTTGAGTCCTGAGAGTGGACGCCGTAAAGGGTGCAAATGTGGTCTAGGCCTATCCCCATTGTCCACCACATCAGATGAGGAGCAATCATACAGTCTAGTGAAGTTATGGAGGACCACACAAGCTTTGATGACTTCATTGACATTGGCTTCACTCAGAGGAATGGCAGACTGGAGGACACGCCATTTGGCACAAAGAATGCCGAAGGCGCACTCCACCAGTCTTCGGGCACGTGATAGGCGCAAGTTAAATATCCTGCGCCGGTGGTCAAGGTTTCTGTGCGGGTATGGCCTCATTACATGCCTGGTCAATTGGAAGGCTTCATCCACCACTAGGACATAAGGCACCGCTTCTTGATGTGAGCCTGGCAGCTGACGTGGTGGTAGGTCCAACTGGTTATTGCACAGTCACCGACCCATAATGGAAGAATTGAAGACTCTATAGTTTCCAGTTCTTCCATAAGCCCCAATGTCTACAATTATAATCCTGTAGTTACTGTCAACCAGAGCCAACAAAACTACAGAAAAATATTGTTTATAATTATAGAATTGGGACCCTGAGTTTGGTGGCTTACGCACACGGATGTGCTTCCCATCCAGGGCTCCAATACAATTGGGGAATTGGCAGTGCGCCTCAAATCCCCTGGCAATCCTCAACCAGTCTCCCATCTTGGGCTCTGGCATGACCACTTGATGAAGTCTGGTTCAGATTTGTGAACATGTAGCTCGGACTATGTCAGATATTGTTGATTGCCCAATCAAAAACTCCAGATGGAGTGCTGCATAAGAAAGGCCAGTTGTGAGGAACCTACAATTAAACAAATGGAGAAAATATATACATTTCTACATGCAAAAGGATGCACATATTACATATAGATCACCAGAACAGTGTGTAACTAAGAAGCTAGGCATACACTACATATACACACGTAACACGACTATGTAATGTGTAATAAAACATCATAGTATTGTTACTTAGGCAATAGATTTGGGAAATATTAAGAATGTCACTCAGCAAAAAAGGAGCCACTGAGTAAGATAATTCTTTAGAAAACGAATCATCTACATACATTCTGTAGCTGAGGAATACATACCGTAACGTAAGGAGAAGGCGCTCCTCAGCAGAGATACATTTGCGCATCCGGGTGTCCCGGAAGGTGATCCCTGGGCGTACTGTCTCCAACAAACATCAAATGGTAGAAATGGTCATCCAACTATACAGGAAAAACTTGTCGGGATGTGTCCTCAGAGATGCATAAAGCCTGTGAAAATGGTCTTTATTGAGGCGCTGTCTCAAATGCGGATGCACCCACATTCGTCTCCTCCTCGGATCCTCAATCACTGGGTATGGCTGGCCAAAGCGGCGGGACAAAACCCAGTTGTACAGAACACGGTCAGTTGGGGTGAACTGAAGTGTGTCTGACATGTTTGCAAGACACCAACACAAGCACAGCACCAAACTGGGCAGATTGGAGGCTGCCACCTGATGAGGCAATAAATAGGGTTGGTGCTGATGATTTAAATTATGTGCAGGCCTCAAAACCGTTAAATGTCCATTTTGCAAGGTTGCGAAAAAAAAAAGCTTTACGGATGATATACGGATTACTTACGGATGCTTACATGAGAAAAATATGTGGCCACACCCTGACAACGGAGGACATACGGATCACTATTTAGGGACCATTTATGCGTATTACGGCCATAAAATACGGACCGTATTTTTATACGTTGTGTGTGACTCCAGCCTTATTGTGAGTTTTTTTCAGACCCTCATTCATGAATATTCTTTCTTGTGGTGGCAATGTTTCAGCTCACAGACCCTTCCTCAGGCTTAATATAGACAGAAAACCAGTATAATATGAGAAAGTACATTAATAGCGTGAGGTAAGGGGGAGCCAGAATCTACAGGAAAAGCAGCTGTGGTTTATATAAGGAACACCCAGCATGGAAATACAGCTTGATATTAACATAGTAACATAGTTTTGAAGGCTGAAGGAAGACCTTATGTCCATCTAGTTCAGCCTATTTTTAGTGCAGCTGTTCTGCATTGTTGATCCTGGGGAAGGCAAAAAACCCACAGAGTAGAAGCCAATTTTCTCCATAGGGAAAAAAATTCCTTCCCCTCAGCTGGGTCAACCATCTACCTATAATATTATGTTATTCGTAACCTTCTATACTGTTACTCACAAGAAAAGCATCCATTCCTTTCTTAAATTCATTCAGTGAGTTGGCCATCACCACTTCCTCAGGAAGAGAATTCCAGAGCCTCACTGCTCTTACTGTGAAGAACCCTCTTCTATGCTGGTGCAGAAATTGTCTTTCCTCCAAATGAAGAGAATGCCCCCTTGTTCTTGTCACAGTCCTTGGTACAAACAGTTCATTGGAGAGATCTCTGTATTGCCCTCTGATATACTTGTACATATATATTAAGTCTCCCCTAAGTCTTCTCTTTTCTAGAGTAAATAGACCTAATTTTGATAACCTTTCTGGGTATTGTAGTGAACCAACTCCATTTATCATTTTAGTAGCCCGCCTTTGAACCCTTTCAAGTTCAGTAATGTCTTTCTTGAGCACCGGCGTCCAAAATTGCACACAATACTCCAAGTGTGGTCTGACGAGTGATTTGTACAGAGGGAGAATTATGTTTTCATCTCGTGTCCCCAGACCTCTTCTAATGCATCCCATGACCCTATTTGCTTTGGTGGCAGCTGCCTGACACTGGGCACTCCAATTTAGCTTCTTATTGACTAAGATGCCTAAGTCTTTTTCCATGTCTGATTTCCCCAGCAGTTTCCCATTTAGTAAGTAATTGTAGCATCTGTTTCTCCTTCCCATGTGCATAACCTTACACTTATCTGTGTTAAACCTCATTTGCCATTTTTCAGCCCAATTCTCCAATTTACTCAAATCTGTCTGTAGTTGCAAACTGTCCTCCTTTGTGTTAACTACCTTACATAGTTTTGTATCATCTGCAAATACTGATATTTTACTGTGTAAGCCATCCATTAGATCATTAATAAATATATTAAATAGTAGGGGGCCCAATACAGAACCCTGTGGTACCCCACTAGTAACCCTGGCCCAATCTGAGTATGCCCCATTAATAACCACTCTTTGTTTTCTATCACTAAGCCAGCTACCTACCCATCTACACACATTTTCCCCTAGCCCAAGCTTTCTCATCTTACTTACCAATCTTTTATGTGGGACAGTATCAAATGCTTTAGAGAAGTCGAGATAAATGACATCCAATGATTCTCCTTGGTCCATTTGAGAGCTTACATCCTCATGGAAGCTGATCAGGTTAGTTTGACAGGAGCGATCCTTCATAAATCCATGTAGATATGGAGTTAAACATTTATTAACATTGAGATATTCCATAATGGTATCCCTTAGAAACCCTTCAAAAATTTTACCCACAACAGATGTTAAGCTTACTGGTCTATAGTTTCCAGGTTCCCTTTTACACCCCTTTTTGAATATTGGTACCACATTTGCTTGCCGCCAATCAAAAGGAACAGACCCTGTTTCTATAGAGTCTTTAAATAAAAGGAATAGAGGCCTGTCTATCACATTAATTAACTCCCTTAATACCCGAGGGTGAATGCCATCAGGGCCTGGTGATTTGTCAATTTTAATCTTACTAAGGCGGTTCTGCACTTCTTCCTGGGTTAGGCAGGTAATACTTAATGCGGAGTTTACATTATCACTCAGCGATCTGTCACAGTGACCTGGGACAATGTAATAAAGTTAAAAAAAAAAAGTGTAAAAATAATTTTTTAAAAATCGCTAAATAAATTAGTAAAAAAGAAAAAATATTCCCCAATAAATTTATTTTTTGAAAATAAAAAAAAAACAATAAAAGTACACATATTTGGTATCGCCACGTCCGTAACAACCCGCCCTATAAAACTGTTCCATTAGTTAACCCCTTTAATGAACCCCTTAAAAAATAAAAATAAAAAACGAAGCAAAAAAATAATGATTTATTATCATACCACCGAACAAAAAGTGCAATAACGCGTGATCAAAAAGATGCTTATAAATATCCATGGTACCACTGGAAACGTCATCTTGTCCCGCAAAAAACGAGCTGCCATACAGCATCATCCGCAAAAAAATAAAAAAGTTATAGCTTGCAGAATAAAGTGATGCAAAAATAATTATTTTTTATATAAAATAGTTTTCATTGCATAAAACCGACAAAACATAAAAAAACGACCTAAATGAGGTATCGCTGTAACCGCACTGACACGAAGAATAAAACCGCTTTATCAATTTTATCTCACGCGGAACAGTGTAAACACACCCCCCAAAAGAAATTCATGAAACGCTGGTTTTTGTTCATTCTGCGTCCCAAAAATCAGAATAAAAAGCGATCAAAAAATGTCACGTGCCCGAAAATGATACCAATAAAAGCATCAACTCGTCCCGCAAAGAATAAGACCTCACATGACTCGGTGGGTCAAAATACGGAAAAATTATAGCTCTCAATATGTGGTGAAGCAAAAACTATTTTTACAATAAAAAGCGTCTTTTAGCGTGTGACAGCTGCCAAACATAAAAACCGCCATAAATAGTAAATCAAACCCCCCCGTTATCACCCCCTTAGTTAGGGAAAAATAATAAAATAAAAAAAATGCATTTATTTCCATTTTCCCATTAGGGTTAGGGCTAGGGTTAGGGCTGAGATTAGGGTTAGGGGTGTGTCGGGGTTAGGGTTGGAGTTAGAATTGGGGGGTTTCCACTGTTTGGGCACATCAGGTGCTCTCCAAATGCAACATGGCGTCTGATCTCAATTACAGCCAATTCTGCGTTGAAAAAGTCAAATGGTGCTCCTTCCCTTCCAAGCTCTGCCATGTGCCCAAACAGTGTTTTACCCCCACATATAGGGTATCTGTGTACTCAGGACAAATTGCAAAACAACTTTTGGGGTCCAATTTCTCCTGTTACCCTTAGGAAAATAAAAAATTGGGGGCAAAAATATCATTTTTGTGGAAAAAAATGATTTTTTTATTTTCACGCCCAGGCGTTAAAAACTTCTGTGAAGCACTTGTGGGGTATCAGCGCACTCAGGACAAATTGCACAATATCTTTTAGGGTCCTGTTACCCTTGGAAAAATAAGAATTGAGGGTGAAAAGATCATTTTTGTGGAAAAAATAAGATTTTTTAATTGTATGGCTGTATGTTATAAACTTCTGTGAAGCCCTTGGGGGTTCAAAGCTCTCACCACACATCTAGATAAGTTCCTTAGGGGGTCTGTTTCCAAAATGGTGTCATTTGTGGGGGGTTTCCACTGTTTTGGTACATCAGGGGTTTTCCAATCTCGACATGGTGTCCGATCTCAATTCCAGCCAAAAACGTCAAATGGCGCTTCTTCCCTTCCGAGCTCTGCCATGCACCCAAATAGTCATTTACACCCACATATGGGGTATCAGCGTACTCAGGACAAATTGCACAATAACTTTTAGGGTCCTGTTACCCTTGGAAAAATAAAAATTGGGGGTGAAAAGATCATTTTTGTGGAAAAAATATGATTTTTTAATTGTACCGCTGTACGTTATAAACTTCTGTGAAGCCCTTGTGGGTTCAAAGTTCTCACCACATATCTAGATAAGTTCCTTGGGGGGTCTAGTTTCCAAAATGGGGTCAATTGTGGGGGGTTTCCACTGTTTAGGTACATCAGGGGCTCTCCAAACTCGACATGGCGTCCGATCTGAATTCCAGCCAATTTTGCATTGAAAAAGTCAAACGGCGCTCCTTCCCTTCTGAGGTCTGCCATGTGCCGAAACAGTGGTTCCCCCCCACATATCAGGTATCAGCGTACTCAGGACAAATTGCACAATAACTTTTGCAGTCCAATTTCTCCTGTTACCCTTGGTAAAATAAAAAAAATTGAACCTGAATTATTTTTTTTGTGAAAAAAAGTTAAATGTTCATTTTTTTTAAATATTCAAAAAATTCCTGTGACACACCTAAAGGGTTAATAAACTTCTTGAAAGTGGTATTGAGCACCTTAAGGGGTGCAGCTTTTAGAATGGTGTCACTTTTGGGTATTTTCTATCATATAGACCCCTCAAAGTGGCTTCAAATGTGATGTGGTCCGTAAAAATAAAATGGCATTGCAAAAATGAGAAATTGCTGGTCAAATTTTAACCCTTATAACTTCCTAACAAAAAAAAATTTTGGTTCCAAAATTGTGCTGATGTAAAGTAAACATGTGGGAAATGTTATTAATTATGTTTTTTGTGCGCCGAATCTCTGTGATTTAAGGGCATACAAATTCAAATTTTGGAAAATTGCAAAATTTTCAAAATTTTCACCAAATTTCTGTTTTTTTCACAAATAAACGCAAGTTATATGAATGAAATTTTACCACTAACATGAAGTACAATATGTCACAAGAAAACAGTGTCAGAATCACCAGGATCCGTGGAAGCGTTTCAGAGTTATAACCTTATAAAGGGACAGTGGCCCGGTCATGAACGTGCAAACCACCATTGGGGCTTAAGGGGTTAAAGGGCCGACACCATCAATTTTAATCATTTTTCTGTTTATATAATTAAAGAAGTTTGGAGTTTGTTTTACTTTCCTTAGCAATGAGTCTCTCAGTTTCCACTTTTGCTAAATGTATTTGTTTTTTTCACGTTTTATTTTTTTCTCTATAACTTTTTAATGCTTCTTCATTGCCTTCTTGTTTTAGCTTCCTAAATGCCTTGTTCTTGTTATTTATTGCCCTTTTTACATCCTTATTTAGCCACATTGGTGTTCTCCTGTTCTTAGCCCTTTTATTTCTGTACAGTATGGCTAGCTCGCAGTGGGTGTGTAAAACTGATTTAAATATTTCCCATTTATTTTCTGTACTCCTATTTTTGAGGACATTGTCCCAATCAATTCAGCAAAGGTCCTCTCTAAGCTGATCAAACTTTGCTTTCCTGAAATTCAGCGTTTTCGTAACCCCCTTCCAGGGCACCTTACTGAAGGACAAGTGGAATTGTATTATATTGTGGTCACTGTTCCCTAGGTGCCCATCGACTCGTACTTCTGTTATTCTATCTGGCCTGTTGCTTAAAATTAAGTCCAGAAGGGCTGTCCCTCTAGTTGGGCCCTGCACAAGTTGTGACAGATAATTATCATTGGTCACTGACAGAAATTGGTTTCCTTTCTGAGATACGCAGGTTTCAGTTTCCCAGTCCATGTCGGGGTAGTTGAAGTCCCCCATATTAATCACCTCATTGTGATTTGCTGCTTTGTCTATTTGTTTCAATAATACATTTTCAGTGGTTTCTGTTATATTTGGTGGCTTATAACAAACCCCTATGAGGATTTTATTACTTTTCCCTCCTTGTATCTCCACCCATAGAGACTCCACCTCTTCATTTCCCTCTTGTATATTTTCTCTTAGTGTGGGCTTTAAAGTGGACTTTATATATAAACAGACTCCACCCACTTTCCTTTTTTAGCGATCCCTCCTAAACAAATCATATCCTTGCAAGTTAGTCGCCCAGTCATAGCTGTCGTCTAACCATGTCTCAGTTATTCCTACTATATCGTATTTTTCTTCATACATTCCCAACTCCAGATCTTCAATCCTATTGGTCAGGCTTCTTGCATTGGTCATCATGCAGGAAAGAAGTTTTGCTTCCTTTTTCTTAGCTTCCTTCTGAGTACCCTATCTTGGGTCCTCTTTACCACATCTAGTATCCTTGATTAGTTTGTCCTTCTGCTGCATATTCTTGTCTGCTGCATTTCCTCCCATCCCCTCTTCTAGTTTAAAGCCCTCCTGATGAGTGTGGCAAGTCTTCTGGCGAATGTGTGTTTCCCAGGTTTTGTGAGGTGTATCCCATCTCTTGCGAGAAGTCAATCGTAGAGGTAATTCACGCCATGGTCCAAGAATCCAAATCCTTGCTGCCTACACCACCGTCGTAGCCAGTTGTTCACCTCTAGTCTCCTATTCCATCTTCTGATGCCATGACCATCGACTGGGAGGATTGATGAGAAAACAACCTGTACGTTCCGTTCCTTTATTTTCTTCCCCAGAATTTCAAAGTCTTCACAGATAGTTGGTAGGTCATTTCTTGCCGTCTCGTTTGTGCCTACATGTATCAGTAGGAAAGGGTAGTCGTCCTTGGATTTGAGGATAGTTGGTATCCTGTTGGCCACATCCTTGATTTTTGCTCCTGGGAGGCAGCATACTTCACGTGCGGTTATGTCCGGCCTGCAGATAGTTGCCTCCTCTTTTCTTTCTGGACGCACTGCTTGTTGCTCGTGTTTTTGAGTGTCATTTGTTTCCGCTTTTGTTGACAGAGTAACTTCTTTTGTTGATAGTGTGTCTTTTCTTGTAGCTACGGTATCATCCTGAGCTGTGCCATTTTCGTTCTCCAGCATGAGGGCTTCATATTGGTTGCTAAGCTGTGTGGGTGGTGATGACCACTTGATCCGTTTGCTTCTTTTCGCCACATGGCTCCACTTTTCAGCCTTTGTATGTGCTCTGAAGCTTTTTTCACTTTCCGTATCCTGAATGGTTGCTTCTGCTTCATCCAAGAAGTCCTCATGTTCTTTAATTACCTTCAATGTTGCTATTCTTTCTTCCAGTCCCTGCACCAGTGGCTACCATCAATAGTAGCAGACCATGCAGCTGCTATGGGGCCCGGGGTGAGGGGGCCAGGATGGGTGAGGGAGCCTGTGATGGCCGCAGCGGTTTGGCAGCTGTGCTGTGCTGACACAGTACTATCTCCTTTAATTAAATGTAAGCGACGGCCGCCGTATACCCCCGGGCCCCTTGAAGCACCCCTTTCCTTGTTTCCTGGTCAGCAGCTGGCTGAAGTCTCTGGCTGGATTTGCATAAGAACGCCACGCCTCCTAGCAGCCAGAGAGGGTGCAGCACACGTGCATTGCAGGAAGCAGAAGGGTCTCTGGTGCTGATGGTCTACATGTACAAGGTGATGTGTTATAATAAAGGGTCCTGTCTGCACGTGTAGGCTGTCTGCCAGTGGTGGGCTGTGCTTGGTCAGGATATAGCAGAGCGCTGTGTGTTCCCCTGCAGAACATGAGCTCACAAGAAGGAGTTAAGATGTTGCTCCTTGGGAGGAGGGAGGAGACCCAGCCATCTGTCAGGAGGTGGATGAGGTGTGTGAAGGACTTTGGCTTCCTCCCTGTGAATTGTGACATACCGTAACATTTCTTCTTCAGTAGTGATGTGTCGTTCCTGAACGATCTTATTCAAAGAGCCGGCTCCCTGCTGTGAACGAAATGAGCCGGCTCTGCAGGGAGAACAGCCGAGTTTTTTTGTTTTTTTTTCTGGCGCCTGGCAGCTTCAGCTTAGTGAAGCCTGACTGTGACTCATCTGGGGGAGGAGCGGTCAGGAGAGGAGGAGATGTGGAGTTGTGGGCTGTAAATAAATGCACGTGAGTTAACCCTTCAGTCCCAAATATAGCCTGCCAGTTCCTCCATGGCATATATGGTACGTGACTATGTGTAGTAGGAGGAGGGACTCAGCACATTGTTTGTCATCATCATCATCTGCAATGACCTGTGCGTTACCTTTAGTCCCAAATATAGATATACTTCACTGGCCCCTCATCCATGGCATATACATACAGTATATGGTATGTGTAGGAGGAGAGACTCCGCACATTGTTTGGTATATCATCTTCTCATAGTGTTAGGCCAGGTTCACATTGCGTTGATGGCCCTGTGTTCAATGGGATCGTTACATAGCGGCACTAACGCTCCCATTGGCCGCAATGATACTAACGCATCCAAACGCATGATGCGTTACTTCATGGTGCATCCCCAAATGCTGCAGACCGTGTTCCAGGGTGCGTCATGAAGTAACGCATCATGCCGATATTCGATGCGTTAGTATCACTGTGGCCAAAGGGTGCGTTAGTGCTGCTATGTAACGGATCCCGTTGAACGCAGGGCCAGGAGGATTCAGGACAACACTACAGGGAGGAGGATAGACGACGTCAGTTGTTGCTGCTAAGGGCTCATACTCACTTGCGAGAGAGTCGCGTGTTTCTCGTCTGAGTCTCTCGCATGGAAACCTGGCACTGCCGCCAGCACTGGGACTGAAGAATGCGGCTACATGTATTTCTTTGCAGCCGCCCCCTCCAGTCCGAGTGCCGGCGGCAGTGCCAGGTTTCCATGTGAGAGACTCGCACGAGAATCACGCGACTCGCTCGCAAGTGAGTATGAGCCCTAAGGGTAGGGTAAGTAATGTAAAGTGATTTTAGGTAAAACCTGTGGAGAGATCTCGGTCCAGCTCCAGTCAATATATAGAGTTCAGCTGGTGTCACACTTGCATATTTTGGCTGCACACGGATCCGTTTTCGTCACCACTGACTTTCAGTGGTGACGGATGGAACTTGCATGTGCATCCAGTTGTCACCGTTTTCCCACAGATCCGCGTGTCTGCATATTTTATCAGATGCACAAAAACGCAACTTGTTGCAGTTTTGTGTCATCTGAAAAACACGCAGGCTCAGGGAGACGCACGGATCCGCGGCTACACGTCTGGAATTAACATGGAGCTCTATGGAGCACGGATCCAGGAGAACACGGATCCATGTGCAGGGATCTGTTTTGCGGCACTGAGCATGCTCGGAAGCGAGTGATGTGCTGTATGGGAAAGTGATGAAACTGTATGGGAACAGACTGCAGACATAATGTAGACTACGTCTGTATGCTGATCTGTCATACAGTGATCTTTCCTGCCTCACTAGAAGAGCTTGTGCCCTATGTTACAGTGTGGTCATGATAATAAAATGTATTGGGAGCATGTATACAGTTGTGGCCAAAAGTACTGACACCCCTGCAATTTTGTCAGATAACGCTCAGTTTCTTCCTGAAAATGATTGCAAACACAAATTCTTTGGTATTATTATCTTCATTTAATTTGTCTTAAATGAAAAAACACAAAAGAGAATGAAGCAAAAAGCAAAACATTGATCATTTCACACAAAACTCCAAAAATGGACCAGACAAAAGTATTGGCACCCTCAGCCTAGTACTTGGTTGCACAACCTTTAGCCAAAATAACTGCGACCAACCGCTTCTGGTAACCATCAATGAGTTTCTTACAATGCTCTGCTGGAATTTTAAACCATTCTTCTTTGGCAAACTGCTCCAGGTCCCTGATATTTGAAGGGTGCCTTCTCCAAACTGCCATTTTTAGATCTCTCCACAGGTGTTCTATGGGATTCAGGTCTGGACTCATTGCTGGCCACCTTAGAAGTCTCCAGTGCTTTCTCTCAAACCATTTTCTAGTGCTTTCTGAAGTGTGTTTTGGGTCATTGTCCTGCTGGAAGACCCATGACCTCTGAGGGAGACCCAGCTTTCTCACACTGGGCCCTACATTATGCTGCAAAATTTGTTGGTAGTCTTCTGACTTCATAATGCCATGCACACGGTCAAGCAGTCCAGTGCTAGAGGCAGCAAAGCAACCCAAAACATCAGGGAACCTCCGCCATGTTTGACTGTAGGGACTGTGTTCTTTTCTTTGAATGCCTTTTTTTTTTCTCCTGTAATCTCTATGTTGATGCCTTTGCCCAAAAAGCTATACTTTTGTCTCATCTGACCAGAGAGCATTCTTCCAAAATGTTTTAGGCTTTTTCATGTAAGTTTTGGCAAACTCCAGCCTGGCTTTTTTATGTCTCGGGGTAAGAAGTGGGGTCTTCCTGGGTCTCCTAACATACAGTCCCTTTTCATTCAGACGCCTTCGGATAGTACGGGTTGACACTGTTGTACCCTCGGACTGCAGGGCAGCTTGAACTTGTTTGGATGTTAGTCGAGGTTCTTTATCCAACATCCGCCCAATCTTGCTTTGAAATCTCTTGTCAATTTTTCTTTTCCGTCCACATCTAGGGAGGTTAGCCACAGTGCCATGGGCTTTAAACTTCTTGATGACACTGCGCACGGTAGACACAGGAACATTCAGGTCTTTGGAGATGGACTTGTAGCCTTGAGATTGCTCATGCTTCCTCACAATTTGGTTTCTCAAGTCCTCAGACAGTTCTTTGGTCTTTCTTTTCTCCATGCTCAATGTGGTACACACAAGGACACAGGACAGAGGTTGAGTCAACTTTAATCCATGTCAACTGGCTGCAAGTGTGATTTAGTTATTGCCAACACCTGTTAGGTGCCACAGGTAAGTTACAGGTGCTGTCAATTACACAAATTAGAGAAGCATCACATGATTTTTCGAACAGTGCCAATACTTTTGTCCACCCTCTTTTTTTATGTTTGGTGTGGAATTATATCCAATTTGGCTTTAGGACAATTCTTTTTGTGTTTTTTCATTTAAGACAAATTAAATGAAGATAATAATACCAAAGAATTTGTGTTTGCAATCATTTTAAGGAAGAAACTGAGTATTAACTGACAGAATTGCAGGGGTGTCAATACTTTTGGCCACAACTGTATGTACCATCCTCCAAAACTGTGAGGAGTCCACCAAGATGTTGAGCGGGGATGATGCCATAATTAGCATCACCATCCCGCTTTTCTGCATTCTGAAAAGCTCTCTGCTCACAAAGAAAGAGGATGCATTGCAGGCGGAGCACAATGAGATGTAGCAAGGAACCATACATGGTGATTACACACAGTCCAGTCTCATGTCATCCCAATGTGGATTGGTTGACAATGAGGAACAGGAGGAGGAGGAAAAACAGGAGCTACTTTCATGCACTATAGATGGTACTATAAGCACAGCTGTCATACTGTTTGTTCAGCATGGATGGTCTGAGGACAGGGAGGAGGAGGAAGAGGAGGAGAGCACTGTTAGCTGTCTTCTTGGTGAGGACACGGAAGTCTTGCCTGTTAGCAGTCTGGCATGCATGGCTGACTTTATGTTGTGCTGCTTTTCCCATGACCCTTGTATTCTCCAAATATTTGCATGACAGTCCTTACTGGTTGGTGACACTTCTAGACCCATGCTACAAGGAGACCTTTCAATCTCTTCTTCCAGAGGCAGACAGGTGTACTAAAATGGTGCAGTACCAGAAGGCAATTGTTGCAGAATGATTAAAAAAATTCCCATCTGAAAATGCTGGTGGCAGAGGTCACAGTTCATTGGACAACCAAGGAGTACAGGCAAGAGAGACACAACTCCAATCCAGCAGAGGCAGAAGAACACTGGCAACGTTCTGGAAGAGTTTTCTCTAGCCCTCCCATCGAGTAGTGTAACTACCGGGGGGGGGGGGGCAGGGGGGGCGGTGGCCCCGGGCCCCACGCTCTAAGGGGGCCCACCGGAGCTACACTACACTACACCACTATTCTGCGGCACAGCAGGGAGAGTCGATCTCCCTACTCTGCTGCTCGGCCGCTATGGGCCCCTGAGAAGGAGGTGGGGGGCCCCGATGCCAGCAGGGGGCCCCCCCACCTCTCAGCCAGCAATGTCGTCCTAGGCTATTCTGTGCGCACAGGACCTGTGATGAGGTCACAGGAGGGGCGGAGTCAAGGGTCACATGATCAGGGGCCTCAGTGTTTGCAGGACTCTGCTGTGCTGGTTGTCATGGTGCTGGATGAGGTGAAATTTCTGTGTGGGGTCAGGAGGGGTTTACAGGGTGGATGTAGCAGAGCTGTGTGTGTATGAGGTGTACGGAGCGGAGCCGTGTGTGTAGAAGGTATACGAAGCAGAGATATGCATGTATGAGTTGTACGGAGGAGCGGAGCCGTTTGTGTACAAGGTGTACGGAGCAGAGATATGCATGTATGAGTTGTACGGAGGAGCGAAGCCGTTTGTGTACAAGGTGTACGCAGTGGAGCCGTTTGTGTATGGGGTGTACGGAGCGGAGCCACGTGTGTACAGCGTGTTCGGAGCAAAGCTGCGTGTGTACAGCGTGTACGGAGCGGAGCGCATGTGTACAGTGTGTACGGAGTGGAGCCGCGTGCGTACAGCGTGTATGGAGCGGAGCTGCGTGTGTACAGTGTGTACGGAGCAGAGCCGCGTGTGTACAGTGTGTACGGAGCAGAGCCGCATGTGTACAGCGTGTACGGAGCGGAGCCGCATGTGTACAGCGTAAAGAAAAAACAAATTCACGGTGACACATACAGTGTCCTTTTTTCAGCCTTACCACATAGATGCACTATTTCGATATATTGATATTTATAGGTTTACTGTGGTAGTGTTTTACACTTATGTTTATGGTTTATAATATACTTTTTGGTGTTTGTGCACTTTATATTGTTTACTATTCTATATATATTAATATTTATTTTGCTTATTCACCATTTGTTTACACATTTTTTACAATTTTATGCTTTATATCTGGGTAGCAAAATCCCCCCTTTTTTTGTTCAGTATATGTATTACTTATTTTTATGCAATGTTTTTTAACTATTTTTTATAATGACTTAATAAAATATATTATCCTTCTGGGACTTTCTGGTCGTTTTTCTCTTTGTAATTTGATGTGTACAGCGTGTACGGAGCAGAGCCGCGTGTGTATAGGGGGTATCAGGTGCAGTAATAAGGACACATGCAGTAGCAGTGTCTCAGCATCGGGGTATCAAGTGTAGTAATAGGGACACATGCGGCAGCAGTGGCTCAGTATTGGGGTATCAAGTGTAGTAATAGGGACACATACGGCAGCAGCGGCTCAGTATTGGGGTATCAGGTGCAGTAATAGGGACACATACGGCAGCAGCGGCTCAGTATTGGGGTCTCAGGTGCAGTAATAGGGACACATACAGCAGCAGCGGCACAGTATTGGGGTATCAGGTGTAGTAGTAGGGACACATACGGCAGCAGCGGCTCAGCATTGGGGTATCAGGTGCAGTAATAGGGAAACGTACGGCAGCAGTGGCTCAGCATTGGGGTATCAGGTGCAGTAACAAGGACACATGCAGTAGCAGTGGCCCAGCATTGGGGTATCAGATGCAGTAATAGGGACACATATGGCAGCAGCGGCTCAGCATTGGGTGTTGTGAGTTCATTTTTCCCTTCACCGTTGAGGTCTGATGAACTCCCTCCTCTGGTGAAGGAAGGTAGTGAGGCTGATTACCAACACCTGGGCAGGCAGAAGGCTCCACCTGCCCTGAAAAAGGTGACATCAAAGTGGCAGAACTAGCTCTATTATTTAAAGCAAATTCGGCCAAGGGCAAAAATGAAACCCAATCATCCTGATCGGCAGAAATAAAACATCTCAAATACGACTCCAAAGTCTAGTTTGTTCTCTCTGTCTGCCCATTGGTCTGAGGGTGAAACGCAGAGGAGAAGGACAACTGAATTCCCAGCTTGGAACAGAAAGTCCTCCAAAATCTAGACACAAACTGAACTCCTCTGTCAGATACAATGTTCTCAGGACAGTACCTCCCCCTTGAGGAGGGGTCACTGAACCCTCATCCATGCCACCAGGGCGATCCGGGGGAGCCCGATGAAAGGCACGCACCAATCTTTCGGCATGAATATCAGAGGCAGAGACCCAGGAATTATCCTCCTGACCATAACCCTTCCACTTAACCAAATACTGAAGTCTCCGTCTAGCCAGACGGGAATCCAGTATCTTCTCTACCTCATAATCCATGCTACCTTCAACCAATACAGGGTCAGGAGGTGCCACCACAGGAACTACTGGTTCAACAAACCTCTTCAACAAGGACTTATGAAACACATTATGAATTTTAAATGTGACAGGAAGAGCCAACCGAAAAGAGACCGGATTAATAATCTCCAAAATCTTGTAAGGTCCAATAAATCTAGGCTTAAACTTAGGAGAAGCCACCTTCATAGCGATATTTTTTGATGACAACCAAACCATATCACCCACCTTAAACTGGGGACCAACGGTCCTACGCCGGTTGGAAAACCGCTGGGCCTTTTCCTGGGAGAGAGACAACTTATTCACTTCTGCTCCGGTTTGGTAATCAGCCTCACTACCTTCCTTCACCAGAGAAGGGAGTTCATCAGACCTCAACGGTGAAGGGAAAAATGAACTCACAACAATTGGGGTATCAGATGAATTAATAGGGGCACATACGGCAGCTGCGGCTCAGTATTGGGGTATCAGGTGCAGTAATAGGGACACATACGGCAGCAGAGGCTCAGCATTGGGGTATCAGGTGTAGTAATAGGGACACATACGGCAGCAGCGGCTCAGCATTGGGGTATCAGCAGGATGAGGGGTTTGTGCACGTTGGAGATACATGGTGATGGGGCTGGAATATGAGAAGTGAAACATGTCATTGTTGTATTCTCTGTAGCAGAGTCGTGGCTGGAGGAGTTGTCATGTCGGTCTGGGCCAAATGGAAAAGACGTGAAAAGTGAACGATTCCATCAGAAAGATCGTCAGTAGAGTTGAGCGATACCGTCCGATACTTCAAAGTATCGTATCGGATGGTATCGGCCGATCTTTAAAAAAAGTATCGGTATCGCCGATTCCGATACCGGAAGTCCCATTCAAGTCTATGGGACTTCCGGTATCGGAATAAGAAAAACCCTTTCCTGCCCTTGTACAGCCTCTCTGGGGTCTGTACGGGCCTTTCGGGGGGCTGTGCCGGCCTGCCAGGGGGTCTGTGCAGGCTCCGGTGGTCTGTGCCGGCCTGCCGGTGGTCTGTGCAGGCTCCGGGGGGCTGTGCCGGCCTGCCGGGGGGCTGTGCCGGCCTGCCGGGGGGCTGTGCCGGCCTGCCGGGGGGCTGTGCAGGCTCCGGGGGGCTGTGCCGGCCTGCCGGGGGGCTGTGCCGGCCTGCCGGTGGTCTGTGCAGGCTCCGGGGGTCTGTGCAGGCATCGTCCGATGGGACTACAAGTCCCATCGGGCGATGCCTGCTACCATGACAGTGATTGACACATTAGCCAATGATGGGACAGTAGTAGTCCCATCATCCGGCTAATGTGTTAAATGTAAAAAAAAATAAAAAAAAAATTACATGCTACATACATACTACATACATACTACATACATGCTACATTCATACTACATACTACATACATGCTACATTCATACTACATGCAACATACATACTACATATATACTACATGCATGCTACATACATACTGCATGCTACATACATACCACATATATACTACATACATACTACATGCATGCTACATACATACTACATGCTACATACATACCACATATATACTACATACATACTACATACAATACATTCATACAATACATACATAGACATACAGTACATATAACATAGAGTAACATACTTACCAATACTTGTCACATTGTTCCCCGAAGCCATTGTCTTTCCGGAATAAATATTAACATAACAAACCACAAAAATACTCACCCACGATCCGAAGCAGTCCACGAGTGTGTCCCACGACGATCTTGGGTAGAGAACGGCAGCATCAGATGATGCTGCCGTTCTCTACGGGCTGCAGGAATCCAATGACGGAAGGTAGGTATCCTTCCGCACTGTATTCCTCCGCCACTTAAAAAAAAAAAAAGTCCCTAGTCTCACTTTATGCCATTGCTGTGTGGGAAATTCCCACGCAGCAATGGCATAAAGTGAGACTAGGGACTTTTTTTTTTTTAAGTGGCGGAGGAATACAGTGCGGAAGGATACCTACCTTCCGTCATTGGATTCCTGCAGCCCGTAGAGAACGGCAGCATCATCTGATGCTGCAGTTCTCTACCCAAGATCGTCGTGGGACACACTTGTGGACTGCTTCGGATCGTGGGTGAGTATTTTTGTGGTTTGTTATGTTAATATTTATTCCGGAAAGACAATGGCTTCGGGGAACAATGTGACAAGTATTGGTAAGTATGTTACTCTATGTTATATGTACTGTATGTCTATGTATGTATTGTATGAATGTATTGTATGTAGTATGTATGTAGTATATATGTGGTATGTATGTAGCATGTAGTATGTATGTAGCATGCATGTAGCATGTAGTATGTATGTAGCATGCATGTAGTATATATGTAGTATGTATGTAGCATGCATGTAGTATATATGTAGCATGTATGTAGTATGTATGTGGTATGTATGTAGCATGTAGTATGTATGTAGCATGCATGTAGTATATATGTAGTATGTATGTAGCATGTAGTATGTATGTAGTATGTATGTGGTATGTATGTAGCATGTAGTATGTATGTAGCATGCATGTAGTATATATGTAGTATGTAGTATGTATGTAGTATGTATGTGGTATGTATGTAGCATGTAGTATGTATGTAGCATGCATGTAGTATATATGTAGTATGTAGTATGTATGTAGTATGTATGTGGTATGTATGTAGCATGTAGTATGTATGTAGCATGCATGTAGCATGCATGTAGTATGTATGTAGCATGCATGTAGTATGTATGTAGCATGCATGTAGTATGTATGTAGTATGTATGTAGTATGTATGTAGCATGCAGTATGTATGTAGCATGTATGTAGTATGTATGTAGTATATATGTAGTATGTATGTAGCATGTAGTATGTATGTAGCATGCATGTAGTATATATGTAGTATGTATGTAGCATGCATGTAGTATGTATGTAGTATGTATGTAGCATGCAGTATGTATGTAGCATGTATGTAGTATGTATGTAGTATATATGTAGTATGTATGTAGCATGCATGTAGTATGTATGTAGCATGTAGTATGTATGTAGCATGCATGTAGTATGTATGTAGCATGTATGTAGTATGTATGTAGTATATATGTAGTATGTATGTAGCATGTAGTATGTATGTAGCATGCATGTAGTATATATGTAGTATGTATGTAGCATGCATGTAGTATGTATGTAGTATGTATGTAGTATGTATGTAGCATGCAGTATGTATGTAGCATGTATGTAGTATGTATGTAGTATATATGTAGTATGTATGTAGCATGCATGTAGTATGTATGTAGCATGTAGTATGTATGTAGCATGCATGTAGTATGTATGTAGCATGTATGTAGTATGTATGTAGTATATATGTAGTATGTATGTAGCATGTAGTATGTATGTAGCATGCATGTAGTATGTATGTAGTATTTTTTTTTTTTTTTTTTTTTTAACATTTAACACATTAGCCGGATGATGGGACTACTACTGTCCCATCATTGGCTAATGTGTCAATCACTGTCATGGTAGCAGGCATCGCCCGATGGGACTTGTAGTCCCATCGGACGATGCTTGCACAGACCCCCGGACATCAGCACAGCCCCCCGGCAGGCCGGCACAGCCCCCCGGCAGGCCGGTACAGACCCCCACAGGGTGCACAGACCACCGGCAGGCCGGCACAGCCCCCCGGCAGGCCGGCAGAGACCCCGGGCAGTCCACACAGCCCCCCGGCAGGCCGGCACAGCCCCCCGGCAGGCCGGCAGAGACCCCCGGAAGGCCCGAAATGACGGCGCATCATGATGCGCACACACCGCGCATCATGATGACGTCAGGCCGTCAATCAACTGAACTTCCGATTCCGATGCCGAATTCCGATATTGAAAAAATATCGGAAGTCGGTATCGGAATTCCGATACAGCAAGTATCGGCCGATACCCGATACTTGCGGTATCGGAATGCTCAACACTAATCGTCAGCGGTAAGACACCAACTATAACTGTGCAGTAATAATAATAAATTTTATTTCTATAGCGCCGACATATTCCACAGCACTTTACATTTCACAGGGGACTTGTACAGACGATAGACATTACAGCATAACAATAATCACATAGATCATAACAGATACCAAGAGGAATGAGGGCCCTGCTCGCAAGCTTACAATCTATGAGGGAAAAAGGGGAGACACGAAAGGTGGGTGGTAACAATTGCCCTGATTGTTTGGACCAGCCATAATTTTAAGTGTGTAACAGTACGGACACAGAGGGCTAATAGATGCATAAAGCATGTGGGAACATGATATGGGGAACCTGGTTATGGTAAAACTTTTGACTGTGCCACACAGGGATAGTTAGGTTAATGTGTTGAGGTGGTAGGCCAGTCTGAATAAATAAGTTTTCAGTCCACGCTTAAAATTGTAGGGATTGGGGATTACTCGTATTGACCTGGAAAGTGCATTCCAAAGAATTGGCGCAACACGTGTATAGTCTTGGAGACGGGAGTGGGAGGTTCTGATTATCGAGGATGCTAACCTCAGGTCATCAGCAGAACGGAGGGCACGGGTAGGGTGGTAGACTGAAACAAGGGAGGAGATGTAGGGTGGTGCTGAGCCATGGAGTGCATTGTGGGTGAGGGTAATAAGTTTGTACTGGATTCTGGAGTGGATGGGTAGCCAGTGTAAGGACTGGCACAAGGTAGAGGCATCGGTGTAACGATTGGCGAGGAATATGATCCTGGCAGCAGCATTCAAGACAGATTGGAGGGGGGAAAGTTTGGTAAGAGGGAGACCGATTAGAAGAGAGTTACAATAGTCCAGACGAGAATGAATAAGAGAAACAGTAAGAGTTTTTGCAGAGTCAAAGGTAAGAAAAGGTCGAATTCTAGAAATGTTTTTGAGATGCAGATAACAAGAGCGAGCCAGTGATTGGATGTGGGGGGTGAATGAAAGCTCGGAGTCAAGTATGACCCCAAGACAGCGGGCATGTTGCTGGGGAGTAATAGTGGAACCAGACACAGAAATGGCAGTGTCGGGTATAGGTGCATTAGTAGAGGGAGGAAACACAAGGAGTTCAGTCTTTGACAGGTTCAGTTTCAGATATAGTGAGGACATGATGTCAGACACAGCGTTTAGACAATCGCCGGTGTTTTCTAGAAAGTTGGCGTGATGTCAGGAGAAGAAGCGTATAATTGGGTGTCATCAGCATAGAGATGGTACTGGAAACCAAATCTACTGATTGTTTTACCAATAGGGGCAGTGTACAAGGAGAAGAGGAGGAGGCCTAGAACCGATCCTTGAGGAACCCCAACAGTAAGGGGAAGATAAGAGGAAGAGGAGCTGGCAAAAGATACAGTAAAGGAGCGGTCAGAGAGATAGGAGGAAAACCAGGAGAGAATGGTGTCCTTGATGCCGATGGAGCAGAGCATAGTGAGGAGGAGCTGATGATCCACCGTGTCGAATGCTGCAGAGAGATCCAAGAGAATTAGCATGGAGTAGTGACCGTTAGATTTAGCTGTTAGTAGATCATTAGAGACTTTAGTGAGGGCAGTTTCAGTAGAGTGTAGAGAGCGGAAACCGGATTGAAGAGGGTCGAGAAGAGAGTTTTCAGAGAGATAGCGGATCAGACGGGAGTGGACCAGGTGTTCCAGGAGTTTAGAGATGAAGGGAAGATTAGAGACAGGTCTATAGTTAGCGGCACAGTTTTGGTCGACGGATGGTTTTTTAAGTAGTGGATGTATGATGGCATGCTTAAATAAGGAGGGAAAGATACCAGAAGAGAGAGAGAGGTTAAATATTTTAGTTAAGTGAGGGGTGACAGCAGGGGAAAGGGACTGGAGCAGCTGTGACGGAAATGGGTCACTGGTGCAAGAGGTTGGCGAGAAGATGTAAGGAGCCTGCTTACTTCTTCTTCTGTGACTGGTTCAAACTCAGAAAGTGAGCTAGATGCAGTGGGGGAGGAAGGACAGTGCATGGTATGAGATGATTGGGAGATAATTTCCGGTCGGATATGATCAATTTTTTCTTTGAAGTAATTTGCCAGATCGTCAGCTCGAAGCTCTGTGGTTGGGGCCTGCACTCTTGGGTTGAGCAGGGAATGAAAAGTGTCAAAGAGACGTTTCGGGTTATTGGACAGTGAGGTGATGAGGGTGTTGAAATAGGTTTGTTTGGAGAAGTGAAGGGCAGTGCTGTATGTTCTAAGCATGAACTTATAATGGATGAAATCTTCGTATAGATTGGATTTTCTCCATAGACGTTCAGCACACCTGGAGCACCGCTGCAGGAAACGTGTTTGCAGGGTGTGCCAGGGTTGTCGGTCTTTGTCGTGTTGTTCTATGTATAGGAGGTGCAAAATCATCCAGGGCAGTTTGCAGTGTTTGATTGTAATGCTTCAGTGCAGGATCAGGACATGAGAGGGAGGAGATAGGGGCCAATGAAGACTGCAAGTTCATCGTAAGTTTCTGGGTGTTAATGGCCTGTATGTTTCTATAAGTATGGACAGTGGGGGTGACCTGGGCAGCCTGGCAGTTCTTGATAGAGAATGAAAGAAGGTTGTGATCAGAGAGCGGGAGAGGGGAGTTTGTGAAATCATCCACTGCACAAAGCCTAGAGAAGACCAAGTCGAGGGAGTTTCCGTCTTCATGCGTTGGAGAATTAGTAAGCTGTGAAAGGCCAAACGAGGAGGTTAGAGATAAAAGGTGAGTAGCAGATGGGGAGAGGGGAAGAGCAATAGGGATGTTGAAATCGCCAATGATGAAGGGAAGGGATGTCACAGGAGAGAAAATGTGGAAGCCAAGTGGCAAAATGATCCAGGAACTGACGGGAGAGGCCGGGAGGACGATACACTACCACCACTCGCATGGAGAAGGGGTGTAGAATCTGACAGCATGGACCTCAAAAGAAGGGAAGACTAGTGAGGATACTTGAGTGATAACCTGAAAGGTTATCCCTCAGTAATCACTTATATGTTCTGTAGGACTGGTATTTAACACTGACCATATGGCGGTAATATCAATATTGGTCTTTATATAGAGATTATTTTCAGTAACAGCGCAGTCATTTCCTACATCCACTATTAGTTTGCGTCACCGAGTTGTAATCAAAGTTACCTAGTTAGGGGCCCACTCAGAAGTTTTGCCCCCCCGAACCAAAACCCTAGCTACACCTCTTCTCCCATCACACTGGCCCTGAAACGCTGGGTACTCTCACAAGGAGTGAAAAGTTTGGGAAAATGCTGGGGGAGTACCTTGCTGTTCGTACTAACGTCCTCCGTGATTCCTCTGTGCCTTTTAATTATTGGGTATTCAAGCTGGACACATGGCATGAACTGGCTCTCTACGCCTTGGAGATCCTGGCCTGCGCTGCCCTGCCGCTAGCATTTTGTCAGAGTGGGTTTTTAGTGCTGCTGAAGGAATTATAACTGATAAGCGCATCTGCCTGTCAACTGAAAATGCTGACAGGTTGACTCTTACAAAAATGAACAAGGGCTGGATTGGGCCAGACTTCTCTACACCATCGAATGATAACAGCGAAACATAACCTCAAATCCAGTGGGTTTTTTTTGGAGGTCTATTCCCATGCACCTCTTCACACCCCCACATGGGTATATTCTTTCTGATTTTGCCTATTTGCTGTTATCCTCCTCCTTCTAATCCTCATCAGCCACTACCATTAGATCACCATGATGGCTGTGGTCTGTGATACAACAGCCACGTTATTGTGTTAAAGGGAATCTGTCACCCCTTTTTTGAGATATCATATAATGATATCATTCAATTGTGTGTCACATAAGGATTCTCTTAGTACTTTTGCTTCCCCCCTGACCCCGCACCTTTCATGCATAAATACCTTTTTTATATCGGTTCAGATGTATGTAAACTGCCGTGATCCGGTCCGCTGGGCGGGGCTTATTCAACTGCTCCCTCCCTCCTGTCTTGCTCTACGCATTTCTTCTTGTGTAGAACAAGACAGGGAGGGGGGGAGCAGTTGAATAAGCCCCGCCCAGCGGACCGGATCACGGCAGTTTACATACATCTGAACCGATATAAAAAAGGTATTTATGCATGAAAGGTGCGGGGTCAGGGGGAAGCAAAAGTACTAAGAGAATCCTTTTGTGACACACAATTGAATGATATCATTATATGATATCTCAAAAAAGGGGTGACATATTCCCTTTAACAGGTCTTGATGTTAAATGTGTTGTTATAACGTCTATATGTTGTTATGTTTTGGTACTGCTACACCACTAAGGTGTATTACCATTGTTTGTAATATTGCTTCTGCTACATCTCATGTGTATTACTATTTACTGTAATTTGTATGTATTAAATAGGGACAGTGTACTACCCTGGGTCGGCCACTAGATGGGGCATGTTTGTGTTCATAGCTCATTGATAGTGAAGTTAGTGTAAACACATAATTATAGGAGGGCCTGTTAAGCTTGAGAGAGTCTGAGGTAGAGTCAGAGGGCCAGAGGTGCCCTAAGGGTCCACATGGACAATAAGCCTAGGACTCGGAGCAGTCTCACAATGTTTCAAGTAAAAAGTCTAGCCTTCCTCCGCACCAGTACAGCAAAGCAATGGGCTAGTACAACAGAATGTGGCAGCTCATTTCTTGGGCATACAACTTTATTACCAGGGCGAAACAGTCTTGGAACCCACAGAAGCTGTAAGTACAGATAGAGAAGAAGTGAGGCCAGTACAGAGGGCAGATCTGGGCTCATCCTCAGTGGCTACAGACTCCGGCGTCTAATGATCTTGTGTCTGGGGCGAAACACACCGAGGGATGCTTAGCCGTGACAGAGCTGAACAGAGAGGAAACTGAGAAATCATCAGGGATGGTCCAACCTGGGCTCGTGCAGAGTAACCGTGAACGAAGTGCAGGGAAAGAGAAGGAACCTCGTTATGTGAAGCCTGTTGTAAATGTTTTGAAGTCTTTGGAAATGCTGTGTAATGAACCAAGTAAAGATGTCCTCACCCGGAAGTCCTGTCCAGCCAATCAGGGTGAGGGTTGAGGTATTTTAGGCTGCCTCCTCTTAGTGGAGGCGCCTGATTATTATATAGGTGTGGGAAGACCCCCATATAGTGATTGGGCCGGAACCAAGGGGACCGCCATCAGGGTTATTGAAGGACCACATCAGGAGGATTACAAAGGGAGATATGTGACTGAAGTTGTCAGGGCAACAGGGGGTGGGGCTAGGGTAAGAGGAGCAGGGGACGCGCTGCGGTGGCAGTTGGGAGAGAGTGAGAGAAAAGGCAGTAGGCAGGGTGACTTGGAGAGGCACGAAGAGGAGCCTGAGAGGAGAGAGCTGTGCAGTGACCGACAAGGGAGAAGTGAGAGACTGTTACTAGAGACTGCTCCCCGCCCCCGTTCTGAGAGAATCATCCCCGCTGCCCCCCGCCTTGGTGGGAGAGGGACTTTACCCCAGGTTGTGGCCATGAGTACACGTAACCAGGCCACAGAGGCCTGGACACTTCCCCCCAGCCTTCCCCCAGCACGCCGACCCGGCCGTCACCGGCCTCAAGATACGTCACCTCGTCACAGGCGAGATTAAAGGCCCGCTACCCCAGCTTTGGGAGCGACTTCTTGATAAAGGACGGCTACAGGTCATCTGGGGAACTGCGTCATCACCGCGCGCCACCATCATCGTTTTCTTCAGGGCCTGTTGCGCCCCACCGGCATCGTTTTCTTCAGGGCCTGTTGCGCCCCACCGGCATTGCTTTCTTCAGGGCCTGTAGCGCCCCACCGGCATCGCTTTCTTCAGGGCCTGTTGCGCCCCACCGGCATCGCTTACTTCAGGGCCTGTAGCGCCCCACCGGCATCGCTTTCTTCAGGGCCTGTTGTGCCCCAACGGCATCGCTTTCTTCAGGGCCTGCTGCGCCCCAATGGCATCGCTTTCTTCAGGGCCTGTTGCGCCCCAGCGGCATCGCTTTCTTCAGGGCCTGTTGCGCCCCACCGACATCGCTTTCTTCAGGGCCTGTTGAGCCCCATTCCTTCCCGGAGTAGCGAGACTTCAGGACAGCCGCCTCAGCAACCTCTACGTGGCCACGCTCACGAAACCAGCAGTCCCTGGAAGGCTAAGTGGCATTATAATTTTGTTAAGATTGTTGAGTCCCTGTGTGGACTGTTTGGTTTTGTCCTTAATTTTATGTTTGTTCAGCCAAGCCCAGTGGCTACAGTTAGATAAAAGTTATTTCGCAAACCACCATTCGTCTAGTGTCTCGTCACTGCATCCTGCGAACCTGCTCAACCCTAAATAGGTTTGCTGCTTAGTAACTCAGGCCCGTTCTTGTCTCTGTGTGCTGCGCAGTCAGCATTTACCTTTTCCTTCTAACTCTGCTTCTCTCCGTAGAACCTTCCGCTGTCACCCATTTGGAGTGCTGTCGCAGTGCCTCCCGCCGTCATCCGTCCTGAGCCATGTCCTTCCTTCCTTCCTGGATCCTCGTCCCTGGTTCCTGTATCCCTATTGTCTTCCTTCTCCCTACGGTCCCTCTTCATCTTATTCCCCACTTACCTCATGAGCCGTCCCTCTTAGTATCGGCTACTGTGGTTTTAGAGACCTCTGGGCTTGCCCCTAACGGTCCCTGTACAGGGGTCGGTCCTCACCAGGTCAGCTCGCCCAGGGGTATGTTGGTTTCACAGTCCAGAGGCGCCACTCTAATTAGCTCAACTACCTGAGGCTTCACACTTTGGTTTCATGTGGACATCCAGTACCTCAGTTCAAAGGATTATTAGGGTGCATGTAACTTTTGTTGCAGGGTATAGGCAAACAGCATGGAAGGACCAAATGAATAATGGAAGCTTTGGTTTCATGTGGACATCCAGTACCTTTGTTCAAAGGCTTATTGGGGTGCCTGCGACTTTGGTGCGGGGCAGGGCTTTTATTCAATGCATAGGCAAACAGTATGGGAGTACCAAATGAATAATGGGAACTTTGGTTTCATGTGGACATCCAGTACCTTTGTTCAAAGGCTTAATGGGGTGCGTGCGACTTTGGTGCAGGGCAGGCTTTGCATTCAATGCATAAGAAAACAGTATGGGAGGACCAAATGAATATTGGGAACTTTGGTTTCATGTGGACATCCAGTACCTCAGTTAAAAGGATTACTGGGGTGCATGTAACTTTGGTGCAGGGCAGGCCTTGCATTCTGTGCATAGGCATACAGTATGGAAGGACCAAATGATTAATGGGAACTTTGGTTTTATGTGGACATCCAGTACCTCAGTTCAAAGGGTTATGGGGGTACGTGAAACTTTGGGTAGGGCAGGCCTTGCATTCAATGAATAGGCGAACAGTATGGAAGGACCAAATGAATAATGGGAACTTTGTATTACTGCCACTACTGTTGCCTGGTCCTCTGCTGCTGCCTCCACTGCCCAGTCCCCTGCAGCTGCTGTTACCCGGACCTCCATCGCTGCCCGGTCCCCCGCTGCTGCCGCTTGTTCCTCCGCCGCTGCACCTGTGTCCTGGCGCACTGTCCCTGCACGGTCCCGCCACGCTTCTCCCTGGCTAACGGTCGCACGCTCTGCAGTGAGTTCCAGACACTTGCGCATGCGCCCTGGGTCACTTAGAGCACGGCCACGTGCATCACCAGTTTCTTTTGGACACCAGGTGTCCTCACCCGGAAGTCCTGTCCAGCCAATCAGGGTGAGGGTTGGGGTATTTTAGGCTGCCTCCTCTTAGTGGAGGTGCCTGATTATTATATAGGTTCACTGCTTATTAATTCAGGCCCACTCTTGTCTCTCTGTGAGCTGCGCTGTCAATATTTACCTTTTCCTACTATCTCTGCCTCTCTTTGCAGAACCTTCCGCTGTCGCCGTTTGGAGTTCTGTCGCAGTGCCTCCCACCGTCGTCCTGAGCCCTGTCCTTCCTTCCTGGATTCTCGTCCCTGTATCTCTATTGTCTTCCTTCTCCCTACAGCCCTTCTTCGTCACATTCCCCGCTTACCTCCTGAGCCGCCTCTCATAGTATCGGCTACTGTGGTTTTAGAAACCTCTGGGCTTGCCCCTAACGGTCCCTGTACAGGGGTTGGTCCTCATGAGGTTAGCTTGCCCAGGGGTAAGTCGGTTCCACAGCCCAGAGGCTCCACTCTAATTTGCTCTCATCCCCGAGGCGTCAAACGTTGGTTTCATGTGGACATTCAGTACCTCGGTGCAAAGGATTATTGGGGTGCATCTAAATTTGTTGCAGGGCAGGCCTTGCATTCTATGCATAGGCAAATAGTATGGGAGGGCCAAATGAATAATGGGAACTTTGATTTCATGTGGCCATCCACGACATCTGTTCAAAGGGTTATCGGGGTGCGTCCAAATTCGGAGCAGGCCTTGCATTCACTGTATAAGTAAACATTATGGGAGTACCAAATGACTAATAATGGGAACTTTGGTTTCATGTGGCCATCCAGGACGTCTGTTCAATGGGTTATTGGGGTGCGTCCAAATTTTGGGCAGCCCTGCCACTCACTGCATACGCAATAACAGTATAAGAGACCCACTGTATAATAATGGGAACAACAAAGCATAGCCGGCTGATGGCTCTCTAAGAATAGTGAGGGAAAACTGCTGGCCCTATAAAAATAGGCTTTGTGGCTCTCAGAGTCCCTCTTTCATAAATGAAAAGTATGTGTCTGATGATGTGCCACACATCACATGGCCAGATAATGTTGTTGGAGCTCTATCAAGTGGTACCTTCACACTACAAGTCCCAGCAGAAGTCTAGCTTTCCCTGTGATCTCCCAAGATGGCGCTTGTCCTTGGTCAGTAGTTTCTTCACAGCTAGTCTAGTTTTCCATCAGAAGTAGTTAGGGTCGTTTACTCAATTTCAACTCCCAGGGGATTTCAGACGTTTTTAGACCCTAAAAGGACTCCTGGGGGGTTGCGGTAAAAATACTCAGTTTCCCCATAGACTTACATTGGGCTCGTTGCTCGGGTCGAGCACCCGAGCATTCGAATTTGCTCGACCGGAGCAACGAGCAATCGAGCATTTTAGTGCTCGCCGATCACTAGTTTTCACCCAGTAGGTATTTATAAAGATTATCATCTATAATACTCATTTCTTTTGCTTTCTCCAAAAACTCTTTAATAATAGCAAGTGTGGCGCCCCTGAGGCTCAGTCACCACAGAGGTACTGCACCTCATCCTGAGGTGTGGTGCCCCACCATCCAGGTAAGTTGGAGGCTCCTGACCACGCTCCAATACTCGCACCCCACACAACACAGTAGTTCAGCAAAGTCACAATGCGGCTCCCTGCTTGGAGTGTAGCAGAGCACCTTTGGTGGCTCCCTGCTTGGAACACGAAATGTGCTGGGAGGCGGGTGAGAATACATAAAAGAGCGGGAATGTTTAGGATTACAGGCCAGTCTGGGAGAGGAAGCCACTCAGAGAGGAGTGAGGAAAGAAGATCCCTGAGAGAGGGATGGAGGAAGGTGGTGCTGCAGCAGACCTCAGTGACCTGGGTCTGCTGGCACGGGAAAGGAAAAAAGGAGAAAGACATTGAACTGAAACCTGATCTTCCATAAGAGAGAGAGATTAGTACGGAACGAAGGAGTAAAAGGGAACAGAGGACGTGGGTTAGGAGAGAACCCTGCCTAGAAGTTCTAAGCGCAAGGCCGGGGGTTGTATGGATGCTAATGGTCCTGCAGCAGACACCGGTGGAATAGTGGGCTGTAAATGCACTACTCCCATCTAAGACTTGGGGGCACAATAGCAACTTGGATAGTGAGCCGGGATTCAGGAGTGAGGAGTCCCCGAAGCAGGCTACAGCTGTCTGCCGTACAAGTAGAGTTCTTGGGAACATCTGTCAGGAGGAACTCCAGTGTAACTCAGTACTAGGAGATCTTCACACTTAACCCCTTCACCCCCAAGGGTGGTTTGCACGTTCATGACCTAGCCAATTTTTACAATTCTGACCACTGTCCCTTTATGAGGTTATAACTCTGGAACGCTTCAACGGATCTAGGCGATTCTGAGATTGTTTTCTAGTGACATATTGTACTTCACTTTATGCGTTTATTTATGAAAAAAACAGAAATATGGCAAAAATTTTGAAAATTTTGCAATTTTCAAACTTTGAATTTCTATGCCCTTAAAACAGAGAAATATGTGACACAAAATAGTTACTAAATAACATTTCCCACATGTCTACTTTACATCAGCACAATTTGGGAAACATTTTTTTTTGTTAGGAAGTTATAAGGGTTAAAAGTTGACCAGCGATTTCTAATTTTTACAGCAAAACTTACAAAACCATTTATTTTAGGGACCACCTCACATTTGAAGTCACTTTGAGGGGTCTAAATGGCAGAAAATACCCAAAAGTGACACCATTCTAAAAACTGCACTCCTGAAGCTACTCAAAACTACATTCAAGAAGATTATTAACCCTTCAGGTGCTTCACTGGAGCAGAAGCAACGTGGAAGGAAAAAATGAACATTTAACTTTTTAGTCACAAAAATAATATTTTAGCAACAATTTTTTTATTTTCCCAAGGGTAGCAGGAGAAATTGGACCCCAAAAGTTGTTGTCCAATTTGTCCTGAGTACGCTGATACCAAATATGTGGGGGGGAACCACTGTTTGGGCACATGGCAGGGCTCAGAAGGGAAGGAGCCCCGTTTTACTTTTTCAACCTAAAATTGGCTGGAATTGAGATCGGACGCCATGTCGCGTTTGACGAGCGTCTGATGTGCCTAAACAGTGAAAACCCCCCACAAGTAACCCAATTTTGGAAACTAGACCCCCTAAGGAACTTATCTAGTTGTGTGGTGACCACTTTGCACCCCCAAGGGCTTCACAGAAGTTTATAACGCCCGGGCGTGAAAATAAAAATTCATATTTTTTCCACAAACATGATCATTTAGTCCCCAATATTTTGTTTTCCCAAGGGTAACAGGAGAAATTGGACCCCAAAGTTTGTTGTCAAATTTGTCCTGAGTATGCTGATACCCAATATGGGGAGGGAAAACCACTGTTTGGGCACATGGCAGGGCTCAGTAGGGAAGGAGCCCCGTTTGACTTTTTCAACCTAAAATTGGCTGGAATTGAGATCGGACGCCATGTCGCGTTTGACGAGCATCTGATGTTCCTAAACAGTGGAAACCCCCCACAAGTGACCCCATTTTGGAAATTAGACCCCCTAAGGAACTTATCTAGTTGTGTGGTGACCACTTTGAACCCCCAAGGGCTTCACGGAAGTTTATAACGCCCGGGTGTGAAAATAAAAAATCATATTTTTTCCACAAACATGATCATTTAGTCCCCAATATTTTGCTTTCCCAAGGGTAACAGGAGAAACTGGACCCCAAAGGTTGTCGTCAAATTTGTCCTGAGTACGCTGATACCCAATATGTGGGGGGGAACCACTGTTTGGGCACATGGCAGGGCTCAGAAGGGAAGGAGCCCCGTTTGACTTTTTCAACCTAAAATTGACTGGAATTGTGATCGAATGCCATGTCGTGTTTGACGAGCGTCTGATGTGCCTAAACAGTGGAAACCCCCCACAAGTGACCCCATTTTGGAAACTAGACCCCCTAAGGAACTTATCTAGTTGTGTGGTGACCACCTTGAACCCCCAAGGGCTTCACAGAAGTTTATAACGCCCGGGTGTGAAAATAAAAAATCATATTTTTTCCACAAACATGATCATTTAGTCCCCAATATTTTGCTTTCCCAAGGGTAACAGGAGAAATTGGACCCCAAAGGTTGTCGTCAAATTTGTCCTGAGTACGCTGATAGCCAATATGTGGGGGGGACCACTGTTTGGGCACATGGCAGGGCTCAGAAGGGAAGGAGCCCCGTTTGACTTTTTCAACCTAAAATTGGCTGGAATTGTGATCGGATGCCATGTCGCGTTTGACGAGCGTCTGATGTGCCTAAACAGTGGAAACCCCCCACAAGTGACCCCATTTTTGAAACTAGACCCCCTAAGGAACTTATCTAGATGTGTGGTGAGCACTTTGAACCCCCAAGTGTTTCACTAAAGATTATAATGCCCGGGCGTGAAAACAAAATCCTGTTTTGTTCCCACATAAATGATCATTTAGTCCCCAATTTTTAATTTTCCCAAGAGTAACAGGAGAAATTGGACCCCAAAAGTCGTTGTCCAATTTGTGCTGAGTACCCTGATACCCCACATGAGGGAGAAAACTACTGTTTGGGCACCCGTCAGGGCTCGAAAGGGAAGTAATGATGCTTTGGAAAGCAGACTTTGATGGAATGGTCTGCGGGCGTCATGTTCCATTTGCAGAGCCCTTGATGTTCCTAAACAGTAGAAACCCCCCATAAGTGACCCCATTTTGGAAACTAGACCCCCTAAGGAACTTATCTAGATGTGTGGTGAGCACTTTGAAACCCCAAATGTTTCACTAAAGATTATAATGCCCGGGCTTGAAAATATAAAATCCTGTTTTGTTCCCACATAAATGATCATTTAGTCCCCAATTTTTAATTTTCCCAAGAGTAGCAGGAGAAATTGGACCCCAAAAGTCGTTGTCCAATTTGTCCTGAGTACCCTGATACCCCACATGTGGGAGAAAACTACTGTTTGGGCACCCGTCAGGGCTCGAAAGGGAAGTAATGACGTTTTGGAAAGCAGACTTTGATGGAATGGTCTGCGGGCGTCATGTTCCATTTGCAGAGCCCTTGATGTTCCTAAACAGTAGAAACCCCCCATAAGTGACCCCATTTTGGAAACTAGACCCCCTACGGAACTTATCTAGATGTGTGGTGAGCACTTTGAACCCCCAAGTGTTTCACTAAAGATTATAATGCCCGGGCGTGAAAATATAAAATTCTGTTTTGTTCCCACATAAATGATCATTTAGTCCCCAATTTTTAATTTTCCCAAGAGTAACAGGAGAAATTGGACCCCAAAAGTCGTTGTCCAATTTGTCCTGAGTACTCTGGTACCCCACACGTGGGAAAAAGCTGTTTAAGCACACGTCGGGGCTCGAAAGGGAAGTAGTGTTGTTTTGGAATGCAGACTTTGATGGTCTGCTGGCGTCATGTTCCGTTTGGTGAGCCCCTGATGTGCCTAAACAGGAAAAAAACCCACATGTGACATCATTTTGGATACTAGACCCCCAAAGAACAAATCTAGATGTGCCCCCAGCTAATCTAATGTAAATTAGTAGTGCATGGAGGTGTGGTACAATTTGAAGCAATCCTTCATACACAGGCCAGGTTTTTCGGGGCAGGTGTCGCATTGATAAGTGGTGTCCCTGCGTATTCCTTTTTTGTAACACACTCGACACCTTTTTTGCTGCTTACCTTTTCTTGGGGTTGGCGGGACCACCCCCGGAAAATGCTGACCTGGTACAATACGAGCAACTTCAGTTCCATAAGTACTGGGGCCCGCTCCTTCCTGAGCGCCAAACATCTGGGCCTTAACCACTACCTCCTGGAACTGAAGGTACGACGTATCGCTGGGGCATGCACATTGTGACAGCAGGAATGCGTTGAGCATTGCCATTTGGACGATGTGCACGACCAGCTTTTTATACCACACCTTGGCCTTCCTCAATGCATTGTACGGTTGGAGGAGTTGATCGAGAAATCAACACCCCCCATGTTTTTGTTGTACCCCACTACACATGTCGGTTTGCGGACCTGTGTAGAGAAACCCCGTACAGTGCAGAGGGTACTGCCATCACCGTGTATGGTGGTCAAGAGATGGACATCTCTCTTGTCCTTGTACTTGACCACCAGCAGGTGGTCCCTACATTGGGCTCTGCTCTCACCTTTTCGTAGGATCTGCCCAAGTAGCGTCTTTGGGAGGCCTCTCTGATTTTTTCGGACAGTACCGCAGGCTGTACGTCGCTCAGAGAGGGATTTGTAGAGTGGGATGCTGGTATAAAAGTTATCAGTGTAGAGGTGATAACCTTTATCCATCAGTGGGTGCACCAAATCCCACACAATTTTCCCACTCACTCCCAGGAAAGGAGGACACTCAGGGGGTTCAATCCGGGTGTCCTTCCCTTCGTAAACTCTAAACCTGTGGATGTACCCTGAGGTACTCTCTGACAGCTTATAGAGTTTGATTCCGTACCTGGCCCTCTTACTGGGCAGGTATTGATGGAATCGCAGCCTTCCCTTGAAGTGAACCAAGGACTCATCCACGCAGATGTCCCTTTGGGGCACGTACACTTCAGCAAACTTTTTGTTGAAGTGTTTGATGACCGGCTGAATTTTGAAAAGATGGTCAAAGTTGGGGTCATTTCGTGCGTGACACTGTGCATTATCAGAATAATGCAGAAACTTGTGGATGGCCTCAAAACGCGTCCGGGCCATGACCATTCGGAACACTTGAGTGTTGTATAAAATATCAACACTCCAATATTGCCGAATTTCCGGCTTCTTCAGTATCCCCATATGGAGGACCAGGCCCCAAAACTGCGTCATTTCAACTGCGTCTACAGGAGACCAGTTTGAAAATGTTGAACGTGGGTTTTGCTCCAAAAATTGACGAGCGTACAAATTAGTTTGCTCCACCATGAGGTTAACAAAATCCTCAGAGAAAAAGACTTTGAAAAAGTCAATTTCTGTGAGGCCGGTGGTGTCAAACTTGATTCCTGATTCTGCCACAAAATCAGGAATCAGTGGCTCGTAATTTTCGGGGGGCGAGGTCCATATGTGGAGCACTGGGTCAGCTGCGGGCATGGTGGGCGCTGCCTCATCTTCTGTCCTGGAGCGTCTGCGTGGCGGTTCCGCAGGACCTGAGGAGGAAGATGAGGAGGGGAAAGAGGAAGAAGAGGATGAATAATCCGAAAAATAAAGAAAAGTCGGATCCTCATCCGAATCGCTATCAGTGTCGGAGGCAAGTATAGCATATGCCTCCTCCATTGAATAGCGCTGTTGGGATGAATTTGATGACATTTTTGTGTAAATATGGTGCTTGGGTGTACACTTTATTGAAAACTGTATGTGTACCTGAGGGGGGGAGCGATTGTTGTAAACTTTCTGTACAGAAAAAGCTGTCACTTATCAAAATTAGGCTGCTGGATGTGCGCACGGGGTGGCGCAAGGGGGGGTGGAAAAAAAGGCACAAGCTTGGATAAGTGACGTGTGTCACTTATCCAAGTTTTGCGGCTTCGGGATGTGTGTACGGAGGTGGCGCAAAGGGGGCTAAGGAAAAAAAAGCGAGCACGAGTGTTGATTGGTGAAGTGCGTCACCGATCAACGCTCGGCAGCTGCGCACGGAGGTGGCGCAAAAGTGGAGTGGAGGGGGGTAAAAATAGGGGGAAGGGGGATGGGGGATTAGGGTGGAGGGATGGGGGGATGAAGATAGATGGGGGGTGAAGATAGATTGGGCAGGGGATCAGGGATCAGGAACACTTACGGTTGGCGGTTTTTTCTTTCTTCTTTCTTTTCTACAGGGATTGTGATGCTACAAGTTGTGGCACCACAATACCCAGCACAGGAGCTCTTGCTGTGTCTGACCTCTCTGCAGGAATCCTCAGCTAGAGTGAGGACCCCTGCAGACAGGTCAGACAGGTCAGAGGCAGGTCAGGGGCAGGTCACAGAGCGGTCACATCGTTGCTGTGATCTGTCATTGGTGGGATCGAATGATTACATCGATCCACCAATCCCTGATCTGCCTGGTGACCATGGCAACTGCCTAGAATCGGAACTCACAGCTCCGATTACTAGGCAGGTCATGTCCAGGTCACCAGCAGGGCACAGAGCGGTCACATGGTGACCGCAGCTGTGCCCTGTGGTTGGCACGATCGCCGATCTAATCAATCGCGCCAGCCAGCTCCTGCAGGCCCTGCCGGGCCTGCATCAGCCTCCAGCTTTATTAGCACCAATCTGGGCTGGTACTGGCAGGGCACAGCGGCGATATAGCGCTGCTGTGCACTGCGATTGGTGCGATCGATTAGATCGGCGATCGCGCCAATCCGGGTGCTTTTTTACGGTGCCTGGCGTTGCCAGGCACCGGCTCTAGGATCGAGTACATCGGTACTCCGATCCTAGCCTAGGACATCATTGTTTCAGCCAAGCTGATTGGCTGAAACAATGAGAAACGCTGGGATTGGCTGTTCAGAATTGAACAGCCAATCACAGCGCTCTGGATGCCGGGGGGGCGGGATCGCAGCCCGGGAGGCCGACGCCATCTTCTGTAAGGTGAGATGGCGTCAGAATTTTTATGCGATCACCGCGACTTAAGTATCGCATTAAAGGGCCCGACGTATTATCCCGTCCACGGTAATACGGGCCCGGGTACCGTGGACGGGATAGTAGGTCGGATGTCAGAAAGGGGTTAAAGGTGCTATAAGAGGAGACGTTCAGAAAGGTACATGTTGGCGGAGCGTTGGAAGGGAGCATTCCATCTGACCTGGAGGTTGATTGAGCCTCTGACCCGGAGGACACAGTACGGAGGCAGGCACCTGTGCGTACTACAGACTGTGAGTAAAGCTTTGGAACTACAAGCCCTGGTGTCCACCATTGATTCTTGTGTCAACACACCCAGCACTGCTACATCTGGATACCCGCTTCTACACTGCTGGTGCCTCTCCACTAACTCCACATCTACACTGCCCTGGGGCTACAGCTTCACCTGTGGGGAGCTTCACCATCTTGGCTGCAACACACCACCAGCCCCAGAGGATCTGCAAGCAGCGTCGGCTTAACATCTCGCTTGCCGAACACCACAGGTGGCGTCACGAACTATTCCATTAACTACATTCCACCATTCAAACTCCCCCTATTAATTGGGTGCCCAGGGCCATGGACTGGGTCCCCGCTGATGTGACACATCCCGCCGACACCTGCCCGGTACCGAGTACCCCACAGCCCTGGGAGGGCGACCCAATCTTGGCGTCACGAACAGAGTTCGTTTCGCAGAGTTGCCCAGTTTTGTTGGCAGCCTTTATACTTGAACTATAGAGATCATGATCGCTGAATGGTCCAGAACTGTTGTTGTAAATACTTTGCACCTCTTTAGGTGCCCTCTCTTGGTTTTACATAGACACTTTTTGAAGATAAGGCCTACCTCACCTGGAGTATGACTCCAATCAAAGGACACTGCAAGAGATCCCGGCTGGGAGCGGTGTCCAGCGTTTACAAGAATTGTTGAAAGTTTTAATGTGAAGTATATGATAATGATGTCTTATGAGAGTATTGGTAACTAGGAAATGGCTTTTATATAGAATTAGGAATGTTTTGACAGAGAGATGAGAGATTTGAATAAAGAACAAAGAATTGAAAATGTAGGTGATGAACCAGGCGCCACGGTTGTCACTCAGATTTAAAAGAAAGTAGAAAATGTGCACTAAAGATGGAAAGAAATGTGTTGATGAAGAATACTGAAGTGATAGTGAGTAACAGACAATAGCACTTTGAATTACGTATTGTATTAAAAATTGCACTTTTGACTTAAGATTTTAGATAGTTAATTAAGAATTGTTTGCAATGTTCAAGAATGAGTGCCTTCCACATTGGGAAGTTTAGTATAAGAAATGTTTGTTTAGCATTACAAAAATTTTGTATGTTCCTGTGTGGTCAACTTTGTTTGCCTTGCAGCCCGCGGACGTGCTGTGTTTAACAGGGGGTATGTGGCGCCCCTGAGGCTCAGTCGCCACAGAGGTACTGCACCTCCTCCTGAGGTGTGGTGCCCCACCATCCAGGTAAGTTGGAAGCTCCTGACCACGCTCCAACACTCACACCCCACATAGCACAGTAGTTCAGCAAAGTCACATTGCGGCTCCCTGCTTGGAGTGTAGCAGAGCACCTTTGGTGGCTCCCTGCTTGGAACACGAAACGTGCTGGGAGGCGGGTGGAGTTGAGAATACCTAAAAGAGCGGGGATGTTTAGGATTACAGGCCAGTCTGGGAGAGGAAGCCACTCAGAGAGGAGTGAGGAAAGAAGATCCCTGAGAGAGGGATGGAGGAAGGAGGTGCTGCAGCAGACCTCAGTGACCTGGGTCTGCTGGCACGGGAATGGAAAGAAGGAGAAAGACATTGAACTGAAACCTGATCTTCCATAAGACAGATTAGTACGGAACGAAGGAGTAAAAGGGAACAGAGGACGTGGGTTAGGAGAGAACCCTGCCTAGAAGTTCTAAGCGCAAGGCCGGGGCCCGGTCCCCGAGGTTGTATGGATGCTAATGGTCCTGCAGCAGACACCGGTTGAGTAGTGGGCTGTAAATGCACTACTCCCATCTAAGACTTGGGGGCACAACAGCAACTTGGATAGTGAGCCGGGACTCAGGAGTGAGGAGTCCCCGAAGCAGGCTACAGCTGTCTGTCGTACAAGTAGAGTTCTTGGGAACATCTGTCAGGAGGAACTCCAGTGTAACTCAGTACTAGGAGATCTTCACACTAAAAGGCGCTATAAGAGGAGACGTTCAGAAAGGTACATGTTGGCGGAGTGTTGGAAGGGAGCATTCCATCTGACCTGGAGGTTGATTGAGCCTCTGACCCGGAGGACACAGTACGGAGGCAGGCACCTGTGTGTACTACAGACTGTGAGTAAAGCTTTGGAACGACAAGCCCTGGTGTCCTCCATTGATTCTTGTGTCAACACACCCAGCACTGCTACATCTGGGTACCCGCTTCTACACTGCTGGTGCCTCTCCTCTAACTCCACATCTACACTGCCCTGGGGCTACAGCTTCACCTGTGGGGAGCTTCACCATCTTGGCTGCAACACACCACCAGCCCCAAAGGATCTGCAAGCAGCGTCGGCTTAACATCTTGCTTGCCGAACACCACAGGTGGCATCACAAACTATTCCATTAACTACATTCCACCATTCAAACTCCCCTTATTAATTGGGCGCCCAGGGCAACGGACCGGGTCCCCGCTGCTGTGACACTGTAGAAAAATATATATATATATATCTTCTTGCACGGTTGAGAATCAAAAGTAAAAGCAATGTTGAATTGAGGATAAAATAAATCTTGTTTTTAATTGTTCATTTCAAAAAGTGATTACAAAAATGAAGAAAAGTAAGTTCATGACATGCAATAATTATTTGAAGAGAAAACGAGCATTGTTCTTACATATAGTCTTGAGCAGCTGTGTTGTCCGGGTGTTCGAGAGTCTCAAGGGATATGAGATCTACTGAACAAGAGTTAGGCCGGCTTTATATACTATTCTGACCTATAAACTACAACCACATATGGTGGCTTGCCACTATGTTCATAACTTCTTCCATATTAAGTGAACCCTAGTTATTTTAACAATATGCATACAGTTATTTATGCATTACCTTAGTCTGAGATATTTAAGTCTAAAGTCTGAGATCTTTAGAACCATTCATTATCTCTAAATAGTCACATTTTGACAGCTTTGACAAGTGACCTATAGACATTTGACAAGAGAGACAGCTGTGTGAGCCAAGGAACTCAGAACAACTCAGTCACTTCTCTAAAGTAAGCAGAGCCTCTGCTAGCTGGACTCTGTATATTTTTTATTATAGAAATACTGATATTTTACAGTCCCCCCTGATTATGATTTGAGACATATCATAATCAATCCTAACTCATTCTCTCACCATTCGTATCACATTCATTCTTTATTCTGAAAACCTTGTATCAACATCTGCCCTGAATGTCATCTGAATTTTCAAACCTATTGTAAAAACAAAAATTAGATCAGAGAGTTATATTTTTTCGTTTTAACATCTCTATTAAAATATCATCTTCCTTTTTCATTTCTATCTTTATATTCTTATAAATTCTCCTAATTTTACACATAATAATTATTTGATATATTATACACAGCAAAACTATGATAAATAAAATAACAATCGGATTAGACAATACATTTCCTGCTGCCATTTTCGCTGAAGACTGTGACCAACTAGTTACAGATTTTCCTAAATTTCTCCACCAAGATAAGCCTGACATACTCGTCCATTCATGTTCAATATCATTTAGATTACCTTGTTCATGTCTAAATACAATTTCAGCTTCTTTTAATTGTTTTGTCAGCAGATTTAATAAACCCTTGTCTTTCTTTATCTCATTTGTCCACAAATCCCAAGGGAATTTATTAACTTGTGACAAATTGAACTGGATCGGAAGGATTTTCAGATGTCTTGAGCTTATTGACGTAATATTAATACTTCTTTCCTTCTTTGTGAGAGTTTGAACATTTCCCTCAATACAATATAAACCCATTGTCAGATTTTCGACATGTACACAAGATGAGAAGAATGCAGAAACTGCTTCTTTTCCTGACATGACTTGGAAACAAGTTTTGTTAGCGCTTACTGGTGTCACCAAGTCATGTATCGTGTGGACATTCTCAACTCTGGCATGACAAGAAGTATGATTATGGAAACATGAATGATAAATGACTTTATCCTGTCCAGGTAGACACATTACCTTGGAAACAAAATTTAAGTATGACGAAATGTCTAATTGTTCAGTGTTGATACCATCAAATGCAAAATCTGTGTACTGTAATTGATAATATAACAATTGTGTAGGGCTGACAGGAATTCCCAGAACACCTATAGGAACCAGGGTTTCTTCTCTTCCTGACACTGGAATCAGTGATGTTCCTACACAAATGTTCTGTTCACATCCTAACCACTTATTTACCCACAAATCTGTATGGTTTAACGCAAAGTTATATTCTATGGGCAAATTTCTTATTAGCCCTAAAGGGGTAATTCCACTTTGTAAGGCTTGTGCAATCATTTTCAGATTGGTGGAATATTCAATCTGAATTTCTAGACATGTTTTGGCCACTTGAGATTCCCGTTCACTTTCCATTAAAGCTAAAGTAGCATCTTGAAGATGTGATACAGAAGATCCCAATACAGTAGCAGTGTTCAAAACCATCTTGTCAAGGACTTGATTCAAACTTTTCTGAATCTTTACCCCTTTTCCTCCAATATACCCAATATTTTCCAGATCTGATTTAAGTGTATGAATGTCCATAGTGTTAATTAAACTTCCTACTGTTCCTAATCCCCCCAAAATACCTTCAAACACTCCCCTCTTACTTCTAACCTGTGTTGAAGTTCTTTTCCCAAACCATTGTTCTATTCCCATCTCCATGTTAGTGAGATGTGGTTGACACTGGGGATATCTAGAAGAGATTTTCCAGTTAGACATGTTAAAGGTCCATACCATGGTCAGAAACACTCCATCTCGTAACAGAGGTTTAGTTTGGAACTGATTGATCTGAAAAGGAGTAGATGGTTGAAATCTTGTCTGTGTGCATACATTATCTACTGCTGACCATATATTTACCTTTACATCTCTACATTGTTTGTAGTTATATTTCGTTAAAATGCAACATTGGTAAAGTCCAGAATCCTTAGGAGATGGATTATCTACAGAAAAAATAAAATCCTTATTTAACCATCTCACGTTACCGGATTGACCTCTGTGTATAACATTTGTTGGACCATTTGAAAAACTTCCCAAAAATGATTTATCTTTGGTCCATATTAACAAAGATTCTGAAGGTAGCTCTAACCTCGTGCTGCATTTTAGTAATAAAGGAGACATATTTTCTTGACTATATACTGCTTGTGGTGTAACCCTTACTTCTGGAGCTATAGTATTTGAAACTGTAAAAACTACAGATACCTGTACTTGTACTGGTTCTCTGGTTATCTGAAAATTCCATGTTTTTACCCAATCCTCGTCTCCTTCTGTAATAGAAAGAAATGAAGGATCTAAAACTTTCCCAAAAAGTTGTGTCTTTAACCGAGCATCTGTCTTGGATGTTTCAACTTTCCCTTTTGCGATCATATCATTTGTAATGTCGCCTGACCACACAGCTTTCTCTTTCACCTCTTATCTCTATATTCCAGAATAACACATCTGTAGGACTACATTCCCATGTGCCTGTCTTATTATTGTGTATATAATCTCCTTGTAACTGTGTGAACTTCGTCTTAGGTCCTGTGGCTGCGTGTAATATTATGTCAGTGTCATGTATGAAGTGTAGCTCAATACAGCATTTTGCACCAAAACCCATGCAAATGTTTCCAGTAATATCTACTGAATCGTCCGGTATGTCCTCATCTATTAAGCTTTGTAGATTCGTTCCTCTTGGTTTCCTTGGATGTAAAGTTCCTTTGAAAAGTTCCTTCACTTCACTAGTATTTGTTCCATGGTGTGAAATATCTTCAGCGTAGATCACAGTTGAAACAGTACAAAACAGCAGAAATGTGACTCCCATCAGATAGTAGCTTTTCCTGGGAAATGTCTTTTTCTCCTGAAGGATTGGTGTTGAATCCCTTCCGTCAAGGACGTGGAGTTTCATATTCCAGTTCTTATTGGAATCCATTTCTTCCTAAAAGAAATGCAGTATCATTATTTTGCAATATACAGTTTGCATTGATCAACATGTACCCACAATTTTTGTTGTCTGCGGGTATTTTTAACCACCTTAGATGCTCGTTGCACAAGAATCATTACTTGTCCCATGGTTTCGATAATTTCAAAGGGACCTTCCCAATTACTTTCCCATGGTCCATTCTTCCTGAAAGTTTTAATCATCACTAGAGCCCCTTTCTTGAATTTGGATACATATGGTGGCTCCATTCTCTGCATTCTTGATGCAGCATGTGGAAGAATCGTTTTCAAATTTTCCTGCAACAATTGCAACCATTTGGACCTTGCAACAGCATCTTTTTGTGGTGTAGACAAAAATGGTTCATGAGGAAAAATCAATGGCATTTTTCTTCCTGTCATCAGTTCAAAAGGAGTAAACTGAGTTGTGGCAGAGGTTGTTCCTCTTACACTCAACAGTACAAAAGGTACTGCATCAACCCAAGTATTGCCTTTGTCCAATAACATCTTGGCAATTCTGGATTTTATTGTTCTATTCATCCTTTCCACAATACCAGCAGACTGTGGATGGTAGGGTACATGAAACTGCTGTCGTACCCCTAGAATAGCACAAACGGCTTGCATGATTTTTCCTGTAAAGTGACTTCCTCGATCAGAGGTGATCATTCTTGGGATCCCCCAAGTACAAAAGACATGATTAACTAATGCTCTAGCTGTAGACAAAGCATCATCTTTCCTGACAGGTAAAATTTCAACCCACTTAGAAAAAACATCTACCACAACCAATGCATACCTGAGACCATTTTTACCTGATGGTAACGGTCCAATGTAGTCGATTTGTAACGTAGACCATGGACCATCTGCAGGTGCGATTCGGAGTAGTGGCGGTTTCTGTCCTTTTGGTCTTGGATTAATTTGGGCACAAATGAGACATGATTGAACAACACTTTGCACTGTCTCTTCCATCTTTTCCCAGTAAAATTTCTCTCTGAGAATGCCTAACAATTTTTGTTGGCCCAAATGACCCAAACTTTCATGATTGTATTTTGTGAACTCAACCTGTATAGATGTCTTGGGACAACAGGACGCAACTCCCCGTTTAAGTCATGACACAAAACCCCGTTTTCACAAACAAAGGGAGGTTTGGGATCAACCCGGGAAGCAACAAGAGATGAGTCTTTTTCTTGTTCTTCCGCAAAAGAAGGGATATGCGTGTCTGTTCTTTGAACTGCTGAAACCTCGAGAGGTTCAGGTTCAAACACCTCTTCTCCTGTCAGGGCTGCCTCTTTGGCTAGCATATCTGCGGTTGCATTTCCAACAGATAATTCATCATCAGATTTTTTATGGGCCGGAACCTTGACAATAGCAAAACCATTAGGGTTTTTTGATGCTATCCTGAAAATTGTCTTCAGTGTGTCACTGTGAACAAGAGTCTTATTAGATGAATCTACATAACCTCTTTTTTCCCAAACTGACAAGTAATCTGTCAGTGATCTTACAACATAAGAGCTATCACTGTAGATCACAATGGGACACTGATCATCTGCTTCATTCAGCTGTAGTACCATTTTTACTGCTTCTAGCTCTGCTCTTTGAGCTGAAAAATGACTTGGTAATTTGTGCTTCACAACCTGTCCTCTTTTGGGATAAAAAATGGCATATCCTGAATAATAGTGCCCATCTGAATAGAATCTGGAACCATCTACAAAAATTGGTTCGTCTGTTACCTCTGCTTTCCATCTGAAAAGTGATGGACTTGGATCCTGAAAAGACTGTAAACAATCATGAGTTTGTCCTTCATATTGCATCAGCTGAGGAAGAACATATTTGGCCTTGTAATCTACCTCAATTTGTTTGGGAGACAATGACAATAACCAATGAGCAAATCTCTGATGTGACACACCTGGGATATTATTCTCAAAGAGAAGTTTTAGTGTAGAGTGAGGAGTTTGCAAAATGATTTTGTTGAACCCGACAATATGTTCGGTTGCTTTGACTGCAAAGTACACACCTACCAAGTGTCTTGCACAGGTCTCAAAACCTTTTTCAACAGGTGAGAGAAGTTTTGAGAAATAGCCCAAAATTCTCCACTCTTCTCCCTGTAATTACAGTAACACAGCAGAAACAGAAATCTCCGATGTGTGCACTTGCAAAGCAAATGGAGCCGAAGGATCTACTGTGGATAAAGCAGGTGCATTTTGTAAATTCATTTTCAATTGTTTAAATGAGGTTTGCTGTTCATCACCCCAAGGACCAAAGTAATCACTGTTTTCACCTTTCAAAAGATCATATAAAGGTCTGGCCTTATCTGCAAAATTCTCAATGAAATCCCTTGAATAATTCATAAGACCTAAAAAATGTCTCAATGCCTTGTGTGATGTCGGAATTGGTAGGGAAGCAATTGCCTCAATTCTTTCCTGCAGTGGCTGCCTTTTTCCTGGACTCAACAGCACCCCTAAAAATCTGACCTCAGTCTGCACTAATTTGACCTTTTTGGTGTTCAATTTCAACCCTGCATCATGCAGCAACTCAAACAATTCTGTCAGAAGAGAAACATGTGTCTCTTTATCCTCTGTAGACAATAAAATATCATCCACATATTGCAGAATGCAATCAGGCCTCGAAAATCTGGATAATACCTTTGCCAATGCTTGATGAAAAACACTAGGTGACAAATGTGCTCCTTGAGGTAACCTGCAAAACAGATATTGCTCGTCCAAGAAAGTAAATGCAAACTTATACTGACAACTCTTTTCAAGAGGTATACTGAAAAAACCATTGCTAATGTCCAGTACAGAGAAGTATTTGGCCTTTGCATTTAACCTTGCCATCATGTCATGAGTATCTGCCACAATTGGTGCGACATTGGGTGTATGCTTATTGAACATCCGTAAATCCAATATCATTCGATAAGAACCATCAGATTTCAAAACACACCACAAAGGATTGTTACTTACAGAATTAGCCTTTCGGATAACACCTTGATCTAACAATTCCTGTATGATCTTTGACATAGAGTCAATTGATTCTGGAGGCAATTTATACTGACGCTGTGGCGGGGGATCACGCCCCTCCACATTCACAATAACGTCCTTCATTGTACCAACCTCATTCCTGAACTGAGCCCAAAGAGAAGGAAAAAGCTGTACAATTTCTGTCAATACCTCGTCATCATTAGTGTCAGGCCACAAATGGTCAGATGACACCACATCATTCAAGCAAATACTTCCAACATGGCTATAATCATTAGGATCAATGACTACCGGTTTACAACCATTGGAATCTTTCCAGATCACTTGATTTCCTAGGTCAACTACCCATCCGAATTTCTGCATAAAATCTGTGCCAAGTATATTTTCAGAATCACGACAATACCAGATGTCAATTTCTGTTTTGAAAGAACTAGGTATTTCCAAAATCACATTGGGAACTAAGGTTGCTTTAGTTCCACCTTTTCCACTGAAACCAACAATTTTACAAACTGGTGAATCTGGGTTTAGCTTCAAATCAAGGTTTGTAACACTTAACTGAGCTCCTGTGTCAATAAGAAATACAACATTCTGGCCTGCCAAACTTACTTTGATAAATGGTCTTCCACAGTCATCCAATGTAACTCGAGTCACAAATTCCAATGGATGTGGTACAGGAATAGTCTGTGATTGTCAGAAAGATGAAGGAGATGGGAGAAGACCAGTGTCCTTTTTAAAAGACCTTGGAATTCTATCCCTTGACTCTGTTTCCTTCACTGTCATTTCTCTGATCTGTCTGATTAATGGTGCATATGGTGACTGTGTTTGTCTGTTGGCAGTATGAGCAGGTGCAGATAATTGTAATGCAGGTGCGGAAGGTGTGGTGTATGATTTTGGCATGAGTCCGTTTTCCCTTCCAAGCTTACCTGTTCCTTGTGTACCCATCTCTGATTCTGCTCTCAAAAATTTCCTGCACTGCCACTTCAAGTGTCCAGGTATACCACAAAAATAACAATGGATATTGTTCCTTTGTGTAGTATTTTTACCTCTATGCTCAATGTAATCCCTGCTCTTGGAGAATACTGTGGCTCTAGGTTTCAGTTGACTGTCTTCCTTCTCATGAACTACCGCTATTTTAGCCTTGACCTGATTTTGTTTCATGGATCTCCTTATTCTGTCAATAAAAACTGTTGCTTCTTGCAATGATGGCTGAGTGTTAGCCAATTGCACTGAGGCAGGATCTAAGTACTTGAACTTCTTTACAAAAAATTTGATCATGGATGCTGGCTCTTCGTGAGGCCTGAGATCCATTACCATCCTATAGGCCTGTTCAAACTTTACCAAAAAAGAGAATGGGTCTTCAGAAATATTTGTTTGTAAACTCCCTAAAATATCAACTGTAGGCATGTCTTCTCCAGTTGTAAACAATACCAATTGACTAAGTCTGTCTTCTTTTGTACTATGTGCCATTTCATTCTCATCATTTAATCTGGGTGTGGTCTGTAATCTTTTTCCCATATGTGAAGGTAACCAAACTTTGAATATTTTATTCTTTTGCTCATCATTCAGATTGTATTTGTCTGTGTTTGATTCAAAAGTGTCCGCATTATAAAAGGCATTCATCTTATCATTGTAATTTGGAATGTCTTTTACAATTTTCATTAACTGATCATGTATTTTCAGATCAATGCGTGCTGCTCTGTCATGTAATTTTTTCCGTTGTAATTCTACTGCCTCTAATTCCTCTACTGAAGCATCTGGATCTTGCATGTTTGGTACAAATGATGACGCAGCAACACTGTCCTCCTGTTTACCTGTTGATCTTGTGTTAGCAGAAACCCTTTTTATATCTTGTCGTAATTTAGACAATAACTCTGTCCTGGTATCTATTTGATCTTCCAATTGTTCAATATGCTCTGACAAAATCAAACAATTTGGACAATCAAAGTAATCCCCGTCAGACTCTTGTGTGTCACGTGGTGTGTCAACTTGAAATCTATGTTACTTTCCTTAGGATAATCATGTATAAAATCCATTATATTTTTTCCTCACCTATTGAGAGTCTTTCCCGTCAATGGATGGTCCTCTGTGTCCTTATGCAATCCTCAGATCTCCGTCTGGATGAGACGCATGCAGCTCTTTACGATCCTCACCCGTCGTCTCCAGGTTCAGTGTGATCCTTGTGCCGTGAAATAGTGGAATTCCTGAGGAGGCTTGTACAACAGGTGGTTTTTAGCAGAGTTCGTGCTCCCCCCTTGCACAATCGAGGAAGGAATGCCAACCAAAATCAGCACAAAAGATCAAGCTGGCTCAGGCTCGCCAAAATGTAGAAAAATATATATATATATATCTTCTTGCACGGTTGAGAATCAAAAGTAAAAGCAATGTTGAATTGAGGATAAAATAAATCTTGTTTTTAATTGTTCATTTCAAAAAGTGATTACAAAAATGAAGAAAAGTAAGTTCATGACATGCAATAATTATTTGAAGAGAAAACGAGCATTGTTCTTACATATAGTCTTGAGCAGCTGTGTTGTCCGGGTGTTCGAGAGTCTCAAGGGATATGAGATCTACTGAACAAGAGTTAGGCCGGCTTTATATACTATTCTGACCTATAAACTACAACCACATATGGTGGCTTGCCACTATGTTCATAACTTCTTCCATATTAAGTGAACCCTAGTTATTTTAACAATATGCATACAGTTATTTATGCATTACCTTAGTCTGAGATATTTAAGTCTAAAGTCTGAGATCTTTAGAACCATGCATTATCTCTAAATAGTCACATTTTGACAGCTTTGACAAGTGACCTATAGACATTTGACAAGAGAGACAGCTGTGTGAGCCAAGGAACTCAGAACAACTCAGTCACTTCTCTAAAGTAAGCAGAGCCTCTGCTAGCTGGACTCTGTATATTTTTTATTATAGAAATACTGATATTTTACAGACACATCCCGCCGACACTGGCCCGGTACCAAGTACCCCACAGCCCTGGGAGGGCGACCCACAAGGATATTAAATTTAGGGTCCGCATTCACTTTGCGATAAACCTCAATATCTGTAAGATGTCACTTAATTTCAGTCAAATAAAGTTCAGTATCCATAACCACAACAGCGCCACCTTTATCTGCTGACTTTATAGTGATATTGCCATCACTAATCCCCTACTGACATGTGCCGTATATATGTGGCGTCGGGGGAGCTGCACTTCCACAAACAGCTGTGTATATATATATACGGCACCGTAATCACGTTGGCTGATGCTGAAAGCCGCAGCGATCGACTGCGAGTGTCAGCTCTATGTGAGAGCTGACATCCTGCAGCAATGTCTACGATCGGTGCTAGCTCCAATTGCGGGTGTTTAACCCCTATGATGCTGCTGTCAATAGTGATATAAGTGGGGCATCGCAGAGGGAGGGAGCTACCTCTGTGCTCCCGTTGGCACAATGCCATGTGATCGCATAATGCCATTGGTCTCCATGGTGACCCTGGATCGGAAGATAGCCGCGGGGTCACCCAGAAACGGTGGCCTTTCAGCTCATGCTGAATCTGTACCACCTCCTCCCACACATCTCTACTCCGTACACACACGGCTCTGCTCCATACACACGGCACTACTCCATACACATGGCACTGCTCCTTACACCTCAGCACACAGGGCTCCGCTCCATACACCTAGTACACATACGGCTCTGCTCTATACACCTCGTACACACAGCTCCACTCCGTATACCTCATACACATGGCACTACTCTGTCGACCTCATACACATGCGAATCCGCACCGTACACCTCGTACACACAAGGGTCTGCTCCGTACACCTCGTTCACATGCGGCTCCGCTCCGTACACCTCGTACACACTCGGCTCTGCTCCGTACACCTCGTACACACACGGCTCCGCTCCGTACACCTCGTACACACAGCTCCACTCCGTATACCTCATACACATGGCACTACTCTGTCGACCTCATACACATGCGAATCCGCACCGTACACCTCGTACACACAAGGGTCTGCTCCGTACACCTCGTTCACATGCGGCTCCGCTCCGTACACCTCGTACACACTCGGCTCTGCTCCGTACACCTCGTACACACACGGCTCCGCTCCGTACACCTCGTACACACAAGGGTCTGCTCCGTACACCTCGTACACACACGGCTCCGCTCCGTACACCTCGTACACACAAGGGTCTGCTCCGTACACCTCGTACACACAGGGCTCCGCTCCATACACCTAGTACACATACGGCTCTGCTCTATACAGCTCGTACACACAGCTCCACTCCGTATACCTCATACACATGGCACTACTCTGTCGACCTCATACACATGCGAATCCGCACCGTACACCTCGTACACACAAGGGTCTGCTCCGTACACCTCGTTCACATGCGGCTCCGCTCCGTACACCTCGTACACACTCGGCTCCGCTCCGTACACCTCGTACACACTCGGCTCCGCTCCGTACACCTCGTACACACAAGGGTCTGCTCCGTACACCTCGTACAAACACGGCTCCGCTCCATACACCTCGTACACATGAGGCTCCGCTCCGTACACCTCGTACACACAAGGGTCTGCTCCGTACACCTCGTACACACACGGCTCCGCTCCGTACACCTCGTACACACAAGGGTCTGCTCCGTACACCTCGTACACACACGGCTCTGCTCCGTACACCTCGTACACACAAGGGTCTGCTCCGTACACCTTGTACACACGGCTCTGCTCCGTACACCTCTTACACACACGGCTCTGCTACATCCACCCTGTAAACCCCTCCTGACCCCACACAGAAACTTCCCCTCATCCAGCACCATGACAACCAGCACAGCAGAGTCCTGCATACACTGAGGACCCTGATCATGTGACCCCTGATCATGTGACCCCTGACTCCTCCCCTCCTGTGACCTCATCCCAGGTCCTGTGCGCACAGAGCAGCCATATATGTGGTGTGCGGCTCTGCAGGTGGAGGTAGGTGCTGGAGATTCCCCATTACTGGGTGCAGGGGGCAGTAACCCCTCCATTCCCGGAGATAGCGCCCCCTGCAGGTGGAGGTAGGTGCTGGAGATTCCCCATTACTGGGTGCAGGCCACATTAACTCCTTCAGTGCTGAGACTCTTTTGGTGTTAGCGTTGCCACTTTATAAGAATCTGTTTCCTGTAATAGATACATAAAACCCAACTATGGAAGACAGGAAGTGAGGAAATGGATTGTTCTCATAGTACAAGGCCCCTTTCTTGGCCCCCACACAGTGTTAATCCCCCATTATGCTCCTTATGAAGTATGTATGATGTCCCCCTACAGAGTATAATGTTCCCACAGTGCCACCATCCCCCCACACACAGTATAATGTCCCCATGTGAGGATATTGCCACTTACTAAAGACTATAGGATGAGTGAACGTAGAGCGGAGTCCACAGCGCTAAAGCTGGGTACACATTACATTATAGCAGTGTAACGCAGTCCGTTAACTCTGCCATTCAGCCCCATTGTCGGGCGCATCGTGACGCATGGCGTAAAGCGGTACGCGTTCGCGATGTGCCGTCATTCAGTGATGGAGCCTCTGATGCGGGCTGCAGCGTCTGAGGTTCCGTCACCGCTAGCGAAGATGAATCATTGCTCTAGCGGTATAGCATATCGCATTATGCTATAGCTTTAACGCAGCCTAAGACATAGAGGATTTTTCCAGCATGGAGCACCGGTTACATCAATATTATTGTAATTTAATAGTTAATTTGCTTGATGTGTTTTATTATTTATTTGCTTGCTCGTCAGTTTATCCTCAGGTATCAATATTTCTATTCAGTGACAGCCAGCAGATGAAGACGAGCAGACTAGATCTTATGTAAACCTAAAGGCCCCGTCTCACTAAGCGATCTCGGTAGCGAGATCGCTGCTGAGTCACAACTTTTGTGACGTAACAGCGATCTCACCAGCGAGATCGCTGTGTGTGACAGCGATCAGCGAGCGGCCCCCCTGCTGGTATCGCCGATCGCTGGAAGAAACCTCTGGACATTTCTTTGGTCGCTGGTCTCCCGCTGGCCAGCACGCATCGCTGTGTGTGACAGCGGGAGACCAGAGATCAGGTGTTAAAAAAAATAAAAAATATAGTTATTCTCACCTTCCGACGTCCCGTTCAGCTATCCTGCCTCTCTCCACGCTCCGGTCCCAGTGATCCTTTGCGAGAATGACCACGAGATGTCACGGTCTCGAGGGATAACAAAGTCTCGCGGTCATTCGTGCAAAGGATCACTGGGGCCGGAGCGTGGAGAGAGGCAGGATGGCTGAACGGGACGTCGGAAGGTGAGAATAACTATATTTTTTATTTTGATTCTATTTTTTACAGGGATGGCCAGCGATGCCGGGCGCTCGGCATCGCTGTGCTGATCGCTGGTGAAGCTGTCTGTGTGACAGCTCACCAGCGATCACATAGCGACTTACTAGCGATCCTGACACCTTGATATCGGTGTCGGGATCGCTGGTAAGTCGCTTAGTGTGACGGGGCCTTAAGCCCCCGTTACACACTGCGATATCGCTAGCAATATCGCTGTAAAGTCACCGATTTTGTGACGTTGCAGCGATATTACTAGCGATATTGCTGCATGTGATACCTACGACCGGCTTCCCCGCTGGTTATCGCTGATCACGCGAGAAGCTGCTGGACCATTCCTCGTCGGTCACTTCCTGCGGCGCTTCCTGCTGTGACGACGAGCAGCGCGTGGACGCGGGCGGGAGGACACAGGATCGCTACGTCTGACAGGTAAGTAGCGACCCCCGTCCCCAGCGAAGTCGCTGGTGAGATCTGCCTGAGTGGCAGCTCACTAGCGACCACCTAGCGATGCACCAGCGATCCTAACCACGTCATATCGCTGGTCGGGATCGCTGGTGCATCACTAGGTGTAACGGTACCCTTAAGGCCAGACTCTATCAATCTCATCTGTGTCAAGGTCTCACTCCCACTGTGCTCCCAAACCTAGTGGTTGGGGATAGTAGACCCAGGGGAGCCGTCACCACGGGAGGTCTCACATCCAGTCCCAACTGATGGAATATGCTTTGTTCTGTGAGCTAAAGGAAAATGTTTAAGGAAGAGGGAGAAAAAGGCACGGGGTTGAATCAGGCAGTTGTTGGGGGGACTTCGAAGTGAGACGATCCAAGCTGGGATGGATGGTCTATGGAGTTTTGGAGATCGGATGCCAGCTGGAGGGGTATTCATGAGCTACGGTCGTGATATCCATCATCTGGAGGAGCATAAGCTGTGACTGCTCACTATACCGGCTGGGGATAACAAAAGCTGTGGGCCAACCAAAAGTTGGGAGACAGTAGGTGTCGCCTGGAATGGGGCCAATTGAATTACCAGTGTCAGATTGAGAACTTGTGGACTGAGGACATTGTATTTTGGCCATCTCCATGGATTTGTTGTTCAACCATCAATGTATGGAATAAAAATAGTTGCATCGTTAACCTGCCTAGTGTGGGAGAAGGGATTTCTATGTCTCCTCGGGTATAACTATACCTTATGGGTACCCATGTGATGAGGCTTAATCAGAGAGACAGGCGGCTCGTTGTCTTTCCAAATAGTCTGTGTAGTTTATTGACAGCTTGATCTTTTATAGAACAAGATCGCAGAAAATAAGATTATGTAACAATTGGTAAAATAAAAAGAAGGTTACATAATAATCTGGCAGAAATATGAGTTATACAATTGGTCGTCAATATATCCTGAGACACGAGATAGATTACACAATAAAATGTTGGGGGAACATTCCAGCACTTTTCATATGTCAGTGTGACCTGGTTCAAGAGTTGACGTTATCAAGAGAATTTAGACTGACTTACAGAATTTTGGAAGCAACAATATGTTCTGGACCAATTTCTTGGAATATATGCAGAACTATCAGGCCATAAAAAATCTGCACGTAGACTGATGATAACTTCTGAAAAGGTCATTCTTGCACAATACTATTTTCTAGTAATATATTCAGAACAGAGATTAACCCTTTCTTTAACAACTCCTCTCGTTTTATCATCTAGTCTACGCCTCATCCTGTCTTACCCCTGCCTATTGCTGAGGCCTGCAAGATAAACCTACTTCACAAAATACACGGCTTGTCCTATGTATATCATGGGATACCAGCTCTGCTGCGTATCCATTCAGATTAAACTTGTGAACCAGACCTCCTTTGGGACTTATTGTAACCTATATATTAATATGTTAGAATATATATATATATATATATATATATATTATATTTTATTTGTTAGTATTAATCATTTAAAGTCCATAATAAAAGTAAATCTTCATTGTTGTAGTTCTTTGCAGAGCCTTTGTCTTTGTTCAGACCAGTGGTTTTCCACAATGCGTACAATCAGCTAGGTCCACTGAAGTTTGCTTGTTGCAGAGTATACATTCACAGTAAAGTCCAGTTATCAGGGTACTCATCACTTGGGTTTGCTTTATATAAGAGTCAGTATTGATTCTAGCTTTATGTTTGCCTGGAAAATATTTACAATTAGAGCTGAGAACTTTATAAACATAACAAATAACTTTATCATCACTGCAATGATCAATATCACAAAAACTGCTTGAATTAGGAAATGAATTACACCTGATATTCATCCACCTATTCCTTTAAACAAATTCAAAGGATTTAACCATGCGCGCCATTCAGGGAGGGGCAGGTCATCAAGTGAATTAATTTTCCGTATTCCTTCCTTTATCAGCCTAACTTGTTCTATGTCATGAGTGACTCTCATCAGTCCGGACGGATCTATATAGTGACAGCATGCGGGTCCCACTACCTGACAGAATCCCCCTTGAGATGCTGTGAGATAGTTGAGCACCATAGAGTGCTGGTTAGTTATAACAATGAGCTGTCTCATGTAAGCAGATTCTACATTAATGGCATCAAATAAATACTCAGTCACATTATCAAAGATATCACCCAATTCTATCATCTGAGCATTTCTTATGGTTCCGAACATAACTCCCAATGGACCAGTGAGAACCATCCCAGTTTTAAGATACCATGGAGTGTGCATTAAATGCTTGGGTGACTATGGAGAGGGTGCACTACGCTTTGCTATCATGTGACTAGGGACATTTTTATAAGGAAAGTCACTTTCATTCCATACCCAGGTGGCTGGCTCTAACCTAGCCAGTGTACATGCACCTTCAGCTCCTTTAGGAATCCACCTATATGCATTACTTCCACAGACTATGTTTATAAACTGAAATTCATTAAGAACAGCTATTGCTATTGAAACCAACCGGGTAGTGTCAGTGTAAAGACACCAAGAGTCTTCCAAATCTGTAGTGACTGCCCTATAATATTGCAATGTCTGACATTCCGGTTCAGTATTTATACTTATGGACATCTCAGCTGCTCCATCTCCATACTGACCTTCTCTGGTCTCTTCATCTACGTGAACTGCCTCTCTCCCTGTGCACTGTGCTGTATTACCATAAATGATTCCTGGACCAATTAGTATCATGTAGAAATCGTTCATACCTGGTCACTGCAGATCAGCTTACCTCCTAGAGAAAAAGGGGTCTTCACTGCAAAACTAAGTTTTAGCTCCTGATCTGGCACTTTCCCTATATAATTTTTATCAGTTGCCTTATTTCCCCAGTTTTCCATCATATTCCTTAAATTCAAACAAATTAATTGGCCGTTTATTTACAGGTTCTTGCTTTCTAGTAAGATTTATTTGGAACCATGGCTGCTTTGTCCAACCGGTAATAGGTAAGGCTGCAGAAGTTTGACTCTGCTATTCAGCCAGATCCAGGGCTCACATTTTCCAGCATCTACCGCTGAACAGCTCTTCCTCTGCCAATGGAGTTACAAAATACGGCATAATTTTTGCAGCAATTGGGGCATGTGAACAAATCCAGCAATTGGATAGATTTCTGGCCTGGGCAACATAGTTATGGTACTGGATAAATTTATTAGCTCACTGTTTTGACACGGCACTATCCCATGGCTCAAAGATATCATTATCTTTTTTACATTGAATAGATACAATCACAGTGAGAAGCAAGAATGGATAGTACTTCCCAAATTCCATTCTTCTTTAGTTCTTGTGAAATTTCTTGCAGTGAGATGTGTGAATCCAGGTAGACTTTCCTTCCAGCTTAACAGAGGTAGGCGTGGTCAGCTGGACTTGGTAGGGTCCTTCAAAGCGAGGATCCAGACTTTTCCTTAGGTGCTTTCGTGTTACCACCCAGTCTCCAGGCTTAAGGTCATGCGAGCCCGATAGGGAGGACGGATCTGGACGGGAACTGAAAACACATGTATGAATTTGCTGCAATACCTGTTGTAATGCCCCCACATAGGCCGTCATATTTGAATGAGAGGCCTGCATCTGCTGAGGGAAGTACAATCCTGTCTTGGGAGGGCTCCCAAACTATACTTCATATGAACTTAAACTTGTCTTTCTGTTGGGAGTTACCCTAACTGTGAACAATGCAATGGGAAGACATTCAGTCCATGGTTTACCTGTTTCTGCCATTGCTTTTTGAATTTTCAATTTTAGTGTACCGTTTAACCCTTCCACCCTGCCACTGCTCTGAGGATGATAAGGAGTGTGAAATGATTGTTCCATCCCTAAGGCTCGGGTGATTCCTTGGCACACCTGTGAAGTGAAATGACTACCTCGGTCACTTTCAATTACCTCTGGTACTCCAAATCTGCAAACTAGTTATGACGACAGCTTTTTAACCACAGTACGAGCATTTGCATGAGCACAAGGCCATGCCTCTGGCCAATTGGAGAAAAGATCCACACATACCAGCGCATATTCATAGTTGCCTACTCTTGGAAGCTGAATGAAATCAATCTGCAGTCGCTGAAAAGGGTACAATGGCCTGGGGGCGCACTTTGGTGGCACCTTCACCATTTTTCCTACATTACGGCATGCGCAGATTACACATCCCTGTACGAATTTTGCAGCAGCATAATGGAACCCTGGTGCAACCCAACTTGCTTTTACCTGGCTTACCATTGCATCCTTGGATTGATGTGTTAATCCGTGGGAGAGGGAGCATACCATAGGGAACAAGGCCCTAGGCAAGCAATACTTACCGTCCGCTCTCCACAATCCATCTTCTTCCTTCGCACCTGCGTGCCTTTGCCATTCTTCCTTTTCTGGTGTAGAGGCCTGGTTTTGCAGGCTCTGGAGTAATTGAAGATCCCCCTCCCCCGACACTTGTACAGTGAATGTACCTGCGGGAAGAGGGAACAAAGCAGCAACCTTGGTTGCAATATCAGCTCGGTTATTACCTTCGGCTTCCTTAGTGCGCTCTTTAGTGTGAATTTGCACTTTTACTATAGCAACTTTTTTTAGGCAGCTCCAGTGCTCTGAGAAGCTGGGCCACCAATTCTGCATTTTTAATGGATTTACCAGAGGAACCAACAAACTTTCTTCTCTTCCATATGGGACCATAATCATGGCAGATGCCAAATGCATAGCGGCTATCTGTAAAAGTATTTTCTGTCAAATGTTCAGCGATTACACACATCTCAGCGAGTGCTTTCAATTCAGCTTCTCGAGTAGACATCCTAGAAGGCAAAGCTTTACTTTGTACCACCTTATGTTGATCAACTATTGAATAAATAACCTGTATAAGGTACTTCATTTTGGTAAACCTGTGACACATCTACATAAAACTCTGGATCTATAGTCACATTTAGAGGTGTAAGTAAAGCCACTTCGTACTTTATCAACCTGTTCATGGACAAATGCTTTGTCCTTGCCTGGAGCAACAGCTCCTGCACAGAGTGTGGCACTAGAATTTCCAAAGGATTATCCAGCACCAAGTCTGCAACTTTTTTCCTTCAGGATTGCACAAGCAGCAACTGCTCTGATGCATGTTGGTGCTCCTTGTGCCACTGTGTCAAGTTTGGCTGAATAGTATCCTAGAGGGCGATGCCTTTCTCCATGTTGTTGTGTAAGCACCCCTTTAGCATGTCCCCCCCCCCCCGATTCATGACAGTACAAACGGAAAGGAAGGTCATAGTTTGGAATTCCAAGGGCTGGGGTTGAAACAATGGCTTCCTTTAGATCTCTGAACCCCTCTTTGGCTTCCGGGGTCAGTTGGTATGACCTAAGAAAACAACCTTTTCCTTTGCTAATGGCAGTTACCTCTTGACACCTTACATACTTCATGGTACAAAAATATTAACAAGGAAGCCGTTTCCATTAGACATACAGTACCTGTTTGATCTCTCTGCTCAGGGGATATCGTCTAATACGCACCGGTACAGTTCCTGGTTTCAATCTGATGGATACTGGTATTATCCTAAACCAACGTCTGTCTTATCCTTTACCCATACTGCAGTTGGTATCTGCTTGAACAGTTACCAAATGTCCTCATCTTGGTCAGTTGCAGTTTTTCTCGTCATCTAGCTAAATTAGCAACATCATAATGGAAAGGATTGCTTCAGACAACGGGCCTGTAACAGTAATGCCTTTCTTCCAAACTTACCGTATTTTCCGCTTTGTAAGACGCACTTTTTTTCCCCAAAATTTGGGGGGAAAACAGGGGTGCGTCTTACAAAGCAGACATGCCTTACCTAGGCTGTGATCGGGGGCGTCCGGCGGTTGCTGGCCGCTGCTGCGGGTGTGTCCGGTGCCGCGTTGTGTGCCCGTCGATGCCCGGGGCTCTGCCAACATTGTGCGACAGGCCAGAGCCCCGGCATTTCCTCAGTTCCCTGTGTGCCGGTAAAAAGATCGCCGCCGGCGCGTGCGCAGATGGGATCTCGGGACCCAGTTCTCGAGAGATGAGATTTGAAATCTCATCTCTCGAGAGGTGGGTCCCGAGATCCCATCTGCGCACGCGCCGGCGGCCATTTTCCCTGGGTTCCCTGTGTGCGCGCGGTGGTGCCTGCAAAAAAATGGCCGCCGCGCGTGCGCAGATGGGATCTCGGGACCCACCTCTCGAGAGATGAGATTTCAGATCTCAGCTCTCGAGAACTGGTCCCGAGATCCCATCTGTGCACGCGCCGGCGGCCATTTTTTTTTTTTACCGGCACTTCAGCGCACATATACAGGGAACCGAGGAAATGCTGGGGCTCTGGTCTGTCGAACAATGTCGGCAGAGCCCCGGGCATCGATGGGCACACAACGCCGCACCGGCCTCCAACCGCCGGACAAGTGGAGAAACCTGACACCAGCACAAGACTCTGCAGCAGCAACAGCACACATCGGAGACCCCCCCTCATCCCTGAATGCGGCCTGCAGCATCACTCCACGCCTGCCTCCTCCAGCAGCGAGCCTGGGACCCCTCTACACCGCAGCCACCAACCCCGGTAAGCAATAAGATGCAAGGATTATAAGAGGCACCACCATTTTATTAAAAAATATTTTTTTCTTATTTTTCTCCTCAAAAATTGTGGTGCGTCTTATAATCCGGAGCGTCTTATAAAGCGAAAAATACGGTAATTAAGAACTGCATTCATAGCACTCAGGATATCAGCACCTGTCAAGCTTAGAGGACATGTATCTAAGACTAGCAATTGGGCACACAAGTATGTGGTACGTGCTACTCACACATTCATGGGTTCTGTTTCATGCAATAGACTGTTCCTCCTGTCCTGAATCGTTGTGGCATATCCTTTTCTCATATAATAGTACGGCTCACCCCCGTATCAATCAGGCATTTTAATTGTTTACCATGAGGAAATTTTAATTATGTGATTAGTGATTGGACCATCCTGTGGGGGAACCGCTATCTTTGTTTACACTTTTCTGGGTCTGTTATCCCAACTTTCCTTTTTCTTCTCTCTCTACTGTTACCCTGTGAAGTATACCTGCCGCCTGCACCACAGTTTTCACAGCATTATTAAATGCATCCGGAGGTATATTCACCATAACAGGAGTTGGCTTCTTCTGCCTCTTACATTCCTATTATTAATCTGGTCCTCTATCCTCCTAAACATGGGAAGGATTGTATATACATTCTGGCCGTACTCTCATCACTTCTGTTCTCAGATCTTCCTTCAATCCTGTCAGTAACATATTTTTACAAATCTGGCTTCTCTGGGGTTTTTCTAATCATAGTTATGAGGTGTAAGGGTTGTCTGCAAGTGAAATGTAAAATGTTTCCTCATTTCTCCCCTCCGTAGGAACTGCTTGGGGCTGTTCCTTACTGGAGTGGAGAAACTGTCTGTGAATCCCTGTGGCAACCCAAGGGTAATAAGTATAGAGGAGAAGCATCATATACAAGTCAGCTAGTTTGCATCTGTGGAGACATGGGGATCAGTCCTCTCCCCATGATTGGCACCTATGGGACCCCTGGCTGATGGTGTATCACCAGGGTCTACCAGAGATGGGGTAGAGATGTGACTATATGTGACAGGCAAGTGTGGTGCCCCTGAGGGTTCAGTCGCCACAGAGGTACTGCACCTCCTCCTGAGGTGTGGGATCCCACCATTCAGGTAAGGTGGAGATACCTGCATCCCACACAACTCAGTAGTGTAGCAAAGCACCCTTTGGTGGCTCCCTGCTTGGAACACAAAGCGTGCTGGGAGGCGGGTGGAGTTTAGTTAGCATCAAAAGAGCGGGAAGAGTTTAGGATTTAGTCAGTCTGACAGAGTCAGAGGAGGAGTGAAGATCCCCTGAGAGGGATGGATGGAGGGAAGTGCTGCAGCCGACCTCAGTGACCTGGGTCCGCTGGCACAGGAAAGGAACATTGATAGAAAGCCTGACTCTCTCTATAAGAAAGAAGGATTAGTACGGAACGTAAGGAGAGGAGGACTAAGGATTAGGGTTAGAGCAGAACCCTTCCCAAGTTCACAGCGCAGGGCTGGGGTCCGGTCCCCGAGGTTGTATGGATACTAATTGTCCTGCGACAGACACCGGAGGAATAGAAGTTGTCACCACTTTATTCCCACACAAGACTTGGGGGCACAACAGCAACGTGAGAGAGCCGAAACTTAGTAGCAAGGAGTCCCCAAAGCAGGCTACAGCTGTCTGCCGTACAAGTAGAGTTCTAAGAACATCTGGCAGGAGGAACTCCAGTGTAACTCAGTACTTAGAGTACTTCACTATAGGCGCAAAAGAGAGACGTTCAGAAAAGGCACATATGTTGGCGGAGTGTTGGAACGGAGTACTTCATCTTGCCTGGAGGTTGGTTGAGTCCCTGACCTGGAGGACACGGCACGGATGCGGGCACCTGTATGCTCAACAGACTGTGAGTAAAGCTTTGGAACTACATGCCCTGGTGTCCTCCGCTTATTCCTGCGCCAACGTACTCAGCACTGCTACATCTCTGTGCCAGACACTACACCCTCTTCCTCAACACCTATCCTCACTGCCCTGGGACTACAGCCCTACCTGTGGAGGGCCACACCATCATTGCTGCACCACACCATCTGTCCCAGAGGATCTGTCTGCAGCGTCGGCTTAACATCTTCATTGCCGAACACCACAGGTGGCGTCACGAATCATTCACTAATAAACTTTAATCATTATCATCCACACGCTCAACATTCCCCTTTTACAATGGACCCAGGGCCACGGACCGGGTCACAGCTACCGTGACATGTCTCATTGAAACCAACGGGCCTGGTACCGAGTACCCCGCCGCCCTGGGTGCGAGGGCGATGCGAGGGCGATCCACAAGTATAGTATTATTCAGATGTTAAAGCTGCAGACACAGAAGAAATCTCAAGTCAGCATGCAGCTTCACTTTTCTTTGGGCTGCTTTCAAACAGGGGGGCTAGTCTCATCCCCCGCTACTACAGGGGTGGAGGGAGCTGTGGAAACACAGACTGATCTTGTGAATGGGGAGCAGCCTGTGTGTGGAGACGCTGCAGATTGCCTTACATACATTCTCTCATTCTAACTTCATCACACTTAATATTAACTTCATCATTCATCATAACTTCTTAGTAATAACTTCATCATTCTTAGCATTAAAACAGACCATACCATTCAGAGGTTCTGATCCACACTGCAACTTGCACACCATAGTCATATTTTTCAATCCATACAGCATGCTCCTTACTTAAACACCTATCTTATCTCTCAGCATCCAAACATCCATTCCTTGGCATTCCTGCCTTTTCAAGAATTGTCAGCGGTATTGTTAACTGCTTCATAATCCTGCCCAAGGCGCACCAGGTCCTTTATCTTATATCTCAGATTCGTAGTCTATCCTGACCTGGTGTGCCTGGCACCAATAACAGCTGTCAAAGCTAGCGACCCCTATCTTCAGACCTGTTATGTAATAGCGGGATCCCACTGGTCTACTATAATAGCCAGCATTCCTGCTACCAAAGCAATAACCTGAACCGCAACTCTCTGCTCTATCCTGATGCTGATACATACTCTCCCAAACAATCAGACAGATTACCATAAACACAGTTCCAAACACAAGCGCTATATACTCCTCCTACATCTGAATGTGAGCCCACACTAGACTCTGAATATGCAAGGTCTATTCCTGAATCCACTCCGGGTTCCATAAGATAATACTCGTGCTTGATATTATCTTGCCACCTTAATAATAAATTTTATTTCTATAGCGCTGACATATTCCGCAGCACTTTACATTTCAGAGGGGATTTGTACAGACAATAGACATTACAGCAAAACAATAATCACATAGATTGTAACAAATACCAAGAGGAATGAGGGCCCTGCTCGCAAGCTTACAGTCTATGAGGAAAGAGGTAGACACGAAAGGTGGGTGGTAACGGTTGCCCTGATTGTATGGACCAGCCATAATGTCAAGTGTGTAACAGTACAGACACAGAGGGCTAATGGATGCATAAAGCATGTGGGAACATGATGCAGGGAACCTGGTTATGGTAAAACTTTTGGCTGTGCCACACAGGGATAGATTAGGTTAATGTGTTGAGGCGATAGGCCAGTCTGAATAAATGCGTTTTCAGGGCACACTTAAAATTGTGGGGATTGGGGACTAATCGTATTGACCTGGGAAGTGCATTCCAAAGAATTGGCACAGCATGTGTAAAGTCTTGGATACGGGAGTGGGAGGTTCTGATTATTGAGGATGCTAACCTCAGGTCATCAGCAGAACGGAGGGCGCGGGTAGGGTGGTATACTGAAACAAGGGAGGAGATGTAGGGTGGTGCTGAGCCATGGAGGGCTTTGTGGGTGAGGGTAATAAGTTTATACTGAATTCTGGAGTGGATGGGTAGCCAGTGTAATGACTGGCACAAGGTAGAGGCATCGGTGTAACGATTGGTGAGGAATATGATCCTGGCTGCAGCATTCAAGACAGATTGGAGAGGGGAGAGTTTGGTAAGAGGGAGACCAATTAGAAGAGAGTTACAATAGTCGAGACGAGAATGAATAAGAGAAACAGTAAGTTTTTGCAGAGTCAAAAGTAAGAAAAAGTCAAATTCTAGAAATGTTTTTGAGGTGCAGATGACTAGAGCAAGCCAGTGATCGAATGTGGGGGGCAAAAGAAAGCTCGGAGTCAAGTATGACCCCAAGACAGCGGGCATGTTGCTGGGGAGTAATAGTGGAACCACACACAGAAATGGCAATGTCGGATATAGGTACATTTGTAGAGGGAGGAAACACAAGGAGTTCAGTCTTTGACAGGTTCAATTTCAGATATAGTGAGGACATGATGTTAGACACAGAGTTTAGACAATCGCCAGTGTTTTCTAGAAAGGCTGGCGTGATGTCAGGAGAAGAAGCGTATAATTGGGTGTCATCAGCATAGAGATGGTACTGGAAACCAAATCTACTGATTGTTTGACCAATAGGGTCAGTGTACAAGGAGAAGAGGAGGGGCCTAGAACCGATCTTTGAGGAACCCCAACAGTAAGGGGAAGGTGAGAGGAGGGTGAACCGGCAAAAGATACAATAAAGGAGCGGTCAGAGAGATAGGAGGAGAACCAGGAGAGAACGGTGTCCTTGAGGCCAATGGAATGGAGCATAGTGAGGAGGAGCTGATGATCCACAGTGTCAAATGCTGCAGAGAGATCCAAGAGAATTAGCATGGAGTAATGACCATTTGATTTTGCTGTTAGTAGATCATTAGAGACTTTAGTGAGGGCAGTTTCAGTAGAGTGCAAAGAGCAGAAAGAGAAGAGAGTTATCAAGGAGATAGCGGATCAGACGGGAGTGGACCAGGCGTTCCAGGAATTTAGAGATGAAGGGAAGATTAGAGACAGGTCTATAGTTAGCAGCACAGTTTTGGTCGAGAGATGGTTTTTTAAGTAGTGGATGTATGATGGTATGCTTAAATGAGGAGGGAAAGATACCAGAAGAGAGAGAGAGGTTAAATATTTTAGTTAGGTGAGGGGTGACAGCAGGGGAAAGAGACAGGAGGAGATGTGACGGAATTGGGTCACTGGTGCAAGTGGTTGGGCGAGAAGATGCAAGGAGCCTGTTTACTTCTTCTGTGACTGGTTCAAAATCAGAGAGTGAGCTAGATGCAGTGGGGGAGGGAGGACAGTGCATGGTATGAGGTGACTGGGAGATAATTTCCTGTCGAATCTGGTCAATTTTTTCTTTGAAGTAATTGGCCAGATCGTCAGCTCGGAGCTCCGTGGTTGGGGCCTGTACTCTTGGGTTGAGTAGAGAATGAAAAGTGTCAAAGAGACATTTCAGGTTATTGGACAGTGAGGTGATGAGGGTGTTGAAATAGGTTTGTTTGGAGAGGTGAAGGGAAGTGTTGTATGTTCTAAGCATAAACTTATAATGGATGAAATCTTCGTGTAGATTGAATTTTCTCCACAGACGTTCTGCGCACCTGGAGCACAGCTGCAGGAAACATGTTTGCAGGGTGAGCCAGGGTTGTCGCCATCTGTGTTGTGGTGTTCTATGTATAGGGCGTGCAAATTCATCCAGGGCACTTTGAAGTGTTTGGTTGTAATGCTTCAAAGCAGAATCAGGACATGAGAGGGAGGAGATAGCGGCCAATGAAGACTGCAAGTTCTTCATAAGTTTCTGGGTGTTAATGGCCTGTATGTTTCTATAAATATGGACAGTGGGGGTGACCTGAGCAACCTGGCAGTTCTTGATAGAGAATGAAAGAAGATTGTGGTCAGAGAGCGGGAGAGGGGAGTTTGCAAAATCATCCACTGTACAAAACCGAGAGAAGACCAAGTCGAGGGAGTTTCCGTCTTCAAGCGTTGGAGAATTAGTAAGCTGCGAAAGGCCAAACGAGGAGGTTAGAGAGAAAAGGTGAGTAGCAGATGGGGAGAGGGGAAGAGCAATGGGGATGTTGAAATCTCCCATGATGAGGGTAGGGATGTCACAGGAGAGAAAATGTAGAAGCCAAGTGGCAAAATGATCCAGGAACTGATGGGAGGGGCCGGGAGGACGATACACCATCGCCACTCGCATGGAGAAGGGGGTGTAGAGTCTGACGGCATGGACCTCAAAAGAAGGGAAGACTAGTGAGGGTAGTTGAGGGATAACCTGAAAGGTACATTTTGGTGATAGGAGCAGACCAATGCCTCCACCTGCTCTATTGTCTGATCTTGTGGTATGAGAGAAATGTAGTCCCCCGTATGAAAGAGGGACTGACTGCTGGATCCAGGTTTCAGTAAGAGCCAGGAGGGTCATTGCCAACAAAGGATATATCACAAAGTATTGAGATGAAATTTTGTTTCTGACCAAATACTTATTTTCCACCATAATATGCAAATAAAATGAAAAAAAAACAGACAATGTGATTTTCTGGATTTTTTTTTCTCCGTTTGTCTCCCATAGTTGAGGTCTACCTATGATGTAAATTACAGACGCCTCTCATCTTTTTAAGTGGTGGAACTTGCACTATTGCTGACTGACTAAATACTTTTTTTCCCCACTGTATTTGTTGTACTCCAAATATACAGGGAGTAGATGTATATAAGTGTCTTACCTGTCTCCTGCCCTGTCTAACTGCCATGTTATAACTGCCAGTACTTTGCTTAGATTTTTTTTTTTTTGGCCTCTCTCTTCTCGTTAATCAATCAAACTAAATTGAAACAGCAGGACTCAATAAAATGTTTTGGTCAAATAAACAGATGTCCAGCACTACATGGATCATAAAGCACTTTGAAAAGTTTCTTGACCTCACAACATAAGGGGACAAGCAGAGTAAGTTGAAAAAAAACTATATACCAGATATAAGCTTGCATAGTTGAAAACACATATATAGCATTCAGGATTAACTGCTTGCTGACAATTAATGGAGTGGAGAAACACAGGTTGATTCAGAGCAGAGATTGAAAGAGCTGGATACCAGATATAAGCTTGCATAGTTGAAAACACATATATAGCATTCAGGATTAACTGGCATATACCCTCTAGAGTCCAATATATCTACCCAGCTTTTAAACAATGCATATGACACGAATATACTTCTGCGCCTATAATGGTGAACTGAACACAGACCCTTTTCACACAGCATATGGTACACACATGGTAAGCATTTATCTGACATTTCAATCACATCCATACACGCAGTACTTCTGTACTCTCTCGCTCCTTGCATCTTATCAAAAATGCTCTAGTGCCAATGGACAAAAACATAAATCACATCTATTTGTAGAAACTCTTGCTCGGTTCACTATATCCTCTAATTAGCGTCCTATCTGAGTACCGGGTTGCATACAAAAAACATTTACATTTATATTCACATAGATTTTCTTCACGTGATTTTCCCTCTTCACTACAAACTCCCACCCGGGACCTTCCTATAAGTTTTTCCCAAGTAGCAACTAACCGGAGAGTTTTATCTTACTCACTGCTTTGAGTAATGAAAAGGCTATTTATACACTGAGCACACGTCATTTAGTCTCCATACATCAACAGCACTGCTTAGTGCCCCACAACACAGATATAGCAATATCAGGACTGCATTATAATCAGAACAGTTCAGCACAGCATTATCAGTACTACTTATCAATTAACATCTGACAAGGCATCAACAAACAAAAGAAGAATAAAAGAACAAACATAAACCAAGTATAGCAAAGCAGGATCAAGACAATGTTGATTGCAATATTTTCAGTATTAACAAACACTGACATCATTACAAACAGAGACAGGAACACGTTATAGATACAGACAAAACAAATGGAATATCATCGCATTTCATCCTGAAACAAAACACTTGTTAACAGCACTTAAACAAACAGACAATCAAGAGATAAAAAAATAATATATATATCTTTTTTACTCGAGGGCTTTTCCCGTTAGAAATCCCCACAGACTGACTCCAGATAGCCTCTTTTCCCGGAGAGAAAACTGCGAGTAACAAATCTACTCACTTACCCGGGATCTGGTTTTCTGTTCAGGATAGAGGCAGTCAATTGTTCAGTCTGAGATGAAAGTCGAAGGGGAATATTATATCCCGCTGAAGGCCTCGAAGTTGTGGGAGAAGGGATTTCTATGTCTCTCGGGTATAACTATACCTTATGGGTACCCATGTGATGAGGCTTAATCAGAGAGACAGACGGCTCGTTGTCTTTCCAAATAGTCTGTGTAGTTTATTGACAGCTTGATCTTTTATAGAACAAGATCGCAGAAAATAAGATTATGTAACAATTGGTAAAATAAAAAGGAGGTTACATAATAATCTGGCAGAAATATGAGTTATACAATTGGTCGTCAATATATCCTGAGACACGAGATAGATTACACAATAAAATGTTGGGGGAACATTCCAGTACTTTTCATATGTCAGTGTGACCTGGTTCAAGAGTTGACGTTATCAAGAGAATTTAGACTGACTTACAGAATTTTGGAAGCAACAATATGTTCTGGACCAATTTCTTGGAATATATGCAGAACTATCAGGCCATAAAAAATCTGCACGTAGACTGATGATAACTGGATAAAAGGTCATTCTTGCACAATACTATTTTCTAGTATTATATTCAGAACAGAAATTAACCCCTTCTTTAACACTAGGTGATTTTTATAACCCACAACATCAGATCCTCACACCACAGTTCTGCCTTCCACCATCCACAGTGTAATGTCCCCACAGTACCGTCATCCCTCAACACAGAGTATTATGTTCGCACAGCACGTCATCCCTCCCCTCACACAGTATAATGTTCCCACAGTACATCCATTTTCCCACACAAGATATAATGTTCCCAGAGTGCCACCATCTCCCCCCACACAGTATAATGTTCCCACAGTACCGCCATCCCCCCAAGCACAGTATAATGTTCCCACAGTACTGCCATCCCCCATACATCCCCCCATAGATAGAAAAGATCCCTCTCCAACGAGCACGACACCACATTTAAACAGTCCCTCACTACTTTCAAGACCATATTTGCTGCATTAAAACAAACCTACTTCCCATCTCTCATATCCTCCCTGTCTCACAGCCCTAAACAGTTATTCAACACTTTCATTTCTCTCCACCATCCCCCAGTATCCTCTCCCTCTCCACTCATCTCAGCCGAAGACTTTGCCTCATTTTTCAAGCAGAAGATTGATAACATCAGAGACAGTTTTGGTTGACAACCCCCAGAGCCCTTTCTCCTAACTGCTCGGCCTTCCTCCTCCAAACCCAACTTCTCCATCATTCCGAAGATCAACTTTCCACTGTACTCTCAAGATCACATCTCACCACCTGTGCACTTGACTTGATCCCATCCCGCTTCATCCCAAACCTCACCCATCTCTTCAACCTATCACTAACAACTGGTGTTTTCCCCTCAAGCTTTAAACATTTCTCAATCACACCTATCCTCACAAAGCCTTCTCTTGATTGATCCTTTGCATCTAGCTATTGTCCCATGTCATTTCTCCCCTATGCCTGAAAAAAACTACTGGAACAACACGTCCATCTTGAACTGGCCTCCCACCTCTCTTCTTGCTCCCTCTTTGACCGCTTAAAATCTGGCTTCTGGCCGCATCACTCCACTGAAACTGCCCTATCTAAAGTCACCAATGACCTACTAACAGCCAAAGCCAAGCGACACTACTCTGTCCACCTCCTCCTAGACCTGTCCTCTGCCGTTGACAAAGTGGACCATTCTGTATTATTACAGACCCTCTCATCCCTTGGCATCACTGACTTGGCCCTATCTTGGATCTCATCATACATAACAGACTGGACATTCAGCATCTCCCACTCGCACACCATCTCCTCACCTCGCCCCCTATCTGTTGGAATCCGGCAAGGTTCAGTCCTAGGGCCTCTGCTCTTCTCTATCTACATCTTCGGCCTCGGACAGCTCATAGAGTCTCACGGCTTTCAGTATCACCTCTATGCTGATGACACACAGCTCTACACCTCTGGACCAGATATCACCTCCCTACTAACCAGAATCTCACAATGTCTGTCTGCTATTTCATCCTTCTTCTCCGCTAAATTTCTAAAACTTAATATGGACAAAACAGAATTAATCATCTTTCCCCCATCTCACTCGACTCCCCCAACAGACCTATCCATTAAAGTTAATGGCTGCTCACTCTCCCCACTCTCACAAGCTTACTGCCTCGGGGTAATTCTTGACACTGATCTCTCCTTCAAACCACATATCCAAGCCCATTCCACTTCCTGCCAACTTCAACTCAAAAATATTTCCAGGATCAGTACATTCCTAAACCAAGAATCTGCAGAAACCCTAGTCCAAGCTCTCATCATCTCCCGCTTTGACTACTGCAACCTCCTGCTCTGTGGCCTCCCGTCTAACACTCTCGTACCCCTCCAATCTATTCTAAACTCTGCTGCCCCACTATTCCCCAGCCTCTCCCCTCTGTCAATCCCTGCACTGGCTCCTCATTACCCAAAGACTCCAGTTCAAAACCCTAACCATGACATACAAAGCCATCCACTACCTGTGTCCTCCATACACATCTGTAACTTTGTCTCCCAGTACTAACCTGCATGCAACCTCCGATCCTCATAAGATCTCCTTCTCTACTCCCTTGTTATCTCCTCTTCCCACAATTGTATACAAGATTTCTCCCACGCATCACCCCTAATATGGAACTCTCTACCCCAACATATCAGACTCTTGCCTACCATGGAAACTTTCAAAAAGAACCTGAAGACCTACCTCTTCTGACAAACCTACAACCTGCAATAACCACCGATCGACCAAACCGCTGCACGACCAGCTCTACCCTCGCCTACTGTATCCTCACCCAAACCTTGTAGATTGTGAGCCCTTGTGGGCCGAGTACTCTCTCCCCTGTACCAGTTGTTGACTTGTATCATTTAAGATTATGGTACTTGTTTTTATTATGTATACCCCTCCTCACATGTAAAGCACCATGGAATAAATGGTGCTATAATAATAAATAATAATAATACATAGTATAATTTTGCCACAGTACCTCTATCCCCCTAACATTATAATATTCCCACAGTATCTCCATCACCCCACACTGTATAATGTTCCCATAGTACCTTCATCCCCCTACACAGTATGTTACCACAGTACTTCCATTCACCCACACACAGTATAATGTTCCCACAGTACCGCCACCCCCACACACATAGTATAATGATCCAACAGTACTGTCATCCCCCATACACAGTATAATGCTCCCACAGTACCGCCTGAGGTCCTGCAATTAGAATAAGTCCTGAAGTTTTTCAATTGGAATAATATTTCTAGAAAATGGTTTTAACATTGCCTGCTTGCTACTTATATATCCTCGAGCATGTATATATGCATATAGGGGAGCAGGCCTTACTAGATATCGAGGCTTTGTACAGTAATATACTGCATGAGAGTGGTATTAGAGAGGTAAGACATTTCTTGAAATTGAGATCAATAGAGTGTAGTAGGTAAAATGACTTTATGGAGGATCTTCTAAAATTCACTCTTAAGGCCCCGTCTCACATAGCGAGATCGCTAGCGAGATCGCTAATGCGTAACCGATTTTGTGACGCAACAGCGATCTCGCCTGCGATCTCACTATATGTGACATATAGCGGCGACCGCCCCCCCCTGCTGGACATCGCTGATCGTGCTCGAATGTCCTGGGCCATTTTTTCATCGTCGGCGTCCCGTTGGCCAGCATGCATCGCTGTGTTTGATGGCGACGAGGGACCTCGTTGGCGATGCAGAACTCAGGGACTCAGGCTGGAATCGTTCAGAATAGCTGCTGTGTGACAACGCACCAGCGTCCTTACCAGGTCGTATCGTTGTCGGGATCGCTGGTGCATCGCTATGTGAAATGGGACCCTTACTCATAACTTCATTCTTTTTGAAAGAACTTCCATCAGCTCAGGGTTACTGAGATGGGGAGCCCCTGTGCCCCCTCTTATGCTAACTATTCCAGGGCTAGTGGGAGGAAACCACAATATTCAGGTGGCATAAGTGGTGGCATCTATATATTGGAGTATGGTATAAATATATTGACAACATTTTTATTATCTGGTCAGGGACGAGTGAACAACATCTTGAATTTGTCAAGGAAATCAACAACAATAGAGTGGGCCTGAGATTTACATCGGAGCTTAATTATTACCAGTTGCCTTTCCTGGATGTACTAATCAAGAAAAAACAGGATGGGACCCTAGGGACACTTATCTACCATAAACATACAAGCACTAATAAGCTATTGATGTGGGATAGCAACCACCAAATTCTCCAAAAAAAAAAAAAAAAAAAAAAAGGAATACCGAAGGCCCTATTTATACGGTTGACAAGTAAATGTTCTACTGTCACAGATGATTATGCACGATCATTTGTGAAAAACCGGGAGAGACACATTCTTCCAAGCCTGACCAAGAGACCAAGAAAAATTTGGGTTAACACGAGTAACAAGTACATGTAATTGGATGAGACCATGTAAATCTTTCTCAAGTTCCTCCATGGGTAAAACCTTTTTACAGAGAGATTATCCCAACTGTAAAACCTCAGGACTTGTATATATGACCACATGCACCAGCCCTTAGATTATTTATTAAAGACAAAGAGGGAGTTTAGGAGGAGAGTGGGGGAGCATTTGGGTCATATTCACCATGGTCGGGACACCCCATTAGTGAGACACATGAACAGTGTGAAACCGGAGACATCTACTTTTGTATCGTTGAGGTGGTTAAACCCAACGTTAAAGGAGGTGATCACAATAGATGTGTCCTCAAAATGGAAAGTGAGAGGATTTTTAGACTGGATTCACTAGTTCCTAAGGGACTCAATGAGCAAATTTCCTATGCCTGTTTTGTAAATCTGCAGCCCCTTTCTGGATTACATTTTTGAATTTTATCCTCTACCCATCGCTCCCTGTGAATGGGGCTCACATATTGTTGTACTTCATCGAGATGTCTGAGCTTCTATATCAGAATTATTTCTTACCAGTTATATCCGACATATTCTATTTAGTAGCTAACAAGTGTGGTGAATCTTCTATATCTCTAATTATGCAATAGGAGTCACATTTTACTATTTAGCAATAAACTTTGGGCCATCATACCCCTATTTTATGTCGTAATAAAGTAGATATACATGCCTATTTCATGATGGGAGGATGGACGATACATGATTTTAGTCTCCCATGACGCTGATCTCAGAAATAGGACTTTGCTATATTGGTGGAATGCAATGCAAATCCATTTTTTTTGTTCCGGCGTGGAAAGCATGCTTCTGGACATGCACAGTCACAGATACGAGACCGTGATGTGCTCTGGTTTGGAATGCACACATCCAGTCATGCACAATCACAGACAATGATCCTATACGTGCTCTGGAGTGCAACGCATAAGTAGAGCATGCGCAACCACTGGTACAAGTGGCGCAGTGGCAATCAGATTATTTTACTTTTCAGTTTAACCCCTTTCTGCCATCCGACGTACTATCCCGTCCATGGGACCTGGGCCCCTATGCCCATGGACGGGATAGTACGTTGGCGCGATCAGCGGCGCCCACGTGGTGAGCGCCGCTGATCGCGGCCGGGTGTCAGCTGATTATCACAGCTGACACCCGGCACAATGTGTCAGGGGCGGTCACGGACCGCCCCCGACACGTTAACCCCTTGCACACCGCGATCAAACATGATCCCTCCGTGCTTCCCTGAGCCCCCCACGGCAGCGCAATGTGCAGCGCTGCTGCGGGGGGCTCCTTTCCTCCAGGCCCCCGAATTCAAGATGGCGACGGGGGCCTTCGGGGGCCTGAGGAAGCTGGCTTCCTCAGTGCCTGCAAAGCGCAGGCATGAGGAAGCCTTCTGCAGTGCCTGTGTCAGATCGCTGATCTGTCACAGTGATCTGTGATGTGACAGATCAGCGATCTGTCACAGGACAGTGATGTCCCACCTGGGACTATTTAATAAAGTAAAAAAAAAAAAAAGTGTTAAAATAATTTAAAAAAAATCGCCAAATAAATTAGAAAAAAAAAAAAAAATATTCCCCCAATAAATCCATTTTTTGGAAATAATAAAAAAAAAAACAATAAAAGTACACATACTAGGTATCGCCGCGTCCGTAATGACCCGCCCTATAAAACTGTCCCATTAGTTAACCCCTTTAGCGAACCCCTTAAAAAATAAAAATAAAAAACGAAGCAAAAAATAATGATTTATTATACCGCCAAACAAAAAGTGTAATAACGCGCGATCAAAAAGACGCATATAAATATCCATGGTACCGCTGAAAACGTCATCTTGTCCCGCAAAAAAAGAGCCGCCACACAGCATCATCAGCGAAAAAATAAAAAAGTTATAGCTCGCAGAATAAAGCGATGCAAAAATAATTATTTTTTTATATAAAATAGTTTTCATTGCATAAAACCGACAAAAACATAAAAAAACGACCTAAATGAGGTATCGCTGTAACCGTACTGACCCGAAGAATAAAACCGCTTTATCAATTTTACCGCACGCGGAACGGTGTAAACGCACCCCCCCAAAAGAAATTCATGAAACGCTGGTTTTTGTTCATTCTGCGTCCCAAAAATAGGAATAAAAAGCAATCAAAAAATGTCACGTGCCTGAAAATGGTACCAATAAAAACGTCAACTCGTCCCGCAAAAAATAAGACCTCACATGACTCGGTGGGTCAAAATACGGAAAAATTATAGCTCTCAATATGTGGTGATGCATAAACTATTTTTACAATAAAAAGCGTCTTTTAGCGTGCGACAGCTGCCAAACGTAAAAACCGCCGTAAATAGTAAATCAAACCCCCCGTTATCACCCCCTTAGTTAGGGAAAAATAATAAAATAAAAAAAAAGTATTTATCTCCATTTTCCCGTTAGGGCTAGGGTTAGGGCTAGGGTTAGGGCTCAGATTAGGGTTAGGGGTGTGTTGGGGTTAGGGTTGGAGTTATAATTGGGGGGTTTCCACTGTTTGGGCACATCAGGGGCTCTCCAAATGCAACATGGCGTCTGATCTCAATTCCAGCCAAATCTGAGTTGAAAAAGTCAAATGGTGCTCCTTCCCTTCCAAGCTCTGCCATGCGCCCAAACAGTGTTTTACCCCCACATGTAGGGTATCAGCCTACTCAGGACAAATTGCAAAACAATTTTTGGGGTCCAATTTCTCCTGTTACCCTTAGGAAAATAAAAAATTGGGGGCAAAAATATCATTTTTGTGGAAAAAAATGATTTTTTTATTTTCACGTCCGAGTGTTATAAACTACTGTGAAGCACTTGGGGGTTCAAAGTGCTCACCACACATCTAGATAAGTTCCGTGGGGGGTCTAGTGTCCAAAATGGGGTCACTTGTGGGGAGTTTCAATAGTTTAGGTACATCAGGGGCTCTCCAAACGCACATGACACCCGCAGACCATTCCATCAAAGTCTGCATTCCAAAACGTCACTGCTTCCCTTCCGAGCCCCGACGTGTGTCCATACAGTAGTTTTCTCCCACATATGGGGTGTCAGCGTACTCAGGCCAAATTGGACAACAACTTTTGGGGGTCCAATTTCTCCTGTTACCCTTGGGAAAATGAAAAAATTGGGGACTAATTGATCATGTTTCTGGAAAAAATACGATTTTTTTATTTTCATGCCCTGGCATTATAAACTTCTGTGAAGCCCTTGGGGGTTCAAAGTGCTCACCTCACATCTAGATAAGTTCCTTAGTGGGTCTAGTTTCCAAAATGGGGTCATTTGTGGGGGGTTTCCACTGTTTAGGTACATTAGGGGCTCTCCAAAGGCAACATGACACCCGCAGACCATTCCATCAAAGTCTGCATTCCAAAACGTCACTACTTCCCTTCCGAGCCCCGACGTGTGCCCATACAGTAGTTTTCTCCCACATGTGGGGTATCAGCATACTCAGGACAAATTGGACAACAACTTTTGGGGTCCAATTTCTCCTGGTACCCTTGGGAAAATAAAAAAATGGTGACTAAAAGATCATGTTTGTGGAAAAAATACGAATTTTTTATTTTCACGCCCGGGCGTTATAAACTTCTGTGAAGCACTGGGGGGTTCAAAGTGCTCACCACACATCTAGATAAGTTCCTTGGGGGGTCTAGTTTACAAAATGGTGTCATTTGTGGGGGGTTTCCACTGTTTAGGTACATTAGGGGCTCTCCAAAGGCAACATGACACCCGCAGACCATTCCATCAAAGTCTGCATTCCAAAACGTCACTACTTCCCTTCCGAGCCCCGACGTGTGCCCATACAGTAGTTTTCTCCCACATATGGGGTATCAGCATACTCAGGACAAATTGGACAACAACTATTGGGGTCCAATTTCTCCTGGTACCCTTGGGAAAATAAAAAAATGGTGACTAAAAGATCATGTTTGTGGAAAAAATATGAATTTTTTATTTTCACGCCCGGGCGTTATAAACTTCTGTGAAGCACTGGGGGGTTCAAAGTGCTCACCACACATCTAGATAAGTTCCTTGGTGGGTCTAGTTTACAAAATGGTGTCATTTGTGGGGGGTTTCCACTGTTTAGGTACATTAGGGGCTCTCCAAAGGCAACATGACACCCGCAGACCATTCCATCAAAGTCTGCATTCCAAAACGTCACTACTTCCCTTCCGAGCCCCGACGTTTGCCCATACAGTAGTTTTCTCCCACATATGGGGTATCAGCATACTCAGGACAAATTGGACAACAACTTTTGGGGTCCAATTTCTCCTGGTACCCTTGGGAAAATAAAAAAATGGTGACTAAAATATCATGTTTGTGGAAAAAAATACGAATTTTTTATTTTCACGCCCGGGCATTATAAACTTCTGTGAAGCACTGGGGGGGTCAAAGTGCTCACCACACATCTAGATAAGTTCCTTAGGGGGTCTAGTTTCCAAAATGGTGTCATTTGTGGGGGGTTTCCACTGTTTTGGTACATCAGGGGTTTTCCAAACGCGACATGGTTTCCGATCTCAATTCCAGCCAAAAACGTCAAATGGCGCTGCTTCCCTTCCGAGCTCTGCCATGCGCCCAAATAGTGGTTTACCCCCACATGTGGGGTATCAGCGTACTCAGGACAAATTGCACAATAACTTTTAGGGTCCTGTTACCCTTGGAAAAATAAGAATTGAGGGTGAAAAGATCATTTTTGTGGAAAAAATATGATTTTTTAATTGTATGGCTTTATGTTATAAACTTCTGTGAAGCCCATGGGGGTTCAAAGTTCTCACCACACATCTAGATAAGTTCCTTAGGGGGTCTAGTTTCCAAAATGGTGTCATTTGTGGGGGGTTTCCACTGTTTTGGTACATCAGGGGTTTTCCAAACGCGACATGGTGTCCGATCTCAATTCCAGCCAAAAACGTCAAATGGCGCTGCTTCCCTTCCGAGCTCTGCCATGCGCCCAAATAGTGGTTTACCCCCACATGTGGGGTATCAGCGTACTCAGGACAAATTGCACAATAACTTTTAGGGTCATGTTACCCTTGAGAAAATAAAAATTGGGGAGAAAAAATCATTTTTGTGGAAAAAATATGATTTTTTAATTGTACCGCTGTACGTTATAAACTTCTGTAAAGCCCTTGTGGGTTCAAAGTTCTCACCACATATCTAGATAAGTTCCTTGGGGGGTCTAGTTTCCAAAATGGGGTCACTTGTAGGGGGTTTCCACTGTTTAGGGACATCAGGGACTCTCCAAACGTGACATGGCGTCCAATCTGAATTCCAGCCAATTTTGCATTGAAAAAGTCAAACGGCGCTCCTTCCATTCTGAGCTCTGCCATGCACCGAAACAGTGGTTCCCCCCACATATCAGGTATCAGCGTACTCAGGACAATTTGCACAATAACTTTTGCAGTCCAATTTCTCCTGTTACCCTTGGTAAAATAAAAAAAATTGAACCTGAAGTATTTTTTTTTTATGAAAAAAAGTTAGATGTTCATTTTTTTTTAAATATTCAAAAAAATTCCTGTGACGCACCTAAAGGGTTAATAAACTTCTTGAATGTGGTTTTGAGCACTTTAAGGGGTGCAGTTTTTAGAATGGTGTCACTTTTGGGTATTTTCTATCATATAGACCCCTCAAAGTGGCTTCAAATGTGATGTGGTCCTAAAAATAAAATGGTGTTGTAAAAATGAGAAATCGCTGGTCAACTTTTAACCCTTATAACTTCCTAACAAAAAAAAATTTTGGTTCCAAAATTGTGCTGATGTAAAGTAAACATGTGGGAAATGTTAGTTATCAAGTTTTTTGTGTGCCGTATCTCTGTGATTTAAGGGCATAAAAATTCAAAGTTGGAAAATTGCGAAATTTTCAAAATTTTCGCCAAATTTCCGTTTTTCTCACAAATAAACGCAAGTTATTTGAATGAAATTTTACCACTAACATGAAGTACAATATGTCACGAGAAAACAATGTCAGAATCACCGGGATCCATGGAAGCGTTCCAGAGTTATGACCTCATAAAGGTACAGTGGTCAGAATTGTAAAAATTGGCCCGGTCATGAACGTGCAAACCACCCTTGGGGGTGAAGGGGTTAAAGCACATCACTTCTGGACATGCACACTAGGGGATGGACTATATCGGACTGGATGCAGGAGCAGTACATTATTGTAGACAGACTCCATTCTATATGTCCTATGACAATTCACCTCTAGGAATGGGAATGGGTCTCCTAGTCTGCTGATTGGTTTTGGATGAAGTGGGATATTTAAACACGGATACCTCGCTATTAGGCATACTATGCTGAATATCATGAATTAACATGAATTAACATCCTTGTATCAAGCCTTGTGATGAAGCTGTTGGGGAAACGCTTCAAGGTAGATTATTGAATCATTATATTACAGCCAGCTCTGGCAAAAATTAAGAGACCACTTCCAAATGTTCATTTTGTCTGCTTTTTCTCTTTATAGGTATATATTTGAGTAAAATGTAAATTATTAAATTAAATTATTCCACCATTCTTTCACACTGCTTCTGGTACAAAAAATTAAGCAGTTCTTCTTTGATGGCTTGTGACTATCCATCATCCTCCTGATTACATTCCAAAACTTTTCTATGGGGTTCAGGTCTTAGAGAATGGGCTGCCCATGGCAGTGTTTTGATGTGGTGGTCTCTTAATTTTCGCCAGAGCTGTATGTATATGTATCTATGTGTGTATGTATATATATATATATATATATATATATATATACATAATCAGGGCTAACCAGGGCTTCTGAGGTACACCCACTGGTAAGCAGGGGCGCCATTTTCATTCCCTATGGTGCCAACCTCCGCGGCTGGGCAGTATCAGCTTTGTTTAGATATGGGATAGGGTAAGGTAGTGACTGTATGTTATTTAGCAGCATCATTGTTTACATCTGTTTATATACATCCACAACAAGCCATTCAGCTTGTAATTTTGCTATGTCATGGTCTGTATGGAAATTGTTGTCTAGTGCTTCAGAGAGTAATGCTCTTGGCCTCTCTCTGGCTGTGGGATGGCTTAAAATAGCCTCTTTTGGGTTCTTTCCATTGTCGGTGATACTTTTGACCTCGGCTGAGTTCCTGATCCCCGTGTATTTGAGGATACTGTCTGCCTGTGTGTGAATGTTTGTGTATGACCCAGTCCGTTCCTGTTTCTGAGTTTGCTACTGGATTCTGTACTTTCTTAGTCTCTTAGTTTTGACCTCTGCTTGTCCCTGATCTTCCTTGCAGCTATATCCGGCTTTCTGACCCTGGATTGTTATTGATCATGTCTCTGTCTGTTTCCATCTGTACTGTGGTTGTCTCCCTGGATGACCCGCGTCTGTCTGGCATCCCCCTGGACTTCTCTAGCCCGAGCTACAGTCCCTGGAGTCTGGGGCTTGTCTCCGCCCCTGACACTCCCTTAGCGGTCACGTGCTTCAGGTCCTCTTTACCTGAAGCACGCTTCTCCACTGAGTCTGTCTGGTTCCTCTGGAATCTCTGGGCACCATCCGCTCAACTCAGGACACGCGCACTGACTTGGTAAGTCAGGTCAGTGCGGTGTCCTTTACATGCTAGTTTTAAGTATATCTATGTAGTTAGTTGAGTTTTTAATGCATATGTTTAATAAAGTTTTAACATTTTAATTTGAGGGGGAGGGTACTGCCCCCTACACATACAATATGGTACCTTCCACCCCACTGACTTCCCCACGGCCACTTAATAAATACTCACTTAGGCTAGTTTCACACTAGCGTTTTTTAACAATGCGCTTCGTGCGCAATAGAATCGCTTGCAAAAAACTCATCATGTGTTTTGTATGCGTTTGCTTTTTTTAGGTGCATGCGTTTTAACCAGTTTCTAGCCATGTTAACTCTTAAAATGCCTGCGATTTTAAACGCAGGCGTGCGCATGTCCATGCGCACGCCTGCGTTCCCATAGACTGTAATGTGATTTTTTTTGCGCATTCCGTGCGCAAGCGTGGGCATGTGTTTTTTTTAGACAGGTCGGACGGACCAAAAATGCAACAGGTTGTGTCCGTCGCGCCTAGGCACACACTACAAAAAACAGCATGCTATGTGCACACTACAAAAAAACGCATGCGCACGAATGTTAAAGATAGGGGCGCAGGACGCATGCGGATGGACGCGCACGAAGCGCAGCGCTAAAAAACGCTAGTGTGAAACCAGCCATAACTCCATTCTTGTTGCAGATAATAATGAACTAAGCACCTATGAGATATTTATCACACAATAGCTTGATAAGCAGGGATGTATCGTTCATAGCGGCAATGAGTGGGCTTGTGCGATTTGGCACCGGGCACCCTCACTTTCCCCACAATCACAATTTCAGCAATATCCACATTCCTGTGACGATGAAACCATTGAATAGAATAGTGATTTAGGGAGTTGAAAGCTCCTGATCCACCAATCAGCCTTCGCCTGTGAGTCTGAGACTCCGTGCACTGCAGGTACAATGACGTCACTACATCACACCTATAGTATGGAGCCTCAGTACTCAAACTGCACAGACTGGAGCGGCGCACCTCGGTAACGGGGATGGGTGAGCAGTGGGTGCGGGTTTTTTCTAGTTTTTTTATTTGGAATATCAGGAATTATGGGGGCCATCATACTGTGTGGCAGCCCTCATTCTGAGGTTCATGGGCACACAGGAGAACAATTTCCTGGTGTTGAGTCAGATAGCAATAAGTAAAGGGGCCTTTACACATAGCGATATCGCTAAAGCGTCACCGAGTTTTTGACGCAGCAGCGATATTGCTAGCGATATCGCTATGTGTGATACTTACCTCCGACCGGCTACCCCGCTGTCTGTCGCTGATCGCGCGAGATCGTGCAGCTTCATTTCTCGTCGGGCGCTTCCTGCTGGCGCCGACGAGCGACGTGTGGGCGCGGGCGGGAGGACGTCAGAATCGCCGCGTTTGAAAGGTAAGTAACGACCGCTGCTGCGTCGCTACATCGCTGTGAGATCTGCCTGTGTGGCAGCTCACTAGCGACCATTTAGCGATGCACCAGCGATCCTGACCGGGTCGTTTCGTTGTCGGGATCGCTGGTGCATCGCTAAATGTAAAGGGGCCTTAAGGGCCTGTCACACTAAGCGATATCGCTAGCAATATCGCTATAACATCACTGGTTTTTGTGACGTTATAGCGATATCGCTAGCGATATCGCTATGTCTAATACTTACCTCCGACCGCTCCCCCCGCTGGTTATCGCTGATCGCGCGAGAACGTCCGGGACCGTTTCTCATCGTCAGCTTCCTGCTGGGCTTCCTGCTGTGACGACGAGCGACGCGTGGACGCGGGTGGGAGGAAGTCAGGATCGCCTCGTCTGACAGGTAAGTAGCAACCCCCGACCCCTGTGATGTCGCTGGTGAGATCTGCCTGTGTGGCAGCTCACTAGCGACCACTTAGCGATGTACCAGCGATCCTGACCGCGTCATATCGCTGGTCGGGATCACTAGTGCATCGCTAAGTGTGACAGTACCTTTAAGTGAGAAATACAAACCTGTGGTCTATCTGATTTGCAGTCCAGAACTGTTATGGTGTTGTTCGCCAGGAGGGAGACATCAGATAATATAATTGCAGTGGGAATCCGGATTACAGGCAGAGAGCATAGCGGAGACAAAGAGCAGGTTATGGTCCTTTTCTCCGGCCAGTAGGTCTAATTAAAGTGGATTAAGTTAAGGTAGGATTCCTTATCTTAGACCAGGATTTAAGCAAACAATTGTCTATATTAGAGAGGAAATGGCAGTGTCGTCAAACTGGCACATGAATTCTCCTATGGAGAGCTAAAGATTCAGTGCCAAAGCAAGGAGTGTGTGTCCCTCATCGAATGGACTTTGAGAGTACTATTGAGTCATACCGCTGCACCTCAGCCAGTGAGGTCCTCACAAATCAGCTGGGAGTAGCTCTGATGGGCCGTAGCAACACATCTCAGCTCGTATGGTCCCACACAGGGATAATGGGAATTCCCATAATGGTTTGCTGGACTTTTGTGGCTTGTAACAAAAATAGTGTACTGCCACATGTAACTGGAAAGTTCCTGACTCTGCAAAATGCAGAGGAAACATTCATAAAGTGCTATGCCTGCTATATGATGTGTATAATTCTCATCAAGTTCTTAAGAAAAGTATTTTTTTGGACTTTGGCCTCCCTCGTTCATCTCCATACCATCTGGTCTGAGCCTGCCAAGGACAACAACAGCATGTGGTCGTCAAGAGATATGACTACGACAAAATTATATATTTTTTTTTTCCTTTTGATGTTGGGGGCCCAATTACAGCTATTGCTGTTGGGCTTGTGCATTCTATCTGCACCACTGTGTATAGGATAAGAGTATAATAATGTTGTTATGGATGTGACTTAACTAACATTGTGCAGTGACTCTATCTTCCCTATAGTGACAGATATTTCTTGTTGCTAAAATTGTGATTTTTTTTCCCCACTTTAAACCTTTGCATGGGGGATATATTCGTATATCCCACCACTGCCACCAATTTTTCACATACCCACTTCTCAGCACGTGATTTGGGGTTGCGCCTGTAAGGGTTAATCTATCTCCTCTCACTCAGTCCAGCATTCAACCTCTGTCCTATGCTGCAATGGGAGCATAAATCACACCCCAACACAGACCACGCACTCCATTTCATACACGCTGCCACCACTCCCCGAATAAACGGGCGATGAGTCCCGGAAATATTACTACTACTGTCTGCCAATCACCAGGATCATACACTGTAAGACTATGGATTCTTTAGAGCATACAGGGTTCAAACTTATTAAAATTTTAAGCTTTAAAAGAAAAGGTACAGTGCTTACAATAAAAAGATATAAAAAATATGGAAATAAGTGACCTACAAATATGCAAAAACTGTGATAAAATAAAAGGGAGAAAACTTGCAGGGGTGCATTTATGTACATTTAATCAAAGTACATTTGATCAAAGTACTGGCAGTTATACCATGGGACAATCTAACACTCATCTCTATTTTCTTCATACAAGTATTTAATTCATTCAATGTCCTGCACTGAATCTTGCATGTGTCAGCCATAGCTATTCATCTTAGCAAGCATATGAAATAGTATATAGTTATTTCAACTTACTCTGCTTGTCCCCTTATGCTGTGAGGTCAAGTAACTTTTTCAAAGTGGTTTATGATCTATGTAGGCCTGGACACTTGTTTATCTGTTCACTACATTATTGTGTCCTGCTGTCTCAACTTTGTTTGATTGCTAGCGAGAAAAAAAAAGGGAGAGCTCTTAGAACTAGCCTCCTATATATTCATGGAGGGATGCATTTATGTACATTTGATCAAAGTACTGGCAGTTATACCATGGCATTTAGACAGGGCAGGAGACACGTAAGACAATTAAATAAATTTATTCCCAGTATACATGGATTACAACAAATTTTCACCATATGCATTTGTATAATTTATATCATGGCTGCTGCATTCACTCTCATCCACTGCCCTTAAATTAACTCTTTATACTCCATCCATATCAGCCCCTCTGTCCTTTGCTCTCCTATGTATAGCACTCAGGCTCTTTTCACATTGCTAAACGGCACAGATCAATTCAGTTGCACCATCCAACACACGAGACTCTCACAAATCGCTTAACCATCTGCTCACTCTTTCTATCCTCCTTCTCCTAGTCGCAGGAGATATCTCTCCCAACCCCGGCCCCCCATGTTATAGCAAGTCAAACCCCCCAACTGCTACACTGAGAAACCCCTCTAATCTTATTAATATTCCCTGCATGCCTTCTGTCTCTTTTAATTGTGCCCTTTGGAATTCTCGCTCAGTGTGTAATAAACTTCCCTTCATCCATGACTTCTTAATTTCTGATACTCTTAACCTTCTGACCCTTGCTGAAACCTGGATCCAGCAGTCAGAGACCACTTCTCTCATACCCCTAGATCGGGCAACAGAGCAGGTGGAGACATTGTTCTGCTCCTATCACCCAAATGTACCTTTCAGGTTAACCCTCAGGTACCTTCATTTGTCTTCCCTTCTTTTGAGGTCCATGCTGTCAGACTCTACATCCCCTTCTCAATGCAACTGTCTCTGGTGTGTTGTCCTATGGGCCCCTCCCATCAGTTCCTGGATCACTTTGCCACCTGACTTCCACATTTTCTCTCCTCTGACATCCCCACCCTCATCATGGGTTGGGTGATTTCAACATCCCCATGGCTTTTCCGCTCTCCCCATCTGCTACTCACCTTTTATCTCTAACCTCCCCTCCTCACCAATCGTTACACCGATGCCTCTACCTTGTACCAGTCATTACACTGGCTACCTATCCACTCCAGAATTCAGTATAAACTTATTACCCTCACCCACAAAGCCCTCCATGGCTCAGCACCACCCTAGATCTCCTCCCTTGTTTCAGTATACCACCCTACCCGCGCCCTTCGTTCTGCTGATGACCTGAGGTTAGCATCCTCAATAATCAGAACCTCCCACTCCCGCCTCCAAGACTTTACACGTGCTGCTCCAATTCTTTGGAATGCACTTCCCAGGTCAAAAGTTTTACCATAACCAGGTTCCCCGCATCATGTTCCCACATGCTTTATGCATCCATTAGCCCTCTGTGGCTGTTCTGATACACACTTAACATTATGGCTGGTCCATACAATCAGGGCAACTGTTACCACCCACCTTTCATGTCTCCCTTTTTTTCCTCATAGATTGTAAGCTTGCGAGCAGGGCCCTCATTCTATTGTTATGCTGTAATGTCTATTGTCTGTACAAATCCCCTCCGAAATGTAAAGTGCTGCAGAATATGTCGGCGGTAAAGAAATAAAATTTATTATTCAGCCTTTCGCAGCTTACTAACTCTCCTATGCATGAAGACGGAAACTCCCTCGACTTGGTCTTCTCCCGGCTCTGCTCAGTGGATGTTTTCACAAACTCCCCTCTCCCGCTCTCTGACCACAACCCTCATTCATTCTCTGTCAAGAACTGCCATCCCGCTCAGGTCACCCCCACTTTCCACACTTATAGAAACATACAGGCCTTTAACACCCAGAAACTTATAAAGAACGAACTTGCAGTCATCATTAGACCCTATCTCCTCCCTCTCATGTCTTGATTCTGCATCTACTCCCTTGTCTCAGTCTACCACCCTACCCATGCCCTCCATTCTGCTAATGACCTGAGGTTAACATCCTCAATAATCAGAACCTCCCACTCCCGTCTCCATGATTTTTCACGTGCTGTGCCAGTTCTTTGGAATGCACTATGCAGGTTAATACGATTAATCCCCAATCCTCACAGTTTTAAGCGTGCCCTGAACATATGTTCAGATTGGCCTACCGCCTCAACGCATTAACCTAACTAACCCTGTGTAACCCATTGAAAATTTTTACCATAACCAGACTCCTCGCATCATGTTCTCACATGCTTTATGCATTTATTAGCCCTCAGTGTCAGTACTGCTACATACTTAGGCCGATAACCGGTTCATGCAGCGTTACATGAACACCCGATTCTTACACTATGGCTGGTCCAAACAACGAAAGCAATTGTTACCATTCACCTTTTGTGTCTCCCATTTTTTCCTCATAGATTGTAAACTTGCGAGCAGGGCCCTCATTCCTCTTGGTCTCTGTTTTGATTTGTGTTTGTTATGCTGTAACGTCTATTGTCTTTACAAGTCCTCTCTATAATGTAAAGTGCTGCAGAATATATTGGCGCTATACAAATAAAATTATTATTATATTCTATTTCTTAAAAACCTATCATCAGTGCGATCATAAACATACAAGCCTCTGATGGCTCCGGTGATGCACTGTACTACTGTAGTGCTGTGTATCATCACTGCCTGTCAGTGTAATACTAACGACCCCATACACATGAGATAAGTGTTGGCTGATCGGTCATTTGGCAGATGACTATCTCTCCTGACTCCCCCATACACACAAATATTCCAGCTTTCCTGTGGTCTGTACAAGAGAGTCGCCTCCAGACTCCTCTAGCGGAGGATTATCTTCATGAAGAAAAGTGGATTAACCTCTGAAATTCAGGATGCGAGATCCTTTTCTGCCCTGACGTAATCTGTCGGGAGAACCCCAAATACAGTATATTTGCCCAAACCCCCTGAAATCAGTGCTTTCATGCAACTTTAGTCTAATGTGTATGGGGGGTTAAAGGTAACTTATTAGAGGCTGCCTCTGGCTCGGCCTAACAGACCTTCATACATCGCAGGCCCAGACACCATTATTAGGCATGTAAGTAGCATAGTAACTGGGCCACCCCATACTATTGAGTACTTGTGGGCAGGGGGCATTCAGCCAAACTCTGTCACACCTTCTTAGATGCCATGTTTGCTTTTCAGAGAAGCAAATGGTTAAACTGCCATTTTTTTTGTTGCAGCCGCACCTGTGCCATCCCTGCAGTGTACCTCCATGTTCTGCTGCTCTAAAGAGTTAATCTTTTTAAAATGTTTAACGTTTTAAAAAAAATAACAAAATGTGTCTTCTGCTATTTTTTAGTTTTTTTTTTCTTTTTACAAGAAATGTTGAGGCCAATTTTCTTTTGACACATTTTAATATCTGCCTATTTCCTGGTGTTTTTCTTGAAATATAGGAAAGCCTAAGGCCAGAAATATAACCCATAAATCACTGTACCTGGAGACTTTGCGATCAGATCATTTCTGTCCACGGTGTTTGTGGAAGCAAAAAAGCTTTTATAAAAGAGTCAGACTTCTGTGTGTGAATCAGACCTGAGATCTAAGGTGATAGAAGATTACAGTGCGGGGAAGACGGGAAACATATAGACGGCCGGTGGTGATGGAGTCGGACTCTGGCCAAATATGGTTCTAGAGCCATAGTAGAAGATGAAGATGTCGTCCTCATCATGAAGTAGTTATTTCTCATGTCACGTGTAATGAATATCTCCTGCAATATTGGTAATGCCGATTCCAGTGTCGGTAAATGAGATGATAATTAGCGTTATGGAAGATGAGTCTATGAGAAACGTATTCAGCTGCCGGCTCCGAGGAAGAAACTGCTTGTTGTGTGTGGTCTAAAATGTATAGGATTTATTACCAGATGTAAAATAGAAAACTACCGTATTTTTCGGACTATAAGACACACCGGACCATAAGACGCACCCCAATTTTCAGAAGGAAAATAGGGAAAAAAATAATAATGTGTCAAATGGGGGTCCATCTTACAGTCCGAATTCAGCTTACCTGGGAAGGGATCTGGCACTGGTGGAGGAGTGGTCACAGGGGTCATTCAGTGGTCCAGGCTCGTGCGGTGGCGGCTCTGTGCTGGGGCAGGTTGGTTGTGCTGGAGCAGCTGGGCTGTGCTGGGGCAGGTGGGCTGTGCTGGGGCAGCTGGGCTGTGCTGGGGCAGCTGGGCTGTGGCAGCTGTGCTGGGGCTGGGGCAGCTGTGCTGGGGCAGCTGTGCTGGGGCTGCTGGGGCAGCTGTGCTGGGGCTGCTGGGGCAGCTGTGCTGGGGCTGCTGGGCAGCTGTGCTGGGGCTGGGGCAGCTGTGCTGGGCTGGGGCAGCTGTGCTGGGGCTGGGGCAGCTGTGCTGGGACTGGGGCAGCTGTGCTGGGGCTGGAGCAGCTGTGCTGGGGCAGGTGGGCTCTGTGGGGTGAGGGTGGCGGCTCTCTGTGCTCCGATGCAGGGGCGGCGGCTCCGCCGGCATTTCCTCCAAGCCCGGAGGCCCCCCGCACATCCCTTGCTGGCCGCCGCCATGTTGCGGTGGCCTCCGGGAACATGGACGCCGGGAAGATGGACGCCGGGAAGATGGCCGCCGGTCCGGGGACGGCGCATGCGCAGGTTCAGATCTCGTCCCGAGATCTCGGGGGACGAGATCTCTTTGCCGAGATTTGAATCTCGTCCCCCGAGATCTCGGGACGAGGTCTGAACCTGCACATGCGCCGTCCCTGGACCGGCGGCCATCTTCCCGGCGTTCATGTTCCCGGAGGCCACCGCAATATGGCGGCGGCCAGCAAGGGATGTGCGGAGGCCTCCGGGCTTGGAGGAAATGCCGGCGGAGCCGCCGCCCCTGCACCGGAGCACAGAGAGCCGCTACCCCTGCACCGGAGCACAGCCCGCTGCCACCACCGCACTACAGAGCCCCGCGGCACCCGCACCAGCCTCCAGCCATGATCGCGGAGGTTAGTATATTGCGACCATAAGACGCACCCCCCCACTTTCCCAAAAAATTTTTGGGGAAAAAAGTGCGTCTTATGGTCCGAAAAATACGGTAAATGCTGTAAAATAATAAATCTCCTCTTATGTTTCCCTTATTATCTCCAGTAATTGTATTATTACACAGGATTTTAATGATGATACATCGACTCATCATCTTCTTTTTCAGGTCTCTACAATATCAGATCCTCTCAGTGAAGACCTTCTATATTAGAGAATTGTCCTAATTTACTCATCAAAGATGGATATGGACGGAGACAAGATGGTGCAGAGGATATTACACCTCACCCTAGAGATCCTCTTCCGGATTACTGGAGAGGTGAGAGATTCTGATGACGTCACATTACATCATTCTTATCTATGGGAATAACAGATGGACTGAACTGGAGAGGTGAGGACTCTGGAAATGTCTGTAGTAAGATTTATTAATGTCTCTCTCCATAACTAGGATTACACAGTAGTGAAGAAGACCTCTAGTAAGCGCTGTCAGGATGCTGTGTCTGGGTTTAGTGGTCTTTCCCATCTTTCACTCAAGGGACGTCCACCTCATCTCTTGATACGTGAGAATATTGATGACCAGAAGATCCTAGAACTTGCCTATAAGATGATTGAGCTGCTGACTGGAGAGGTGACACTGCTGGGAATGCTGGGGCATTATAGAGAAATGCTATGAAGGGATCGGGGGATGACGGTATCCTTGTATGCGTCAGGTTCCTATAAGGTGTCAGGATGTCGCTGTCTATTTCTCCATGGAGGAGTGGGAGTGTTTAGAAGGACACAAAGATGTGTACAAAGACATCATGATGGAGGTTCCCCAGCCCCTCACATCACCAGGTAATAGACAGGACTAAATATACACGGTCTATAATTATCTGTATGTAAAGAATGAATTCAGTCCCTGTATGTGTTTCCTCCAGATCTATCCAGTAAGAGGACAATACCAGAGAGATGTCCCCATCCTCTTCTTCCACAGGACTGTAAACAAGAAGGTCCTAGTGTTCCTCATGATCATCAGGTAGATTGAGACAAGGTGTCATGAGATGTCTCCTATGATATTTAAACGACTGTGAAGGTCTTGTGTTCAGCCTTGTTTTAGCCATCAATATTTTAAAGTCATGGCCAAAACTGTTGGCATCGTTGAAATATTTCCAGAAAGTGAATTATTTCTCCCAGAAAATTATTGCAATTACACATGATTTAATATACACTTTTATTTCCTTTGTGTGTATTGCAGCAGCACAAAAAAACTGTGAAAAAATGGCAAATTTTACATAATTTCTCACAAAACTCCCACAAAATGGGCTGGGCAAAATTATTTGCATTGTGAACTTAGTATTTGCTTGTACACCCTTAACTGCAATCAATCACTTCCTATAACCATCAACAAGCTTCTTACAACTCTCATCTGGAGTTTTGGATCACTTCTCTGTTGCAACCTGCTACAAGTCTCTCATATTTGAAGAGCAATTTTAAAATCTCTGCACTCTGTTCAATGCCATTTAGATCCGGGCTCATTGCTGGATACTTCAGACCTGTCCAGGGTCTTGTTTTCATCTATTTCTTTAGACTTCGTGAAGTATGTTTGGGGTCATTGTCATGCTGGAAAACCTATGACCTAGGATGCAAACCCAGCTTTCTGACACTGGGCTCTACATTGCAATCCAAAATCATTTGGTAATCTTCACATTTCATGATGGCTTGCTCACAGTCAAAAAATCCAGTGCCAGAGACCCCAAAACATCTTGGAACCTCCATCATATTTGACTGTAGGTACTATGTTCTTTTCTTTGTAGGCTTCATTCATTTTTGATAAACAGTAGAATTATGTACTTTGCCAAAAAGCTCTACCTTGATCTCATCTGTTCACAACACTCTTTCACAGAAGTATTTTGGCTTACTCGCATACATTTTGACAAACTACAGTAGCTTTTTTATGTCTCTGTGTCAGCAGTGGGGTCCTCCTGTGTCTCGTGCCATAATGTTTAACATCATTAAAATGTTGAAGGATACTTTGCGTTGATGCACCTTGAGCCTGCAGAACAGCTTGAACTTCTTTGGAACTTGATTGGGGCTGCTTATCCGCCATCCGGACTATCGTGCGTTGCAACCTTTCATCAAATTTTCTCTGCCGACCACGTCCAAGCAGATTGGCTACAGCTCCATGGGATGTTAACATCTTGATTATGTTGCACACTATGGACAAAGGAACATCAAAATCTCTGCAAATGGACTTGTAACTTTTAGCTTGTAGATATTTTTCAACAATTTAGATTCTCAAGTCCTCACACAGTTCTCTTCTTCGGTTCTCCATGCTTAGTGTAGCACGCAAAGACACTTAATGCAAAGAATAAGTCAACTTCTCCCCTTTTTATCTGGTTTCATGTATTCATATTGCCCACACCTGTTACTTGTCACAGGTAAGTTTAAATGAACATCACAAGCTTGAAATAAAGTTATTTACCCACAATTTTGGAACGGTGTCAGCAATTTTATCCTGCCCATTTTGGGGGTTTTGTGTGAAATTTTGCCATTTTCTTTCTTTTTTTGTGTTCCAAAAACACACAAAGTAAATGAGCAATGTGTATAACAAAATATGTGTAATTGCAATAATTTTCTGGAACAAATACTGCATTTTACGCATTATAAGACGTACTTTTCTTCCCCCAAGTTTGGGGGGGGGGGGGAATGGAGGTGCGTCTTATAATCCGTATATACCAGTACCGTTGCTGCAGGCTGGGATGAGGGGGTGCCCGTCGCTGCCCGGGTTGTCTGCTGCCGCTGCCCGGGGTGTCAGCCGCTGCGGGGGGCTCTGCCGACATTTCGTGAAAAGCCAGAGCCCCCCACAGTTCCATGGTTTCCTGTGCGGTGGAGCTGAAATCTCATCTCCCAAGATCTTGATGCCGATATCTCTGCCCATGCGCCGCCCCCCGGCAGCCATTTTCCCAGAGTCCACCGCACAGGAGGAAACCACGGAACTGCGGGGGGCTCTGGCCTTTAATGAAATGTCGACAGAGCCCCCCCCCCACAGTGGCAGACACCCAGACAGCGGCGGCAGACACAGCGGGCAGCAGTGCTCGGCACCCCAGCAGCACCGCCCATCAGGCCCCCCTCATCCCACTGCAGCATCACCCCACTCCTGCCTCCTCCAGCAGTGACCCTGGGACTCTGCTTCACCGCAGCCACCACCCCCGGTAAGCAATAAGACACATGGATTATAAGAAACACCACCATTTTATTAAAAAAAAATTTTTTTTCCTTGTTTTTCTCCTCAAAATTTGGGGTGCGTTATAATCCGGAGCGTCTTATAATCTGAAAAATACTGTACTTCATTTTCTGCAACAATTTAAAAAGTGTCAACACTTTCTGTCATGACTGTGTGTTTTATACTTGTGTAATGAGAACGGCGGAGATGGCAGGATTAAAGCTGATCATAGATGTGACTTCTCCATCTGTCTGTGACTTTTACAATATTTGTTTCAGGGTGAAGATCTGACCCATATTAATACTACAGAGACATATGTGAGGGGTGATGAATGGTGTAAAGAGGAGATTCCTGCATATGACTACCCAGGTGAGTAGTAACCACTAAATGCAGAGACGTCACAGATTCTTCTCAGTCACCTGCTGTGACGGTATTATGAGTGGTATAGTCCGGCTGTATCACAATAGTGTGATCACCATTTTGCCTCTAGACCACAGCATACTCCACCACCATACTCTATTCAAATGACTTTGGTCATTAACCCCTTCACCCCCAAGGGTGGTTTGCACGTTCATGACCGGGCCAATTTTTACAATTCTGACCACTGTACCTTTATGAGGTCATAACTCTGGAACACTTCCATTGATCCCAGTGATTCTGACATTGTTTTCTCGTGACATATTGTACTTCATGTTAGTGGTAAAATTTCATTCAAATAACTTGCGTTTATTTGTGAAAAAAATGGAAATTTGGCAAAAATTTTGAAAACTTCGCAATTTTCCAACTTTGAATTTTTATGCCCTTAAATCACAGAGATACGGCACACAAAAAACTTGATAAGTAACATTTCCCACATGTTTACTTTACATCAGCACAATTTTGGAACCAAAATTTTTTTTTGTTAGGAAGTTATAAGGGTTAAAAGTTGACCAGCGATTTCTCATTTTTACAACACCATTTTATTTTTAGGACCACATCACATTTGAAGCCACTTTGAGGGGTCTATATGATAGAAAATACCCAAAAGTGACACCATTCTAAAAACTGAACCCCTTAAGGTGCTCAAAACCACATTCAAGAAGTTTATTAACCCATTAGGTGCGTCACAGGAATTTTTTTGAATATTTAAAAAGAAATGAACATCTAACTTTTTTTCACAAAAAAAATACTTCAGGTTCAATTTTTTTTATTTTACCAAGGGTAACAGGAGAAATTAGACTGCAAAAGTTATTGTGCAATTTGTCCTGAGTACGCTGATACCTGATTTGTGGGGGGGAACGACTGTTTCGGCGCATGGCAGAGCTCAGAATGGAAGGAGCGCCGTTTGACTTTTTCAATGCAAAATTGGCTGGAATTCAGATCGGACGCCATGTCACGTTTGGAGAGTCCCTGATGTACCTAAACAGTGGAAACCCCCTACAAGTGACCCCATTTTGGAAACTAGACCCCCCAAGGAACTTATCTAGATATGTGGTGAGAACTTTGAACCCACAAGGGCTTTACAGAAGTTTATAACGTACAGCGGTACAATTAAAAAATCATATTTTTTCCACAAAAATGATCTTTTCACCCCAATTTTTATTTTCCCAAGGGTAACAGGACCCTAAAAGTTATTGTGCAATTTGTCCTGAGTAGGCTGATACCCCACATGTGGGGGTAAACCACTATTTGGGCGCATGGCAGAGCTCGGAAGGGAAGCAATGCCATTTGACGTTTTTGGCTGGAATTGAGATCGGACACCATGTCGCGTTTGGAAAACCCCTGATGTACCAAAACAGTGGAAACCCCCCACAAATGACACCATTTTGGAAACTAGACCCCCTAAGGAACTTATCTAGATGTGTGGTGAGAACTTTGAACCCCCATGGGCTTCACAGAAGTTTATAACATACAGCCATACAATTAAAAAAATCATATTTTTTCCACAAAAATGATCTTTTCACCCTCAATTCTTATTTTTCCAAGGGTAACAGGATCCTAAAAGTTATTGTGCAATTTGTCCTGAGTACGCTGATACCCCACATGTGGGGGTAAACCACTATTTGGGCGCATGGCAGAGCTCGGAAGGGAAGCAGCGCCATTTGACGTTTTTGGCTGGAATTGAGATCGGACACCATGTCGCATTTGGAAAACCCCTGATGTACCAAAACAGTGGAAATCCCCCACAAATGACACCATTTTGGAAACTAGACCCCCTAAGGAACTTATCTAGATGTGTGGTGAGCACTTTGACCCCCCCAGTGCTTCACAGAAGTTTATAATGCCCGGGCGTGAAAATAAATAATTCGTATTTTTTCCACAAACATGATCTTTTAGTCACCATTTTTTTATTTTCCCAAGGGTACCAGGAGAAATTGGACCCCAAAAGTTGTTGTCCAATTTGTCCTGAGTATGCTGATACCCCATATGTGGGAGAAAACTACTGTATGGGCACACGTCGGGGCTCGGAAGGGAAGTAGTGACGTTTTGGAATGCAGACTTTGATGGAATGGTCTGCGGGTGTCATGTTGCCTTTGGAGAGCCCCTAATGTACCTAAACAGTGGAAACCCCCCACAAATGACACCATTTTGTAAACTAGACCCCCCAAGGAACTTATCTAGATGTGTGGTGAGCACTTTGACCCCCCCAGTGCTTCACAGAAGTTTATAACGCTCGGGCGTGAAAATAAAAAATTCGTATTTTTTCCACAAACATGATCTTTTAGTCACCATTTTTTTATTTTCCCAAGGGTACCAGGAGAAATTGAACCCCAAAAGTTGTTGTCCAATTTGTCCTGAGTATGCTGATACCCCATATGTGGGTGAAAACTACTGTATGGGCACACGTCGGGGCTCGGAAGGGAAGTAGTAACGTTTTGGTATGCAGACTTTGATGGAATGGTCTGCGGGTGTCATGTTGCCTTTGGAGAGCCCCTAATGTACCTAAACAGTGGAAACCCCCCACAAATGACCCCATTTTGAAAACTAGACCCACTAAGGAACTTATCTAGATGTGAGGTGAGCACTTTGAACCCCCAAGGTCTTCACAGAAGTTTATAATGCCAGGGCATGAAAATAAAAAAATCGTATTTTTTCCAGAAACATGATCAATTAGTCCGCAATTTTTTCATTTTCCCAAGGGTAACAGGAGAAATTGGACCCCAAAAGTTGTTGTCCAATTTGGCCTGAGTACGCTGACACCCCATATGTGGGAGAAAACTACTGTATGGACACACGTCGGGGCTCGGAAGGGAAGCAGTGACGTTTTGGAATGCAGACTTTGATGGAATGGTCTGCGGGTGTCATGTGCGTTTGGAGAGCCCCTGATGTACCTAAACTATTGAAACTCCCCACAAGTGACCCCATTTTGGACACTAGACCCCCCCACGGAACTTATCTAGATGTGTGGTGAGCACTTTGAACCCCCAAGTGCTTCACAGAAGTTTATAACACTCGGACGTGAAAATAAAAAAATAATTTTTTTCCACAAAAATGATATTTTTGCCCCCAATTTTTTATTTTCCTAAGGGTAACAGGAGAAATTGGACCCCAAAAATTGTTTTGCAATTTGTCCTGAGTAGGCTGATACCCTACATGTGGGGGTAAAACACTGTTTGGGCGCATGGCAGAGCTTGGAAGGGAAGGAGCACCATTTGACTTTTTCAACTCAGAATTGGCTGGAATTGAGATCAGACGCCATGTTGCATTTGGAGAGCCCCTGATGTGCCCAAACAGTGGAAACCCCCAATTATAACTCCAACCCTAACCCCAACACACCCCTAACCCTAATCTGAGCCCTAACCCTAGCTCTAGCCCTAACCCTAGCCCTAACCCTAGCCCTAACCCTAACCCTAGCCCTAACCCTAACCCTAGCCCTAACCCTAGCCCTAACCCTAACCCTAGCCCTAACCCTAAGGCTGTGTGCACACGCTGCGGATTTTGCTGCGGTTCCGCAGCGGTTTTGGCTGCTGCGGACCCCAGTACCATGATTCCCTATGGGAATCAAAAACCGCAGTGCAGACGGTGCGGAATTTTCCGCGCGGATTATCTGCGGTTTTCAATCCGCAGAAAGAATTGACATGTCAATTCTTTCTGCGGATTCTCCTGCGGTTTGCCATCTCCTCTATTGAGGAGATGAAAAACCGCAGGACAAAACCGCAGAGCAATCTGCAGGTAAAACCGCAGGTCTTTTGACCTGCGGTTTCACCTGCGGATTTTACAAAATCCGCGCGGATGAATCCGCACCTAATCCGCAGCGTGTGCACACAGCCTTACCCTAACGGGAAAATGGAGATAAATACTTTTTTTTAGTTTTATTATTTTTCCCTAACTAAGGGGGTGATAACGGGGGGTTGATTTACTATTTATGGCGGTTTTTATTTTTGGCGGCTGTCACACGCTAAAAGACGCTTTTTATTGTAAAAATAGTTTTTGCATCACCACATTTTGAGAGCTATAATTTTTCCGTATTTTGACCCACTGAGTCATGTGAGGTCTTATTTTTTGCGGGACGAGTTGACGTTTTTATTGGTACAATTTTCGGGCACGTGACATTTTTTGATCGCTTTTTATTCCTATTTTTGGGACGCAGAATGAACAAAAACCAGCGTTTCATGAAATTCTTTTGGGGGGGTGCGTTTACACCGTTCCGCGTGCGGTAAAATTGATAAGGCGGTTTTATTCTTCGGGTCAGTACGGTTACAGCGATACCTCATTTAGGTAGTTTTTTTATGTTTTTGTCGGTTTTATGCAATGAAAACTATTTTATATAAAAAATAATTATTTTTGCATCGCTTTATTCTGTGAGCTATAACTTTTTTATTTTTTCGCTGATGATGCTGTGTGGTGGCTCGTTTTTTGCGGGACAAGATGACGTTTTCAGCGGTACCATGGATATTTATATGCGTCTTTTTGATCGCGCGTTATTACACTTTTTGTTTGGCGGTATGATAATAAATCATTATTTTTTGCTTCGTTTTTTATTTTTATTTTTTAAGGGGTTCGCTAAAAGGGTTAACTAATGGGACAGTTTTATAGGGCGGGTCATTACGGACGCGGCAATACCTAATATGTGTACTTTTATTGGTTTTTTTTTTATTATTTTCAAAAAATGAATTTATTGGGGAATATTTTTTTTTTTTTTTACTAATTTATTTGGCGATTATTTTTAATTTATTTTTACATTTTTTTTTAATTTTTTTTTTACTTTATTACATAGTCCCAGGTGGGACATCACTGTCCTGTGACAGATCGCTGATCTGTCACATCACAGATCACTGTGACAGATCAGCAATCTGTCACAGGCATTGAAGCAGACTTCCTCTTGCCTGCGCTTTGCAGGCACTGAGGAAGCCAGCTTCCTCAGGTCCCCGAAGGCCCCCGTCGCCATCTTGGATTCGGGGGCCTGGAGGATAGGAGCCCCCCGCAGCAGCGCTGCACATTGCGCTGCCGTGGGGGGCTCAGGGAAGCACGGAGGGAGCCCCCTCCCTGCCGATGCTTCCCTTTAACTCCCGGTACACCGCGATCATGTTTGATCGCGGTGTGCAAGGGGTTAACGTGTCGGGGGCGGTCCGTGACCGCCCCTGACACATAGTGCCGGGTGTCAGCTGTGATAATCAGCTGACACCCGGCCGCAATCAGCGGCGCTCACCACGTGGGCGCCGCTGATCGCGGTAGACGTACTATCCCGTCCACGGTCATACGGGCCCGGGTACCGTGGACGGGATAGTACGTCGGATGTCAGGAAGGGGTTAAAAGCCCTTTTCTATGTAAATTACAACCTGGAGAATCCACCTACCCCCTGGGATTAGAAGACGCTGACCGTTACCTGTGTAGATCTGTGAACCACAAAGCCAAATGACAGCATACGTAGAATGGGCTGACAAGTTAGAAAATTACTTCACGAAAAAGATTATGATGTAAGAGAAAGCGGAGGGTTATGATGCTGTTGACTTCCTAGAACCCTGATACCTTATTGGATGAATCTACCTGCTCTCCCTTCTGTGCTGCTGAATGTGCCCATATGGTCCCTACAAGACCAGGTCCAGTCTTTCTGGCCAAACTTCACTTATGATCGACAACATTAAATGTGCAGTGAGGCCAAGTGTGAATTTCTGTACAATAACATCAGAGTTTCCCTTTATCCTGACTTTTCAATTTATTTAAAACCAACTAACTTCAAACAGGATTGTGATAAACTACATGAAAAACATTACACCTGTGCCATGATATATGTCTAAGCTGTGCATGGCTGATGGCTGTAATATACATTTATTCACGCCTGCAGGAGATGTGTGGCTTGGCTTCGAGCCTTGGTTTCATGGATTCACTCCACATCATAAATTCTATTATGTTTTCAATCATAACGAATTCTGATTACTGCACAATCTCTCCTGAAATGGGGAGCACTAATACTTTCTCTACTCTTCTGGTCAGGACTCATAATAGCTCCAGTGGTCCACCATAAATTTATACAACTCCAGCTTAATGTTGGAGTTCTCCCCCAAGACATACGATATTGTTGGGGATGTCACGTATTTTTTTATTCTATGTCTTACTTTACAAGTTATTTCTGTATGATAGTTTAATTGTGGTGGGATCGGCCCGCCTCACTTATGTGGCTCTGTATCTCACTGGTAGTCTTTAAAAAAAATATCCATCTGCAGTGTTCTAAAAAGTTATTTTTAATGTCTAATTTTTCTTCTTGAAACTCAACTGACAAAAAAATATTGGCCTTTATGATAGTTTAGATTGCGAAGAACCACCAAGCCCCATACTTTAATGACTCCAGAGAAGTTTCACCACTACTTACTTATTTATTTTTTTTTACCATGAAGACTGTTGAGTTTGATAATTTCAGTAGATGTATTATTGTCTATGCTCAGTTTGACTACTGTAGTTAGTGCCCAAATTCCTCTGATTTAACCACTTCCTGCAGCCAGTTTTGTGTTCCTAATCAGGGCCCATTTTTCAAATGTGACGTCTTTCATGTGGTGACAACTTTGGAATTCTTCACAAAGGATAAGGAAACAAGTGTACCTTACAAATTATTTTCCAACTTCTCTGGAATTGGACAATATCCTGTATATGGTTGTACACTACAGTCTGAGCACATGGCAAGATTAAGAATATAACGATTGCTATTGAGCTATTTAAATTACGATCTTGCTGGAACAGTTTGCAGACACAATGTATAGGGGCAATGTTCAGGGTCAGCTGGCACCTTACAGTATGGCCACCATGAACAGACTTCTTCGTTTTCCAGATCCTAGATATTATCTTGCTCATCACCCTTTAATCCCTCTACATGGATCTGGATTTACACAAAGACCCCTAGGCTTGGGCCAAGGTGTTACCTGCTGTTCAGTGGTGTAAGATGGGATGAATAATAATTAGGTAGTAGAGTCAGAACCAGGATGGCAGAAAAAAAACAAAATCAGAACACACAAGAGTAGTCAGTAAACAGGACGGAGTTACAACAGGAAGCAAATGCACCAGCCGGGAACGGAGCACAGAAGACTGAACCAGAGGAGAACAAGGCTGTATCTGGCAGCTTCCAGAAATATGCTTCGCAATTTAGTAGGGTGTGTTGCTTTCCAATTGGCTGAAGCAGGGAGCAGATTACTCTAGCTGGACAGCACGCACACACACTGCCAGACCGGATGGTTCTACAGGTCTCAGGCACCCTAATCTTAGTGGCTTGAGCTTTTGGTTACCACGTTTCCTCGATTACCAGTGCCGCCTGCAAAATCAATAAGGTGGCTCCTGGTGATAGAGGCAGACGTCTCAGGAGCTGATCTCAGAGTAGATGGGACACATCATTTGCAGAAGCCCCAATATAACAAAATGGCAGAAAACCAGAGCACTAGAAATACTCATAAAGTGACTCCATTTTGGAAATTGCAACCCTCAGTGAATTAATCTATAGGAGGAGTGACTATTTTGACTACACAGACACTTGGCATGCAGTGGAAGTAGGAGAGTAGAGACTGCACATTAGCTAATTTTATTACCCAACACATAGTACCCAGATTGTGCTCCAGGAGTCACACACATACTGTAAACTAAGTGGGTTCTTCACACTAGTAATATCAAATACATGGATTCTAAATATGGTTTGGTCACACTGCAAGGCTCAGGAGTGAGGGGGAGCTTTGAATTTGTCAGAATGACTTGTGCTAGATTGGCTAATGGAAGCCATGTTGCTTTTCAAGATCCTTTGAGCCACTAATAATGTGGAAACCTCTGTTTTTCCATTGACAGATGATGGACCTGAGTTGCGACTTGTTTTTTGTGAGATGAGTAGAAGCTTTTAGTGGTATTATTTCCTACATAACATTATTTGGTTGCTTTTTATTTCTTATTAGGAAGGCAGAATGAAGAAACACCATGTTCTACTGGTTCATCTAATTAGGTTTTCTATTAGACTGTCAATAATTCAATATTTTTACATAATTTGCCATTTCTACATAGTTTAAGTAGTAAATGTTCCAAAATATAAACTTCAATGATATTTTATTAAAAAATAATTGGTTTTATTCTTGGCAGATGACTGTACCAGGAGATCAGAGGGACACCTGACATCTTCAATTTTTAAATCGGATGATCTTGAGATCCCACAGAATACAATTGAAGTGAATGCCTTTACTCCAGATATACCATCATCCCTTCACAGCAAAGATCTATCATCCGATCCTTTGAAACAGGTCCTCTCTTCTGATTCATTACCGACTACTAAGGAAAATCAAAGTCACAAAATAAGCAATAAAAAACTAACTGCTTCAAAAGCAAAGAAGCCATTTGCATGTTCAGAAAATGGAACTAGTTTTCCCCTTGAAAAGACTTTTCTTAAGCATCAAAAAATTCACATAGCAAAGAATAGATTTTCTTGTTCCAAGTGTGGGAAATGTTTTAACCACAAATCAGATCTTGTTAGGCATGAGAGAGTTCACACAGGGGAGAAGCCATTCTCATGTTCCGAATGTGGGAAACGTTTTACCCAGAAATCAGATGTTGTTACACACCAAAGAACCCATACAGGGGAAAAGCCATTTTCATGTTCAGAATGTGGGAAATGTTTTACACAGAAATCAACTCTTGATAAACATCAGAGAACCCACACAGGGGAGAAACCTTTTTCATGTTCAGAATGTGGGAAGTGTTTTAGCCGTAAATCCGATATTGGTATGCACCAGAGAACCCACACAGGGGAGAAACCTTTTTCATGTTCAGAATGTGGGAAATGTTTTACACGGAAATCAATTCTTAATAAACATCAGAGAACCCACACAGGGGAGAAACCTTTTTCATGTTCAGAATGTGGGAAGTGTTTTAGCCGTAAATCCGATATTAGTATGCACCAGAGAACCCACACAGGGGAGAAACCTTTTTCATGTTCAGAATGTGGGAAGTGTTTTAGCCGTAAATGCGATATTGGTATTCACCAGAGAACCCACACAGGGGAGAAACCTTTTTCATGTTCAGAATGTGGGAAGTGTTTTAGCCTAAAACAAGATTTTGTTAGGCACCAGAGAATTCACACAGGAGAGAAGCCTTTTTCATGCTCAGAATGTGGGAAATGTTTTATCCAGAAATCAGATTTGGTGAAGCACCAGAGAATCCACACAGGGGAGAAGCCATTTTCATGTTTAGAATGTGGGAAATATTTTACAGAGAATTCAGCTCTTAATAAACATCAGAGAAGTCATACAGAAAAGAACCCTTTTTCATGTTCAGAAAGTGCATCTTGATAGTCACCAAAGAACCCACACAGGGGAGAAGCCTTTTTACGTTCAGAAAGTGGGAAATATTTTATCCCTTTCTGACATGTGATGTACTATCCCATCCATGGGACCCGGGCCCCTATGCCCATGGACGGGATAGTACGTCATAGCGATCAGCGGTGCTCATGGGGTGATCGCGGCCGCGGCTGATCGCGGCCGGGTGTCAGCTGATTATCACAGCTGACACCCGGGATGTTAACCCCTGGCACACTGCGATCAAACACTATTGCAGTGTACCGTGGGTTTAGGGAAGCATCGGCAGGTAGGGGGATCCCTCGGTGCTTCCCTGCGACCCCCGCAGCAGCGCGATGTGCAGCGCTGCTGCGGGGGCCTCCTTCCCTGCAGGTCCTCGGATCCAATATGGCGGCGGGGGCCTGCAGAGAGCTGGCTTCCTCACTGCCTGCACAGCGCAAAAGTGTAGAAATAATTTATAAAAAATCGCTAAATAAATTTAAAAAAAAATATTCCCTAATTAATTTTTTAGAAATAACTAAAAAAAAAACAGTAAAAGTACACATTTAGTATCGCCGCGTCCGTAACGACCCGCTCTAAAAAGTGTCACATTAACCCCTTTAGCGAACCCCTTAAAACAAAGCAAAAAATAATGCTTTATTATCATACCGCCGAACAATAAGTGCAATAACGGGCGATCAAAAAGACGCATATAAATATCCATGGTACCGCTGAAAACGTCATCTTGTCCCGCAAAAAATGAGCTGTCACACAGCATCATCAGTGAAAAAATAAAAAAATTATAGCTCGCAGAATATAGCGATGCAAAAATAATTATTTTTTATATAAAATTGTTTTGATTGCATAAAAGCGCCAAAACATAAAAGAATTACATAAATGAGGTATTGCTGTAATCGTACTGACCTGAAGAATAAAACTGCCTTATCAATTTTACCGCACGCGGAACGGTGTAAACGCCCCACGAAAAGAAATCCATGAAACGCTGGTTTTTGTTCATTCTGCATCCCAAAAATCTGAATACAAAGCAATCAAAAAATGTCACGTGCCCGAAAATGGTACCAATAAAAACGTCAACTCGTCCCGCAAAAAATAAGACCTCACATGACTCGGTGGGTCAAAATATGGAAAACTTATTGCTCTCAAAATGTGGTGATGCAAAAACTATTTTTACAATAAAAAGCGTCTTTTAGCGTATGACAACTGCCAAACATAAAAACCCGCCATAAATAGTAAATCAAACCCCCCGTTATCACCCCCTTAGTTAGGGAAAAATAATAAAACTAAAAGTATTTATTTCCATTTTCCGCTTAGGGCTGAGATTAGGGTTAGGGGTGTGTTGGGGTTAGGGTTGGAGTTAGAATTGGAGGGGTTTCCACTGTTTGGGCATATCAGGTGCTGTCCAAACGCAAAATGGCGTCTGATCTCAATTCCAGCCAATTCTGGGTTGAAAAACTCAAATGGTGCTCCTTCCCTTCCAAGCTCTGCCATGCGCCCAAACAGTGTTTTACCCCCACATATGGGGTATCAGCCTATTCAGGATAAATTGCAAAACATCATTTGGGGCCCAATTTCTCCTGTTACCCTTAGGAAAATAAAAAAATTGGGGGCAAAAATATCATTTTTATGGAAGAAAAATATGATTTTTTTTATTTTCACGCCCGGGCGTTATAAACTTCTGTGAAGCACTTTGGGGTTCAAAGTGCTCACCACACATCTAGATAAGTTCCGTGCGGGGTCTAGTTTCCAAAATGGGGTCACTTGTGGGGGGTTTCCACAGTTTAGGTACATCAGGGGCTCTCCAAAGGCAACATGACACCCGCAGACCATTCCATCAAAGTCTGCATTCCAAAACGTCACTACTTCCCTTCCGAGCCCCGATGTGTCCCCATACAGTAGTTTTCTCCCACATATGCGGTATCAGCGAACTCAGGACAAATTGGACAACAACTTTTGGGGTCCAATTTCTCCTGTTACCCTTGGGAAAATAAAAAATTGGGGACTAAAAGATCATGTTTGTGGATAAAATATGATTTTTTTATTTTCACGCCCGGGCCTTATAAACGTCTGTGAAGCACTGGGGGGTTCAAAGTGCTCACCACACATCTAGATAAGTTCCTTAGGGGGTCTAGTTTCCAAAATGGGGTCACTTGTGGGGGGTTTCCACTGTTTAGGTACATCAGGGGCTATCCAAAGCCAACATGACACCCGCAGACCATTTCATCAAAGTCTGCATTCCAAAACGTCACTACTTCCCTTCCGAGCCCCGACGTGTGCCCATACAGTAGTTTTCTCCCACATATGGGGTATCAGCGTACTCAGGACAAATTGGACAACAACTTTTGGGGTCCAATTTCTCCTTTTATCCTTGGGAAAATAAAAAAATTGGGGACTAAATGATCATGTTTGTGGAAAAAATATGATTTTTTTTATTTTCACGCCCGGGCGTTATAAACTTCTGTGAAGCCCTTGGGGGTTCAAAGTGCTCACCACACATCTAGTTAAGTTCCTTGGGGGATCTAGTTTCCAAAATGGTGTCACTTGTGGGGGGTTTCCACTGTTTAGGCACATCAGGGGCTTTCAAAACACGACATGGCGTCCGATCTCAATTCCAGCCATAAAAGTCAAATGGCGCTGCTTCCCTTCCGAGCTCTGCCATGCGCCCAAATAGTGGTTTACCCCCACATATGGGGTATCAGCGTACTCCGTACAAATTGCACAATAACTTTTGCAGTCCAATTTCTCCTGTTACCCTTGGTAAAATAAAAAAAATTGGACCTGACGTAATTTTTTTGTGAAAAAAAGTTAAATGTTCATTTTTTAAAAAATTAAAAAAATTCCTGTGAAGCACCTGAAGGGTTAATAAACTTCTTGAATGTGGTTTTGAGCACCTTGAGGGGTGCAGTTTTTAGAATGGTGTCACTTTTGGGTATTTTCTAACATATAGACCCCTCAAAGTGACTTCAAATGTGATGTGGTCCGTAAAAATAAAATGGTGTTGCAAAAATGAGAAATCGCTGGTCAACTTTTAACCCTTATAACTTCCTAACGAAAAAAAAATTTTGGTTCCAATATTGTGCTGATGTAAAGTAAACATGTGGGAAATGTTACTTATTAATTTTTTTGTGTGCCATATCTCTGTGATTTAAGGGCATAAAAATCCAAAGTTGGAACATTGCGACATTTTCGCCAAATTTCCATTTTTTTCACAAATAAACGCAAGTTATGGGAATGAAATTTTACCACTAACATGAAGTGCAATATGTCACGAGAAAACAATGTCAGAATCACCGGGATCCTGTCAGAATCACCGGGATCCATGGAAGCATTTCAGAGTTATTACCTCATAAAGGGACAGTGGTCAGAATTGTAAAAATTGGCCCAGGAGTTAACGTGCAAACCACCCTTGGGGGTAAAGGGGTTAATCATAAGTCAAATTTTATCAGACATCAAAGAATTCATACAGGGGAGAAGCCTTTTTCATGTCCAGAATGTTGGAAATGTTTTTACCATAGATTATATTTTCTTAAAGGGGCTGTCCATTACCAGGGCAACCCTTTTCCGTTCCTCAAGTTTGGCTTTGTTTAAATAAAAACACTTATACTCCCCTTACTTGCTCATGTGAGGTTGTTACATTGCATGAACTCTGCTCACAATCACTGTTTCCGCCTTCGGTATTGAACATCAACAGGAAACCAGGTCTGCGGCTGCTCAGTGACTTCCTCTTATTGTTCAGTTTCCCTGAAAGTGGGAACGGTGACGCCAGCTCTGATTGGGAGCAGGGCTCAAATAATGTAACAACCTCACATAGGTCCCGGAAATGCAAATGCAGACATCACTGGAACGACACCTGCATGGGAGGTTCATTTAAGTGGTGTTATTTTTATAGGACCAAACATGAGGAATGATAAGGAGGTTGTCCAACCCCTTGAAACCCTTGCCAACATGCGCCATATATAGTGACAGCGACACTGAGGAGCATCGCAGAGAGAGTGAGCTCCCTGTCTGCTCCCATCAGCACAACGCAATGCAATCGCGTTGTGCCGATGTTCTCAATGGTGACCCTGGGCCGCAAGATGGCCGCAATTTCCTTCAAGGAAGGTAGACTATGAGCACCTGCTAAGAGCAGGAGCTGACACGCCTCCTCCCTGCCTGTCAGACGCTACTCTGATGCCCTGCACTGCAGAAGCATTGCAAAATATCAGATCACTGATCTGTCAGTGTAAGGATGATGGACCATAGTGGAACAATGTAAAAAAGTTTTAAAAAAAAATCAAAAATGTTATTAAAAATTGTATAAACATTTTTTAAAAATACCCAAATGAACAAAAAAATGAAAAAATATTAAACCAATAAATACATTTATGTAAAAATAAAGTACAGATATTTGGTATTGTCGTGTCGGAATGACCCAACCTATAAAACTGTTATACTTGTTAACCCCTTCTGTGAACACCATAAAAAAAGGCAAAAACTATGCTTTATCATCATACCGGCGAGCAAAAAGTACAATAAAACGCTATAAAGATGAATGGAAATAAAAATGGTACCGCTGAAAACAATCTTGTCCCGCAAAAAGCAAGCTGCTTAGAATTAAGTGATGCAAATTTTTTTTTTATTGTGTAAGAGGTCCAAAACATAAAAAATGATGTAAATGTGGTATTTCTATAATCGTACTGACCCCAAGAATAAAGTTGTCTAATCACATGAATGGCGTAAGAAATAATTAAAACCAATTCTTCATCTGCTGTTGCCTTGTTCATTCTGCCTCCCAAAGATCACAGTAAGGCTCAGCGCACATTTTTCCTGCACTCTACAATGAGCACTTACACAGGGGTTTACATGTAAATCTCTGAAATACATGACTTAGACGGAACCCCAGGCGGAAGATTCCCTATAATGAAGCAGATTGTGGCTCTGTGATCTGGCAGTGTCCATCTTTTTATGTGAGCAGAAAACCGTGGTCGGCCACAGTTTTGTGCACTTCTGAAAAGAAGGACACCGCTGAACAAAGGCCAGACAGACTCCAGAGTAACTGCTGCCTCGATATATTGAATGGATCCCTCCTGGGGTTTCATCTGTCACGTCACTCAGAGACTTACAGTAGTTGGAATCCCTAAAGTATTTGCTCAGCGTAGAGCGCCCCATAAATGTGATCCTACATGTTATGTAAAATGTTCGCAATAAAAGCTTCAACTCAATGTACAAAAAAAAGCAAGTCCCCTCTCGGGTCCGTCATCTGTTAATGGAAATATTAGGGGGTTCCACATTCCTGGTAGTATAAAGGCTATGGAAAAGCACTGTGGCACCTCACCCTCCAAAAGAGATCCAGTGAATTCTGCACTTCCAAATTCCAAATGCCTCCCTTTCTCTTCTGAACCTCAGTGTGCTTAAACCACATTTAACGTCCACATGTTTGGCATTTCTGTAGCGATGAGAGCCCGCCTAATTTACAGACGCATGTCTCCAGATCTCCAGAAGCACGAGCGTTACATACTGGTGACTACAACATACTAGGCACTACAATGTATGGGCACTACAATAGCCGATTAACAATTTTCACTCCGCAATATCCACTGCTGCTTGTTTTTGGAAAACATCCATGGAGTCAAAACAGTCCAAAACAGGGTCATTTGCTGGGGGATTATGCGTACCTAGCACTTAGGGTCTCTTTATATGGAGTCTGCAAACTATTCTAAGAAAATCTGTGCTTCAGTAGGTAAGTAGCGCTCTATCCCTCCCGAGTCTCGCCGTGTGGCTAAGCAGTACTTTACAGCCATATATAGGGTATTTTTACATTGAGCAGAAATTGTCTTATACATTTTGGTGTCATTTTTACCCATTTCCCATTATGAAAATGTAAAATCTGGGGTTAACACACAATCTTGGTGGGAAAAATGTAATTATTTTTTCTTCACTGCCCAGTTATAAAATTTTGTAATACATCTGTGGTGTCAATATGATCACTGCACCCCTAGATGACTTCATTGAGTGGTGTAGTTTGTAAAATGGGGTCAGTTATGGGGGGTCCTGCTGGTCTGGCACCTCAGGGACTCTTCTATTTTGATATGTCACAGTCAAACCAGTCCAGCAAAATCTGAACTCTAATATGGCGCTTCTTTCTTTCTGAGCTTTGAACTGTGCCTCAAAAGTAGTTTTCCTCTAGATATTGGGTAATGGTATACTCAGGAGAAATTGCACAACAAATTGTATGGTGCAATTTCTCCTGTTAACCTTATGAAAATGAAAAATTTGGGGCAAAAAACATTTTTGGGTGAAAAATGTGTTTTTTCTTCCTCGCAGCTTAATGATATAAACTTCTGTGAAGCACCTGGGGGTTCAAAGTGCTCCATCTAATATATAAAGCTCAAGTGTATGTGTGCATGTCCGGGATTGGCATCCGCACCGTCGCAGCTACAGCCACAAAATTTGGCACAGTCACACGTCTGGACCCCGAGAGTGTCCTAAGCTATGTTGTGAGGCGAAATTTTAACCCCGCACATTCCAATTCACCAAACAATTTTGCCCCTATCTACATAATGGGGAAAAAGTGTGTGTGCATCAAGCCCCGCCCTTCATTATGATGTCACAATGGTTGCCATGGCGACGCTGATTCATCATAGGTTGCAAGCCCCGCCGCTCATTATGATGTCATAATGGTTGACTATGGGATGGAGGATGTGTGATGGGTACTGGACTATGGGATGGAGGATATGTATGATGGGTATATGGGCACGGGACTATGAGATGGAGGATGTGTGATGGGTATATGGGCACTCTATGGGATGGAGGATATGTATGATGAGTATATGGGCATGGAACTATGGGATGGAGGATATGTACAGTATGATGGGTATATGGGCACTCTACTATGGGATGGAGGATATGTATGATGGGTATATGGGCACGGGCCTATGGGATGGTGGATATGTATGATGGGTATATGGGCACGGGACTATGGGATGGAGGATGTGAGATGGGTATATGGGCACTGGACTATGGTATGGAGGATATGTATGACGGGTATATGGGCACGGGACTATGGGATGGCGGATATGTATGATGGGTATATAGGCACGGGACTATGGGATGGAGGATGTGTGATGGGTATATGGGCACTGGGCTATGGTATGGAGGATATGTATGATGGGTATATGGGCACGGGACTATGGGATGGTGGATATGTATGATGGGTATATGGGCACGGGACTATGGGATGGAGGATATGTATGACTGGTATATAGGCACTCGACTATGGGATGGAGGATATGTATGATGGGTATATGGGCACGAGACTATGGGATGGAGGATAATTACAGTTGTGGCCAAAAGTATTGACACCCCTGCAATTCTGTCAGATAATACTCAGTTTCTTCCTGAAAATGATTGCAAACACAAATTCTTTGGTATTATTATCTTCATTTAATTTGTCTTAAATGAAAAAACACAAAAGAGAATGAAGCAAAAAGCAAAACATTGATCATTTCACACAACTCCAGAAATGGGCCAGACAAAAGTATTGGCATCCGCAGCCTAATACTTCTTTGCACAACCTTTAGCCAAAATAACTGCGACCAACCGCTTCCGGTAACCATCAATGAGTTTCTTACAATGCTCTGCTGGAATTTTAGACCATTCTTCTTTGGCAAACTTCTCCAGGTCCCTGATATTAGAAGGGTGCCTTCTTCAAACTGCCATTTTTAGATCTCTCCACAGGCGTTCTATGAGATTCAGGTCTGGACTCATTGCTGGCCACCTTAGAAGTCTCCAGTGCTTTCTCTCAAACCATTTTCTAGTGCTTTTTGAAGTGTGTTTTGGGTCATTGTCCTGCTGGAAGACCCATGACCTCTGAGGGAGACCCAGCTTTCTCACACTGGGCCCTACATTATGCTGCAAAATTTGTTGGTAGTCTTCAGACTTCATAATGCCATGCACACAGTCAAGCAGTCCAGTGCCAGAGGCAGCAAAGCAACCCCAAAACATCAGGGAACCTCCGCCATGTTTAACTGTAGGGACCGTGTTCTTTTATTTGATTGCCTCTTTTTTTCTCCTGTAAACTCTGTTGATGCCTTTGCCCAAAAAGCTCTACTTTTGTCTCATCTGACCAGACAACATTCTTCCAAAACATTTTAGGCTTTTTCAGGTAAGTTTTGGCAAACTCCAGCCTGGCTTTTTTATGTCTTTGGGTAAGAAGTGGGGTTTTCCTGGGTCTCCTACCATACAGTCCCTTTTCATTCAGACGCCGACGGATAGTACGGGTTGACACTTGTACTCTCGGACTGCAGGGCAGCTTGAACTTGTTTGGATGTTAGTCGAGGTTCTTTATCCAACATCCGCACAATCTTGCGTTAAAATCTCTTGTCAATTTTTCTTTACCGTCCACATCTAGGGAGGTTAGCCACAGCGCCATGGGCTTTAAACTTCTTGATGATACTGCGCACGGTAGACACAGGAACATTCTGGTCTTTGGAGATGGACTTGTAGCCTTGAGATTGCTCATGCTTCCTCACAATTTGGTTTCTCAAGTCCTCAGACAGTTCTTTGGTCTTCTTTCTTTTCTCCATGCTCAATGTGGTACACACAAGGACACAGGACAGAGGTTGAGTCAACTTTAATCCATGTCATCTGGCTGCAAGTGTGATTTACTTATTGCCAATACCTGTTAGGTGCCACAGGTAAGTTACAGGTGCTGTTAATTACACAAATTAGAGAAGCATCACATGATTTTTCGAACAGTGCCAATACTTTTGTCCACCCTCTTTTTTATGTTTGGTGTGGAATTATATCCAATTTGGCTTTAGGACAATTCTTTTTGTGTTTTTTCATTTAAGACAAATTACATGAAGATAATAATACCAAAGAATTTGTGTTTGCAATCATTTTCAGGAAGAAACTGAGAATTATCTGACAGAATTGCAGGGGTGTCAATACTTTTGGCCACAACTGTATAATTTGTTATAACTAACCACAGTTACCTAGTTACTATGCCCGGGCAGCGCCGGGCTCTTCAGCTAGTACACATCTAAATAAGTTCCCTGAGGGGTCTAGCTTCCAAAAAGGTGTCATTTGTGGGGGTTTCCACTGTTTAGGCACATCAGGGGCTCTCTAAACGTGAAATAGCCTCTGCTAACTATGCCAGAAAATTTTGCATTAAAAAAAATCAAATGGTGCTTCTTCAATTCTGAGCTCTGCCATGTGCTCAAACAATGGTTTTCCCCCACATATGGCATAACGGCATGCTCAGGAGAATTTGCACAACAAATTGTATGGTCCATTTTCTTCTGTTACCCTTGTGAAAGTAAAAAAACATTGGGTCTAAAGGAAATTTTTTGTGAAAAATAGTTAAATGTTTATTTTTTCCTTCCAGGTTCAAAAATTCCTGTGAAGCCACCTGAAGGGTTACACTTCTTTAATGTTCTTTTGAGCACCTTGAGGGGTGCAGTTTTTAGAATGGTATCACTTTTGGGTATTTTCTATCATATTTATGTTTCAAAAATTGTGCTGACGTAAAGTAGACATGTGGGAAAAGTAATTTATTAAATATTTTGTGTGACATAACTCTGATCTAAGGGCATACAAATTTCAAGTTTGAAAATTGCAAAATTTTCTGCAAATTTCTGATTTTTTTCACAAATAAACATACAGTATGTCATACCAAATAAATTTTATCACTGTCATGACGTATAATATGTCATAAAAAAACAGTCTCAGAATCAGTGGGATCCATCCGAGCGTTCCAGAGTTATTACCTTATAAAATAACAGCGGTCAAAATTGTAAAAATTGGCCTGGTCAGGAAGGTGAAAACAGTCCTCAGGGTCAAGGGGTTAAATGTAAAAAATCCCACACAGGGAGAAGTCATAATCATACCTAGATTGTAACAAATAATTTACTGGAAAATCGTATTTTGTTGACCATCAAAAATAAGTCAAACGGGAAGAAACTATATATGTTTTTGACAAATTGTGCAAAAGCATAGAACAGACAGTCATAATTAAATGAAAACGGGAAATTACTTTAGAACTGAATTATTTTTACTATAAGGCTAGTTTCACATTTGAGTTTGGAGGTGCAGCGGATGCTCGCCGTGAAGCTCCGCCCCCTGCCACACCTCCGGTCAGCTCCACCTATGGGCGCATGCCGCTGCATGCAGCCTGCATACCCTATCTTTAGCATTGAGTACGCAGGCCATGTGCAGATATTCTTTTGCCGCCGCATGTGTCCTTTTGACGGTGCGGTGACCACACCAAAATGCAACACGTTGCGTTTGGCGCAGGTCTCCGCACCGTCAAAAAGACGCATGCGGTGGCAAAAGCATACCTGTGCACGGCCTGTGTACCCAATACTAAAGATAGGGTATGCAAGCCGCATGCACCCATAGGTGGAGCTAACCGGAGGAGTCGCGGCAGGGGGCGTAGCTTCACGGCAAGCATCCGCTGCGCCTCCAAATGCAAATGTGAAACTAACCTAGGACACTTTTAGCAAGAAAAAATCTTGTCAATAAGTGAGTGTGTCTTGTAGACTAGAGTCATAGAATCATAGAATCGTAGAGTTGGAAAGGACCTCCTGGGCCATCTGGTCCAACCCCCTGCTCAAAGCAGGATTCGCTAAATCATCCCAGTCAGATGTCTGTCCAGCCTCTGTTTGAAGACTTCCATTGAAGGAGAACTCACCACTTCTCGTGGCAGCCTGTTCCACTCATTGATCACTCTAACTGTCAAAAAGTTTTTTCTAATATCTAATCTGTGTCTCCTCCCATTCAGTTTCATCCCATTGCTTCTAGTCTTTCCTTGTGCAAATGAGAATAAAGATGATCCTTCTACAATGTGACAGCCCTTTAGATATTTGTAGACAGCTATTAAGTCTCCTCTCAGTCTTCTCTTTTGCAAACTAAACATTCCCAAATCCTGCAACCTTTCCTCATAAGACAGGGTTTGCAGACCGGTCACCATTCTGGTCGCTCTTTTCTGAACTTGCTCCAGTTTGTTGATGTCTTTTTTAAAATGTGGTGCCCAAAACTGGACACAATATTCCAGATGAGGTCTGACCAAAGAGGAGTAGAGGGAAATAATGACTTCACGTGATCTAGACTGTATGCTTCTGTTAATACATCCTAGAATTGCATTTGCCTTTTTTGCTGCTGCATCACACTGTTGACTCATATTCAGTCTGTGATCTATTAGTATACCCAAGTCTTTTTCACATGTGCTGTCACTTAGCCCTATTCCTCCCATTCTATATATGGTTTTTTCATTTTTATTGCCCAGATGTAGTACTTTGCATTTCTCCCTGTTAAAAACCATTCTGTTAGTTGCTGCCCACTTCTCCAGTTTATTTAAATCTTTTTGAATTCTCTCTCTCTTCTCTAGTATTAGCTATCCCTCCTAGCTTTGTGTCATCAGCAAATTTAATCAGTTTACCCTCAATTCCTTCATCTAAATCGTTGATAAAGATGTTGAACAATACAGGGCCCAGGACAGAGCCCTGTGGTACCCCACTTGAGACATTCTTCCAACTGGATGTGCAGCCATTTACGACCACTCTTTGGGTCCGATCACTAAGCCAGTTATGAATCCACCTAACAGTTGCCTTGTCCATTCCATACTTAGTCATTTTTTCAATAAGGATTGTATGAGAGACTTTGTCAAATGCTTTGCTGAAGTCAAGATATACTATATCTACAGCATTTCCTTGATCCACCCAATCAGTGATACCATCATAGAAGGAAATTAAGTTAGTCTGACATGACTTATTAGTTACAAACCCATGCTGACTCTGTTTAATCACTTCATTCTTATCCAGGTATTGACATACATGTTGTTTAATAATTTGTTCAAAGATCTTTCCTGGTATAGAAGTCAGACTCACCGGCCTATAGTTGCCTGGGTCCACCTTCTTCCCCTTTTTGAAGATAGGAACAACATTTGCTCTTCTCCAGTCTTCTGGCACTTCTCCTGTTCTCCAAGAATTTTCAAAGATTATGGAGAGGGGTTCAAAAATTTCTTCTGCTATCTCCTTCAGTACTCTGGGGTGTAATTCATCTGGACCTGGAGACTTGAATTCATTTAGGTTAGCTAAGTGTTTCCTCACTATCTTTCTGTTTATAGATATCCTGGATTCTTCTATTCCCTTAATAGGACAGTGAAGAACAGTTGATGTTACATTTCCTTTCTGAGAGAAAACAGATGCAAAATAGGAATTTAAAAGTTCAGCTTTCTCAACATCCTGTCTTACCATTTCATCATTTTCATCCTGTAAAAATCCTATAGCATCTTTGACTTTTCTTTTACTTTTGACATATCCCCAAAATCCTTTATAATTTCTTTTGACATCTCTTGCAAGTCTCAATTCATTTTCAGCTTTAGCTAATCTGATTTGTGCCCTGCAGGTTCTGCAGACAGCGTTATATTCTTCTTTAGATATGCCTCCCTCTTTCCATTTTATAAACATTTTTTTCTTCCTTTTTAGCATGTGCTTAAGTTCTGTGTTCATCCATCCTGGTTTCCTTAAATGCTTCCTATTCTTCCCTCTTTTCGGAATTGTTAACAACTGTGCTTTGAGAATTTCATTTTTCAAGATTTCCCATCCTTCCTGGACATTTTTGTCTTTAAGGATATCCAGCCATTGGATCCCTCCAATTCTCTTTCTGAATCCCTTAAAATCTGCCTTTCTGAAATCTAACCTTGACGTCTGAGTCTTCACAGGTCTTCCGCCTCTAGTTATCCAAAATTCTAAAATAGCATGGTCGCTACCTCCTAGGGTCCCAGCCACTTTTACCTCCTCAACCATTTCCTCCCTGTTTATAAGGATTAGATCCAAGGTAGCAGTTCCCCTTGTTTTCTCCCTTACCTTTTGGAAGATAAAGTTGTCAGCAAGAGAGGATAAGAATTTCCTTGACCTGTAAGTTTTGCCTGAGAGAGATTCCCAACAAATGTCTGGATAGTTGAAATCTCCCATGACAACTATGTCATATTTTTTGGAGAACTTGGCCATTTGATGCATAAAGAGTTCATCCATATCTTCAGCTTGCACAGGCGGCCTGTAGTAAATGCCTACAATGGTGTCCTTTCCATTGTTCTGTCCTTGTATTCTTACCCAAACAGTTTCCACAGAACTCCCAGTCTCTGAAGCTTCAATCTCTGTGCAGATATACGCGTTTCTAACATACAATGCGACACCCCCTCCTCGTTTATCAAGTCTGTTTCTTGCAAATAAGTTGTATCCTTCTAGTCTTGTATTCCAATCATGTGTATTGTCCCACCAAGTTTCAGTGATTCCAATGACATCATATTTCTTTTCCTGTGTTAGTAGTTCCAATTCTCCTTGTTTGTTGCCCATGCTTTGTGCATTAGTATAGAAACACTTTAGTTTGTGATTGGTTTCTCTTTCTCCAATATTTTTATTAATTAGATTCTTTTGTCTTTGTTCTTCCTTTCCACTTCTAATAGCAGAGTTCTCAATAGCATTTGTCAGGTGTATGGCTTTTTCTGGTCTTTTGCTTCCCTTCCCATGTTGTTCTAGTTTAAAGCTCTCCTTACAAGTGTAGCAAGGCGACTTCCAAATACATGCTTTCCAGTTTTCGTAAGGTGCACCCCATCTCTAGCAAGTAGTCCATCGTATAAGTAGTTCACTCCATGATCCAGAAATCCAAATCGTTGCTGACGGCACCATCGACGTAGCCAGTTGTTCACCTGCAGAATCTTATTCCACCTCCTTGTTCCATGGCCATCCACTGGGAGGATGGAAGAGAAGACCACCTGCGCTCCCAGTTCTTTCACTTTCTTGCCTAAGTCTTCAAAGTCTCTGCAGATGGTTTCCAGGTCGTTTCTTGCGGTGTCATTTGTCCCCACATGTAGTAGCAGGAATGGGTAGTCATCTGTAGGTCTGAAGAGTCCTGATATCCTGTCAGACACATCTTTAATTTTTGCACCTGGAAGACAGCACATTTCTCTTGAAGTTATATCCGGTCTGCAGATAGCGGCCTCTGTTCCTCTCAACAGGGAATCCCCCATGACCACCACTCTCCGTTTCTTCTTCACAACATTTTTCTTTCTCCATCCAGGAGGACTCTGAAGGCGTACAAGGTTGCTGTTTGTTGGCAAAGTCTTATCCTGATGTATTTCTTCATCGTTCTCCTGCGTGAGAGCCTGGTACTGGTTTCTGAGAAGTATGGGTGCTGACTGCCTCCTGGTCCTCCTGCTTCTCTGGGTCACATGTCTCCATTCCTCTGTTTCTTCAGGTGCACTTCGAATTTCTTCTCTTTCTGTAACATGAAGAGATAATTCTGCTCTGTCCAAGAACTCTTCACCTTCCTTAATGATCTTCAACGTAGCTAACCTCTCTTCGAGATTTTGCAACTTTTCCTCCAACAGGGACACAAGCTTGCATTTGTGGCATGTGAAGTTTGGCTTTTCCACTGGTAAGTCTGTGAACATGTAGCAAGAAATGCAGCTCACCAAATGGCTCCTGGCCTCTTCCATCTTGAGATTTCTTAAAAACGATGAAAGATAAGCCAAAATTCCTTCGTTTTTTCCGATTTCCTCTTTTCAGCTGCAACGGCCAAAACCCAGTGATCGTTGAGCTCGCGGAGACTCTTCACTTATCCCAGAAGGCACTGGGAATATGCAAATGATCTCCTCAAGACTCTTCAAGTCAGCTTCCTGTGTCAGAGAACAATGAGGCAGTGTCCTTCCTGATCATCAAGAGAACTGCTCTCTCTCCTCCAGCCCCACACTTATCTAAGTGATTGGTGCAGAGCAGGAGAGGAATTTACCGGGACCTGCACAGATGCTGCATGTCCTGAGTGAGCAGCTGAAGAACCTTGCACCCGACTAGCTCAAGGATCTTTTAGATCATGTAATCAATCACATGAGCTGAAAGGACCTGCAAAATAAGGCAATGTATATACGGTGTACACTGTGTAAGCTAATGTGCACACAGCTCTGACAAAAATTAAGAGACCATTTCCAAATGTTCATTTCGTCTGCTTTTTCTCTTTATAGGTATATTTTTGCGTAAAATGTAAATTGTTCTTTTAGTCTACAAACTTCTGACAACATGTCTCCGAATTTCAAAGCAATAATTTTTTTCTGAAAAGGAGAAATAGTCAAAATTAAAAAGAAAACAGTGTTTTCAGACCTCAAATAATGCAAAGAAAACAAGTTCATAATCATTTAGATACAACAATACTAATGTTTTAACTCAGGAAGAGTTCAGAAATCAATATTTTATGGAATAACCATGATTTTTTTTTAAAAACAGCTTTCATGGGTCTCGGCATGCTTTCCACCAGTCTTTCACACTGTCTCTGGTGCAAAAATGTAAGCAGGTCTTCTTTGTTTGCTGGCTTGTGACTATCCATCATCCTCTTGATTACATTCCAGAGGTTTTCAATGGGGTTTAGGTCTGGAGAATGGGCTGCCCATGACAGGGGTTTGAGGTGGTGGTCTCTTAGTTTTTGCCAGAGCTATATATAGTAGTAGTAGAGCTGTGTATGTAATAGAGCTGCGTATGTAAATATGAACAGGTAGCAGAGCTGTGTGCATGTAAATGTGAATAAGTAGCAGAGCTATGTGTAGCAGAGCTGTGTGTATGTAAGTGTGAGTATGTAGCAGAAATGTGTGTATGTCAGTGTGAGTATGTAGCAGAGCTGTGTATGTAAATGTGCATATGTAGCAGAGCTGTGTGTATGAAAATGTGTCTCACGAAGAAAAATCTCATCCATTAAAATGTATACTTTATTTATACCTTATTAAGAAGGAACTACTATATATGTTCCCGATCAGACGAATTTTGCAAATTGGTACTATAAAGATGAAAAAAAAATGTATAAAATTCCTAGGCAATATAAATTAAATCAGGGTTAAAGGCAGGTAGGGGGAGGAGGAGATGGAGCCTCAATCTTTTCCCTATTAAATATTTCTTAGTATTTACCCTTCCTTGCCATGGAGCTTGGCACTCTAAATTAAAGAGGTTGTTCAGTTTTACATTGATGCACTATCCTTAAGTTAGGGAATCAATGTCTGATTGGCCGTTGTCTGGCACCCTGCCGATCAGATGTTAACGTTGGTGGCGACGGCGACCAGGAGTCCTTGCTTATTGAGCTGGCGTCTACTTGTAGTGGTTGGGACCATACCAAAAAAAGGGTGTTTACAAGGCCAAAGGTTGTTTAGAATAAATGTATAATTTTATTTACAGAGAAAATTTGTAAAATCCAATTGACAGGTTGATTAGGGGAAAGTCATAGAAAAAACACACAGATATGGTGGTACACAAGCACATAAAATTTTATATCAACTTGGATGAGTACATCCCTTTTGTATGTGCTTGTGTACCACCATATCTGTGTGTTTTTTCTATGACTTTCCCCTAATCAACCTGTCGATTAGATTTTACAGATTTTCTCTGTAAATAAAATTATACATTTATTCTGAACAACCTTTGGCCTTGTAATCACCATTTTTTTGGTATGGTTTATATGTTGCTGGTGATAGGCAGCTACAATCCACATTCCTTATGGTAGATGTATTATACGATATACCATGTGTGTAAGTTTGACCTGCTGGTTTTGTAGTGGTTGGGGCTTATTACTGCACATCCACCTCCTATTCAATTCAATAGGGGGCGGATGAGTGGCGCCCCGCTGTGGACACAACAAGGAGCACAGGACATCAGTGTACAAGTAGTGGACAACTTCTTCAACCCCTTAATGTCCAATGACGGACACAGTCCGTCATCAGACATTTCCCCTGCTTTGATGAGGGCTCCGGCGCTGAGCCCGCATCAAAGCCGGGACATGTCAGCTGTTATGAACCGCTGACATGTGCCCGCAATAGGCGCGAGCGGAATCGCCGTCCGCCCGCGCCTATTAACTAGTTAAATGCCGCTGTCAAAGCTGACAGCGGGCATTTAAATAGCATTTCCGGCCGCCGGGCCGGAAATGACCTCATCGCCGACCCCCGACACGTGATCGGGGGTCGGCGTCATGTTGCCTGGACAACCAGAGGTCTCTATGAGACCTCTATGGTTGTTCCAGGCATATGGCTTTCAGCGCCACCCGGTGGTCGGCACTGAAAGCACAGCAGTAAATCTGCTACATATGGGCGATCTGCTCATCGCCCATATGTAGCAGAGCCAATCGGGTTGCGCAAGCTTCTAGCCTCCTATGGAGGCTATTGAAGCATGCCAAAAGTAAAAAAAAAAAAAATGTTTAAAAATAAAAAAAATTAAAAAAAAACGAAAAGTTCAAATCACCCCCCTTTCGCCCCAATCAAAATAAAACAGTAAAAAAAAAAACCCCACATACACATATTAGGTATCGCCGCGTTCAGAATCACCCGATCTATCAATAGAAAATAAAACATTAACCCGATCGCTAAACGGCGTAGCGAGAAAAAAATTAAAAACGCCAGAATTACGTTTTTTTGGTCACCAAGACATTGCATTAAAATGCAATAACGGGCGATCAAAAGAACGTATCTGCACAAAAGTGGTATCATTAAAAACGTCAGTCCCGCACGGAAAAAATAAGCCCTCACCCGACCCCAGATCATGAAAAATGGAGACGCTACGGGTCTCGGAAAGTTGCGCAAATTTTTTTTTTTTTTTTTTAGCAAACTTTGGAATTTTTTTTCACCACTTAGAGAAAAGAGGACATAGACATGTTTGGTGTCTATGAACTCATAATGACCTGGAGAATCATAATGGCAGGTCAGATTTAGCATCTAGTGAACCTAGCAAAAAACAAGTGTGGGATTGCACTTTTTTTGCAATTTCACCGCACTTGGAATTTTTTTCCCGTTTTCGAGTACACGATATGGTAAAACCAATGATGTTATTTAAAAGTACAACTCGTCCCGCAAAAAATAAGCCCTCACATGGCCATATAAACGGAAGAATAAAAAAGTTATGGCTCTGGAAAGAAGGGGAGGGAAAAATGAAAATGTAAAACCAAAAATACCCCTGGTCGTTAAGGGGTTAAGCGTGCGACTTGTAGCACTCCCACTTACTGTCGTCTTACTCTGATTATGCCCTGGTGATCATAGGTACTGGAACCCCTCACAGGAGGAAAAAAATAAGCCAGACATGGTTTTAGCAAAAGTCCTCAGATGACATTTCTGGAAATAAAGTGACAATGTATGAACCAACAATATAGCTCATACTACATAAGAGGCTCCTTCAATATTTGCAGAGGTATAATTCAAATATTCATGACACTAAGCGATAGTGTCCATGTCTCTAATAAGGTGCCAATAGTGTCACAGACAAGTAAAGTGACCATGTATGAAGTTCAAACATGGCTTATACTATATAAAGCTCCTATGTTTACAGAGGTAATAATAATAATCTTTATTTTTATATAGCACTAACATATTCCGCAGCGCTTTACAGTTTGCACACATTATCATCACTGTCCCCGCTGAGGCTCACAATCTAAATTCCCTATCAGTATGTCTTTGGAATGTGGGAGGAAACCAGAGTGCCTGGAGGAAACCCACGCAAACACGGGGAGAACATACAAACTCCTTGCAGATGTTGTCCTTGGTGGGATTCCAACCCAGGACTCCAGTGCTGCAGTGCTAACCACTGAGCCACCGTGCTGGAGGTATAATTCAAATGTTCATGAAACAAATTGAGCCTCTAATAAGGTGCCAATAGTGCTACAATATTGTCACAGACAAAATACCGCTTCATCTTGTTAATAGGGTGTCCATTCAAAATGTAGTAGAATCATAGAATCATAGAATCGTAGAGTTGGAAGGGACCTCCTGGGCCATCTGGTCCAACCCCCTGCTCAAAGCAGGATTCGCTAAATCATCCCTGTTAGATGTCTGTCCAGCCTCTGTTTGAAGACTTCCATTGAAGGAGAACTCACCACTTCTCGTGGCAGCCTGTTCCACTCATTGATCACTCTAACTGTCAAAAAGTTTTTTCTAATATCTAATCTGTGTCTCCTCCCATTCAGCTCCCATTCATCCTCTCCACTGAGAGGATCTGGTATTGCAGGGACCCGAATGGGAAGAAGATCAAACATCAAAGAGAATCTATTCAAAATGTTAAGAAAAAATCTTTCTGATGATCCAGAGGAACATTGGGATATTCTTTTTTACAGTCCCACTGAAGAAGAGGATGGGGACATCTCTCTGGTGTTGTCCTCTTACTGCATACAACTGGAGGAAGCTCATACTAGGACTTAATTAATTTTTTACATACAGACAATTGTAGGCTGTGTGTATTTAGTCCTATTACCTGGTGATATGAGGAGATAACTGTTGGTGCAATAGTAAGAAAATGGAAGAAATACAAAATGACTGTCAATCAACATTGATCCTATTACCTGGTGATGTGAGGGGCTGGGGAACCTGCATCATCACATCTTTGTACAGATCTTTGTGTCCTTCTAAATACTCCCACTCCTCCATGGAGAAATAGACAGGGACATCCTGACATTGGATAGGAACCTGACACATACAATGATACCATCATCCCCTCAATCCCTTTATAGCGTTACTGTATAATGTCCCAGCATTCCCAGCAGTGTCACCTCTCCAGTCAGCAGCTCAATCATCTTGTAGACGATTTCCAAGATCTTTTTGTCATTGATGTCCTCATGTATCAGGGGAGTGACAGAGTCCCTGTGATTGGGGTCAGGGGTCTTCCCCACCCCTCAGACACAGGGTCCTGACAGCGCTCACTAGAGGTCTTCTTCACTACTGTGTAATCCTGGTTATGGAGACACATTAATAAACCTCACTACAGACATTTCCAGAGTCCTCACCTCTCCAGTTCTGTCCATCTGTTATTCCCATAGATAAGAATGATGTAATGTGACGTCATCAGAATCTCTCACCTCTCCAGTAAGCCGGAAGAGGATCTCTAGGGTGAGTTGTAATATCATCTCTGCCATCTTGTTCCTGTCGTTATCCATCCTTGATGGGTCAATCAGGAAGATTCTCTTAGGACGGCGTCACACTAGAGAGAAATACGGCCGAGTGAGAGGAGCAAAAACAACACATTGCACTCGGACCAATGTTTTTCTATGGGGCAGCTCCCATCAGCCGTATATTTCTCGGCCGTATTTTACGGGCTGAGAAAATTGCAGCATGCTGCGATTGTCAGCGCATTCCTCCAAAAATATGCCAATGCAAGTCTATGGGGGCGAGAAAAATACGGATTATACACGGACCAGACGTGTGACTTGCGAGAAATACGCACCGGTGTCCTTTAACAAAAGTCAGCAATTCATTTTGCGATACAGTAAAATCCCACTGACATGTTTAATAAAGAATGGAAAGAATAGATATAGACACATAGAATATATATGTATATATATATTTATATACTGTATATATATATACATGTCATTGAGAGACACACACACATATATATATATATATTTATAGTTCATAGAGTTCTACATAGCATAATAGCCGCTAAATCAATTGTCGGCTTCTGTAAAATCATTACAAAACCTGACATGAAATGACACATGGTTTACATACAGTAAACCATTTCATTTCAATTAGTTTTTTATATGTAATACAAATGGAGATTCAGTGGCACTTGTATATGAGTGTAATTCCAGCAGCAAACACTAAGACACCTGTCACAAGGGTGTCAAAGAAATAAGGTAACATAACTCATAATATTAGTGTGCGCTTGGAACACTCATAAAGAAGAGGAAAATCTAAATTAGGTGGTAAAAAAAACAAAAAAAAACCTCTTATAAGTGCTCTTTATGTAGCTGGATTATAGCGAGAAAATAGCAATTAGAAATAGACAATTGTAAGACCTCAGAAGAAGTGCTTAAGGGAAAAAATATATATATATATATATATATATACAGTGGGGCAAAAAAGTATTTAGTCAGTCAGCAATAGTGCAAGTTCCACCACTTAAAAAGATGAGAGGCGTCTGTAATTTACATCATAGGTAGACCTCAACTATGGGAGACAAACTGAGAAAAAAAAATCCAGAAAATCACATTGTCTGTTTTTTTTTCATTTTATTTGCATATTATGGTGGAAAATAAGTATTTGGTCAGAAACAAGCAATCAAGATTTCTGGCTCTCACAGACCTCTAACTTCTTCTTTAAGAGTCTCCTCTTTCCTCCACTCATTACCTGTAGTAATGGCACCTGTTTAAACTTGTTATTAGTATAAAAAGACACCTGTGCACACCCTGAAACAGTCTGACTCCAAACTCCACTATGGTGAAGACCAAAGAGCTGTCAAAGGACACCAGAAACAAAATTGTAGCCCTGCACAAGGCTGGGAAGACTGAATCTGCAATAGCCAACCAGCTTGGAGTGAAGAAATCAACTGTGGGAGCAATAATTAGAAAATGGAAGACATACAAGACCACTGATAATCTCCCTCGATCTGGTGCTCCACGCAAAATCCCACCCCGTGGGGTCAGAATGATCACAAGAATGGTGAGCAAAAATCCCAGAACCACGCGGGGGGACCTATTGAATGAACTGCAGAGAGCTGGGACCAATGTAACAAGGCCTACCATAAGTAACACACTACGCCACCATGGACTCAGATCCTGCAGTGCCAGACGTGTCCCACTGCTTAAGCCTGTACATGTCCGGGCCCGTCTGAAGTTTGCTAGAGAGCATTTGGATGATCCAGAGGAGTTTTGGGAGAATGTCCTATGGTCTGATGAAACCAAACTGGAACTGTTTGGTAGAAACACAACTTGTCGTGTTTGGAGGAAAAAGAATACTGAGTTGCATCCATCAAACACCATACCTACTGTAAAGCATGGTGGTGGAAACATCATGCTTTGGGGCTGTTTCTCTGCAAAGGGGCCAGGACGACTGATCCGGGTACATGAAAGAATGAATGGGGCCATGTATCGTGAGATTTTGAGTGCAAACCTCCTTCCATCAGCAAGGGCATTGAATATGAAACGTGGCTGGGTCTTTCAACATGACAATGATCCAAAGCACACCGCCAGGGCAACGAAGGAGTGGCTTCATAAGAAGCATTTCAAGGTCCTGGAGTGGCCTAGCCAGTCTCCAGATCTCAACCCTATAGAAAACCTTTGGAGGGAGTTGAAAGTCCATGTTGCCAAGCGAAAAGCCAAAAACATCACTGCTCTAGAGGAGATCTGCATGGAGGAATGGGCCAACATGCCAACAACAGTGTGTGGCAACCTTGTGAAGACTTACAGAAAACGTTTGACCTCTGTCATTGCCAACAAAGGATATATCACAAAGTATTGAGATGAAATTTTGTTTCTGACTAAATACTTATTTTCCACCATAATATGCAAATAAAATGAAAAAAAAAACAGACAATGTGATTTTCTGGATTTTTTTTTTCTCAGTTTGTCTCCCATAGTTGAGGTCTACCTATGATGTAAATTACAGACGCCTCTCATCTTTTTAAGTGGTGGAACTTGCACTATTGCTGACTGACTAAATACTTTTTTGCCCCACTGTATATAGATGCTGGTGGCAATCTTAGCTCCAACCTGAACAATCATTAAAAACTAAAAATGCATGAGTGAGGGTAAAAACCTGAAATCACTGAACAGGTTATATACTGAAGGGTACTTCTCCCTGATAGCAGCTTAAAAAAAAAAAAAAAAAAGTCAAATTGCAGCCTGTGAACGGCTGTGCAGAGTAGCCGCAATAGTAAATGTACAAGTCAGAGAGCGGTACCTGTAAAGATAATGCGATGCGAAGTCCTCACTCCAGTAAGCGGTGCAGGTTAAAATAGCGCTTTTTGCTCCAGCGCTTGGAAAAAGATGGGGGTTTTGTACACAGGGGTATAGACGAGTTACAGGGGCTGCCCCAGCCGGTGGCAGTCTCCTGTCAGTGTACCTCCAGCTGTGGAGCAGACGTGAGCGGCCTTTCATGCTCCCGGCGTCTGTGAGCTGCTCCAGGTATACAGGACCTTTGTGATGTGAGTCAGCACATGACCATGTCAGTTTCACTTGCTGGTGGTTGCGGCGGGGACCAATGGACTTTCCAACATGTTTCAAAGACTAACTGTCTTCTTCCTCAGTTCCCTTTGAAGTTCTGTTTTGGCCTTATCTCATCATACTAAAAGACCTTGCTCTTCAACAGTGTAGCACTAAATTCTGTTTTCTTCAATATGCTTACAGACCATGGGGGGGTAGGAGCAGTTAGCTGCCTGTAATTCTTGTGAACTCAGACCAAAATGGCGTCACTGGGACAGGCCAAGCTCAGACATGAGGCGAGCATTATGCCCCATATCCAAGATGACTGCTGCTCCTTCATCACACCTCCCTGCTTTAGAGGGCGCTAGGGGGTATCACACTCCTGTGTTCCCCCATGCGCCCTTCCACACCCTCTCCTTGTCGGGACAACCCATCAGCATTACCATGGTCCCTGCCTCTTTTGTGGCGACTGGTAAAGTGATACTGCTGGAGAGCGAGGCTCCAGCATAGCAACTTCCCATTCGTCCCAGAGACCATGTGTAACCAGCTGAGGGGGTTGTGGTCTGTTTCCACGGTGAATTGGCGTCCGTACAAGTATGGCTGCAGACGCTGCAGGGCCCACACAATTGCCAGACATTCCTTCTCCATCGTGGAATAGGCCACTTCCCTCGGCAGGAGCTTCCAGCTCAGGTACAGAATGAGGTGTTCATGGCCCGTAGTGTCGACCTGGCTGAGCACAGCACTGAGGCCGAAGTCGCTGGCGTCGGTCTGCACTATGAACGGCCGTGTGAAGTCAGCTGCCTGTAGTACAGGAGAGCTAGAAAGGGCGGTCTTGAGCGCCTGGAAAGCTGTCTCACAGGCAACTGTCCAGTCAACTGCGACGGGCAGCTTCTTCTTGGTGAGGTCTGTCAGGGGCTTGGCCAGGGCACTATAGTGGGGAACAAACCTCGTATAGTACCCGGAAGTCCCAAAGAAGGACATCACCTGCTTCTTGATCCTGGGGGTGGGCCAAGATTCAATGACATTCACCTTCCCGGGCTCTGGCTTCAGAGCTCCCCCACCTACCCGGTGTCCCAGGTAGTGGACCTGACTCATACCCAGCTGGCATTTTTACGGCTTAATGGTCAAGCCTGCTCACTGGATCCACCAGAGTACCTGCGCCAGGTGCTCTAGGTGATCCTCCCAGGTGGGACTGAAGATGGCAATGTCATCCAGGTACGCGGTCGCATACCCTTCCAGTCCCTCGAGCAGCGTGTTGACCATCCTCTGAAAAGTGGCAGGGGCATTCTTCATGCCAAATGGCATCACTGTGGACTCGTACAGTCCGAATGGGGTGATAAAGGCAGAGCGTTCCCGTGCCCCAGGGGTCAGGGGAATCTGCCAATACCCCCTGCTCAGATCCATGATGGTCAGGTACTTGGCCCCAGCCAGCTGATCAAGCAGGTCATCGATGCGCGGCATTGGGTACGTATCGGTGACCGTCACAGCGTTGAGCCCCCGGTAGTCCACGCAGAACCGCATCGTTCGGTCCTTTTTAGGGACGAGGACTACAGGCGAAGCCCACGCGCTGTTGGATGCTTGAATCACCCCCAGCTTCAGCATCTCATCTATCTCTTGGCGCATGTGCTGCTGCACCTCAAGAGAGACCCGATATCCTGAACGCCGGATTGGGGGGTGATTGCCGGTGTCCACGTCATGGACGGCTGTCTCAGTCCTTCTGGCAGGCTGCTGAACAGCTCCCGAAAGGGGTGTAGGGTGACCCCCAGCTGGGAACGTTGGTCCTCTAAGAGCTGGTGGCCAACCCCCACATCCTCGATGGATCCACCCGCCTTGGTATGGGTGAGCAGATCCAGAAGGGTTTCTACCTCTCCTTCCTCGGGAAGGTTGCACACTGAGTGAGCACAAGCCTCCCGCTCATGATGGGCCTTCATCATGTTCACGTGGAAGGCCTTCCTCCTTCCACGGGCGTGGTCCAGGGTGACCAGATAGGTGACACCAGGTGTATCCAGTCTAGGTGTAATTGTAAATTTTCGTCTATACTTCTGGAGTCAGACACAGACACTCACAGGCTCAGTATGTATTACACCAGAATTTAGCAAGTAGAAAAAGGGAAAGGTAGTCGAAGAGTACAACAGTATACAGTGTTGTGGTACTTTTAAATCTTCGTATATATTTCAATCTCAGTAAGCCAGTCCAGACTCTCCGCTACTGGAAATTACATGGATACAAGTATAGGTGGAAATTCGAGTGTTATTCAGAATTGCTCATCGAGGGAAAACCTCCCAGTAGATGTTGCAGAGGCGATGCAGACCCTCAATTACTGTGTCTGTGGAGACAGTGAAAATGGTTCTTTGTGAAGAAAGGATTGCTTTATCACAGTAGCGTGGATCACATCACCGTTACTCATCTCCATCAAACTGTGATCACAGGGTGTACACATGGTCCTCACTGCCTATCATGATGTGTCTGGTCATTTTGGAGTGCCAAAGACAGAAGCCACAGGCCATAGGCGATTCTATTGGATTGGCATGAGAGGAGACATTGAAAAATGGTGGCAGGAATGTCACACGTCTGTGACTATCACAACTGTGAAAGGTGATCATGAAACACCACTGCATCCGCTTGTAAGTTGACGTCCATTACAAATGGTAGCCAATGATCATCTGAAGGTAGAGGCCAGCAGGACAGGGCATAGCTACATCTTAACTATCATCGATCAATACACCAAATTTCTAGTGGCTGTCCCTGTGAAGAATTTAACTGCCCAGATTACACAGCGGTGGAGCAGGGAGAGGTAAGTATTGCAACTTGCATGCTGTGGCCATGACCAAGCAGTGGGGGCACACTTGTGGTCGACGGTACTGGCACAGGGCCCCTCATAGTACGCTGGTGTGTCTGACTGTGAGTGGGCCCCCCCACCGTCAGAGACACTGTATTGCACTATGAGGGCCCTGTGCCAGTGCCGTTGGCCATCTGTGGGTCCATCCACCTGTTCAGAGCAACGGCTCTTGCCCGAGTGCGCCAGGTGTTGACCCCAGCCATTGTGGGGGTGAGCAACCCACTTAGGGAGGTTTAAAAAATGGCATATGTGTTGGCTGGACATTCAGCTGCTACAAAGGGCGGAATTGGGCAAGTCCGAGGAAGAGGAGGACAAAAGTGAGGCAGTTTTCTGTGAACCTATGTGTCATCAGGGGAAGGAGAGACAAAATCCTTTGCAACCCATGCATGTTTCATTTTAATGAAGGTTAGATCATCAACATTTTGGGTAGACAGACGGGTCCTTTTTTCTGTCAGGATTGATCCAGCATCACTGAAGACTCTTTCTGATAACACCCTAGCAGCAAGGCAAGCGAGCTCCTGTAAGCCATATTGTGCCAATTCAGGCCAGCCGTCCAGTTTAGAGGCCCAATAGTCAAAGGGGAATGACTTGTGAGGGAGAACATCGATATGGGAGAAGTAGACTGTAACCATATTTGGCAACTGCTGTCTCCTGTCACTTTTAATCAATGCAGTATTAGCAGTCGTGTGAGCGGTACTTGAGAAATCATTCCACAACATGGTCATTAAACCCCTGTCTCCAACGCCACTTCAGCTGTGTGCACCACGAACACCTCTTCCATTGTGCCCACTACGGCTCGTGGGAAAAACAGCACCGCTGCTGTGTGCTGGGAAAGCCTCAAACAACCTGTTTACCAGAGTTGCTTGTTTGCTAGCCAATATTATCTCTAGGTTCTCCTGTGGCATGATGTTGTGTAATTTGCCTTTGTAGTGTGGATCGAGGATGCTGGCCAGCCAGTAGTCGTCATCTCTCATCATTTTGGAAATGCGGGGGTCCCTTTTTAGGATCTACAAGGCATAATCGCACATGTGGGCCAATATTCCAGGTGTCAATGATGCACTGCCAGTGGTGGGTGGAAGAGCACTTTCTGGCAAATCCACATCCCTACAGTCACGCACAAACACTGTACCTGACCTTGGAACGCCAACATTTTCTCTTGCCCCCTGAGAAGCATCATCCTGCCCAAAATAATCATCCCCCTCATCCTCCTCCTCTTCCTCTTCTTCCTCCACCTCGTTCAGGACAGTTCCCTGACCAGACAATGGCTGACTGTCATCAAGGCTTCCCTCCTCCTCTGCAGATGCCTGATCCTTATTGTGCGTCAAACTTTGCATGAGCAGGCGCATAAGTGGGATGCTCATGCTTATGATGGCGTCGTCAGCGCTTATCAGCCATGTGCATTCCTCAAAACACTGAAGGACTTTACAGAGGTCTTTCAGCTTTGACCCCTGCACACCCGACAATTCCATGTCTTCCCTCAAAATGCCTGCCCATGTATCCTCCCACAAATGCATTACAGCCTGCCTCTGTTCACACAGCCTCTCAAACATGTGCAGGGTGGAGTTCCACCTTGTTGCAAGGTCTATGATTAGGCGGTGCTTGGGGAGGTGGAGCAATCACTGCAGCTTCTGCATACGACTGGAGTGTACGGCCAAGCGACGGATGTGCAAGCACAGTCTTCGCACCTTATGGAGCAGGGATGTTAACTCCGGATAATTATTAAGGAAGCACTGCACCACCAGGTTCAAAGTGTGAGCCAGGCAAGGTATGTGTGTGAGTTTTGCACGGGCTATGGCTGCCACAAAATTACGGCCGTTATCACTGACTACCTTGCCTGCCTCAAGATGTAGACTGCCCAGCCATGACTCTGTCACTGCAAGTAGTCAGCCAGTACCTCCACGGTGTGTCTGTTGTCGTCCAAAAACATCATCTTTAACACAGCCTGCTGACGCTTACCACTAGCTGTTCGATAGTGGGACACCTTGTGTGCAACACTGCCAGCTGCAGATGGAGTGCTCGTGCGACTGCGCTCTGTGGACGAGCTTTCGCTGATGGAGGAGGAGGAGCGAAAGCCTACAGCCAACTGTTTCCTATCCTGTGGGCTAGGCAGCACTGTTCCACCGCTGCTGTCCCCAGTGGAGCCTGCATCCACCACATTAACCCAATGCGCAGTGATGGACATGTAATGGCCCTGGCCATGCCTACTGGTCCATGCATCTGTTGTGAGGTGCACCTTTCCACTTACTGACTGTTTTAGTGCATGGAAAATGTGGTCTTTCACATGCCGGTGGAGGGCAGGGATGGCTTTTCGAGAAAAGAAGTGCCGACAGGGTAGGTCATAGCGTGGGACAGCATAGGCCATGAGGTCGCGGAAAGCTTCACTTTCAACCAAACGGTAGGGCATCATCTCTAATGAGATTAGTTTGGCAATGTAGGCGTTCAAACAAAGTGTACGCGGATGAGACGATGAGTACTTTCTTGTCCTACTCAGAGTGTCTGGTAGGGTGAGCTGGACTGGAGAGCTGCATATGGGGGAAGTAGCGGTGGACCGGACGGAGTGAGAAGGGGTTGGTGATGGTATTGGTGGTGATGGCCCAGATTCAGTGTTGTGTTGCAAAACCATTGTGATTCCCTGAGTGCTTTGGCCTTGCGACAACACCTCCACATTTAGTGCTGGTGGTGTACTTAACGGTGGCGGTGGTCTTACGGTGGGGGAAGTGATGGAGCGTTGCTGGCTACCTTGAGTCGGAGCAGGTGCTACCTGAGGTTTTGTAGTCCGTCCACGCTTGCAAGTGCATGTTGGTTAAATGTCTAAGCATGCAACTGGTATTCAAATTTCTGAGTTGTTTACCTCGGCTAAAGGTCCTTCCGCACTTCTTACAGGTAACCTTTGCCTCATCGGTAGGATTTTGGACAAAGAAGTGCCACACTGCAATCTTCCTACTATGGTATACATTTTCTGGCCTTGCATGCTGTGCTAAGTTGATCATCTGGCCAAGCTGTCCTGCAACTATTTTAGTTTTTGATCCACGTTTTTGGACAGCTACGGGCCTGCCAGATAACCGCTGCTGCGATGTCAATGCCTGCTGCGGATCCTTCTCCTTATTTGAACTATTGCCAGCGCCACCCTCCTCCCCCAATGGATGCCAATCCGGGTCAAGAACTGGGTCATCCATCACCTCCTCTTCAAATTCATCTGCACCTTCCTCTTTACCTTCCTCTGTGTCACCGTGTAAGGTGGTATAGTATGCGGGAAGGGGCACCTGAGTTTCATCAGGGTCAGATTCTGGCTGAATAGACTGCGAGAAGATGCAAGGAGCCTGCTTACTTCTGTGACTGGTTCAAAGTCAGAGCGTGAGCTAGAAGCAGTGAGAGAGGGAGGACAGTGCATGGTATGAGGGGACTGGGAGATAATTTCCTGTCAGATATGGTCAATTTTTCTTTGAAGTAATTGGCCAGATCGTCAGCTTGAAGCTCTGTGGTTGGGGCCTGCACTCTTGGGTTGAGCAGGGAATGAAAAGTGTCAGAGACGTTTAGGGTTATTGGACAGTGAGGTGATGAGGGTGTTGAAATAGGTTTGTTTGGAGAGGTGAAGGGTAGTGTTTATATACATATATATACATGTGTATATATATATAATATACTGTATGTATATATATAATATATATATATATTTTTAACCTTGTTATATATATACAGTAAATATAACAAGGTTAAAAATATATTATTAGATTTTAATGTATTATTATTTGTTTATTTTATTTGTTAATTTTTTTCTTACAAAGAGAGGTTGTTTAAAGTTTTGTATGAAATATATATATATATACAGTATATATTTATATATATATAAACATAATATATCTATTCTGTTAAGTTAATATTAAAAGAGGAGGCAATCCAAGATTGCATAAAAATGGAGTTTTAATGGATGCTTCATATTGATTAATAATTGCAAATTTGGATAACTGCAGAAGTTCCTCCCTGTCAGAATGATGATGAGACACATACCACCAAAGATATTGCTCGAGTGTTTGATTAACCCTTGGTCTCTGGGTGTTAGGTAAAATAACTCAATATTGATCTTTTTACAGAATTCACTCCAAAATTTGGAAATGAACTGAGTCCCCAGATCATAAACTCCTGGAGAGTGCATGTCATGATCCAGGATGGGCTTTGTCTTTGGCCCGTCCTGGTCAGACAGGGGTTAATTGTTTCTGCCTCTCCCTGGCAGAGGGCGGCTATTTAATGCTCACTTGACCTAGGTCCGGTGTCAGTTATACTCCTGCCCTCGGCTGAGTTAGTTGACCTCGTGCGTATGTGTGCCTTGTGCCTGATATCTTGCTTGCTTGTTTGGTTTTGATCCGGTTCTGTCCCTGTTACGAGTTCTGCCTGTCCCTCTTGTACTGCGCTACCTCTCTGTGTATGACCCTCTGCCTGTGACTTGACTATTCTCTGCTCGTCACTCTGGTACCGCACTGCCCTCTCCGTGTACGAACCCTCGCTTGTCTGACCTGCGTTTTCCTCTACTACAGTTTCCCTGCAGTAGGTGCATTATATCATCTGCAGCAGTAGGATGCTAAGCCCTACCCCCTGCAGTCACATGATCTAGGTCCTGGGACTCCTTACTATTTTCAGTGCCGCAGGTCCTGTCTGCTTGAACCGTCACTACTGTATTGGACCCCGCGCTCTCCCATAGTGGGGGTAAGTCACCCTGCTCAGCGTGGCAGTTTGCCGACGCTGACAGGGTCCTGACATTTGAGTCCTGACATTATAACTGACCGTTACCATTTTTTTTTCTCTGCTCCCTTTCTCCTGTGTGTGTGATGGATCCTATGCACGCTCTTTCTGAACAGGTAAAGCACCTGACTCAGATGTCTCAGAGATTCCTGGGGGAACAACTCGCCCTGGCTCAGTCTCAGCAGTTGATCGCTGACACTGTGCAGGGGGTCTTATCATCGGGGGCTCGGGATGTTACATTAATTTCTCCGGTTGAGTTACCAGATACCTTTTCTGGAGATAAAAGGGAATTCAAAGTGTTCAAGGAGGGCTGTAAGCTTTTTTTTTCATTGAGACCACACTCTTCTGGGGTTGAAAGTCAGAGAGTGGGGGTCATTATGTCTCTGTTAAGGGGAGCTCCCCAGGCTTGGGCTTTCTCCCTTCTGACCACTGCCCCTGAGCGTATGACTGTGGATGCATTTTTTGAGACCCTGGGGCATATTTATGATATGCCTGATCGGATGTGTATGGCTGAGGACAGGGTGATGAGTGTGTGCCAGGGGAAGCACTCAGCCGAGTGGTTTTGCTCAGAGTTCAGACGCTGGGCTGCTGAGGTCTGCTGGTATGATGCCGCCCTCCGGGGTTTGCTCCGTAGAGGCCTGTCTGAACGTCTGAAGGATGCCTTGGCTCTCCACCCTCCGCCTGATTCCCTGGAGGACGCTATGACACAAGCCGTCCGAATGGATCGCAGGCTACGGGCCAGGGGAGTGATGCAGATTGAAACCCCGTTATTTTCCCAAGGAAGGGGAGACAGTCCTACATTGGAAACCATGGAGATGGGAACCATCGACGTCAAGGAGAAAGAAAAGAGACAACGGCGCTTGGGAAAATGCTGTTTTCACTGTGGTGATTCCAGACATTGGAAAAAGGATTGCCCCTCCTGTCCAATGACTAGCAAGCAACTGAGCCCGGGTGATTGTCGTGGAGGTCACCCAGGCTCTCAGGTACCTTTTTCTCCATTTTCAAAAATGTTATTGCAAGTGGAACTTTGTTGTGGGAGTGTCTCCACACCCACTTCTGCTTTCGTGGATTGCGGATCGTCGTTGAACTTTATTGACTCTGACTTGGTGTCCAGGTGTAAGTTAGGGACAGTTAGGCTGGAGACTCCTATCCATGTTGTTGCCATTGACAAAACACCACTGGCTAAGAATGATGTCATATTTCTTACAGAGGAGTTTCTCCTTAAAGTGAGTTCCTTGCACCAGGAACATATTTCATGCTTTGTTATGGACAACCTACCTACGGGACTGGTGTTGGGGTTCCCCTGGTTACAATTACATAATCCAGTGATTAATTGGGAATCTCAGGACATTGTTAAATGGGGTCCCTATTGTTCTGAAAAATGTCTTGCTACTGTGTCTGTGTCGCCCGTGGGTCTGGAAGGTATTCCGGAGTACCTAAAAGACTATACAGACGTTTTCTCCGAAAAAGAGCCTGAGGTTTTACCACCACACCGCCCATTTGATTGTGCCATTGAACTGGTTCCAGGTGCTAAATTGCCCAAGGCCCGCTTGTATAACCTTTCGGGTCCCGAGCGGGCTGCTATGAAGGAATACATTTCCGAGAGTCTCCATAAGGGACACATTCGTCCTTCTGTTTCTCCCGTGGCGGCGGGGTTCTTTTTCGTAAAGAAAAAAGACGGTGGTTTACGCCCATGCCTCGATTTTCGAGAGTTAAATAAGATAACTGTGAGAAATACATATCCCCTCCCACTTATTCCTGATTTGCACAACCAGTTGTCCGAAGCTAAGTGGTTTTCGAAATTAGATCTACGGGGAGCGTATAACCTTATCCGAGTCCGGGAAGGAGCTGAGTGGAAAACTGCTTTTCTCACTACTGAAGGGTTGTTTGAAAATTTGGTCATGCCTTTTCAGTCTGACCAATGCTCCAGTGGTATTCCAAAATTTCATAAATCACGTGTTCTCTGATTTTATTGGATGTTTTATGGTGGTGTATTTGGATGACATACTGATCTACTCTCCTGATAAACAGGCTCACATTGGTCATATTCGACCAGTCCTCCAAGGGCTTCGTGAGAACTGTCTCTTTGCTAAACTAGAGAAATGTTTATTTTTTGTACAGGAACTGTCTTTTCTAGGGTTCATTGTGTCTGCTGAGGGGTATCGCATGGATCCTAATAAGGTGCAGGCCATTGTCGATTGGGTCCAACCTTGTGATTTAAAAGCTCTGCAGCGTTTCCTAGGATTCGACAATTATTATCGCAAATTTATAAGGGGGTTCTCACAGGTGGTTAAACCCCTCATAGACATGACTCAAAAGGGGGCCGATATCAAGAATTGGTCAGCTGCAGCGATAGCGGCGTTTCAGTGTTTAAAAAAATGTTTCATGTCTGCTCCGGTTCTTATTCAACCAGACCCTTCTGAACCATTTATTGTTGAGGTGGATGCCACAGAGGTAGGGGTGGGGGTGATATTGTCCCAGGGACCTGCCACTTTGACTAATTTGAGACCTTGCGCCTTTTTCTCGAAGAAATTCTCCCCTGCGGAGAGAAACTGATGTTGGGAATCGAGAACTTCTGGCCGTGAAGTTGGCCTTTGAAGAATGGAGGCATTTTTTGGAGGGGGCTATAACCGTAATTACAGACCACAAGAACCTAGCTTACATTGAGTCAGCTAAAAGGTTGACTCCTATACAGGCTAGATGGTCACTTTTTTTTCCCGATTCCACTTCTCTATCACTTTTCGGCCAGGATCCAAAAATGTCAGAGCTGATGCCTTGTCACACAGTCTAGATCCGGTTCCCCACCCCCCCAAACCTCCATCCTCCATTCTTCAGCCCGGGGTGGTGGTGGCAGGTATTTCTAATATGTTGGAATGGGAGATTCGGGATGCCTAATCTCTTGCACCTCCAGCTAGGCCGGTGGATAAACTTTTCGTACCAGCACAGTTTCATCTCAAGGTCCTCCCGGGAGTTCCATGACTCAGTTCTGGGTGGACATCGAGGGATCTCGGCTACCTGGAAGGCCATTGCTAGAATATTCTGGTGGTCTTCTTTAGCCTCTGATGTTGGGGAATATGTGTCTGCATGTGATGTTTGTGCCCGTGCAAAAACCCCCCATAACTGGCCGGCCGGGGAATTGGTACCACTGCCAATTCCTGAGAGACCATGGACTCATTTGTCCATGGATTTCATCACCACCCTTCCCCCCTCCAAGGGTAATACTGTCATTTGGGTTGTGGTGGACAGGTTTAATAAGCAGGCACATTTTGTACCTTTGGCAGCTCTACCTAATGCGGAAACGTTGTCCAGATTGTTTGTTGAGCATGTGGTGCGGTTGCATGGGGTATCCTTGAATGTGGTGTCTGATAGAGGAGTACAATTTGTTTCCAGATTTTGGAGGGCATTTTGTAAGAGGTTGGGTATTGGTCTGTCCTTTTCATCCGCTTACCATCCAGAGACTAATGGGCAGACCGAGCGGACCAATCAGTCTCTGGAGCAAATTCTGCGTTGCTTGACCTCAGTCCGACAGGATGATTGGTGTACTGCATTACCTTTGGCCGAGTTTGCATTTAACAACCGTATTAACCAGTCTACGGGTACATCTCCCTTTTTCTGCAACTATGGGTTTCATCCTCTTTTCGGAGAGTTTTCCCGTTTGGACTCTGGGCGTCCTGGGGCGGATGAGACTATCCAGCGGTTGGGGGAGGTATGGCGGGAGGTCCAGAGTAACATTACGAAGGCCCAGGATAAATATAAGTTTTTTGCAGACAAAAAATGGTCCGCAGGGCCGGTGTTCCAGATTGGGGATAAGGTATGGTTATCTACCAAGAATATAAGGCTCAAGTTCCCCTCTGCGAAGCTTGGACCTAAGTTTATTAGTCCCTATGAAATTACCGAAGCGGTTAACCCGGTGGCTTTTCGGTTGCATCTCCCGCCATCTCTACGGATCCCCAATGTTTTCCATAGGGCCCTTTTGAAGCCTGTGAGGTCCTGTGGGGAGGGATCATCGTCTTCCCCACCACCGGTTTTGGTAGATGGGCAGTCTGAGTACGAGGTGTAACGAATTGTTGACTCTAGGTTGGTCCGTCGTGCCCTTCAATATCTTGTACATTGGAAAGGCTATGGTCCTGAAGACCGGTTGTGGGTTCCTGCTCGATCGGTTCATGCGGATCGGTTGGTCCGGGCCTTTCACGCCAAGTATCCCGAGAGACCCGGGGGTCCAGTGGCCCCCCTTTGAGAGGAGGGTTCTGTCATGATCCTGGATGGGCTTTGTCTTTGGCCCCTCCTGGTCAGACAGGGGTTAATTGTTTCTGCCTCTCTTTGGCAGAGGGCGGCTATTTAATGCTCACTTGACCTAGGTCCGGTGTCAGTTATACTCCTGCCCTCGGCTGAGTTAGTTGACCTCTTGCGTACGTGTGCCTTGTGCCTGATATCTTGCTTGCTTGTTTGGTTTTGATCCGGTTCTGTCCGTTACGAGTTCTGCCTGTCCCTCTTGTACTGCGCTACCTCTCTGTGTATGACCCTCTGCCTGTGACTTGACTATTCTCTGCTCGTCCCTCTGGTACCGCACTGCCCTCTCCGTGTACGAACCCTCGCTTGTCTGACCTGTGTTTTCCTCTACTACAGTTTCCCTGCAGTAGGTACATTATATCATCTGCAGCAGTAGGACGCTAAGCCCCACCCCCTGCAGTCACATGATCTAGGTCCTGGGACTCCTTACTATTTTCAGTGCCGCAGGTCCTGTCTGCTTGAACCGTCACTACTGTATTGGACCCCGCGCTCTCCCATAGTGGGGGTAAGTCACCCTGCTCGGCGTGGCAGTTTGCCGATGCTGACAGGTTCCTGACATTTGAGTCCTGACAGTGCATAAGCTTATATGTTCTTAGTACCAGGTCTGAACGTCACCACAAAATCAGATCTAGAAAAGAACAAAGCCCATATAGCTTGCCTATGGTTGAGTCTCTTAGCTGATTCCAAATTAGCAATCTGAAATATAATCCTTCAAGGGTTCTCAAATAAACTCATATATTAAATCCCTAAAACGATACTTTATTGTTTAAAAACCACAAATGTGGTACACACCAGAAAAAATGTGACAGAAATTGAAAATTAGTGTTCAAACATGGCCCACACTAAGGTGACCCCTACGAGTCCCTAATTTGTTACTAAGCTGTACCCTGCCTGGCTGCGGAGGTTGGCACCCTAAGGGGGGAACGTTGTGGCGCCCCCGCTCACGATGGCTATCCCTGGGGGCCCTAACAAACCCTACAGCCACTAGTGGTCCCTTCTACCCGATACAAGGGAACCCCTAATTCTAAACAGAGATCAAACCTACTCTATAGAGGACCCTGTGTCCCAAGAAAAGAGGTTAAAATAAATTTAGAACACACATGGCATTAGGTGGTCATATTGAAGTCCCACAAAAAAGCAGACAGCCATAAGGCAACCCAGTGGGATAACTCAGTTCAGATAATGCCTAAATCTTGTACAAAAGATTCATAACCAAGAGAGGCATCTTTTACATTGACTCAATAATAAGCCATAGCCCAAAAAGATGATTGAAAAATGACTATAAAGGCCATCAACAGTCTCCCACTGTTAGAAATATATAGGGAACGCAGAGCTGCAACAGCGGTACTTATCTGCGTTTGTCGCCACCTGCCATCAAATAGTTAATGCCTCAACGCGTTTCGCCTTCCAGGGCTCATCAGGAGGCCTGATGCTGCGATAATTCGTGTCCCATAAAGGTGCAAATAGCTTACCGATGTTACATACTGCTCCACTCTTTAAGCCTGCCGCGCAGAGCCTAAGCTCCGCCCACTCCAATCCCATTGCATCTCTGAACACCACCCATTTACTGCTGCCCCAATCGGCTAACGGATCTCTAATGCACCGTCATGATGACCAATCACGTGTCCTCACACACAGGGTTCCCAGGAGCTCTCCAGTCATCCTGGCTTAGATTGGTTACTGAACCTGGCGTGCATACAGCGTCACTGCTGACCCACCAGTCACATGTCCTTAGACAGAGAGTCTCACGGCAATCACCAATCACTGCACCCCAGACATATTGTCATCTCTGAGGTTTAACCCCATACACACAGTAAACGCTCCACTGACCAGGCATATATAACCACATCGCTATATTTGACCTAAAGAGCTCATGCCTGACGATCTCATTTAATATGTTACCTACATTACATTGATAGTTAGCGTTTTGCTCGGTATATAAAACCGCATCATAACCTTCAGCAATGTGAGCAGGCGTCTATAAATAGCTACCTCGATATATGTAATCAACATATGACATATAATCCCATGTTAGACAGTCTGCTTATGATATGGTAACTGTATTAAACTCATACTTCGCACAGAGCTAGATATAAATCGCGTCATAACCTTTAATAATGTGAACAGGCGTCGATATGCAACTACCACATCAAATTCAAGGTATCCGCTCTCCCAGAATAGTCACTGTGAGAAATATGTGTATAAATATCTTACTTCTTACTATCTTCAGACAGTATACGCATTCTAAAGATGATCCAAACCATAGATCACTTAAATATTATAAATATGCGACTGCCCCATCAGAGTAATGTAGTGAGGACCTTATTAATAGGCAACAGGGGTTCAAATTAAAAAAGCTCATAGATCCTATAGGGATATATATCTACGGCAGTAAAGAGGGACTTTCTATATATTCAATATTCCACGACAATACATAGAGATTCCACTATAGCAGGGAACCAACAGAACAAAACCCAGGAGGCTGGTATCCTCCAGAAAAGGAGCATATAATTCAATTGTGGCTCATAAGAAACAGGCATATGACAGTTGCTCATTCAGCCCTCTCGGTTCGAGTGACTCCATCCTGAATATCCATTCACACTCTCTCCTAAGAATCACTTTATCCACATTCCCTCCTCTTGGGTTCACATGGACTACCTCTACAACACAGAATTTTATGTCACCGGGGTCACCTTTATGACACATCCACATGTGCTTAGCAAGCGGGGTTTCTCTTTTGTGTCTGATGTCTCCAAGATGTTCTCCCACTCTTCTTCTGAATTCTCTCCTGGTCTTACCTATGTAATTTTTTGGGCATGAACATGTAGCCATATAGATGACCCCTGCAGTTTTGCAATTTGAGAAGTCACGTTGAAAAAACACCCTACCAGTGCTCGCACTGCAGAAAGACTTCCCCGGTCTCATATATTTGCAAAAACTACAGTCCCCGCATTTAAAGAAACCACATGGTCTCCTGTCTAGCCAGGTACCACCAGCCAATGGTCTCCTATATTGGCTGTGGACCAACATGTCCCTAATTGATTTACCCTTTCTGAAGGTAATATTGGGACGCTCGCCAATTATATTTTTCAAATCTGGATCCAACCTGAGAACATCCCAATGCTTAGATAGGACCTTTCTGACCTCCTGATGGTTAACATCAAATGTCCCAATCACTCTTATTAATTCTGTCGAGTCTTCAGTCTCACGTTTCTGCAGCAATTTAGCCCTGTCTGCTTTTCTTGCAAAGTCATACGCAGTGTCTAGAACATGTTGCGGATACCCCTTGTTCTTAAACCGACAAAACATATCCCCAGCCTGTTTTTGGAACAGGTCATTCCTGGAACAATTCCTCCTCAACCGTAGGAACTGTCCCTTCGGAATGCCTCTCTTAAGGGGGACTGGATGGTGGCTCTGCCAATGTAACAAACTATTTGTACTCGTAGGTTTCCGAAATATACTTGTAGAGATGCCTCCCATCCGATCTTTTTGGATTTTAATGTCCAGGAATGGTATTTCCGTTTTCTGAATTTCTGGTATTCAAATTTCTGAGTTGTTTACCTCGGCTAAAGGTCCTTCCGCACTTCTTACAGGTAACCTTTGCCTCATCGGTAGGATTTTGGACAAAGAAGTGCCACACTGCAATCTTCCTACTATGGTATACATTTTCTGGCCTTGCATGCTGTGCTAAGTTGATCATCTGGCCAAGCTGTCCTGCAACTATTTTAGTTTTTGATCCACGTTTTTGGACAGCTACGGACCTGCCAGATAACCGCTGCTGCGATGTCAATGCCTGCTGCGGATCCTTCTCCTTATTTGAACTATTGCCAGCGCCACCCTCCTCCCCCAATGGATGCCAATCCGGGTCAAGAACTGGGTCATCCATCACCTCCTCTTCAAATTCATCTGCACCTTCCTCTTTACCTTCCTCTGTGTCACCGTGTAAGGTGGTATAGTATGCGGGAAGGGGCACCTGAGTTTCATCAGGGTCAGATTCTGGCTGAATAGACTGCGAGAAGATGCAAGGAGCCTGCTTACTTCTGTGACTGGTTCAAAGTCAGAGCGTGAGCTAGAAGCAGTGAGAGAGGGAGGACAGTGCATGGTATGAGGGGACTGGGAGATAATTTCCTGTCAGATATGGTCAATTTTTCTTTGAAGTAATTGGCCAGATCGTCAGCTTGAAGCTCTGTGGTTGGGGCCTGCACTCTTGGGTTGAGCAGGGAATGAAAAGTGTCAGAGACGTTTAGGGTTATTGGACAGTGAGGTGATGAGGGTGTTGAAATAGGTTTGTTTGGAGAGGTGAAGGGTAGTGTTTATATACATATATATACATGTGTATATATATATAATATACTGTATGTATATATATAATATATATATATATTTTTAACCTTGTTATATATATACAGTAAATATAACAAGGTTAAAAATATATTATTAGATTTTAATGTATTATTATTTGTTTATTTTATTTGTTAATTTTTTTCTTACAAAGAGAGGTTGTTTAAAGTTTTGTATGAAATATATATATATATACAGTATATATTTATATATATATAAACATAATATATCTATTCTGTTAAGTTAATATTAAAAGAGGAGGCAATCCAAGATTGCATAAAAATGGAGTTTTAATGGATGCTTCATATTGATTAATAATTGCAAATTTGGATAACTGCAGAAGTTCCTCCCTGTCAGAATGATGATGAGACACATACCACCAAAGATATTGCTCGAGTGTTTGATTAACCCTTGGTCTCTGGGTGTTAGGTAAAATAACTCAATATTGATCTTTTTACAGAATTCACTCCAAAATTTGGAAATGAACTGAGTCCCCAGATCATAAACTCCTGGAGAGTGCATGTCATGATCCAGGATGGGCTTTGTCTTTGGCCCGTCCTGGTCAGACAGGGGTTAATTGTTTCTGCCTCTCCCTGGCAGAGGGCGGCTATTTAATGCTCACTTGACCTAGGTCCGGTGTCAGTTATACTCCTGCCCTCGGCTGAGTTAGTTGACCTCGTGCGTATGTGTGCCTTGTGCCTGATATCTTGCTTGCTTGTTTGGTTTTGATCCGGTTCTGTCCCTGTTACGAGTTCTGCCTGTCCCTCTTGTACTGCGCTACCTCTCTGTGTATGACCCTCTGCCTGTGACTTGACTATTCTCTGCTCGTCACTCTGGTACCGCACTGCCCTCTCCGTGTACGAACCCTCGCTTGTCTGACCTGCGTTTTCCTCTACTACAGTTTCCCTGCAGTAGGTGCATTATATCATCTGCAGCAGTAGGATGCTAAGCCCTACCCCCTGCAGTCACATGATCTAGGTCCTGGGACTCCTTACTATTTTCAGTGCCGCAGGTCCTGTCTGCTTGAACCGTCACTACTGTATTGGACCCCGCGCTCTCCCATAGTGGGGGTAAGTCACCCTGCTCAGCGTGGCAGTTTGCCGACGCTGACAGGGTCCTGACATTTGAGTCCTGACATTATAACTGACCGTTACCATTTTTTTTTCTCTGCTCCCTTTCTCCTGTGTGTGTGATGGATCCTATGCACGCTCTTTCTGAACAGGTAAAGCACCTGACTCAGATGTCTCAGAGATTCCTGGGGGAACAACTCGCCCTGGCTCAGTCTCAGCAGTTGATCGCTGACACTGTGCAGGGGGTCTTATCATCGGGGGCTCGGGATGTTACATTAATTTCTCCGGTTGAGTTACCAGATACCTTTTCTGGAGATAAAAGGGAATTCAAAGTGTTCAAGGAGGGCTGTAAGCTTTTTTTTTCATTGAGACCACACTCTTCTGGGGTTGAAAGTCAGAGAGTGGGGGTCATTATGTCTCTGTTAAGGGGAGCTCCCCAGGCTTGGGCTTTCTCCCTTCTGACCACTGCCCCTGAGCGTATGACTGTGGATGCATTTTTTGAGACCCTGGGGCATATTTATGATATGCCTGATCGGATGTGTATGGCTGAGGACAGGGTGATGAGTGTGTGCCAGGGGAAGCACTCAGCCGAGTGGTTTTGCTCAGAGTTCAGACGCTGGGCTGCTGAGGTCTGCTGGTATGATGCCGCCCTCCGGGGTTTGCTCCGTAGAGGCCTGTCTGAACGTCTGAAGGATGCCTTGGCTCTCCACCCTCCGCCTGATTCCCTGGAGGACGCTATGACACAAGCCGTCCGAATGGATCGCAGGCTACGGGCCAGGGGAGTGATGCAGATTGAAACCCCGTTATTTTCCCAAGGAAGGGGAGACAGTCCTACATTGGAAACCATGGAGATGGGAACCATCGACGTCAAGGAGAAAGAAAAGAGACAACGGCGCTTGGGAAAATGCTGTTTTCACTGTGGTGATTCCAGACATTGGAAAAAGGATTGCCCCTCCTGTCCAATGACTAGCAAGCAACTGAGCCCGGGTGATTGTCGTGGAGGTCACCCAGGCTCTCAGGTACCTTTTTCTCCATTTTCAAAAATGTTATTGCAAGTGGAACTTTGTTGTGGGAGTGTCTCCACACCCACTTCTGCTTTCGTGGATTGCGGATCGTCGTTGAACTTTATTGACTCTGACTTGGTGTCCAGGTGTAAGTTAGGGACAGTTAGGCTGGAGACTCCTATCCATGTTGTTGCCATTGACAAAACACCACTGGCTAAGAATGATGTCATATTTCTTACAGAGGAGTTTCTCCTTAAAGTGAGTTCCTTGCACCAGGAACATATTTCATGCTTTGTTATGGACAACCTACCTACGGGACTGGTGTTGGGGTTCCCCTGGTTACAATTACATAATCCAGTGATTAATTGGGAATCTCAGGACATTGTTAAATGGGGTCCCTATTGTTCTGAAAAATGTCTTGCTACTGTGTCTGTGTCGCCCGTGGGTCTGGAAGGTATTCCGGAGTACCTAAAAGACTATACAGACGTTTTCTCCGAAAAAGAGCCTGAGGTTTTACCACCACACCGCCCATTTGATTGTGCCATTGAACTGGTTCCAGGTGCTAAATTGCCCAAGGCCCGCTTGTATAACCTTTCGGGTCCCGAGCGGGCTGCTATGAAGGAATACATTTCCGAGAGTCTCCATAAGGGACACATTCGTCCTTCTGTTTCTCCCGTGGCGGCGGGGTTCTTTTTCGTAAAGAAAAAAGACGGTGGTTTACGCCCATGCCTCGATTTTCGAGAGTTAAATAAGATAACTGTGAGAAATACATATCCCCTCCCACTTATTCCTGATTTGCACAACCAGTTGTCCGAAGCTAAGTGGTTTTCGAAATTAGATCTACGGGGAGCGTATAACCTTATCCGAGTCCGGGAAGGAGCTGAGTGGAAAACTGCTTTTCTCACTACTGAAGGGTTGTTTGAAAATTTGGTCATGCCTTTTCAGTCTGACCAATGCTCCAGTGGTATTCCAAAATTTCATAAATCACGTGTTCTCTGATTTTATTGGATGTTTTATGGTGGTGTATTTGGATGACATACTGATCTACTCTCCTGATAAACAGGCTCACATTGGTCATATTCGACCAGTCCTCCAAGGGCTTCGTGAGAACTGTCTCTTTGCTAAACTAGAGAAATGTTTATTTTTTGTACAGGAACTGTCTTTTCTAGGGTTCATTGTGTCTGCTGAGGGGTATCGCATGGATCCTAATAAGGTGCAGGCCATTGTCGATTGGGTCCAACCTTGTGATTTAAAAGCTCTGCAGCGTTTCCTAGGATTCGACAATTATTATCGCAAATTTATAAGGGGGTTCTCACAGGTGGTTAAACCCCTCATAGACATGACTCAAAAGGGGGCCGATATCAAGAATTGGTCAGCTGCAGCGATAGCGGCGTTTCAGTGTTTAAAAAAATGTTTCATGTCTGCTCCGGTTCTTATTCAACCAGACCCTTCTGAACCATTTATTGTTGAGGTGGATGCCACAGAGGTAGGGGTGGGGGTGATATTGTCCCAGGGACCTGCCACTTTGACTAATTTGAGACCTTGCGCCTTTTTCTCGAAGAAATTCTCCCCTGCGGAGAGAAACTGATGTTGGGAATCGAGAACTTCTGGCCGTGAAGTTGGCCTTTGAAGAATGGAGGCATTTTTTGGAGGGGGCTATAACCGTAATTACAGACCACAAGAACCTAGCTTACATTGAGTCAGCTAAAAGGTTGACTCCTATACAGGCTAGATGGTCACTTTTTTTTCCCGATTCCACTTCTCTATCACTTTTCGGCCAGGATCCAAAAATGTCAGAGCTGATGCCTTGTCACACAGTCTAGATCCGGTTCCCCACCCCCCCAAACCTCCATCCTCCATTCTTCAGCCCGGGGTGGTGGTGGCAGGTATTTCTAATATGTTGGAATGGGAGATTCGGGATGCCTAATCTCTTGCACCTCCAGCTAGGCCGGTGGATAAACTTTTCGTACCAGCACAGTTTCATCTCAAGGTCCTCCCGGGAGTTCCATGACTCAGTTCTGGGTGGACATCGAGGGATCTCGGCTACCTGGAAGGCCATTGCTAGAATATTCTGGTGGTCTTCTTTAGCCTCTGATGTTGGGGAATATGTGTCTGCATGTGATGTTTGTGCCCGTGCAAAAACCCCCCATAACTGGCCGGCCGGGGAATTGGTACCACTGCCAATTCCTGAGAGACCATGGACTCATTTGTCCATGGATTTCATCACCACCCTTCCCCCCTCCAAGGGTAATACTGTCATTTGGGTTGTGGTGGACAGGTTTAATAAGCAGGCACATTTTGTACCTTTGGCAGCTCTACCTAATGCGGAAACGTTGTCCAGATTGTTTGTTGAGCATGTGGTGCGGTTGCATGGGGTATCCTTGAATGTGGTGTCTGATAGAGGAGTACAATTTGTTTCCAGATTTTGGAGGGCATTTTGTAAGAGGTTGGGTATTGGTCTGTCCTTTTCATCCGCTTACCATCCAGAGACTAATGGGCAGACCGAGCGGACCAATCAGTCTCTGGAGCAAATTCTGCGTTGCTTGACCTCAGTCCGACAGGATGATTGGTGTACTGCATTACCTTTGGCCGAGTTTGCATTTAACAACCGTATTAACCAGTCTACGGGTACATCTCCCTTTTTCTGCAACTATGGGTTTCATCCTCTTTTCGGAGAGTTTTCCCGTTTGGACTCTGGGCGTCCTGGGGCGGATGAGACTATCCAGCGGTTGGGGGAGGTATGGCGGGAGGTCCAGAGTAACATTACGAAGGCCCAGGATAAATATAAGTTTTTTGCAGACAAAAAATGGTCCGCAGGGCCGGTGTTCCAGATTGGGGATAAGGTATGGTTATCTACCAAGAATATAAGGCTCAAGTTCCCCTCTGCGAAGCTTGGACCTAAGTTTATTAGTCCCTATGAAATTACCGAAGCGGTTAACCCGGTGGCTTTTCGGTTGCATCTCCCGCCATCTCTACGGATCCCCAATGTTTTCCATAGGGCCCTTTTGAAGCCTGTGAGGTCCTGTGGGGAGGGATCATCGTCTTCCCCACCACCGGTTTTGGTAGATGGGCAGTCTGAGTACGAGGTGTAACGAATTGTTGACTCTAGGTTGGTCCGTCGTGCCCTTCAATATCTTGTACATTGGAAAGGCTATGGTCCTGAAGACCGGTTGTGGGTTCCTGCTCGATCGGTTCATGCGGATCGGTTGGTCCGGGCCTTTCACGCCAAGTATCCCGAGAGACCCGGGGGTCCAGTGGCCCCCCTTTGAGAGGAGGGTTCTGTCATGATCCTGGATGGGCTTTGTCTTTGGCCCCTCCTGGTCAGACAGGGGTTAATTGTTTCTGCCTCTCTTTGGCAGAGGGCGGCTATTTAATGCTCACTTGACCTAGGTCCGGTGTCAGTTATACTCCTGCCCTCGGCTGAGTTAGTTGACCTCTTGCGTACGTGTGCCTTGTGCCTGATATCTTGCTTGCTTGTTTGGTTTTGATCCGGTTCTGTCCGTTACGAGTTCTGCCTGTCCCTCTTGTACTGCGCTACCTCTCTGTGTATGACCCTCTGCCTGTGACTTGACTATTCTCTGCTCGTCCCTCTGGTACCGCACTGCCCTCTCCGTGTACGAACCCTCGCTTGTCTGACCTGTGTTTTCCTCTACTACAGTTTCCCTGCAGTAGGTACATTATATCATCTGCAGCAGTAGGACGCTAAGCCCCACCCCCTGCAGTCACATGATCTAGGTCCTGGGACTCCTTACTATTTTCAGTGCCGCAGGTCCTGTCTGCTTGAACCGTCACTACTGTATTGGACCCCGCGCTCTCCCATAGTGGGGGTAAGTCACCCTGCTCGGCGTGGCAGTTTGCCGATGCTGACAGGTTCCTGACATTTGAGTCCTGACAGTGCATAAGCTTATATGTTCTTAGTACCAGGTCTGAACGTCACCACAAAATCAGATCTAGAAAAGAACAAAGCCCATATAGCTTGCCTATGGTTGAGTCTCTTAGCTGATTCCAAATTAGCAATCTGAAATATAATCCTTCAAGGGTTCTCAAATAAACTCATATATTAAATCCCTAAAACGATACTTTATTGTTTAAAAACCACAAATGTGGTACACACCAGAAAAAATGTGACAGAAATTGAAAATTAGTGTTCAAACATGGCCCACACTAAGGTGACCCCTACGAGTCCCTAATTTGTTACTAAGCTGTACCCTGCCTGGCTGCGGAGGTTGGCACCCTAAGGGGGGAACGTTGTGGCGCCCCCGCTCACGATGGCTATCCCTGGGGGCCCTAACAAACCCTACAGCCACTAGTGGTCCCTTCTACCCGATACAAGGGAACCCCTAATTCTAAACAGAGATCAAACCTACTCTATAGAGGACCCTGTGTCCCAAGAAAAGAGGTTAAAATAAATTTAGAACACACATGGCATTAGGTGGTCATATTGAAGTCCCACAAAAAAGCAGACAGCCATAAGGCAACCCAGTGGGATAACTCAGTTCAGATAATGCCTAAATCTTGTACAAAAGATTCATAACCAAGAGAGGCATCTTTTACATTGACTCAATAATAAGCCATAGCCCAAAAAGATGATTGAAAAATGACTATAAAGGCCATCAACAGTCTCCCACTGTTAGAAATATATAGGGAACGCAGAGCTGCAACAGCGGTACTTATCTGCGTTTGTCGCCACCTGCCATCAAATAGTTAATGCCTCAACGCGTTTCGCCTTCCAGGGCTCATCAGGAGGCCTGATGCTGCGATAATTCGTGTCCCATAAAGGTGCAAATAGCTTACCGATGTTACATACTGCTCCACTCTTTAAGCCTGCCGCGCAGAGCCTAAGCTCCGCCCACTCCAATCCCATTGCATCTCTGAACACCACCCATTTACTGCTGCCCCAATCGGCTAACGGATCTCTAATGCACCGTCATGATGACCAATCACGTGTCCTCACACACAGGGTTCCCAGGAGCTCTCCAGTCATCCTGGCTTAGATTGGTTACTGAACCTGGCGTGCATACAGCGTCACTGCTGACCCACCAGTCACATGTCCTTAGACAGAGAGTCTCACGGCAATCACCAATCACTGCACCCCAGACATATTGTCATCTCTGAGGTTTAACCCCATACACACAGTAAACGCTCCACTGACCAGGCATATATAACCACATCGCTATATTTGACCTAAAGAGCTCATGCCTGACGATCTCATTTAATATGTTACCTACATTACATTGATAGTTAGCGTTTTGCTCGGTATATAAAACCGCATCATAACCTTCAGCAATGTGAGCAGGCGTCTATAAATAGCTACCTCGATATATGTAATCAACATATGACATATAATCCCATGTTAGACAGTCTGCTTATGATATGGTAACTGTATTAAACTCATACTTCGCACAGAGCTAGATATAAATCGCGTCATAACCTTTAATAATGTGAACAGGCGTCGATATGCAACTACCACATCAAATTCAAGGTATCCGCTCTCCCAGAATAGTCACTGTGAGAAATATGTGTATAAATATCTTACTTCTTACTATCTTCAGACAGTATACGCATTCTAAAGATGATCCAAACCATAGATCACTTAAATATTATAAATATGCGACTGCCCCATCAGAGTAATGTAGTGAGGACCTTATTAATAGGCAACAGGGGTTCAAATTAAAAAAGCTCATAGATCCTATAGGGATATATATCTACGGCAGTAAAGAGGGACTTTCTATATATTCAATATTCCACGACAATACATAGAGATTCCACTATAGCAGGGAACCAACAGAACAAAACCCAGGAGGCTGGTATCCTCCAGAAAAGGAGCATATAATTCAATTGTGGCTCATAAGAAACAGGCATATGACAGTTGCTCATTCAGCCCTCTCGGTTCGAGTGACTCCATCCTGAATATCCATTCACACTCTCTCCTAAGAATCACTTTATCCACATTCCCTCCTCTTGGGTTCACATGGACTACCTCTACAACACAGAATTTTATGTCACCGGGGTCACCTTTATGACACATCCACATGTGCTTAGCAAGCGGGGTTTCTCTTTTGTGTCTGATGTCTCCAAGATGTTCTCCCACTCTTCTTCTGAATTCTCTCCTGGTCTTACCTATGTAATTTTTTGGGCATGAACATGTAGCCATATAGATGACCCCTGCAGTTTTGCAATTTGAGAAGTCACGTTGAAAAAACACCCTACCAGTGCTCGCACTGCAGAAAGACTTCCCCGGTCTCATATATTTGCAAAAACTACAGTCCCCGCATTTAAAGAAACCACATGGTCTCCTGTCTAGCCAGGTACCACCAGCCAATGGTCTCCTATATTGGCTGTGGACCAACATGTCCCTAATTGATTTACCCTTTCTGAAGGTAATATTGGGACGCTCGCCAATTATATTTTTCAAATCTGGATCCAACCTGAGAACATCCCAATGCTTAGATAGGACCTTTCTGACCTCCTGATGGTTAACATCAAATGTCCCAATCACTCTTATTAATTCTGTCGAGTCTTCAGTCTCACGTTTCTGCAGCAATTTAGCCCTGTCTGCTTTTCTTGCAAAGTCATACGCAGTGTCTAGAACATGTTGCGGATACCCCTTGTTCTTAAACCGACAAAACATATCCCCAGCCTGTTTTTGGAACAGGTCATTCCTGGAACAATTCCTCCTCAACCGTAGGAACTGTCCCTTCGGAATGCCTCTCTTAAGGGGGACTGGATGGTGGCTCTGCCAATGTAACAAACTATTTGTACTCGTAGGTTTCCGAAATATACTTGTAGAGATGCCTCCCATCCGATCTTTTTGGATTTTAATGTCCAGGAATGGTATTTCCGTTTTCTGAATTTCTGAGGTAAATCTCAAGTTAACACTATTTTGATTCAACTCTCTCACAAATTCTTCAAATTGATCTTTATCCCTTGTCCATACCATAAAGACATCATCTATGAACCTGTACCACATAGAGATCAAGCAGTGCCACCACTTCTCCTCTCCTCCAAAAACAATGGTCTCCTCCCACCAGCCCAGGAACAAATTTGCATACGAAGGGGCACAGGGGCACCCCATCGCGGTGCCCCTGAGCTGGTGGTAGAATCTGCCATCAAAACAGAATGCATTGTGGGTCAATATATACTGCAAAAGAGAGGACAAAAAATTATTGTGCCCTCTACAGGCTATTGACCTCTGACTAAGAAAGTGTCCCACACCTTTAATGCCTACATCATGTGGTATATTACTGTAAAGTGCTTCTATGTCAATGGAAGCCAACCAAGCATTCCCTTCCAGATGCACGCCCTCCAATTTTAGCAGTAGATCTGAAGTATCCCTCAAGTATGACGGCATACAAACCACAAAGGGGCGTAGTATCTGGTCAATGTACAGGCCACTATTTTGTGTCAACGAATCCACTCCTGATACAATCGGCCTCCCCTTCAAGGGATTCAGGCCCTTATGTATCTTTGGTAATGCATAAAACGTGGCCACCAATGGGAACTTAGGAAGAATAAAATCAAATTCTGTCTTTGAGACCACACCCTCTGCTAAGGCCCCATTGAGGATCAACTGCAGTTCCTCTTTATAAGAGGCCATAGGGTTCTCTTTTAACACCTCATATGTTGAATTGTCCTGCAAAATAGCATAACACATTTCACGATATTCAATGTGGTTCAAAATTACCATATTACCCCCTTTGTCGGAGGGTTTTACCACTATTTGATCATTTTTCTTTAAGGCCTCAAGTGCTGATCTCTCACTGGCCAACAGATTATCATTATTTTCCCACTCTGGTCCTGTTAATTTCTTAAGGTCCCTCTCCACCAAGCTGGCAAAGATATCGATATTTCCCATATCACCTAAAGGCGGCATCTTTTCACTTTTATTTCTTAAAGTAGTGAAGGGGCCCTTCCCAGCAGTGGGAACTCTATCATTTTCATTCAAAAGTCCAATGAGCGCCTCATATCCTTCAATATCTTCCTCATTGAGGCCCTGTTGTCTACAAGCCTCACGGCTATTGTGTCTAAAAAACTTTTTCCACTTGAGTTTTCTGCAAAACAGATTCAAATCTTTGACCCATTCAAAACAGTTGAACCTGTTCACTGGCACGAAGTTCAGGCCTCTAGAGAGGACACTCAGCTCATCCCTAGTGAGGACGTGCGAGGACAGGTTCAAAATCTGACCTTTTATTGGTTGAACCGAGTTCTTAATTGGTAACCCGTTCTCGCACCTTGTTCCAAAAAAGAGGTAGAGGAGACAGTTGGAGTATAAGGCTGAGCAGAACCAGAACCAGATATCGAATTGGGGCCTAAAAAGGGAGTTGACACTCGTGTACCTCCCCTGTGCGGCCCTCTTCCCTTTCTCATGGATCTGCCTCTCCCACCTTGCCATCTCTGTTTCGACAGCGTATCTCTATACTGATGTATACCCCCTGGTGCCCTCTCCGTCCTTTCTGTGTCGGAGGTATCAATATCAGATGACCAAGCCTCAGACTGTCTTTCTTTCTGGTAATTGAACACCTGATTATCACTAAAGTCCCTCAAATCTCTATGGAACTGGAGATGCTTTCGCTCTTTTAATAGGGCCTGATATCTCTCAACAGAGGTTTGCAATACCCCCTCCCTTCTATTAAAATCGGGATCCCCTTTAAACTTCAGGACTCGTTCGATCAATTTATTCAAATCCCCAGTAGCCCTCTCAAGCACCTTTTTTTCTTCTGCCAACAAAATTTGCATAAATCTGAGGGATGACTCGATGGATTCCTTCATCCACACATTCATAAGCTCAGGTGAGGAAATTCTAGGGGAGGGGTTGATGTTTATCCTCAGGCCTCTTGGAATTATCCGATTTTTTTATATAATTTTCAAGTGTCCTGAGTTCCCACCAGGATTTCAAAAATTCTTTATAACCTCCATATACTTCATTGAACAGATTCTTGAGAGCCAGAGGGCCAGTATTGCTCTCAGACGACCCTGCTATACTGAATGCCTGATTAGCATCTTCTATCCACAAATCTGAATTAATAGGACCTGCAAGGAAACCAGCCATCCCAGATTCGAATATTAGCAATCTGAAATATAATCCTTCAAGGGTTCTCAAATAAACTCATATATTAAATCCCTAAAACGTACTCGTAGGGGTCACCTTAGTGTGGGCCATGTTTGAACACTAATTTTCAATTTCTGTCACATTTTTTCTGGTGTGTACCACATTTGTGGTTTTTAAACAATAAAGTATCGTTTTAGGGATTTAATATATGAGTTTATTTGAGAACCCTTGAAGGATTATATTTCAGATTGCTAATATTCGAATCTGGGATGGCTGGTTTCCTTGCAGGTCCTATTAATTCAGATTTGTGGATAGAAGATGCTAATCAGGCATTCAGTATAGCAGGGTCGTCTGAGAGCAATACTGGCCCTCTGGCTCTCAAGAATCTGTTCAATGAAGTATATGGAGGTTATAAAGAATTTTTGAAATCCTGGTGGGAACTCAGGACACTTGAAAATTATATAAAAAATCGGATAATTCCAAGAGGCCTGAGAATAAACATCAACCCCTCCCCTAGAATTTCCTCACCTGAGCTTATGAATGTGTGGATGAAGGAATCCATCGAGTCATCCCTCAGATTTATGCAAATTTTGTTGGCAGAAGAAAAAAAGGTGCTTGAGAGGGCTACTGGGGATTTGAATAAATTGATCGAACGAGTCCTGAAGTTTAAAGGGGATCCCGATTTTAATAGAAGGGAGGGGGTATTGCAAACCTCTGTTGAGAGATATCAGGCCCTATTAAAAGAGCGAAAGCATCTCCAGTTCCATAGAGATTTGAGGGACTTTAGTGATAATCAGGTGTTCAATTACCAGAAAGAAAGACAGTCTGAGGCTTTGTCATCTGATATTGATACCTCCGACACAGAAAGGACGGAGAGGGCACCAGGGGGTATACATCAGTATAGAGATACGCTGTCGAAACAGAGATGGCAAGGTGGGAGAGGCAGATCCATGAGAAAGGGAAGAGGGCCGCACAGGGGAGGTACACGAGTGTCAACTCCCTTTTTAGGCCCCAATTCGATATCTGGTTCTGGTTCTGCTCAGCCTTATACTCCAACTGTCTCCTCTACCTCTTTTTTGGAACAAGGTGCGAGAACGGGTTACCAATTAAGAACTCGGTTCAACCAATAAAAGGTCAGATTTTGAACCTGTCCTCGCACGTCCTCACTAGGGATGAGCTGAGTGTCCTCTCTAGAGGCCTGAACTTCGTGCCAGTGAACAGGTTCAACTGTTTTGAATGGGTCAAAGATTTGAATCTGTTTTGCAGAAAACTCAAGTGGAAAAAGTTTTTTAGACACAATAGCCGTGAGGCTTGTAGACAACAGGGCCTCAATGAGGAAGATATTGAAGGATATGAGGCGCTCATTGGACTTTTGAATGAAAATGATAGAGTTCCCACTGCTGGGAAGGGCCCCTTCACTACTTTAAGAAATAAAAGTGAAAAGATGCCGCCTTTAGGTGATATGGGAAATATCGATATCTTTGCCAGCTTGGTGGAGAGGGACCTTAAGAAATTAACAGGACCAGAGTGGGAAAATAATGATAATCTGTTGGCCAGTGAGAGATCAGCACTTGAGGCCTTAAAGAAAAATGATCAAATAGTGGTAAAACCCTCCGACAAAGGGGGTAATATGGTAATTTTGAACCACATTGAATATCGTGAAATGTGTTATGCTATTTTGCAGGACAATTCAACATATGAGGTGTTAAAAGAGAACCCTATGGCCTCTTATAAAGAGGAACTGCAGTTGATCCTCAATGGGGCCTTAGCAGAGGGTGTGGTCTCAAAGACAGAATTTGATTTTATTCTTCCTAAGTTCCCATTGGTGGCCACGTTTTATGCATTACCAAAGATACATAAGGGCCTGAATCCCTTGAAGGGGAGGCCGATTGTATCAGGAGTGGATTCGTTGACACAAAATAGTGGCCTGTACATTGACCAGATACTACGCCCCTTTGTGGTTTGTATGCCGTCATACTTGAGGGATACTTCAGATCTACTGCTAAAATTGGAGGGCGTGCATCTGGAAGGGAATGCTTGGTTGGCTTCCATTGACATAGAAGCACTTTACAGTAATATACCACATGATGTAGGCATTAAAGGTGTGGGACACTTTCTTAGTCAGAGGTCAATAGCCTGTAGAGGGCACAATAATTTTTTGTCCTCTCTTTTGCAGTATATATTGACCCACAATGCATTTTGTTTTGATGGCAGATTCTACCACCAGCTCAGGGGCACCGCGATGGGGTGCCCCTGTGCCCCTTCGTATGCAAATTTGTTCCTGGGCTGGTGGGAGGAGACCATTGTTTTTGGAGGAGAGGAGAAGTGGTGGCACTGCTTGATCTCTATGTGGTACAGGTTCATAGATGATGTCTTTATGGTATGGACAGGGGATAAAGATCAATTTGAAGAATTTGTGAGAGAGTTGAATCAAAATAGTGTTAACTTGAGATTTACCTCAGAAATTCAGAAAACGGAAATACCATTCCTGGACATTAAAATCCAAAAAGATCGGATGGGAGGCATCTCTACAAGTATATTTCGGAAACCTACGAGTACAAATAGTTTGTTACATTGGCAGAGCCACCATCCAGTCCCCCTTAAGAGAGGCATTCCGAAGGGACAGTTCCTACGGTTGAGGAGGAATTGTTCCAGGAATGACCTGTTCCAAAAACAGGCTGGGGATATGTTTTGTCGGTTTAAGAACAAGGGGTATCCGCAACATGTTCTAGACACTGTGTATGACTTTGCAAGAAAAGCAGACAGGGCTAAATTGCTGCAGAAACGTGAGACTGAAGACTCGACAGAATTAATAAGAGTGATTGGGACATTTGATGTTAACCATCAGGAGGTCAGAAAGGTCCTATCTAAGCATTGGGATGTTCTCAGGTTGGATCCAGATTTGAAAAATATAATTGGCGAGCGTCCCAATATTACCTTCAGAAAGGGTAAATCAATTAGGGACATGTTGGTCCACAGCCAATATAGGAGACCATTGGCTGGTGGTACCTGGCTAGACAGGAGACCATGTGGTTTCTTTAAATGCGGGGACTGTAGTTTTTGCAAATATATGAGACCGGGGAAGTCTTTCTGCAGTGCGAGCACTGGTAGGGTGTTTTTTCAACGTGACTTCTCAAATTGCAAAACTGCAGGGGTCATCTATATGGCTACATGTTCATGCCCAAAAAATTACATAGGTAAGACCAGGAGAGAATTCAGAAGAAGAGTGGGAGAACATCTTGGAGACATCAGACACAAAAGAGAAACCCCGCTTGCTAAGCACATGTGGATGTGTCATAAAGGTGACCCCGGTGACATAAAATTCTGTGTTGTAGAGGTAGTCCATGTGAACCCAAGAGGAGGGAATGTGGATAAAGTGATTCTTAGGAGAGAGTGTGAATGGATATTCAGGATGGAGTCACTCGAACCGAGAGGGCTGAATGAGCAACTGTCATATGCCTGTTTCTTATGAGCCACAATTGAATTATATGCTCCTTTTCTGGAGGATACCAGCCTCCTGGGTTTTGTTCTGTTGGTTCCCTGCTATAGTGGAATCTCTATGTATTGTCATGGAATATTGAATATATAGAAAGTCCCTCTTTACTGCCGTAGATATATATCCCTATAGGATCTATGAGCTTTTTTAATTTGAACCCCTGTTGCCTATTAATAAGGTCCTCACTACATTACTCTGATGGGGCAGTCGCATATTTATAATATTTAAGTGATCTATGGTTTGGATCATCTTTAGAATGCGTATACTGTCTGAAGATAGTAAGAAGTAAGATATTTATACACATATTTCTCACAGTGACTATTCTGGGAAAGCGGATACCTTGAATTTGATGTGGTAGTTGCATATCGACGCCTGTTCACATTATTAAAGGTTATGACGCGATTTATATCTAGCTCTGTGCGAAGTATGAGTTTAATACAGTTACCATATCATAAGCAGACTGTCTAACATGGGATTATATGTCATATGTTGATTACATATATCGAGGTAGCTATTTATAGACGCCTGCTCACATTGCTGAAGGTTATGATGCGGTTTTATATACCGAGCAAAACGCTAACTATCAATGTAATGTAGGTAACATATTAAATGAGATCGTCAGGCATGAGCTCTTTAGGTCAAATATAGCGATGTGGTTATATATGCCTGGTCAGTGGAGCGTTTACTGTGTGTATGGGGTTAAACCTCAGAGATGACAATATGTCTGGGGTGCAGTGATTGGTGATTGCCGTGAGACTCTCTGTCTAAGGACATGTGACTGGTGGGTCAGCAGTGACGCTGTATGCACGCCAGGTTCAGTAACCAATCTAAGCCAGGATGACTGGAGAGCTCCTGGGAACCCTGTGTGTGAGGACACGTGATTGGTCATCATGACGGTGCATTAGAGATCCGTTAGCCGATTGGGGCAGCAGTAAATGGGTGGTGCTCAGAGATGCAATGGGATTGGAGTGGGCGGAGCTTAGGCTCTGCGCGGTAGGCTTAAAGAGTGGAGCAGTATGTAACATCGGTAAGCTATTTGCACCTTTATGGGACACGAATTATCGCAGCATCAGGCCTCCTGATGAGCCCTGGAAGGCGAAACGCATTGAGGCATTAACTATTTGATGGCAGGTGGCGACAAACGCAGATAAGTACCGCTGTTGCAGCTCTGCGTTCCCTATATATTTCTAACAGTGGGAGACTGTTGATGGCCTTTATAGTCATTTTTCAATCATCTTTTTGGGCTATGGCTTATTATTGAGTCAATGTAAAAGATGCCTCTCTTGGTTATGAATCTTTTGTACAAGATTTAGGCATTATCTGAACTGAGTTATCCCACTGGGTTGCCTTATGGCTGTCTGCTTTTTTGTGGGACTTCAATATGACCACCTAATGCCATGTGTGTTCTAAATTTATTTTAACCTCTTTTCTTGGGACACAGGGTCCTCTATAGAGTAGGTTTGATCTCTGTTTAGAATTAGGGGTTCCCTTGTATCGGGTAGAAGGGACCACTAGTGGCTGTAGGGTTTGTTAGGGCCCCCAGGGATAGCCATCGTGAGCGGGGGCGCCACAACGTTCCCCCCTTAGGGTGCCAACCTCCGCAGCCAGGCAGGGTACAGCTTAGTAACGAATTAGGGACTCGTAGGGGTCACCTTAGTGTGGGCCATGTTTGAACACTAATTTTCAATTTCTGTCACATTTTTTCTGATTCCAAATTAGTCAGCTTTTTGTGGTTTGTGATAACAGTCACCTTCGAGAAAGTGACGCCATTCCTTGAACCCTCACTTAATTGCCTGCTGGTAATTCACAATTACCAATATCATAATTCCTTAGTTGAAAATTTTCGTGAAAAGAAGTTGCATGGATGAAGCTGAGTGAGATATGGGGTATTTTGTGATAACACTGCTCCAACTCCAACCTCCACAATAAAAGGACATTCAAGATAGGGCAGACAAAAATAGGGTCTCTTACCAGTTCTGTATTCGAAAAAAATATTATTTGAACAAAAAACATTTATTTTCAATGGTTTAAAATTTATTTTGGAGCATAGTCTGTTCACCTTGCAAAATAAACTTTAACTCCAGCAGTTTGGAACTGCACAGGGGACTCGAGTCGCCCAAAGTTTTGCAAACTTGTTTATGGGGAGGTTCGAGTCCCTGTCGCCTATCATGTCCCATAAGTACTGTGGCAATATCAAATATTACCTCCATTACATAGATAACTTATTCCTAATCTGGTTTGGTTACAGAACAAGAGGCGTCAATGTTTGTGCATGAACTCAACAGCAATGACTGGGGACTTTCATTTACTGCAAATGTATCTACAACAAAAATTGTGTTCTTGGATTTAGAATTATTAGTTTAGAATTGGATTTAGAATTATCAGTCTATTAAAATCAGAACTCACTTTAAGCCGGTTGGTACAAATGAATATTTAGATTACTTCAGTTTATATTATTCCAAATGGAAAAATAACATCATCTAGCCAATTCCCTCTTATTAGATGTAATTGTACTTCCACCACAGACTACATCCAGCAATCACATATTCTACTCTCCAGGTTTATTGAAAAAAGATATCCTAAACCATTGGTTCAGAGAGCATATTGACATAATCTCCATCTTACCCAAAATGATTGCCTTAATAAACACTCTAATAAATCCAACTGAGCAGTCTGTATCCAGAAGGACTCAATGAGACATTGGAACTTGCATAAATATTCAATTAGGCACAACTGCATCTGCCAACTTGCATGTATTGGGTTGTCAACAGCAGGGATTACTGTGTGTGCTGGTCCCCCGACACTAGAGAGGGGATAAAGAGAGAGGCTTGCTGACTCCACGTGGGTTCTGGTGGTGGATCCATCTGGCCACTTAGTCTGAGAATCTCGCTGTTCTGGCAGGTTGCAAAGGGAGACCTCACTGGGTGCTGGATGGGTGTTAAATAACCAAATTCAAACTGGAGTCAACCCTGCGACATCTTGTCTCTTTGAGACCATCTACCTTGTGATGAATTTTAATATTCATCATCATAGATGAAGACTATGAAAGGTCATGCCAAGGCATGCGGAGCAAGGTTAGTTAACCCAGTAGACAACAGAGGACTCTGTGGAAGCTGAACCCTAGGAACCAGATGGACAAGGATGTCAGATGAATCAGCAAAGCTTTATTCAGGTTATAAAGCAGGTTAACACAAGGGAGAACACTCTGGGGTGAAACACAGAATACCCCCAATGGATCTCCGTTGAGTGAACCCCTATATGGGGACAGACCCGGCGCAGCCAAGGAAGCTCACGTGCAACAGCTGCAGAGACTAGAGGGTCAGACCCAAACGAGACAGTGGTACTGGGAGAGGAGGAGCGAGAGGTCCAGGGAATCAGAGAAAGAGAACCAGTAGGGTCCAAGGATACCATCAGTGTCCAAAGGTAGATAATAGGTATTCGGGATGACGGCACGAGGGAAAAAACACTGCATATTAGTTCAGGCAAGACAGAATAAGCAAGCGCTGATCAGGGACCTGAGCAATGGAAGCGAAAGCACTACTGTAAGCATACACACTACACCATACGCAATACAACCATTAACCAAGAAATCCCGTGAACAGCAATTCTTCATTAACACCTGTTGGTGTGGTAGAACTCAGATTAAAAATCTGTCCCAAGAAACTATTATTACAATCGGAGTCTCGCTGGATTTTTAATCTGTGTATTATATATGCCTTGATTTCATGTATCATATATATCTTGACTTTGTACTTTTGGCAGGTGTTTTTGAATGGGTTCAACCCTATGTTTTTAGTTATGTTTTAATTCACATTTCTTGTTAGTTTGTGCCAATAAAGTTTTTCATACTTTTTCTATATACAATGGTGTAGTGTGCATGCTTACAGTAGTGCTTTCTCTTTCATTGCTCATTGTGTCCATTGCTACTGATTTTGCACCTCCCTTTATTTTGTATATTATACAGTATAGTGCGCTCAATTTTTATATATGATCAGGGACCTGAGAACAGCAGCTAATAGCAAAACACAAAGTTGCACGGGCACCTCCCAAAGGAAGTAAGGGCTTTTTTTTATAATTCTTTATTTAAAGACTCACAATGAAATCCAGGTTAACATAATAATTGAAATCAGACAAGTAGACAAATACAAGCAATACAACTTAACTCCCGACCAAGACAATCATCCACGAGTCCTTAACATCTGGGAACCCGGTAGTAGAGGTCAATTCGTAGGGTCTTTCATTTTTTAACTTTTAACAAACAGTATAGGAAAGAAAGGACAGAGCAGAGGAAGAAGAAGGAGAGCAGTTGAAGCGAAAAAAGAGAGTGGGGGGAAATAAGTAACGGAGCCAAGAGAGGCAAAAAAAAAAGGGGGAGGGAAGGAAAAAACGAGGGGGTAAGGGAAGGAGTACCCAGCCGACCAAGTCCACCACTCAGCCTGATGTTTTTAGTTAATCTCAGGGGGTTTGCCTCCAGCATAAGATCACAATACTTACTAGAGCTTCGAAAATCCATCCAAGCCAAGTAGTCCAAAATTTTGGGTATGACTTATTTATGGATGAGGTGAGGTCCTCCATATACATAATTTCATTGGCTTTTGCGATCCACTGAGTTATGGTTGGAGGAGCGGGACTCTTCCATCTCTGAGGGATCGTCCTGTAGAATAGTTTTCACCTGCACCATCAACATTCCATGAGATGCTGTTGGAAAGGGAAATCCAGACGCACCCCAGATCGGACTCGAACCCACAATCCCTGGCTTAGGAGGCCTGTTCCTTATCCATTAGGCACTGAGGGATGCAAGCCTTGGCAGCCCATGATCAAAAATTTCAACAAAGAGGATTTATAGATCCGGAGAGGGATTTGTAAGGACTTTAAGTATGCACAGACCTTCACAGCACAGACAGCCCTAATAGAGAACAGGTGCCCTACTGCTTTAAGTATGAGCAGGAAGTGGGGCGTGCCTTCTATGAGCATTTCCAGGAGATCTGCCAAGGGGATGCAGGTTCCTAGCAGAGAGCGGAGCTGTCAATCGTCTGGAGCCACAGACAGGGTGAGTGAGGTACATAGCGCTACGTGAGGAGCACCGGACCCACTGTTCATGAGACTTGGCCCACAGATGAGGGCATGACAGTGCCTTCCCTCTTACGCTCCCCTTCTTCACTCATACCAGGAATTTTCTAAGGAGGACCGGGGCATTAATGTTCTCCTTAGGCTCCCAGGATCTTTCCTCAGGACCAAATCCCTTCCAGTCAACCAGAAAGAACATTTTGTTCCCTCTCTGTTTTACGGCAAGTATGGCATTGACCTCGAAGACATCACAAAAAGAGACAGGGGAAGGAAAAGCTCCAGGATCCCAGAAGTAGCATCCAAGGATGACAGGCTTAAGCAGGGAGACATGAAAAGAGTTGTGGATCCACAAAGAGGAAGGCAACTTCATCTGGTAGCATACCTCATTGATTCTCTGAAGCACCTCAAATGGACCAATTAATCGAGAAGAAACTTGTAGGAGGGAGCCTTGAGGCGAGTGTGCCTAGGTGAGAGCCATATCTTGTCCCCAGGTTGGAATGGAGGGGAATCCAGACGTCTCTTATCTGCATGGATGCCCGTTCCAAAGAATCCTTGACCTCGGACCAGATCTTGGAAAAGTCTCTAGCAAGATTCTCAGCTGCTGAATTACTGGAAGTGGTGTTCAAGGGGGTAGGAGTCCTAGGGTGGCACCCATAACCAACAAAGAATGGAGAATTAGAAGAAGACTTACCAACATGGTTGTTGTAAGAGAACTCCGCCCATGGCAACAAGGCAACTCAGTCACTGTGTTGAGCGTTGACAAAGTGACGCAGGTAGTTATTGAGTACCTGGTTCACCGATTCCACCTGGTTATTGGACTTTGGGTGATATACCGAAGAGAAATCCAGAGAGACCTCTAGCTGCTTGCAGAGGGATCGCCAGAACTAGGACATGAACTGCACTCCACTGTCGGACACAATATGAAGTGGTAAGCCATGAAGACGGAGAACATGTTGAGCAAACAACTCCACCAGCTTGGGTGCAGAGGGTAGACCAGATAAAGGGACGAAGTGACTCATCTTGAAAAATCGATCCATGATCACCCATATCACAGTACAACCAGAAGACATCCATAAGTCGGTGACAAAATGCATCGCGAAGTACCTCCAGGGAGCAGACGGCACTCTTATTGCAGGCACACGGACAAGCGACATCAAAATTGCTGACATCTGGATACATCTTGGGCCACCAGTAGTGCCATGAAATCAGCTGCAAGGTCTTCTTAAACTCCTCATTACCAGCAAGCTTAGACGAATGTCCCCACAGAAGTACACCATGCAACAATCGGACAACGGATACGGAGATTACTTTAGATGGATCAGTGATGTGGCGAGGTTCCTCATCTAGGTCGTCGGAGATAATATACCTGGATAAAGCATCAGCCTTGATGTTCTATTCAGCTGGATGGAAGTGGAGACGGAAGTCGAACCAGAATATCACGCTGCTGCAAAAGCAGATAGAAGCTAGCTCCGTTAGGGAGCAAAAGAGTGGAGAGAGGTCCGGCACACAGATGAAGCAGACCTGCTGTGCAGCAGTGAAGCTACCAGCAGGTGGCAGCAGAGAAGTCAAACAAACCGGCTTAATTCCTAGACTGTAGCTCAATACAAATGGAATAAGCAAACTCAGGGTCGGAGACAAGCCAGGGGATCAGTAATGGTCAGGAGCGGATATGCCAAAGACAAGAGACAAAAGCAGGTCAGGATCCAAGCCAAGATCAAGTACCAAGAAGTCCAGACACAAAGGAGACACACAGAGTCGGGACAGGGAGCAGAGAATAACACAGACACGGGTCAAGTCAGGAATAACAGCAGGATAAATCAGGGTTAACAGAGTCAGCTACTCGCGCCATAGGCAGAACTATAACTGACATTGCCTTCAGGAAGCAGCGGCAAAAAATAGCAAACCTGAACCCAGACAGAAGCTGAGAAAGATTAACACCTGAAATGACCAGACTGGGAACATGGAAAGACAGGACTCAAAACCTGGTCTAGATTATGACAGTACTCTCCTCTCAAGGGGCGGCCACCGGACACCCAGGTTTCCCAGGATAGTATGTATGAAATGCCCGAACTAAACAATCAGTATGAACAGATCGCGCCGGGACCCAAGATCGATCCTCCAGACCATATCCCCTCCAATGGACCAAATAATGAAGTGAACTGCGGACCATACGAGAATCCACAATCCGTTCCACTTTGTACTTTGTACTCTGTCTGACCATCCACCGAGACAGGAGGCGGAGGGGATGGAGACTCAGCAGAGGATGGTACAAATTACTTAAGAAGGGACTTATGGAACACATTCAGGATCTAGACGTAAGCGAAAGACAACTGGATTGACAACCTCAATGATCTCGTAAGGACCATTAAACCTGGGACCTAGCTTAGCAGAAGGAACTTTCAGACGCATGATCTTGGTAGACAACCACACTTTATCTCCTACCAGGAATTTATCAGCAAAATGTTTCTGTTTGCCCTGAGCCTCCCCAATGTTCTTCTGCACCTCCCTCCACACCTCCCCCAACCGTTGAACTGCCGAATCAGCCCCTGGACATCCTGAATCCAACCTGGAAAATTCGCCAAAATGTGGGTGAAAACCATAGTTACATAAAAACGGAGAGGTGCCAGTGAACTGATTGACCCGATTATTAAATGCAAACTCAAGCCACTGGCAACGAAGAACACCAATCATCCTGCTGAGACGTAGCAAGACACCACAAAATCTGCTCAAGTGACTGATTGCTCCTCTCAGTCTGACCGTTAGTCTCGGGATGGTAGGCCGAGGAAAAGGATAAGCAAACAGCCAATCTTTTACTAAATGCCCTCCAAAATTTGAACACAAATTGCACCCCTCTATCAGAAACCACACTCAAAGGCATACCAAGCAACCGCACAACGTGCTCAACAAACAACTTAGTGTTTCTGCATTAGGCAGTCCTGCCAAAGGGTCCAAATGTGCCTGTTTACTGAATCTGTCAACCACTACCCAGATCACAGTTTTGCCATTGGAAGGAGGGAGATCAGTGAGAATATCCATGGACAAATGAGTCCAAGGTCTATCCAGAATTGGCAATGGCACCAATTCCCCGGCCGGTTATGGGAGCTCTTAGCATGGGCAGAGGTATCACAAGTAGACACAAACCTAGTGACATCAGAGGTCATGAAGGACCACCAAAACAGCCTAGCAATGGCTTTCCCGGTGGCCGAGATCCCCGAATGCACACTGAGAGCAGAGTTGTGGCACTCCTGGAGAACCCTCCACTGGTACTGAACCAGGACAAAAAGCTTATTATCAAGCAAAGATGGAGGAGCAAGAGACTGAGCCTCCCGAATTTCATGCTGCAATTCAGAGGATACCCCAGCAACAACCACCCCAAGCTGAAGAATGAAGGAAGGATGTTCGGTGGAGGGGGTGATATCGGATCAAAACTGCGAAATAAGGCATCCGCCTTGACATTCTTGGAACCAGGCTGAAAGGTGATAGAAAAATGAAAACGTGAAAAAAAGAGCGACCACCTCGCCTGTGTAGGAGTTAACCGCTTGGCAGACTCAATGTAGGACAGGTTCTTGTGGTCTGTAATCACCATGATCCAGTGAACCGCCCCTTCAAAAAGTGCCTCCATTTTTCAAAAGCCAATTTTATGGCCAATGACTCCTGCTTACCAACATAATAGTTCCTCTCCGAAGAAGAAAACTTCCTGGAGAAAAAGGCACATGGTCTTAAATTGGTGAAAGTAATGGGTCCCTGAGACAACACTGCCCCCACTCCCACCTCCGATGCGTCCACCTCTACGATGAATGGTTCTGAGTTCTGACAGATTGGGCTGATCCAATACAGGAGCAGACACTTCTTTAATGTAATAAATGCTTCAACCGCCAGGGGTGACCAGACTTTGAGATCAGCCCCCTTGTGAGTTAGATCGGTGAGTGGCTTGACCACCTGGGAAACCCCCTAGATGAATTTTCAATAATAATTGACAAAATCCAGAAAACACTGCAGATCCTTGAGGTCTCTGGGCTGCACCCAATCAACAATGGCCTGTACCTTTCGGGGATCCATCTGAAACCCATTGGCAGAAAGGATGAACTCCAGAAAGGAAAGCTCCTGGACACAAAATGAACATTTCTCGTGTTTAGCGAACAGAGAATTTCCCCGTAACCTATGAAGAACAGCACGTAAATGACCAATGTGGGATTCCTTGTCAGGAGAGAAAACCAGAATATCGTCCAGGTAAACAACCATAAAGCGCCCGATAAAATCAGAAACCAACAATGTCTTATCTATGGCAATGATATGGATGGGAGTCATATCCTTACTGTCTCTAACTTTAACGTGGACACCAGACTAGAGTAAATGAAGTTCATGGAAGATCCACAGTCCACAAATGCTGAAGTGGATGCATAACCATCTCCATAACACAGTTCCACCTCTAACAAAATTTTTCCAAATGATGAAAATGGTACCTGAGAGTCTGGGTGACTTCCTCGACAATCACCCAGTCTCCGAAGCTTGTTAATCGATGGATAAGAGGGTCAGTCCTTCTTCCAATGTCCCGGATATCCACAAATAAAACTTTCCCATCGCGTCGTCGCTTCCTCTCCTCCTTGAGGTTGGTGGCACCAACCTCCATGGTCTCCATAAATGGCATCACCTCACAGCAGGCAATACAGGAATCTCTCGCTGGATAACTCCTCTTTCCTGTTATCTCCGGTCAACACGAATGGCCTGGGTCATGGCTTCCTCCAAGGAACTGGGTGTCGGACGGAGGGCCAGAGCATCCTTGAGATGATCTGAAAGTCCTCTCCTGAATTGACATCTCAAAGCCGAGTTATTCCAAGACACCTCAGTGGACCACCGTCTAAACTCAGAACAATATTGTTCAGCAGTGAGTTTACTCTGGGAGAGACCCATGATCACATCCTCTGCCACCCTGACCCGTTCTGGTTCATCAAAAGTAAGTCCTAAGGCCTCAAAGAACCTATCCACAGACACATGTTCAGAGGCAGTAGCAGGTAAAGAGAAAGCCCACGATTTAGGTCCCTCCCAAAGTAAGGAAATGATTATCCCCACCTGCTGACTCTCATCTCCAGAGGATCGGGGTCTAAGAGAGAACAGCAGCTTACAACTAATACTAATAATCTTTATTTCTATAGTGCCAACATATTCCGCAGTGCTTTACAGTTTAACAGTTTCAAAGCACAAGTCATAGGTAACAATACAATCATTAAAGCAAAATAAGACGACACTGTTCGTTAGAGCTTACAATCTACAAAGAGGTGGGGGAGGTACAAAGTACAGGTGTGTATTTCCATGATGTACAGTATATACAATGGTGGTCCAGCCATCTTGAGGGAGTGAGGGATGGATGTTGCTGGTGAATGGGCTACACATGCACACTTACACATAAAATGACTTACGTTAGTGAACATAATAGGCCGCTCTGATCAAATGCGTTTTGAGGGAGAGCCTAAAACTATGCAAATTGTGGATAGTCCTGATTTCTTGGGGTAGAGCATTCCAGAGGACTTGCGCACCACAGGAGAAGCCTTGGAGTTAGGAGTGGGAGGTACGGATTAGTACAGAGGTTAGTCGAAAGTCATTTGCAGAGCGCAGCGGTCAGTTAGGCCGATTGACAGAAATGAGTGTTAGGGTGATCTAAATATGTTAGATCTGAGTCTCCCTGAGGACTCCGTATATCAGACGATTTTCAAATTGAGTAGCGCTTCGATCGGAGCAAAGTGATGAACAAATTAACACAGACACAGATATCTGAATTCAAGGTGTTGCATAGCATTTACTGAATTTGGCTGGGTTTATATCCTCTACTGAAAGAGGCGTACACATTACATCATATCAGAATTAGTTAGTAATTATTAATTATGTTGGAAAGGGTACCATAGATGTTAAAACTCTACGTAGAAACAAAAGGTCAACACCTGCTGGATGTTTTGATCCAAGAATCTACATAGACAGTATAGGAGTTCCTAGAGAGGTACCAGACGAGTACAAAGCTAGGAATCAGATTGCAGCAGGATTTGAATCAGCTTTCTTTTGGTGGGTAACACTAAATAAGAACGTGGATTGGATAAATTATATTTATTATAATCAGCAGAGATTCATAAACTACACTAGAGATGCAATAAAAGGGATAGCTGAACAATTAGCTCCAACTTCTTTAATGACATGGCAGAATAGAATGGCATTAGATATGTTGTTAGCAGAAAAGGGAGGAGTCTGTAAAATGCTGCTCCAGGTATACAGGACCTTCGTGATGTGAGTCAACACATGACCACGTCAGTTTCACTTGCTGGTGGTTGCGACGGGGACCAATGGACTTTCCAACATGTTTCAAAGACTAACTGTCTTCTTCCTCAGGGAATCCCTGGAGCAGCTCACAGACACCGGGAGCACGAGAGGCCGCTCACGTCTGCTCCACAGCTGGAGGTACACTGACAGGAGGCTGCCACCGGCCGGGGCAGGCTCTGTAACTCGTCTATACCCCAGTGTACAAACCCCCGGCCTCTTTTTCCAAGCGCTGGAGCAAAAAGCGCTATTTTAACCTGCACCGCTTACTGGAGTGAGGACTTCGCATCGCATTATCTTTACAGGTACCGCCCTCTGACTTGTGCATTTACTATTGCGGCTACTCTGCACAGCCGTTCACAGGCTGCAATTTGATTTTGACTTTTTTTTTTTTTTTTTTAAAGCTACTATCAGGGAGAATTACCCTGCAGTATATAACCTGTTCAGTGATTTCAGGTTTTTACCCTCACTCATGCCTTTTTAGTTTGTGATTGTTCAGGTTGGAACTAAGATTGCCACCAGCATCTATATATATTCTTTTTCCCTTAAGCACTTCTTCTGAGGTATTACAATTGACTATTACTAATTGCTATTTTCTCGCTATTATCCAGCTACATAAAGAGCACTTATAAGAGGTTTTTTTTTTTGTTTTTTTTCTATAACCACCCAATTTAGATTTCCCTCTTCTTTGAGTGTTCCAAGCGCACACTAATATTATTAGAATCAAAAACTTGTTTATGCACAGATATGAGTCTCCTTTGGAGGCTCTGGACACAGTTAGCGAAGCTGTAGGCTGTTGCACTGGAGTTGCGATGTCTTGTGAAGAACTACAAGCCTAAACTTGCTATGTGGCCTACGTGACTCTCAACATATGCATAACACTCTGCATTGCCTCTCCATCAGAAGGGGGTCATTCTACTGTAGCGGTTCTGGCATCAGGACTTGTCATCACCCTGGAAAGAGATCAACACACACAAGCACATACATACATTCCTACCTGTGGGTAGTTGTATGAAGTCAGTCTGCAGTCATTGAAACGGGTAGAGGAGCTTAGGCATGTGCTTTCTGTGGTGTCCTATTCTACCTGTGTTGTGCACATGTTAGACATGTCAGTGTCATACTAGCAGCAGCTGTTGCAAAACCAGGAGCAAACCATTGTTTATACACAAGAGAACACATGGCACCTTCAGACAGGTGCGTTGGGCCATGGGCCGCTTGAGCCATTATAGGGTGTAAGGACCTCGGGAGGCATACCTGGTGTCCTACCATCCACAGACCTTTTATGGTACCGAGCTCCAACCTTCATCCAGATCTTTGTCTCCTCCCCGGTTGCGCACCAAGTCAGAGCCTGCAAGATCCCAAAAATCCAGCTGATTATACTTGTTACTTACCCTGATCAGTGGAGGCACCCCAGAGGCCATATGTTGCTTCGGCTTTCATGCAGCTTCCTTGGCCAGATGGTCTGCTCTTTCCATTGATCTGGTTTCACAGGTTCTGGAATCTAAGTGTGCCCTTACCTTCACTATGGAGACCTCCTTTGGAGACAGCAAAACCTCCATGAGCTGTCTGGCAAGGTATCCATGCTTGACAGGATTGCCTGTTGATGTAAGAAAGTTCCTTTCCCTCCAAATGGGGCCATAGTCATGTGCTACCCCAAAACAAAATCTGGACCTAGTGTACACTGTGCAACGTTTACCTTGAGCCCCTTTAAGCGCTTCAATGAGTGCCGTCAACTCCACCTCTTTTGCAGACATATGAGGAGACAGTGGTTCTGCTTTTACTGCCTCATTTTGTGTGATCACTGCATATCTAGTTGTAGATCCATCCACCTTCAATGCACCTTGAACCAACTGCAAAAAGCTCAACATCTGGATTAATGAGAGGTTCACAAGCAACATATGAAAAACTTATTTCAGCCATAAGGGCTTATTCAAACTTGTCAAATTTTACAAAAACACAAGAAACAATGATTTAAAAATACAGTGATTATTTAAAAATACAGTGATTATCCCTTTTCCCTCCCCTTTTTTGAATCCGTGGATCATATTAGCTGGATTCAAAAGCATGCAACCTGAAAGGTACAAATTACAAGAGAAGGGATAAACAAGAGAGAAGAAAAAAAAACCTTCCTGGCATGAAGCATTTTAAAACTGCAATAAATTTTTAGCTAAACAATTAAAAATAATTCTGTCTGAAGGGGTAAGATACACTTATGACATGAAATCTATGTGCAAATTTTAGATACTTGGCAGAGAGCCAACTTTTGACAAACAATTGGCCTGTTGCTAATATTCTTTGCTATACTTCTGTCTCTGAACTTTCCTTTACAAAAACCTTATTTCTTACTACTTTACAATTGCCTTCAATGACATCACACTCTGAATCAGATTAATGATTTACTTTGAAACCATATTGCTGTCCCACTTATAGACATACATTTCACATTCTAAATCAACTTAACATTACCGTCTATAAACACAGTGCAGTATATACTTTCTCCTGACCAATGACTCATATCACAATGTAAAATCACTGAGACTAACATGCATCTTGGCAAGTAGATATAGTCTTCTGGGCTACCTCTATTCATTTGGCATCTGAAAGGTGCGTCTTTAGGCTCTCAGAGATTTTGCTCTTCTATACTACTCAACAGCATTCCAGGGGCCCACTGAGCAGTGGGGGTCCATGAATATTAAGCCGGAATACTTTATAGTCTGGATAGGTTTCTGATAGAGATCCAAATCCAGTATCTTCCTGATTGTAACCTTCGTGCACAATTTTAACAATTCTCCACCCCTCAGCGGAAATAGCTAGCATTAACCCAAATTTACAGTCTAGGCAAGACATGTCACAAATTATTTGCCAGAGGCTTGCTTTTTACAATTTCCCCTAGGTGTTAACAATACACAAATTCTAATCGCTACATACAATGAAAATATCTCAGTTCTTTAAAAACACAGAAGTAGTACTCTCAGCATAATACAGATTAACGTTTCCCCGTATTCATACAAGTTTACCACTCAGTTAGGAGCTCTATCTCTAGCACATACACGACTTATATGAAGGACCTGTCTATCTGGACTTTGGCGTAAATACTCTGGATTATTTCTCACTTGCATTGCTGTATGAAACAAATGAGCATCACTTATATGGACATGGGTATTTAGATAAAAGAAAGCCCAGTGAGCATTCCTCCATTTTACAAATCTCAGTCTTTGTTTTTGGGGTTCTGGGTGTACCTTAGTTAATGCCCAATTGCCCAAAAAGACACGGTTCTCATCCGCTCTTCTTCTAAAACATACACAACCCACACAGAATTTGCAGACCATTTAAAACAGCTGTTTTCACTCGCACATTCACACGTGTAACTATGTGATTTTACTTAGTGTACCTCACTTTATCCTTAGTGCCAGTGTAGGGAAGGTGACCTGACGAACTTGTCAGTTATGATAGAAGGGAAACAGCTGAAAAGTGTAGACGAAGTGCAGTACCCTGGATGACCACAAGATGGCAGGGGGGAGTGCGAGTTCAGGATTTGACAGCAGCCTATGGCTTTAGAAACCGTTGGTCATGGGGGGCGGAGTTACAGGGAACCAGGAAAGTTAGAAATTTGACAGGAGGGTCCCAGAAAGTTCCAGTCCCCGGGAGGAGCTCAAGAGACGAGTGTCATGATCTCAGTGCGGGTTTGACTCGCACACGTGGGGTTAATGTTTGGAACCAGTGCTGATGACTGGCATTTCTGGGGTTAAAGGTTGTGATCCCGGTGCAGGCTTACCTGCACACCTGGGGCTATGATTGTGGCCTCTCCCTGGTTCTGGGGGAGGCTTCTTATAGCCTCAGGACGCTCCCATCCCTGTCAGTTATACTTTCGCCCTTGGCATTGTGTGGTGACCCCTGAGTGTGTTTTTGCTGTGTTCTGGTTACTTGATTCTCTGTGTATGACTCGGTCTGTTCCCTGGATATCGCTTTGGATTCTGCCTGGTACCTCCTATGTCTGTTTGGTTTTGATCTCTGCTTGGCCCTGATTATCCGCTCTGTCTCCTCCCTGGTACTGTACTGTGATCCTGTGTATGACCTTTGGCTTTGTATGACCTCCCATCTGTTTATCTCTCCTGTACCTCGCTGGTCTGTACTGTGCATAACCTCTGCTTTGCTTGGACTCTGAGTTCTCTTCCTTCTCTGTGTACAAGAGTTGTCCTTTTTGGGGTTAATTGTATCCGGTGAGGGTTTTCGCATGGACCCCAAGAAGGTGCAGGCCATTGCGGATTGGGTGCAACCCCGAGATCTTAAGGGTCTTCAGCGCTTCTTGGGGTTCGCCAATTATTACCGCAAATTTATCCGGGGGTTTTCGCAAGTGGTCAAACCTCTCACGGATCTAACATGCAAAGGTGCGGATGTGAGAAATTGGTCCTCGCTCGCAAAAGAGGCCTTTGCAACGCTGAAAAAATGTTTTATGTCTGCTCCTGTGTTAGTGCAGCCAGATCCGTCCAAACCATTCGTCGTGGAAGTGGACGCCTCTGAGGTGGGGGTGGGGGCGGTGTTGTCCCAAGGGCCTGCCACTCTAACCAACCTCAGGCCATGTGCTTTCTTTTCTAAGAAGTTCTCTGCTGCGGAAAGAAATTACGACGTAGGCAATAGAGAGCTTCTTGCAGTCAAATTGGCGTTTGAAGAATGGAGGCACTTTTTGGAGGGGGCCAGTCACCCGGTTACGGTGATCACGGATCACAAAAATCTGTCGTACATTGAGTCTGCTAAAAGACTAACGCCCAGACAGGCCCGTTGGTCACTTTTTTTTTCCCGTTTTCAGTTTACGATTACATTTCGTCCAGGGTCTAAGAATGTCAAGGCTGACGCCTTATCACGCAGTTTTCAGCCGGTGTCGCCCCCTGAGCCACCGTCCTCCATTCTTCACCCTGGGGTTGTGATAGCAGAGGTCTCATCTGAATTGGAACGGGAGATTCTGGGGGCCCAGTCGCAGGCCTCGGCGGCCAAGCCGGAGGGGAAGTTGTTTGTCCCAGAGCAACTTCGCCTGAAACTCTTGCAGGAGTTCCATGAATCCAAGCTGAGTGCTCACCCTGGTATTTCAGCCACACGTCTGGCGGTGGCTAGGATCTTTTGGTGGCCTACCCTTGGTTCGGACATAAAAAAATTCATTGCTGGTTGTGGGGTCTGCGCTCGTTCTAAAAGCTCTCATAGCCGGCCGGCAGGGGAGCTGATACCCTTGGCAGTGCCCGAAAGGCCATGGACTCATTTATCCATGGATTTTGTTACCAATCTCCCTCCATCTAAGGGTAATACAGTGGTATGGGTAGTGGTGGACAGGTTTTCTAAGCAGGCTCATTTCGTACCCCTGTCCGCACTACCGTCAGCTGAGACATTGTCCAGGTTGTTTGTGCAGCATGTGATCCGGTTGCATGGGGTACCCCTGAATGTGGTGTCTGATCGTGGTGTGCAGTTTGTGGCTAAGTTTTGGCGTGCTTTCTGCAAAAAATTAGGTATGTCTCTGTCCTTTTCGTCTGCATACCATCCTGAGAGCAATGGGCAGACAGAGCGCACTAACCAGTCCCTGGAACAGATCCTCAGGTGTCTAACCTCTGCTAGACAGAATGACTGGTGCGATGCACTGCCGTTGGCTGAATTTGCCTTCAATAGTCGGGTGAGTCAATCCACTGGTAGGTCCCCTTTCTTGATTAACTATGGGTTCAGTCCTCATTTTGGTGAGTTTTCTCGTCTGGATTCGGGGTGTCCCGGGGCTGAGGATTCTGTTCAGCGGTTAAAAGATACATGGGCAGAAGTCCAGCGGCGTATATCTAGGTCTCAAGGCAGGTATAAGTTTTTCGCGGACAGGAAACGAACACCTGGTCCCATGTTTCGGGTGGGAGAGAAAGTTTGGCTCTCCACGCGAAACATTAAGTTAAAGATTCCGTCAGCCAAGTTGGGACCCAAATTCATTGGCCCGTACAAGATTGTGGAAAAAAATCAATCCAGTGGCGTATAGGCTGTGCCTTCCACCCTCTTTCAAGATCCCTAACGTCTTCCACAAATCTCTACTGAAACCTTTTGAAGCAGTACGGGGAGACTCCGAGTCTGCTGCTCCTCCGGTTTTGGTCGAGGGGCAGGTGGAGTACGAGGTTGGTCATATCATAGATTCCAGGTTGGTACGGCGGTCGGTACAGTACCTGGTTCATTGGAAGGGGTATGGACCGGAGGACAGGTCCTGGGTACCAGCCCGGTTGATGCATGCTGATCGCCTGTTGCGGGCTTTCCATGCTAAGTACCCAGGCAAGCCTGGGGGTCCAGAGGCCCCCCGTTGAGAGGGGGGTACTGTCATGATCTCAGTGCGGGTTTGACTCGCACACGTGGGGTTAATGTTTGGAACCAGTGCTGATGACTGGCATTTCTGGGGTTAAAGGTTGTGATCCCGGTGCAGGCTTACCTGCACACCTGGGGCTATGATTGTGGCCTCTCCCTGGTTCTGGGGGAGGCTTCTTATAGCCTCAGGACGCTCCCATCCCTGTCAGTTATACTTTCACCCTTGGCATTGTGTGGTGACCCCTGAGTGTGTTTTTGCTGTGTTCTGGTTACTTGATTCTCTGTGTATGACTCGGTCTGTTCCCTGGATATCGCTTTGGATTCTGCCTGGTACCTCCTATGTCTGTTTGGTTTTGATCTCTGCTTGGCCCTGATTATCCGCTCTGTCTCCTCCCTGGTACTGTACTGTGATCCTGTGTATGACCTTTGGCTTTGTCTGACCTCCCATCTGTTTATCTCTCCTGTACCTCGCTGGTCTGTACTGTGCATAACCTCTGCTTTGCTTGGACTCTGAGTTCTCTTCCTTCTCTGTGTGCAGGACGCTAAGCCCCGCCCCCTTGCAGTCACATGACCATTCACATGACCATAGGTCCTATGCTGGCTTCCTAAACTTCAGCATCCACAGGTGCTGTGCATCGGTACTTTCTGGCTGTACCTGACCCCGGTACCCCTACATTGCGGGTGAGTCACTGCTCAGCGGAGGCTGCACGCCGGCGCTGACACTCAGGACACGCGCACTGGCTCAGTGAGCAAGTACAGTGCGGTGTTCCTGACAACGAGAAGTCTGTGACAAATTGTGTGGTGTGAAGAGAGCTAAACCAGGGGACTGAGGAGGAATGAAGTCAGGGGGGTGGTCCTGACATGAAGTACTGCAGTACAGACGAGGTTACGAGGGAAAGCATACCGAATTTGAAGACGACAGCTGACCAGTAAAATTGCTGTTGGTGTACAGGCCTAAGGCGGCCACAGTGACCAAACTGGCAGGAGCGTCACTAAGCTGAAAAAGGGACGGTGTGTGTATCTACGTCCCAAGTGAAAGTACGGTGTGTGCGCACCGGGGCCTGGAAACGGAGGGCCGTGAAGTAATTGCGGTGTATTGCTGGGGCTGTCAGACGGACGGCTGGAAATAAACTTGGACCTGTTGTACCCGAAATCGGCCTCCATCTGGTGTCTGTAACGTCTTTGCGCGGTATAAAGAGGGACCACCCCCTGTCCGGCCCACCACTCTACACCAGTTGACCAAAGGATCACACTTATCTAGCGGACTCCCTTATACAGACAGGATTTTTATATTTAAATCCTCATTACTTTCACACGGTCATTCAATTTATTCAGGGAGTCTCATATTTCAGTTACTTCTGTCATACACAAAGGAAAAATCTTTCACAACTGCCTTGTAATCTTCCTGGCTGATAACTCCCCCCCCTTTCCTGGTGCACTTGGCTTATTCCTGCCTATGCATTTTTCTGGTTGATGTCTCCGTACGCTCCTAGCGTGAAATACCACTTATGCTAATTTCTCCTGGCCTCTCAAAATGGCTGTCTATAGCGCCCGTTTGCCCCTTTACCTGAATTATTTTTATAATTTACAGGTGAGCGGGCTGTTGTCCCTATTTGTCCTCACTTTTCGTAACCAGAGCTGTGGTCTACAGCTGAGGCGTGCGGACCGCTTCCTGCTATTTGTCCTCACTTGTCGTAACCAGAGCTGTCTCTATTACAGCTGAGGCGGAGGGCCGTTGTTACCTCAGGAATTATGTTTTAGTGGTTTGGCCACGTGACTACTCCTCCAGTATCACTCCACTAAAACCGCGTGGTTGCTCAGTGAGAAATGGCAAATTCTTCCTATGAGACCTTGTATAGTCAGAGGTCTTATTTATCAACCAGACAACAAGACTAATCAGCAATAGGCAGTAGGCAGGCTAGTGTGATTCCAACTACCTCAAAGTTTCTTAGCACTATGTGGGAGCAGCTTGAGCATGTGAGACAAGACAGAAGACAAGACTCATCCCCTGACTCAAGGTGCAGAAATGCAGGGGATCAAGACCCAATACAATCGGCGGTTTTGACACCGTATCTCTATCACTCCCCAAGAGGACGTACGTAGCTTTCTCCGTGCATCTGCCGTCAGAGACGTATCCTCACATGAATCCTGGCAAGCCAGTTAGCATGGAGAGACACTCTTAGTGGCAGATTATCAGAGAATAGTTCCGTACCCACAAGGTTGGGCAGACATTCATGCTCCAAACACACACTAAGCATATAACAACATGCAACAAACATATAATGGCAGTGAGAGAAATTAATCAATCTGATATACTTTCTTTGTCTTACATCACATGGATATATCTAATGGTTCTTTAGCAACACTGGCCTGGTCCTATAAGAAAGACTCGTCTATAACATACCTAGAGTCCGGGCAGCAGGTTGTGAGATAGAGGGAGACACAGAGAGTGTTTGTAAGAAATCAAAGGTTCTTACTTTCCCGGGATGTTGTCTGTGTGTTCCACTGTCTCAGACTGCAGGTGCCGGGCTTCAGAGTCTTCTGTTGACCAGCCCGCCTATAGTTATGCCAAAAACTGTTAGAGTGATCTAAATATATTAGATCTGAGTCTCCTTGAGGACTCCGTATATCAGACGATTTTCGAATTGAGTAGCGCTTTGATTGGAGCAAGGTGATGAACAAATGAACACAGACACAGGTATCTGAATTCAAAATGATGCATAGCATTTACTGAATTCGGCTGGATTTATATCCTCTACTGAAAGAGGCGTACACATTACATCATTACATCATATCAGAATTAGTTAGTAATTATTAATTAAGGTGAAATGTCCTAAAATACATGAGTAAGCTGGTAAACATACAGATAACCATTTTCTTATCATCGGGTGACTCTCATCTTAGACGTGGATGAGAGTCTAAAGTTTAATCACCATCATTAGCCTCTATGGTTACCAAGTTTTATCTAATTAATTATATGCTAACTATCATTAGCTACCTGAATCGATACTGTGATAAGTGGTGACTAGTATTGATCAGTCAGGAGCTAGGAGAAAGGTCTTATGCTATGTCCAACTCATCGGGATGATTCAAAGTTCATTGTGAACAAACATTATCTTGAATCAATAAGTATTGCTTTAATATAATTCTAGCTATGAGAGCCGTAGTGTATCACAAATATTCTAAAAGGGCCTCTAAGTATTTAGAAGGGTCTCTGAATACCCTATCATGAGGGAAGAGATGTAGGGGGGTGCCGCACCGTGGAGAGCTTTGTGGGTAAGAACAATTACTTTGAATTGGATCCTATAATGAATGGGCAGCCAATGTAAGGACTGGCGAAAAGCAGACACGTCCGAATATCGATTAGCCAGATGGATGACCCTGGCTGCTGCATTAAGTATTGACTGGAGAGGGGAAAGTCGAGTAACGGGGAGGCCAATTAATAGAGCGTTGCAGTAGTCGAGGTGGGAGAGGATCAGGGTGACAGTGAGGGTTTTTGTTGTTTCCATGGTGAGAAAAGGGCGGATTCTAGAGATGTTCTTTAGGTGTAAGCGGCAAGAGCGGGCAAGAGATTGTAACTTTTCCTGAACATACAGAATGTCTCCTTTTCTCCGGAGAATGTATCTGGGAGCCTGACCCAGGAGAGTGCAGCGAAACATCAACAGTGTCAGAGTGCTTACAGACAGTTTGGGAAATAGAACCCTGAAAAGATTTATCTATCTCATAAAGCTCCCTCTGCAGTTGGTTATGAGAAGAAGCAAGAGCCTTATGCTTCACTAACAAATCCTGCATAATTTGGGTCAGATTTGACATTTGACTTGCAAGAGTGTGCAGCAGATCCATAAGGAGCAAAGCAAAGCAAATAAAAACTGTCAGTGGTCAGTTATAATATCACGCTGCTGCAAATGCAAGTAGAAGCTAGCTCCACCATGGGTCGAAAGAATGGAGAAAGGTCCAAAGACAAGATATAAAAGCAAGTCAGGGTCCAAACCGAGTTCAAGTACCAAGAAACCCAGACACAAAGCGTATACACAGAGCCTGGAATAACAACAAATCAGATGTAACAGAGTCAGCTACTCACGCCATAGGCAAAACTATAACTGACATCGCCTGAAGGAAGCAGCGTGCGATAAATAGCAAACTTGAACCCAGACAGAGGCTGAGAAAGATTAACCCCTGAAATGACCAGACCAGGAACATGGAAAAACAGGACTCAAAACCCAGTCTGGATCATGACACAGGCGAAGAATAACAACCATCGAGCTTGATGAGGATTTAGCCTCTGAGCCGACTGAAGATAGGACAAGTTCTTATGTTCGGTGTAGATAATAACAGGATGCACTTCACCCTTCAGGAGGTAACGCCATTCCTCCAAAGGCCAATTTGACAGCCTACAGCTCCCTGTCACCAATGGAGTAACTGCGTTCTCAGGGCGAGAACGCCTTGGAAAAGAAATCACAGGTCACCATCCTCCCGGAAGGAAGCTTCTGCATGAGTATGGCTCCAGAAGAGGAAGCGTCCACCTCCACAAAGAACTTCTTATTGACCATCGGCCTATGAAGAGCGGGAGCAGTAGAGAAAGCTTGTTTGAGAGACAAAAAGGAAGAATCTGCCTCTGGAGGCCACTCCTTAGGATTGGATCTCTTTCGCATCAGTATGATGAAAGGTTTGGTCAGCTCCGAGAAGTGTGGGATAAACTGCCAGTAATAATTGGCGAACCCTAGGAATCGCTGAATAGCCTTGACTCTAACAGGACGCGGTCACTCAAGAACAGCAGACACCTTCTCAGGATCCATTTTGAGACCCGAGTCAGAGATGATGTAACCAAGGAAGGGCAGAGAGCTCTGCTCAAAGAGGCACTTTTCAAACTTGGCATACAGACGATTCTCTCTTAACCGTAGGAGGACCTGACGGACATTTCTCCTCTAAGTAGGGAGATCCGGAGAAAACACAAAGATATCATCCAGATATACGATCATGACCACACAGATGTAAAGAAGGTCATGGAAGACATCTTGAAGAAATCCTGAAATACTGCTGGCACGTTACTTAACCCGAAAGGCATTACCCAGTATTCATAGTGACCATCACGAGTGTTGAGGGCCTTCTTCCACTCATCCCCGGAACGAATACTAATGAGATTGTAGGCTCCTCGAATTTCCAATTTGGTACAGATCCTGGCCCCACTGAGGTGATCGAAGAGCTCTGGAATAAGAGGATATTTATTATTCACTGTGATAGTATTGAGACTTCGATATTCGATGCATGGACGTAAAGAGCCATTCTAATTTTTCACGAAGAAAAATCCCACACCCACTGGGAAGGAAGATTTCTGTATGAACCCCTGAGCCTAGTTCTCTTTGATATAGTCGGAAATTGCTTGGGTCTCTACAGGTGACAGAGGGTAAATCCAGCCTCTGGGAGGAGTAGAACCTGGAATGAGATTGATGCGACAGTCATACGACCTGTGTGGCGGTAGAGTGTCCGCTTTGCGTTTGTCGAACACATCCGCAAAGGACCAGTAATTCGATGGTAACCGGGGCAGGGCTGAAGGAGGTCACAGAGAGACCTGGTTGCACAGGTGTGAGACAGTGATGATGACATGACGGACCCCAACGAAGGACGTCTCTTGTCTGACAATCCAGGACCGGTTCATGTGTACGAAGCCAAGGAAGGCCTAGCAGAAATGGAGGGGAAAGGTTGTGTAGCACATAAAATGCGATCTTCTCTTTATCAAGAGCCCCGATCTGAAGATCCATCTCTTCTGTGATGCCTAGGATGGAACCTTTGCAAGGTTCTTCCATAAACTGAGGTGATGAGACAAGGATGCTGCAATGGAGCAACAGGAATCACAAACTGACGAACCACAGCTTGCTGCTCAAAGTTACCTCCTGAACTGGAATCCAAGTATTTCATCACAGAAAATAGCCCGCCACCAGCCAATACCTGTATAGACACAGTAAGGGGTAGAGAGAGGATTCATTTTCACCTAGGAAGGCCTCTCTTTCCAGACCTAGGCGGAGGAGTTTTCTAGCCTCTTGCGACATTGGCGGCGAAAATGGGTAGGCCTCCCACAGTATAGGAACAGCTTCTTGGCAAACGTCTCCTCACATTCTCATTGATCCAACTTGATGTGGTCACCTCCATAGGCTCAGAAACCAGTGCTGGAGCTGGAACTGACAGAGGGTTCTTTGGAAAGATGGAGCTAAATGGGGAAATCGCCTCTCCTGGGCTCTCTCCTTGGTTCGTTCCAGAAGGCGGAGGTCGATTCGGATGGCGAGAGAGATGAAGTCATCCAAAGTATCAGGTAAATCCTGAGCCGCCAATTCATCCTAAGTCTCCCAGACAACCCATATCGGAAGACTCCAATCAGGGGTTTGTCGGACCACTGTAACTCAGAAGCCAGAGTATGTAACTGGATGGTGTACTGTCCAACTGAGAGAGAACCTTATTGTAGGCTGAAGAGAGCTTCCATCGATGATGCCAATCAACCTGGCTCATCAAAGATCTTGCGGAAAGTGTCCGGGAAATTTTGGAGATGGACACAATAGGATTGTTCCGCTCTAATAAGGGGTTGAACCATGTCAATGCGTCTCCTTCCAAGTAGAAGGTGCAGAACACCACTTTAGCTTCACCTGTCGGATACTGCTGGGGCAACTGGAAATGCAGCTGTCATTGGTTCAGAAACCCCTTGCACAACTTGGGATCACAAGAGTATGGAGTGGTTTTACAGAGATGAGGGGAAGGACTGGATGCAGCAGCAATCACCAGGTGGAGCACTGTTACCGGTACCAGAGGAGAAGCATCCATCATTTGCATGTTGGTTAGGTGTTCATCCACTGAGGTCATATGATTCAACATCTGGGTTTGCATATAACTTTGCTGGTCAAGTTCCTGGTGTAAATCCGCCAGTTTTTAGCATTGATGGATTCAACAGCCTGAAGAGAACTGAGATGGATATCCAGGGTCTGCATGAAAGTCACTAGTTGATCCTGACTTTGTCAAAGGCCAGCTAGTTCCCTTTGAGAGGAGAATCAGGTATCAGTGGGGTCCATGGCCTTGGCAAAATCTGTCATGCCAAGGCAGGCAGAGCAAGGTTAGTGAACCTAGACCACAGAGGACTCTGTGGAACCTGAACCCTAGGAACCAGCCAGACAAGGATGTCACATGAATCAGCAAAGCTTTGTTCAGGTTATAAAGCAGGTTAACCCTCAAGGGAGTACTCCCTGGGCTGTAAACACAGAATATCCCCCGAGGGAGCTCCGGGGAGTGAACCCCTATATAGGGATAGACCCAGCACAGCCAAGGAAGCTCACGTGCAACAGCTCCAGAGACCAGATTGTCAGTCCCAGATGGGACAGTGGTACTGGATGAGGAGGAGTGAGAGGTCCAGGAAACCGGAGAAAGAGAACCACCAGTGCCCAAGTATACCATCAGTGTCCGAAGATAGATGATAAGTATTCGGGACAATGGCACTAGGGCAAAACACTGAATATTAGTTCAGGCAAGACAGAATAAGCAAGCGCTGATCAGGGACCTGAGAGCAGCAGCTAAGAGCAAAACAAAGTTGCCCCGGCACCTCCCAAAGGAAGTGAGGACTTTAAGTATGCACAGACCATCACAGCACAGACAGCCCTAATAGAGAACAGGTGCCCTGCTGCTTTAAATATGAGCAGGAAGTGGGGCGCACATCCTAAGAGCATTTCCAGAACACCTGTCAAGGGGATGCAGGTTCCTAGCAGGGAGCGGAGCTGCTGATCATCTGGAGCCACGGACAGGGTGAGTGAGGTGCCTAGTGCCGCGGGAGGAGCATTGACTCCCTGTCCATGTGAGACCGGGCTGAGGGCATGACATCAAACCTCTTGATTATTAACAATATACTGTGGAAGTATTTTGTGATTTGAACATTTAATTTGGAGCTTTTGCATACCTACATCTATTATGAATGAGTTTGCCAATAATGTTGGTTCCTTTTCGGATTTCACAATTTTTAGACAATGATTGAATAAGTATCTATCCTGGGAGACCTTTAAAAGGAAAAGTAATAGTGATTGGATCCCTTATTTGGGAAACTGCACCCATAAGTAATGGATAAGGGTATAAATAGCTCATATGGGGAATATTGTATCAGACACCTGATGAAGGCTTTACAGCGAAAACAATAACAAAAATTTAATCTGCTGACTATCTACACTTCTTGATTGATAGCCCTCTGACCTCCCTATTGGAATTCCTTCCTAAAATCTGAAGCGTCGTTTGGATCTTCATCCAAAATTTCTTTCACTCAGAAAAGCACAGATTAGGCTTCCAATTAACCACATCTGCTCCCTTTTTAGTCAAGTCAGTGAGTGCTTCGGCAATCTTGGAAATATCTTTAATAAATTTATGATATTATTTTGAAAACCCAAGAAAACGCTGTAAGGCTTTTAGAGCCTTCGTTCCACCCACCAAGTTCGCGATGGTCACTACAAGATCTGAGACCAACATCTTTTTTATCAATAAAAATGAAACCAGTGCCTACTGGTGACATGGAAGGTCTGATGAACCCTTTTTGCAGACTGTCTACTATACTTTCACTGCCTGACGTTAGTTAGTTATGTACCAGCTTTATTGAACAATCATAATCTCTGCGTGAGGGTAGTTTTTCAGATTCGGACACAGAAAATACCGTATTTTTCGCTTTATAAGACGCACCACAATTTTTGAGGAGAAAAATAAGAAAAAAATATTTTTTAATAAAATGGTGGTGCCTCTTATAATCCTTGCATCTTATTGCTTACCGGGGTTGGTGGCTGTGGTGTAGAGGGGTCCCAGGCTCGCTGCTGGAGGAGGCAGGCGTGGAGTGATGCTGCAGGCCACATTCAGGGATGAGGGGGGGCTCCGATGTGTGCTGTTGCTGCTGCAGAGTCTTGTGCTGGTGTCAGGTTTCTCCACTTGTCCGGCGGTTGGAGGCCGGTGCTGCGGGTGCTCCGGTGCGGCGTTGTGTGCCCATCGATGCCCGGGGCTCTGCCGACATTGTTTGACAGACCAGAGCCCCAGCATTTCCTTGGTTCCCTGTATATGTGCGCTGAAGTGCCGGTAAAAAAAAAATGGCCGCCGGCGCGTGCGCAGATGGGATCTCGGGACCAGTTCTCGAGAGATGAGATCTGAAATCTCATCTCTCGAGAGCTGGGTCCCGAGATCCCATCTGCGCACACGCGGCGGCCATTTTTTTGCAGGCACCACCGCGCGCACACAGGGAACCCAGGGAAAATGGCCGCCGGCGCGTGCGCAGATGGGATCTCGGGACCCACCTCTCGAGAGATGAGATTTCAAATCTCATCTCTCGAGAACTGGGTCCCGAGATCCCATCTGCGCACGCGCCGGCGGCCATCTTTTTACCGGCACACAGGGAACTGAGGAAATGCCGGGGCTCTGGCCTGTCGCACAATGTTGGCAGAGCCCCGGGCATCGACGGGCACACAACGCGGCACCGGACACACCCGCAGCAGCGGCCAGCAACCGCCGGACGCCCCCGATCACAGCCTAGGTAAGGCATGTCCGCTTTGTAAGACGCACCCCTGTTTTCCCCCCAAATTTTGGGGAAAAAAAGTGCGTCTTACAAAGCAGAAAATACGGTACATTAGCTACATTTCTGAATACATGAGATGTAAACCATTGAGTAAGTAAAGGCCGGAACAGAGCCGCCCTCCCCCCACGGCGTGGGCATAGGCCGGCATGACAATGGGTTGGTGGGGGCATTATATATTATATTAGGGAAGGGTACTGTGTGGGGTCAGTTATGTGGCCAGGTCAGGGGTGAGGCCCCCTCAGTTCCCCTCACAGGGGTCAAGAATAGTCCTGCCCGCCCGCACTTTTTGGTATTTAGGATGTTTTCGGTGTGGAATTTTTTGTAGGTAAATTTTGGGTCATGGTGGCTCTATGGCGGTTGGAGGGTCCAGGAAGTTGGGTATATATTGATCTGGGGGATCCATTGGGATATGGATTCCTCAATTTTGGAATTTAAATACGGTTCTGGATCTGGTGAATTTTTGGGGGCAGTTACGGCAAGGGTTTGTCGGATCCCCAGGAAGTTAAGTGAACAATGGAACCCTTCTGGTTATGGTGCTCCCGAGCCAGTGGGGTAATTTATGGTATATTTAATGTTCACATTTTTATGAATGGCAATCACCTGATTTTGGGAGCTTCAAGAACCCCTCCCATCGTGTTACACAGCTCTGGCAAAAATTAAGAGACCACTGCAAAATGTTCAGTTTGTCTGATTTTTCTCTTTATAGGTATATTTTTGAGTAAAATGTAAATTGCTCTTTTATTCTATAAACTACTGACATGTCTTCGAATTTCCAAGCACTAAATTTTGTCTTTATTTTCAGAAAATGAGAAATGGTCAAAATAACAAAAAAAAAATGCAGTGTTTGCAGACCTCAAGTAATGCTAAGAAAACAAGTTCATAATCATTTAGAAACAACAATACTAAAGTTTTAACTCAGGAAGAGTTCAGAAATCAATATTTTGTCCTATTGCAAAGAAGTTATGATGTTCTCATTTTATTTTATTGGGTATGAAGGGGGTGGTATTATTAGTTAACTGGAATGATAATAAGACGGGCTATCCCACCGGAAACATCGACAATACCAGTGTCATGGCTTTAGACAGATTCATAGAACAGAGCATATATTTCTGCTGACACACAGAGCTCGAGTGCACAATCAATAAAGTCCTGAAGCCGCACAGATTTTTCTAGTTAAGACATACAACCAGGTAACACTAATTTTGCAGAATCATCAGGAAATATCTGTGCGCCTAGGTGGGCATCCTCGGGCCCACCCAGATGCTAATTTTTTTTTTGGTGTCTGCTTTCTTGAGAAGGAAGACCTCTGATGGCCAGACAATCCACAGTGTTTACCTAAAACCGGCTAGTGATTCACCCCATTCTGCATGGTTCCTCGGTGAGGTTACAAGTCTTAGGAGAACGTAGAGTTAGCATTGCATTCCACCATACAATTTGTTGTACAATTTCTCCTGAGTACGCCGATACCCGAAAAAAAATTGTTTGGGCGCACGGCAGAGCTCGGAAAGGAAGGAGCGCATTTGCTTTTTTGAATGCAAAATTTACTGGAACAATTGGCGGACGCCATGTAGCATTTGGAGAGCCTCTGATGTGCCTAAACAGTGAAAATTCCCCATAAGTGACACCATTTTGGAAACTAGACCCCTCAGGAATTTGATCTAGATGTGTGGTGAACACATTGAACCATCAGGTGCTTCACAGAAGTTTATAAAGTTGAGCCGTAAAAATAAAAAAAAAATTAAAATTTTCCCCAAAAATATGGCTTTAGCACAAAATATTGCATTTTCATAATGGTAACAGGAGAAATTGGACCATAGAATTTGTTATGAAATTTCTCCAGAGTACGCTGATACCCCATATGTGGATGAATGCTACTTTTGAGGCACAGTGCAAAGCTCAGAAGTGAAGAGGCGCCATATTGGAGTTCAGACTTTGCTGGAATGGTTTAAGGGTGCCATGTCACATTGGCAGAGCCACATAGGCACCAGAACAGCAGAAACCCCCTATATGTGAACTCATTTCACAAACTACACTACCCAATGAATTCATCTAGAGGAGCAGTGATCATATTGACGCCACATGTGCCTCACAGAGTTACATAGCTAGCAAGACCAAAAAAAGACATTAGTCCATCCAGATCAGCCTATATTCTGTCAGAATAAATCCCCAGATCTACATCCCTCCAAAGAACCTAATGCCTGTAAGACACAATATTGTTACGCTCCAGGAAGACATCCAGGCCTCTCTTGAACCCCTCGACTGAGTTCGCCATCACCACCTCCTCAGGCAAGTAATTCCAGATTTTCACTGCCCTAACATTAAAGAATCCTCTTCTATGTTGATGGAAAAACCTTCTCTCCTCCAGACGCAGAGAATGCCCCCTTGTGACCTTCACATTCCTCGGTATAAACAGATCCTAGGAGAGATATTTGTATTGTCCCCTTATATACTTATATATGGTTATTAGATCGCCCCTCAGTTGTCTTTTTCTAGACTAAATAATGCTAATTTTGCTAATGTCTCTGGGTATTGTAGTTCCCCCATCCTCTTTATTAATTTTGTCACCCTCCTTTGTACTTGCTCTAGTTCCATTATATCCTTCCTGAGCACTGGTGCCCAAAACTGTACACAGTATTCCATGTGCGGGCTAACCAGGGATTTGTACAGAGGCAGTATAATGCTCTCATCATGTGTATCCAGACATCTTTTAATGCACCCCATGATCCTGTTTGCCTTGGCAGCCGCTGCCTGGCACAGGCTGCTCCAGGTAAGTTTATCATTAACTAGGATCCCTAAGTCCTTCTCCATGTCAGATTTACCCAGTGGTTTCCCGTTCTGTGTGTAATGGTGATATTGATTCCTTCTTCCCATGTGTAGAGCCTTACATTTATCATTGTTAAACTGCATCTGCCACCTTTCGGCCCAAGTTCCAACTTATCCAGACCCATATGTAGCAGAATACTATCTTCTCTTATATTGACTGCTTTACATAGTTTTGTATCATCTGCAAATACTGATATTTTACTGTGTAAACTTTCTACCAGATCGTTAATAAATATGTTGAAGAGTTTTAGAAAAAATAAATTACAATTTTACCACTAAAATATTGTTTTAGCCCCAAGTTTTTAATTTCTCTAAGGGCTAATAGGAAATATTTTTTCAGAAAGGTATAGTATAGCGGCGCTATTGTATATACATTGAATAAGTTGCAAGTAGAATTCCACACTACATAGGAATAAATATGAATTTAAAGAAAAATGCAATATACTTGCGCTATGACTCAAGGATGTATAAGTACAACACTCACCTTATTTATTCTATGCATAACCTACTTAGGCCTGTTTCACACTTAAGTTTTTTGGCATCAGTCAAGATTCGACATCGTGGAGGATTGACGGATCCGCTATAAATGTGTCAAAACGGGTGCAAGCGGATGATACGGATCCGTTTTTTGAAGGATCCTCTGTATGGATTTTTATATGGATCCGTCAAAAAACGGATCCGTATCATCCGTTTGCACCCGTTTTTGTCATCTGTTGGATCCGTTTTTGACGGATCCATTTTTCCACACTTCCAAAATGGGATGCTCCCAAATATGATTGGTTCTTGGAAACTGCTCCCAAATATGATTGGATCCTGGAAACTAGTGGAAAACTATATATAGGGTGTTTTAACACAATATCTTTGAAAGGTTGTAGAGCTAGTGGCAGAGATGGAAGGAGTAATAGCGAATATTAATAGCCTCTGTGTGGATTTTGATTTTGAGTGCAATTGTTTGGCAATTATTGCTCGGCAGAAGGAGGCAACAAGACTGCGCATCCTGTGTCGGCGAAAGAAGAGACGGCAGTGGATTCATCCTATAAATGCACAGAGATTGACCCTTGGAGTTTTTTATACACTTTATCTTGAATTGAAGGATAACCCGGAGAAGTTCTTCAATTATGCGCGGATGAGACAGGACCTGTTTGAGATTTTGGTGGAGCGTGTTGGAGCACAAATCCAGAGAAGGGACACCTACATGCGCTTTTCAATAACACCGGCGGAGCGTCTGATGGTGACCCTTCAGTAAGTTATCTTTTATATAAAAGTTTTCTAATTCAGCAGACTTCTATTGTAATGTTCTTGCTCATAGAGTTTGTATTAAATTGCTTTTTTCCCCTTTTTTAACAGATTTCTGTCAACTGGATAATCCTTTTCCTCCCTCCATTACCAGTTCTGGCTTGGGATATCTACAATATCTGGAATAGTCCAACAGACCTGCCGGGCATTGTGGGATTGTCTACACGAGGAGTACATCCCACAGCCAACACAGGAAAGGTGACTTGAGATTGCGGAAAAATTTCAAGAAATATGTCAGTTTCCTAATTGTGTTGGTGCAGTGGATGGGAAGCACATAAGGATTGTGAAACCCGTTGGATCCGGATCAGAATATTTCAATTATAAGAAATTCTTCTCAATTGTACTGATGGCCATTGCTGACTCAAAATGCAAATTTATTGCGGTTGATATTGATGCATATGGTCAATCAAATGATTCACAGGTTTTCAAGATGTCTGCAATGGGCCGTCGTTTGTATGGAGAAAATTTTGATTTCCCACCTCCAAGATCACAGGCCCACCAATGCCATTTGTGTGTGTTGGTGATGACGCATTTCAACTGTCTAAACATCTTCTCAAGTCATATGGAAGTCATAGATTGACACACAGGAAAAAATCTTTAACTATCGATTAACAAGATCGCGAAGAGTGGTGGAGTGCGCTTTTGGGATTTTAACATCAAAATGGAGAGTTCTGTTAACTGCCATAAAAATGAAAACTGAGACTTTGGATGAGGTGGTGACGGCGTGTGTGATCCTGCATAATTTTGCCATTTCAAAGGAACCCGTTTCCATTGAAGAAAATGTTTGTGAAACCACCTCGTGGGATTATCACCAGACAAGTGTTCGGAGTACTCTTTCAGTTACAAAAATGAGGGACACATTTGCTGATTATTTTGTATCACCGGAAGGAAGAGTTGACTGGCAAGATGACATGGTTTAATTTTTTTTTTTTAATGTTATACCAAGGTTCCTTTTTTGTATAACAGAAACTTTTGTAATTTTTCCATTTTTGTTTCATAGTTTTGGTACCTTTACACCAATTTTGTGTACTAAAAGTGTGGTGCTTCTTACATGTACACCACTGTTGTTCCTTGACCCTTTTTGTACCTTTCAAAAAATGTTGTGTATTTAACCTGTACACCTCTGGTGTACCTTCACCATTTTTGTCATTTTTGTACCTTTACCAAAAAATGTTGGTTATTTTACCTGTACACCACTGGTGTACCTTTAACCGTTTTGTACCTTTACCAAAAAATGTTGGTTATTTTACCTGTACACCACTGGTGTACCTTTAACCCTTTTTGTACCTTTACCAAAAAATGTTGGTTATTTTACCTGTACACCACTGGTGTACCTTTAACCTTTTTGTACCTTTACCAAAAAATGTTGGTTATTTTACCTGAACACCACTGGTGTACCTTTAACCTTTTTGTACCTTTACCAAAAAATGTTGGTTATTTTACCTGTACACCACTGGTGTACCTTTAACCTTTTTGTACCTTTGCCAAAAAATGTTGGTTATTTTACCTGTACACCACTGGTGTACCTTTAACCTTTTTGTACCTTTCCTAAAAAATGTTGGTTATTTTACCTGTACACCACTAGTGTACCTTTAACCCTTTTTGTACCTTTACCAAAAAATGTTGGTTATTTTACCTGTACACCACTGGTGTACCTTTAACCTTTTTGTACCTTTTACCAAAAAATGTTGTGTATTTTACCTGAACACCACTGGTGTACCTTGAACCTTTTTGTACCTTTTACCAAAAAATGTAGTGTGTTTAACTTCAACACCACCGGTGTAATGTTTTTTTACTTAACACTAAAGAAAAAATTAACCAACACAATAAAATTCTTTTGAACCAGAAAAGTAATTTATTTATTTTAACAATTTGTTAAACATTTTTTTTACAAATACCGGTATTGTTGGGTGGAGATATCATCGGAGGGGTTAACAGGGCTGACCACATTGAGGGGGGGAGGACTGGGAACAAGGTTGGGGAGGGTCAGAAGTGGAAGTGAGGTTTAAAACATGAGGTTGGGATGGGAGTTGATGGACAGAGGAGGTTTGTGGGAACATTGAAGGTGAGGGTGGGGGTGGGTAAAGTGAGGTCATTGGGGTATAATGCAATGGGGAAGGAAGGTACTGGGAAGAATGGAATGGGGAAATCGAGAAAGGAGAAGGAGTGGTAGGAGGATGGACACTACAAGGATTGACGGTGGGAGGATGGACGGTGATAGGATGGACAGTGGTAGGATGGACGGTGGAATGAGAAGGTGATGGAATAGGTGTATGAGTAGGTTGGGAGGCCTGGGAAATTGCAGTCACTAGAGCATTGTGACAGCTTTACATCACATGCATCTGCAGGTGAGGATTTAGATTTTCCATTTGCCGGACAACTGATTGAAAAAAAATATGTCTCGGCGCCTGGTTTGCCTCTGAATGCATCCTCTCTGTATAACTTCTGAGTTCCATGATATTTTGATTTATCATGTTAAACCCAGAATTTATCTGTTGTCCTAAAAGTCAGAATGCATTCTGGATGGATGTATTCAGATTCAAACACTCAGACAAAAACATCCTTCCCTGACCTCTGAGATGCTGCCGTCCAGAACCTAAAGTTGGTAGAGATGTTGCGGCAGTGTCAGAGGTGTGGGGTAAAGGGTACTCTAAATCGTCACCTGCAGCTTCATGTGATGAAGACTGCCCTGCTGCTCCAATGCTGGTGGATGGGAAAGAGGGACGAGACAAGAGGGAAGGTACCTCGACGTGGTCTCCGGTGACGGTCGCCGAAGGGATCCCTCCAGAGGGAGCCAACTCAGAAGCAGGCTCCAGAGTGCTGCAGATGGTGCTATAAAAGAGAAAAAAAAATATATTAATATATAGATATTTCATTGGCCTTGCTGAAAAGAAAAAGTTAGGTTAAACATGTAAACATTTGTACTACAAAAATGGTGTGTGGAATATTTACCTTCTGCTCACCATCGTCGACCGGAGGAACGACAGGGCTCTGTAGTATTTATACCGGCTGCTCCTGCGTCCCTTCGATCCACTCGGGGCCTGCATCTCCTTGTTGAAGTCCCTCTTGAAGCGATCCCTGAGTGCCCGCCACCGCGTGATAACCCTGTCACCTGTGAAGCACAAAAAAACAAAGTGGTTAGTATTCAACACTTCACCTGCTGTAACATACCTTACTGAAATCTGAATACTTACGCGCTAAATCCTGGGCCCTCTCATTGAGCTCCTCCCAGTTGTCTATAACTACCAAGCAGACTTCATCCTAATGATGTCGGGTGGTTGGTTGGTCAGCATGGTGGCGGTCCGCAATGTTCCACAGTGGCTCCCGCTCTTGCACCGCCTCGATAAGGGTGTCCACATCTAAAGTATGATCCCCTCGTCATAATCTCTGGAGGGAAAAATAAATAAATAAATAAATTCATACACATGAGGTTCATTAATCAATCACCCAAATAAAGTGTTACTTACTGTTCGCTGACCACTGGAATCATCACCTCGATGATGCTGGGATGTCCTGGGAGTCGCTCTAGTGCGGGCACCGGATTGTGAAGACTATAAAAAATAAAAACATGATTATGTGCTTGGATGGATGCGTAGTTATTGTGTGTGCTGTGATGAATGTTTGTGTTGGGTGTAGTATTATGTATGTCAGTATTTGTATCTGCTAAACTTACACTCTGCGCGCCCCCTCCTTGCATTTCTCCACCCTGCATGTCTCCTCCTGGAAGCTCCTCAGATTCAGCTTCCTGTGAAAGCATAATACAAGCATGTAGGGTAAAAAAATGTGTAAAATAAGAGTAAAAAAAAAAAAATTATTTATATTACCTCAGTTCGCTGATGCCGTGAGGGGGGGCTCCCAGAAGAAGACATTATTATCAAACTGCTGCGGCCTGGCTGGCGGGTCTCTGCTGCCGCCTGGCTGGCAGGTCCCTGCTGTGGCCTGGCTGGCGGGTCTCTGCTGCGGCCTGGCTGGCGGTGCTTCCTGAACGGATCTGCAAGTATAAAACGACACTTGTAAAGCTACTATACAAAGGATCAACAAGCTTTCAGGCCTTTATACTTACTGGGAAAATAGAAGTGTTGAAGTGTTTGCCTAGCGGGTCTCTGCTGCGGCCTGGCTGGTGGCTCTGCTGTGGCCTGGCTGGTGGCTCTGCTGTGGCCTGGCTGGTGGTGCTTCCTGAACGGATCTGCAAGTATAAAAAGACACTTGTAAAGCTACTATACAAAGGATCAACAAGCTTTCAGGCCTTTATACTTACTGGGAAAATAGAAGTGTTTGCCTAGCGGGTCTCTACTGCGGCCTGGCTGGCGGCTCTGCTGTGGCCTGGCTGGCGGTGCTTCCTGAACGGATCTGCAAGTATAAAAAGACACTTGTAAAGCTACTATACAAAGGATCAACAAACTTTCAGGCCTTTATACTTACTGGGAAAATAGAAGTGTTTGCCTAGCGGTGTAGGATGCAGTCTGGCTGGCGGCTCTGCTGCGGCATGGCTGGCGGTGCTTCCTGAAAGGATCTGCAAGTATAAATACACTTGTAAAGCTAATATAAAAAGGATCATTAAAAAAAAAAGGTTTTTAAGATATATTTTGATTGAAAAACCACCCCAAAAAAAATGTATCCCAAAACCACAGAAAAATATTAAGTACTTGACTATTTCCCCCTCCTCTTTAATTTAACGGTTAACGTTGAATGTTGATATGCGCAATGCGCAACCTTCCCAACCCTACACCTCCTGTTCCCCTTTAAAAAAAAAAACTCTTGGTATTGTATGTGTACCAACACTTTCAAAGTGACCTGGTTTTGGTATTTAATGTATACCCACACTAAAAGTGACCTGTTTTGGTATTGCATGTGTAACCACACTTAAAGGGACCTGGTTTTGGTATTGCACGTATACCCACACATAAAAAAGTGACCTGGTTTTAGAATTGCATGTATACCCACACTGACCTGGTTTTACAATGATACTACGGACAGTTTTTGGAGAGTTTTTATTTTTTATATTTTTTTTGTTTTCAATTTTTTTTTACCAGTAGGAGCTACTATGCTCTTTATTTTAAACTAGATTATGGCCCGATGCTATCGCATCGGGAGGATGCGATAGCATCACACCTCTTGCCATGTTAACCCTCAACACACACACTCCTCTCACCTTTCACCATCTCCACTCACTCTTTCACTCCACATACGACCCCTTCTCTCACTCCGTCTCTCATACTCACGCCGTCATCGCCACTGCTCCACGATCCCCGACATCTTCTTCCGCCGGCGCCATCCTGGATCCAGACGTTGTCCACGCCGGCGACATGTTCTTGCGGCGACGCCATCTTGAGTATCGTGAAATCCTGCGATACTAAAGATGGCGTCGCCGGAAGAACATGTTGCCGGCGTGGACGACGTCGGGATCCAAAATGGCGTCGGCGAAATCTCGCGAGTTTTCACCGACGCCATTTTGGATCCCGACGTCGTCCTCACCGGCGACATGTTCTTGCGGTGACGCCATCTTGAGTATCGCGGGATTTCGCCGATCCAAAATAGCGTCGCCGCAGGAATATGTCGCTGGCGTGGATGCCGTCGGGATCCAAAATGGCGTCAGCGAAATCTCGCGAGATTTCGCCAACGCCATTTTGGATCCCGACGTCCTCCACGCCGGCGACATGTTCTTGCGGCGACGCCATCTTGACTATCGCGGGATTTCGCCGATCCAAAATGGCATCGCCGCAAGAACATGTCGCCGGCCTGGAGGACGTCTGGATCCAGGATGGCGCCGGCGGAAGATGTCGGGGATCGTGGATCAGCGGCGATGACGGCGTGAGTATGAGAGACGGAGTGAGAGAAGGGGTCGTGAGTGGAGATGGTGAAAGGTGAGAGGAGTGTGTGTGTTGAGGGTTAACATGGAAAGAGGTGTGCGGTGACGTCACCGGTTACAACTGGACGGAAGTTGTTACAACCGGAAGCTGCTTAGGGCATTTATTATTATAGATACAACTACAGTACATGAAAAAAAAATGGCTAAACACATGCTACAATCATACCACATACAATACCACAGTCACACCACATACAACACACACATAACACACAATCACAGCACACTTTGAAATATTCAAATAAAATTACAGTAGTATGAAAAATAAAATGCAGTACACATGCAACAACAGAAAAACAAGTAAAGTATGAAAAAAATGCATAATAAAAATACACAGACATGCAACACTGAGAGGCCTCACACACACACACACACACACACGCAGGCAGACCACACACACAGGCAGGCCACACACTCACACCGAGGCAGGCAAGCCACAGACACACACAGACACATGCCCCACACAAATAGGTTATACTCACACTTGCAGGCCTCTTTGCTGGCAGGCTGTTGGTGCTGACAATGGCAGGCCTCTCGGTCCTGGCTCGTTGGTGGCAGGCCTCTTGGTCCTGGCTCGTTGGTGGCAGGCCTCTTGGTCCTGGCTTGGTGTTGGCAGACCTCTTGTTCCTGGCTTGTGGTAGCAAGCCTCTTGGTGCTGGACAGGTGCTTGCAGATACTGGCAGGCTGTGTCTCTTCTATCTTGACTGCTGGTGCTGGATGTCTGAGCCCAATGAGTAATTAGCCCACCTTATATACTTTTTGGACTGTCTGGAAAAGTATTAATTCTTCTGAGCATGCTCAGTGCGAAAAAGCAGATTCCACTAAATGGCGGATCCCGGCAGATAAAAATAAATATAAAATATAAAATGGCGGACGGCGGTGGATCCACCATTTTGACGCAGACAAAAAACGTTACAAAGTCCATCCACCTCAGACAAAATCCGCCAGAAATCTGGCGGATCCACCGAATGGCGGATGTAACAGACGACCATCCGCCAAAATCCACCACTAATGTAATTTAATGGGAAAAAAGGGCGGATCCTCCAAAAAAAGGCGGATTTTCAAAAATTGGCGGATTTTGACTGACGCCAAAAAACTGAAGTGTGAAACAGGCCTTATAGGGACATATTTTAAGGAGTAACCACCACTTTTAATTGTGCATTTATTTAAAGGGGTATTCACATGTTTTAAAGAGCATTCTTTTCATATATAATATAATATACAGTATATATAATATATAATATTTTACTAATAATTCCCCTCTCCTTTTACTCTAGTTTTGTCCACTAGATCTCATACCTGCTTTTGCCCACCCATACCAGGCTTATGAAAGGCACCTATTCTTTAACAGGTATTTAATATCAACCAGTGTAGTACTTATACATCCTTGTGTCATAGCGCAAGTATATTGTATTTTTCAGGAAATATTTTTTACAACAAACTGAGGTACATTTTTTCCTGAGTGCGCCAATACCCTATATATAATCGGGAAATATTTTTCAGGCACAATGCAAGATCAGAAGGCAAGGAGCATCAGATTTTACTGTTATGGTTTGCAGGTGCCATGACCCACTGGGAGAGCCCATGAGGTGCCAGAACAGCAGAAGCCCTCATAAGTGACCCCATTTTACAAACTAAATCTTTAAATAAATTCATCTAGGGGTGCAGTGATCATATTGACACCATAGGTGTGTCACAGAATTTTATACCATTGAGCAGTGAAGACAAAATAAATACATTTTTACCACCAAAATTTTGTTTTAGCCCCAGATTTTACATTTTTACACAAGTGGGAAAAAAGTGGCACCAAAATTTATCCCACAATTTCTACTAAAAGTGCCAATACCCCATATGTGGCTGTACAGTACTACTTAGCCACACAAAGAGATTCGGGAGGAATGGACTGAAAATTGCAAATTGCCATGGTAGTGACCAGAACCCGGTAGTGACCAGAACCCTGTAGTGACCAGTACGTTATGCCCAACCAGTGCTTCTTCGCTTCAGAAATGCCAAACGTGGAAGCAATATGTGGTTTAGATACACTGTGGGGCTCAGAAGGAAGAGGGGCATTTGGATTTGGGAGTGGATAATTTGCTTAATTTCTTTTTGTGGTAAGGAGCCATTTTGCTTTTCCAGATGACAGAACAGGGCCAAGGCTTGGTTTTTTTTGTGGATCAAGTTGAAGCTTTTATTGGGAACTTTTTAAATATTATTTGGGATCACAGTTATTCGGTGCTCTACTCAGACCACTTATTTTGGGGTTTCCATCTAAATCTCTGAGTGATGTGATTTGGATGAAACCCCTGAGGGATCCATTCACTATAATGAGGAAGCAGAGTTACTCTGAACTCTGTCTGGCCTCTGTTCAGCGATGTTCTTTTTTCAGAAATGCACAAAACTGTGGTCGATGGCACTTTTATGCAATCCTAAAAAGATGGACACCGCCGGATCACAGGTTAGAAGGCATCTCCAGTGCCTCCATCTGCTTCATTATAGGAAATATTCCGCCAGAGGTTCCATCTGAATCACGTATTTCAGAGATTTACATGGAAACCCCAGTGTAAAAGTTCAATGCAGAACGCAGGATAAATGAGCGCTGAGCCTTACTGCTATATTTGGGAGGCAGAATGAAAAAATCAACCGCATGTGAAAAATTGGTTTTATTTTTTTTATGCCATTCCTCATGTGGTGTAAGTGATTAGGCATCTTTATTTTCAGGTTGTTGCGATTACAGCGATACCAGATTTATATCAGGTTTTTATGTTTGGCTGCTGTCACACACTAAAAGATGATTTTTATTGCAAAAAATAGTTTTTGCATAACCACATTTTGAGAGCTATAATTTTCCATATTTTGGCCCACAGAATCATATGAGGTTTTGTGTGGGATGAGCTGACGTTTTTATTGGTACCATTTTTGGGCACATGACATTTTTTGATCCCTTTTTTTTCCCGATTTTTGGGAGGCAGAATGAACAAAAACCAGCAATTCAGTAATTTATTTTTTTTTTTGGAGGAGGGGGGATTATGCCATTCCATGTGTGGTAAAATTGATAATGCAGTTTTATTCTTCAGGTCAGTACAATTACAGCGATACCTCATTTATATCTTTTTTATGTTTTGGCATCTTTACCAAGTAAAAACTATTTTATAGAAAAAATAATTATTTTTCCATCATTTTATTCTGAGAGCTATAACTTTTTTTTATTTTTCTGCTGATGTAGCTGTGTGGCAGCTTGTTTTTTGTTGCACAAGATGACATTTTCAGCGGTACGATATTTATTTATATCCATCTTTCTGTTTGCGTTTTATTCCACTTTTTGTCCGGCTGTATGATGATAAAGCATTGTTTTTTGCCTTGTTTTTTATTTATTTCTTTATGGTGTTCACTAAGGGTATGTTTCCACGTTCAGTAAACACTGCAGGTTTGACACTGCGCACATCTGCAGCGTCAAACCCGCAGTATCCAGATGTTACAGCATAGTGGAGGGGATTTCATGAAATCCCAGCTCCCACTATGCATTCAGAGACGCAGGCGGCAGACCTGCGTAACCGGACATGCGGCGCGTCTTTATAGACCGCTGCATGTCTATTTACAAAGCGGAGACGCACTGTCCCCACAGCGTAAATTTCCCATAGACTATCATTGCATGGCAGTAAAACCGCATCTAATGATTAGTCACATGTGTAATAACTGTGAAAACTCAGCTTAGTACGCATGTCTACTAATTTATATAAGGTCTTACCTGTCACACCGCCGGAAGTCCGTGTCCACTGCCATTCTTGCGATTACTTAACTTACCTCGAGAACCGCCGTGCATGTGACCGGGGGTTATCTCAGGTCACCATAGGCTAGTTCTCATGGTCAGATGACTGCGAGAACTAGAGTGTAGGTGATCGCCGGGGATCTCCGATGGTCATCTACAACAAGCTCTGCTATGTCTGGATGTCAGGCATTCAGATGTAGCAGAGCTGGACTCGTTGTGGGACATTCATTAAGGACAATGTCGGAACAGGAAGTATTTGTGTTAGTTTATTTTTTCAGGTGATCGAGGGCTTCACATGGATTAGGAGTGTAATAAAATGGGAAAACTGTGTGGTCTTTAATTAAATTACTTATCTTACCATGTGTTTATTTAACCTTCTACAAACTTTAGGATTAGTAATGGATATATGTCTTATTGACACCTCTCCATTACTAAGCCAGGCTTAATGTCACCTTACAATACAAAGGTGACATTAATGGGGGCATTTCCTAGCTGGACCATGTGAGAGGACACTCAGAAGAGAGCTCCTGTCACCGTTAATTAATTAATCCTATGCAGACATCGCTGTCTGCTCTGAATTGAAAGTTACCAGCTGCATGAAGGTCCCGGGAGAGGAGGAGTGCCGGCCGGGAGGCCTGAGGAGGGAGAGATAACCCAACGGAGGCAGAAGGACACGGGGGGAGGAGAAGCAGGCACCATCCAAGATGGCACCGCAGCCAGGGATGAAGCTGCTAAAGCAAATGCCGCATGTCAGCGGCGTATGGAGGCTGCTGCAAAGCTGCAGAAGTTTACAAGGCTGGAAGCTGTGGAGGAGGCAGAGACACGAGCAGGAGATGGATCTGATATGGAGGAGGAGGAAGCAGCGTCTGAGGGAGAGAAAAAGGTACAGAAGGGGGCAGGAGGAGCAGCATGGCTGTGGTTACAGGGGCACAGGAAGAAGTGATACCGGGAGGAGAGACAACCCTGAGAGACATTTTTACATTAGTATCCTCATGTAAGTGTGAGGCTGGAAGGACTCCAAGGGTGAACCCACAGGACCGCGACGACGAACCTACCCCCGGGCGAGCGGGCCAGGTGTACCACCCCCTATACAGGTAGCGTTTGGGGCAGGCCCGGAGGAGACTATCGCCGCGGAAGCTGATACCTTGGGGACAACTGGAGGAGTAGACCGTCAGTCACCGGGGTGGAATGCAGACAGGACTGTCCGAAGAACACAGGAAGGACAGCTGCAGGCTAAATGGCGAGGAGGACCGGGGCACAGGAGCAGGCAGGGTCAGACAGGAGAGGCACACACGGGAGGAGGCAGGAACGGACTGAACCGGCGGGCTCTGGAAGAGAATGCAAAGGCGTTGAGAGTTCAGCTAAAGAAAGGCGGTATGCTAAGGCAAGGCTGGGTGCTAGGCAGGATTAAGGTGGACCCGAGAGTCTGTCATGGAATACCATATACGATCAGGCAGCGATCCAGAGGAGAGGCTGCCTTTTATAAGGACATGAGTTCCGGGTCGGACCAGCAGGGTCATGGGGGCGGAGAGAGGACCGACTAGCCAGTGCTGAGACCCGGGGTGTGGGCTGCGCGTGCACCCCGGGCAGAGCAGTCAGGCTGACTGCGGGGCAAGAGGCTGGAGTGCCGGCGGGCGCGCGCCCACTGCAGGGGAGAGCTGGAACGGCGGGCACGCCCGGAGGCCACGGGCAGCGTGGCGCCAGAGGAGGACGCGTCAGGAGCCGAGCGCGCGGTGGAGGCGGCGAGCGTGGGACCAGCAGGAGCGGGAGCGGTAAGCATGACAGTACCCCCCCTCTTACGCCCCCTCCTCTTAAGGTCGGAAAGGAACTTAGCTAAAATTTGAGGGGCTTGAATGTTCTCCCTGGGCTCCCAAGATCTTTCCTCTGGACCAAAACCCTTCCAGTCAATTAAGAAAAGGGTTTTACCTCTGGACCTTTTCATGGCAAGAATTTCCTTAACCTCAAAAATATCCTGTGCGGAAACGGGCGCGGGGGCACGGCCAGCAGAACCGTGGAACTGATTGAGTACGACTGGTTTCAAGAGGGACACATGGAACGAGTTAGGAATCCGTAGCGAAGCGGGGAGTCTTAACTTGTAGGCAACATCATTGATACGGGCTAAAATCTCAAAAGGACCGATGTACCGGGGGCCAAGTTTATAAGAGGGAATTTTGAGACGGACAAATTTTGAGGATAGCCAAACTTTATCCCCAGGATGGTACAACAGAGAATCTAGGCGTCTTTTGTTGGCATGTCTCTTGATTCTGTCACGTGCTCGTTCAAGTGCGGTTTTGGTCTCCTGCCAGACCCTGGAGAACTCCTCGGTCAGAAGATCGGCCGCCGGCACACCCGAGGCCGGGAGTACCGGCAGAGGTACACCAGGATATTGCCCGTAGACAATAAAGAAGGGTGATTTGGTGGAGGATTCGCAGGGATGGTTGTTGTAAGTGAACTCAGCCCAAGGGAGCAAGCTGGATCAGTCGTTCTGGTGGGCGTTGGAAAAATGTCATAGATACATCACGAGAGTTTGGTTCGTACGCTCCGCTTGACCATTAGATTGAGGATGGTAAGCAGAGGAAAAGTCCAGCGTTACTTCCATCATCTTGCATAGGGCCCTCCAGAATCGCGAGGTAAACTGAACCCCTCTGTCCGAGACAATGTGCTTGGGGAAGCCATGGATCCGGAAGATATGAGATATGAAAATTCTCGCCAGTTCGAGAGCGGAAGGTAATCCTGGTAGAGGGGTGAAGTGGGTCATCTTGGAGAAGCGGTCCACGACCACAAAAATGACGGTGTGGCCCGAGGACTGAGGCAGATCCGTAATAAAATCCATCGCAATGTGTTGCCACGGGGTCGAGGGAACTGGAAGTGGGTGCAAGAGACCAGAGGGTCGCTGCCGGGGAACCTTGTTCTTGGCACAAGACGGGCAAGAGGCGCTGAAACTTCGGACATCTTGAGGCAGGGAGGGCCACCAATAAAAGCGAGAGACGAGGGAGAGCGTTTTCTTGAGACCGACGTGGCCGGCTAACTTGGTGGCATGACCCCAATGTAGAACTCGCCTCCTGTCGTTGTCTTGGACAAAAGTCTTGCTGGGAGGTAAGGAAGTCAGGTTAACAGGAGCGACTACGATAAGCTTGCTAGGCTCCATTATGTGTGAAGGCTCCTCCTCTTTATCAGAGACCAGAAAGGATCGGGATAAGGCATCCGCTTTGAGGTTCTTATCACCAGGACGAAAATGGAGCTCAAAATCGAACCGGGTAAAGAATAGCGCCCATCTGGCCTGCCGAGGGTTAAGCCTTTGTGCATACTGAATATATGCTAGATTCTTGTGGTCAGTGAAGATCTGGAGTGGGTGTACGGCTCCTTCCAGAAGATATCGCCACTCCTCCAAGGCCAGCTTAATGGCGAGCAGTTCTCTGTCTCCGATGGTATAGTTTCTCTCTGAAGGGGAGAACGTCTTGGAGAAAAAGCCGCAAGTGACCAACCGTCTTGAAGGAGATCTCTGAGAGAGAACCGCACCGGCTCCGGTGGCAGAGGCATCCACCTCGAGTGTGAATGGCATGTTAGCCTCTGGACGGTGTAGCACGGGAGCTGTGGCAAAGGCTTGCCTCAAGGTTCGGAAGGCGTTCTCGGCTTCGGAAGACCAGTGGTGAGGATCGGCTCCCTTACGGATCAAAGCGGAGATTGGAGCGGTCAGAGCGGAAAAGTGTGGAATAAACTGCCGGTAATAGTTGGCAAATCCCAGGAACCGCTGGATTGCCTTGATTCCCTGGGGACGCGGCCAATTGAGTACGGCGGTTACTTTTCCAGGGTCCATGCACAAGCCACAGTCGGAAATGATGTAACCCAAGAACGGCAGTGACGACTGTTCGAAGGCGCATTTTTCAAGCTTGGCATAGAGACGATGTTTTCTCAGACGAAGTAGGACTTGGCGTACATCTTTTCTGTGCGTAGACAGATCCGGAGAAAACACCAGGATGTCGTCCAAGTAAACCACCACGCAGACGTAGAGAAGGTCTCGGAATATGTCATTAACAAATTCTTGGAACACTGCGGGGGCATTGCACAAGCCGAAGGGCATAACCAGGTACTCATAGTGGCCGTCTCGGGTGTTGAAGGCGGTCTTCCATTCATCGCCAGAGCGGATCCGGACCAGATTGTAGGCCCCCCGGAGATCTAATTTCGTGAAGATCCTGGCACCCCGTAGACGGTCAAATAGCTCTGGAATAAGAGGAAGAGGGTATTTGTTCTTAATGGTGATATCATTGAGACCTCTATAGTCTATACAGGGACGTAGGGACCCATCCTTCTTCTTGACAAAAAAGAATCCGGCTCCCGCGGGTGAGGACGACTTGCGAATAAAGCCTTTGGCCAGATTCTCCTGGACGTATTCAGACATAGCCTGAGTCTCGGAAGGGGACAGCGGGTAGATTCGACCACGAGGCGGCGTGGACCCGGAGACAAGGTCGATGGGGCAGTCATATGGACGATGTGGAGGCAGGGTCTCTGCTTCCTTCTTGTCAAAGACGTCCAAAAAGGCCCGATAGGCGGAAGGTAGCTCGGTAGACGTCAACCTAGAACGTGAGGAATCTTGTGGCTGTACGGTGAGCAGACACTTATTTTGGCAAGGTTGGCCCCACCGCAGGATGTCTCCAGAACGCCAGTCCAGGACAGGTTCGTGTGTTCTTAGCCAGGGAAGGCCCAAAAGAATGGTATGGGATAAGGAAGGCAGCACGTAAAATACTATCTTCTCCCGGTGCAAGGCTCCGACCTGAAGTTCCACTTCTTCAGTGACCTGAGTAACAGACTCCCGGAGGGGTTGGCCGTCGACCGACGCAATCTGCCGAGGGGTCTTCAGGGATCTGACAGGAATCCGAAGTCTCCTAACCGCCTCAAGTTGGATGAAATTACCGGCTGTCCCAGAATCAATATAGGCCCATTCAGAAAAACGCTTAGTACCTAGATGCAAAAGGACAGAAAGAGTCAAGGGTAGAGAGGAGTCACAAATACCTAGGGAGGCCTCTCTTACCTGTCCTAGGCGGAGGCGTTTCCCGGACGAATGGGGCAAGAACGAAGAAAGTGAGACACACTCCCACAATAGAAACAGAGCCTCTGTTCGACCCTTTCTCTCCGACGCTCCTCTACCGGTTTGAGGCGATCCACTTGCATGGGTTCCGGTACCGGGACCGAGGAAGCTGACATTGGGCGGGAACGGGGTGGACTACGGGCAGCCGGTGGAGCGCGAGAAGGCCTTCTCTCTCTGGCGAGCTCTCGAGATCGTTCCTGAAAGCGTAGGTCGATGCGGGTGGCCAAAGAGATCAGGTCCTCCAGAGAGGAGGGAGTATCACGACCCACCAACTCATCCTTGATTCGACCTGAGGCCCCGCCAAAAGGCTCCCACCAAGGCCTCATTGTTCCAAGCCAACTCTGAGGACAGGGTGCGAAACCGAATGGCGTACTGACCTACCGAGAGCGCGCCCTGGTGCAGATTGAACAGAGATTCTGTGGAAGAGGCCATGCGGCCCGGCTCATCAAACACCTTACGAAAGGTGTCCAGGAAAGAGGAGAGTTGAGCAACTAATGGGTCATCTCGTTCCCAGAGGGGGTTAACCCAAGCCAGGGCCTCTCCTTCTAAACGGGACACAATAAACGCCACCTTGGCTCGATCGGTGGGGTACTGGTGTGGCAGCAATTCAAAGTGTAGCTGGCACTGATTTAAAAACCCTCTACACATTTTGGGGTCGCCACTGTATCGCGGGGGTTTAGCCAAATGAGGAGATGGGAGCGGAACCGCAGGCTGTGCCGGGGCTGCGGCCGCGGTCTGGAGGGCAAGCAGGCGGTTATCCACCGAGGCCATGTAATTCAGGATGTGAGCCTGAGTGTCACGCTGCTGGGCAAGCTACTGTTGGAGACCGGCGATCTGGCTGGCACTCCCTGGATCCGAGGCCTGCAACGACAAGAGGCGGGACTCCATGGTCTTGAGGAAAGACATGATCCTCGTCTGATTTTCCCGTAGGAACAAAAGTTCCTTCTGGGTCGGGGTCGGGGTACCAGCGGGGTCCATGGCCTGATCGTTCTGTGAGGCTGGAAGGACTCCAAGGGTGAACCCACAGGACCGCGACGACGAACCTACCCCCGGGCGAGCGGGCCAGGTGTACCACCCCCTATACAGGGAGCGTTTGGGGCAGGCCCGGAGGAGACTATCTCCGCAGAAGCTGATACCTTGGGGACAACTGGAGGAGTAGACCATCAGTCACCGGGGTGGAATGCAGACAGGACCGTCCGAAGAACACAGGAAGGACAGCTGCAGGCTAAATGGCGAGGAGGACCGGGGCACAGGAGCAGGCAGGGTCAGACAGGAGAGGCACACACGGGAGGAGGCAGGAACGGACTGAACCGGCGGGCTCTGGAAGAGAATGCAAAGGCGGTGAGAGTTCAGCTAAAGAAAGGCGGTATGCTAAGGCAAGGCTGGGTGCTAGGCAGGATTAAAGTGGACCCGAGAGTCTGTCATGGAATACCATAGACGATCAGGCAGCGATCCATAGGAGAGGCTGCCTTTTATAGGGACATGAGTTCCGGGTCGGACCAGCAGGGTCATGGGGGCGGAGAGAGGACCGGCTAGCCAGTGCTGAGACCCGGGGCGTGGGCTGCGCGTGCGCCCCGGGCAGAGCAGTCAGGCTGACTGCGGGGCAAGAGGCTGGAGTGCCGGCGGGCGCGCGCCCGCTGCAGGGGCGCGCTGGAACGGCGGGCGCGCCCGGAGGCCACGGGCAGCGTGGAGCCAGAGGAGGACGCGGCAGGAGCCGAGCACGCGGTGGAGGCGGCGAGCGTGGGACCAGCGGGAGCGGTAAGCATGACAGTAAGCAGACCCTAAACACCCTGACCCTGCAGGTGCAGGAGGTAAAAAGAGAAATGGCACATATAAATACTGCTCTGCAGAAAGTGGATAAACGCATGGGTGCAGTGGAGGAGAGGGTGAGCACTGCAGAAGGTCATGTAGTAAATTTTCAGAAAGCGGAGAAAAAGCTTGCTCAGGTACTGTCGGAACTGGCTGCAAAAATGAGGACCTGGAAAACAGATCCAGGAGAAATAATCTCCGTATAGTTGGTCTGCCGGAAAAAACGGAGGGGAGGAATCCTACTGAGTTTATTGAAAGCTGGCTGAGGGAGAAAATTGGGGCCGAGACGCTGACAAAAGTTTTCGCTGTTGAAAGAACTCACTGGGTCCCACCACAGCCCCCTGCCCCTAAAGCTAACCCCCGTACTATGCTTGCTAAAATACTGAACTATAGAGACAGGGACATTATTCTCAGGAGGGCCAGAGAAATGGAGGATCTAACTGTTGACGGACAGAGGATTGCCATTTATCTGGACTATTCTGCTTCAGTTCAGAAACAGAGAATGAAGTTTACTGGGGTCGAGACGCTTGAGGGAGCTGGGGGTGCAATACTCCATGCTGTTCCCTGCGAGGCTGCGGGTGGTAGCCTTTGAAAGAGTCCAGTTTTTCCTGACACCAGAGTATGCTACCCAGTGGATTGACATTAAGGCTAAGTGCACACGTACCGGAACTCTCGCGGAAATTACCGCGAGAATTCCGGAATTCCATTCCGCGGGAAAATCGCATTTTAAATTCCCGTGATTTTCCCGCGGAAAAACTAGCATTTTGCAAGCGTAATTAGCTTGCAAAATGCTAGCGTTTTCCAAGCGATCTGTAGCATCGCTTGGAGAACTGATTGACAGGTTGGTCACACTCGTCAAACATAGTGTTTGACGAGTGTGACCAACTTTTTACTACTGAGGCCGCCTATGCGGCATCAGTAGTAAAAGATAGATTGTAAAAAAAAATAAAAAATGGTGTTATTCTTATCTTCCGACGTCCTGCACATCCGTTCCCAGTAATCCTTTGCGAAAATGCCCGCGATGACGTCCGTTCTCACGGGATCGCGATGTCTCGTGGTAATTCGCGATGATGTCGCGCGAATGACCGCGAGACTTCGCGATCCCGCGAGAACGGACGCCATCGCGGGCATTTTCGCAAAGGCTTACTGGGACCGGAAGCGTGGAGAGAGGCGGGAATGCTGCGCGGGACGCCAGAAGGTAAGAATAACAATATTTTTTATTTTAAATTCTATTTTTTACAGGGATATGGTACCCAAAGCCCGGAGGACAGTCTCCTCTCCTCCGGACCGTGGGTACCATCCGCAAATGTTCTGCTTACTTTCCGCATGGTGTGCACAGCCACATGCGGGAAGTAAGCGGAACAATGCAATCCTATGGGTGCGGGATCGCCGCGATTCCGCAAATTAATGAGCGTGCTGCGTTTTTTACCGCGAAGCGATTCTGCCGCGGTAAAAACCGCAGCATTAGCACAGCATTGCGGAATCCCATAGGAATGCATGGGATGCTTATTTTTCGCGGCAAAATTGCACGGTTAAAACCGCCGCGGAAACACGAAAAAACGCCACATGTGAACTCTGCCTTATGCTAAAAAATTACAAGCCAAAAGAGACTGAGCATCTGTGAAGACCCGGATGTGTGCTATTTCTCATGCCTGGAATAGGAGAACTGTGTTTCCTGTGTACCTGTTCCTTGTTGATGCTGTTTTCAGACTTGGATGAGTTTAGTCTGACCATTTATAGGTTCGGTATGATGATGCTGCAATAGATTATATAGAGAGGAGGAGGATTTATATTGGAATGCTTCAGTGCTGTATTGTAACTTTTCTACCCGTATGAATGTTCTGAAATGTTTTATACCAGTGTAAAGAGTTGAAGTTTTAATGGTGGCGGGAAGCGGGAGGGTTAAGTCCACTACAAGAGAGTGTATGCAATGGGCAGAGTAGCCCCACTCTCGATGAGAGGAAGAAGCTTTAGTTTGGGGAAGGGAAGAGGGGGGAATGGGGAGTTCCAGAGGGGGAGGGGAGGGGGATTAGACAGCTGGTATCATGATGAATGCTGAGTGGTGTGATGGGGGACCGTATTAAAATATTGAGCTTGAATGTAAGAGGCCTGGCGGACAAGACCAGACGGTTGGCAGTTTTGCAATATGCTCGAGACCAGAGAGCCTCTATGATATGCCTGCTTGAGACACATCTAGTGCGTGAGAAGATTGATGCGATACGTAGGAACTGGATACAAAAAGCGTATCATTTTACCTTTTCCACGTATTCGAGGGGAGTGTCGGTACTGGTCTCTGCGGGGGCACGGTATGAGGACGTGGAGGTGCATGTGGATGTGGATGGACAATATGTTGTGGTGATATGTAAATTGTTTGGTGTGTTGCTGTGTGTGGCAGCTATGTACATTCCGCCTCCTTATTCCAGCAGGAAAATTAGGGAAGTGTTGGAGTTGGCTGGACGCGGGGGAACTTTGCCAGTTTTAATTATTGGGGACCTTAATAACGTGATGATTTTTGGGACAAGAATAAAAACAATCAGAATAGGTCTGAGGGTCATATTACTGCGTTTGGTACATATATTAGAGAAACCGGCATGATTGATTTATGGAGAGTGCGACATGTTGGGGAGAGGGGGTACTCTTGTTATTCACCAGCTCATGATACCCTATCTAGAATAGATATGGCTCTCGGTAATGGGTTGTTCGATGCAATGGTGGGAGACGTGAGGTACCTACCACGGGCTTTTTCAGACCATAGTCTGATCGAGGTAGAGTTGCGACCGACGGGGTCACAACCCGTCCGCAGGGGAGAGTGTAAAATTCACTCTAACTGTTTACATAGTGTGGATTTAGAGAGTATACAGCGAGAGGTAGTGGAGTTTACTGATGGGAGCATGGATATATCCACTATATGGGAGGCTACGAAAGCGTATCTGAGAGGTTTGCTGTTTAGGGATATTAGTAGATGTAAGCGGCGGGCAAAACAGGCTGAGAGGGCAGCGGCAGAGTGTCTAAGGAAAGCGGAGGATAAGATAGTTATATTTGGCACCCCAGAGGTAGGGAAACGGTTAAAAGAAGCTCAGAATAATATGAATAGGATTCTATTGAAAAGGGCGGAGAGGAAAAGGGAGTTTCAGCAATTGGCTTATTACCATGAGGGGGAGACAGTGGGCCACATCTTGTCACTGGTGGCATCTGCCCAGAGGAGTACCTCATATGTGCAGTTCAGGAAACGGCACAAAGGTGTCGAAGACCTCAAATATTTTAAAGGTCTTTATGGATTTTTATACAGATTTATACTCCTCTCGGGTGGGGGCATCGGTAGGAGAAACTGTGGCATTTTTAGAGGGACTTGGGTTACTCAAATTGGGAGAGGATGACAGGGAAAGTTTGGAGGAACCTATTACGGATGAGGAGATAAGTCGGGCACTAGGGTCAATGTCTAGGGGGAAGGCGCCAGGAGTAGATGGGTTACCAGCTGAAATTTCTAAAGGAATGGAGGCGGTGTTAGTGCCCAGATTAAGGATGGTCTTGGAAGATGCTAAGACTAGAGGGACTTTGCCAGCGTCCATGATAAAAGCCATAATAGTGGTAATACAGAAGGAAGATAAAGATCCACGATTGCCTGAATGAATCATACCGTCCAATTTCCTTGCTCACAACGGATGTGAAGCTTCTGGCCAAGGTGTTAGCGGACCGGCTGACAGGTGTTATCTCTAAGTTGATACACCTGGATCAGTGTGGCTTTATGCCTGACAGGTCTACGGCCGATAATTTGAGAAGCCTTTTTTTATGAATATGCAGCTGCGGGCCGACAACTGTGGTCAGAGGGTTATCGCATCGATGCCCACAAGGCATTTGATAGCATAGAATGGGGATATTTGTGACAGGTTTTACATTGTATGGGCTTTTAACCAGTGGCTAGAAATAGGGTGAATGGGGAGTTATCCCACACCATAAAGTTACACAGAGGGACAAGGCCGGGGGTTTCCATTCTCCCCTCTTTTGTTTGCTTTGGCTGTGGAACCTTTGGCTGCCAAAATTCGACAGTCGGCTGAAGTCTCCGGGTTCAAATATGGGTCCACAGAAGAGAAGATAGCGCTCTATGCGGACGATATATTATTGTTTTGAGTGATCCACACACTTCTCTGGGGGGTGCTATTCAGCTTATTGAGGGATTTGGGTCTCTGTTGGGGTTGGTGTAAATTGGAATAAATCAGTTCTGTTTAAGGTTGATGATCCAGGGGATGAGATGGGGGAAGCCGTGGATGGGGGCAGACTTAAAGTTGCAGATCAGTTCAAATATTTTGGGATATGGATTTTGGTGCTGATTATGGACTATTTGCATAAAAATCTGACTCCTGTTCTGGGGGCTCTTAAGGCAAAGGTTGGGGCTTGGATTAAACTGCATTTGTCGGTGGTGAGCCAAGTTAATCTTATTAAAATGATTCTGATGCCTAAGGTGTTGTATGTCCTGCACTACGCACCTATTTGGATACCCCGGGGGGGAAATTTAAACAGATTCTTTATTTCGAAGTTTGGTATGGGGGAAACAGTATCCTCGTATCAGGCTGGAGACACTTCAACGGCCCAAGGATGAGGGGGGATTAGCTTTGCCTAATCCGGAAACATATTTTCTTGCGGCTCAGTGCCAACATCTTAGGGGCTTGGCGCACGAGCTGACTTCTAGCATAATACAGTGTCTAATAGAGGGGGTGACGAAAAGATGTCCTGTGGTACAGAGCTTGGAGGACGGTTCCCAGGGGGTACTTGGGAAAACTTACCCAACATTATTTCTGATCTGTGGGAGAGGATTAGCAAATTTGTGGGGTTACCGGCCTAAGTAGGTTTTCTCCATTATGATACAATAATTTGCCGGAGTTTGTGGTGCTGGGATGTTTTCTGGAATGGCAGGCTAAGGGGATACGGTATGTCTTTCAGATACTGGATCAGTGCAAGCTGAAGCCCTTTTCTCAGCTGCAAGCGGAATTTGGTCTTAAGGCTTCCGGAGGATTTCAATATGCAAGGATGAAGCATGTGCATGGGTCTCAGAGCAGGGGCGAATGCCTCAAATTCCAGGGGGACCTAGTGTTGGAGTATGTTTGTGGGGCTGGGACTACGAGGGGGGTTATCTCCTCCTTGTATAGAGACTTATTACATAATCATCTACTGAGATTCCCGATCAATGCGGGGGCTAAGTGGGAAAGAGAGCTGGGCTGCTTTGAGGATGAAACATGGGAGTCTGTTCTGGATTGGATACCAATATTGTCATTGAGTGAACCGTACAGGCTGTCTCAGCTTTATGCTTTACATAGCGTGTACAGATCTCCGGAGGTTATGTATAAGGCTGGACTACGAGCTACCTCTGAATGCCCTTGATGTAAGAATGAAAATGCTGGAATGCTTCATATGTTGTGGACGTGTTCAAGGTTGGCTGCTTTCTGGTTGGTGGTTTTGAGTCAGATAGAAGGGGCTTATAGATGCATGGTCCCAAGGGAACTGGTAGTTTGTCTGTTGGGATATGTGGAGGAGATAAAAGTGGATAACAACCTCAAGGTGGCAATTGCCAGACTGCTATATATGGCTAGGAAGGTGATAGCGAGGAACTGGATAAAGGAAGATCCACCTTCGAGAGGAGAATACCTTCATTATGTGAAGCATGTCATTAATCTGGAGAAGGGGTCTATAAGAAGAGGGGAGAATGTATGACAAACTGTGGACGCCATGGCTGGAATTAGGTTGAGACGGATGTATGGGGGACGGTCTCTGGGATATTCATGTGTGGGAATGTTTATTCATACTGCTCTCTTAGGTAGAACTGTATGTCTCAAATTTTATATATTTGTACAGATCATGCTGTTGAGATAATGCGAGCTGTCTATGGGGTGGGGAGGGGGGTGGGCTTTCCTTGTTATGTTGGGGTTTGTTTTAATTTATTAAAAAGAGAAAATGATTATGGGTCGCCCTCACCAGGGCTGTGGGGTACTCGGTACCGGGCCGGTGTCAGCGGGATGTGTCACAGTAGCAGTGACCCGGTCCGTGGCCCTGGGCGCCCAAGTAATAGGGGAGATTGAATGGTGGAATATAGTTAATGGAATAGTTTGTGACGCCACCTGTGGTGCTCAGCAAATGAGATGTTAAGCCGACGCTGCATGCAGATCCTCTGGGGCTGGTGGTGTGTTGCAGCCAAGATGGTGAAGCTCCCCACAGGTGAAGCTGTAGCCCCAGGGCAGTGTAGATGTAGGGGTAGAGGAGAGGCACAAGCGGTGTAGTAGCTGGTACCCAGATGTAGCAGTGCTGGGTGTGTTGACGCAAGAATCAATGGAGGACACCAGGGCTTGTAGTTCCAAAGCTTTACTCACAGTCTGTAGTACACACAGGTGCCTGCCTGCGTACTGTGTCCTCCGGGTCAGAGGCTCAATTAACCTCCAGGTCAGATGGAATGCTCCCTTTCCAACGCTCCGCCAACATGTACCTTTCTGAACGTCTCCTCTTATAGCGCCATTAAGTGTGAAGTACTCCCAGTACTGAGTTATACTGGAGTGCCTCCTGACAGATGTTCCCAAGAACTCTACTTGTACGGCAGACAGCTGTAGCCTGCTTCGGGGACTCCTTACTCCTGAGTCCCGGCTCACTATCCAAGTTGCTGTTGTGCCCCCAAGTCTTAGATGGGAGTAGTGCATTTACAGCCCACTACTCCACCGGTGTCTGCTGCAGGACCATTAGCATCCATACAACCTGGGGGACCGGGCCCCGGCCTTGCGCTTAGAACTTCTAGGCAGGGTTCTCCTCTAACCCACGTCCTCTGTTCCCTTTTACTCCTTCATTCCGTACTAATCTCTCCTTCTCATGGAAGATCAGGTTTCAGTTCAATGTCTTTCTCCTTCTTTCCTTTCCCGTGCCAGCAGACCCAGGTCACTGAGGTCTGCTGCAGCACCTCCTTTCTCCATCCCTCATCCAGGGATCTTCTTTCCTCACTCCTCTCTGAGTGACTCTCCGACTGACAGACCCTCAATCCTAAATGTTCCCACTCTTTTATGTATTCTAACTCCACCCGCCTCCCAGCACGTTTCGTGTTCCAAGCAGGGAGCCACCAAAGGTGCTCTGCTACACTCCAAGCAGGGAGCCGCAATGTGGCTTTGCTGAACTACTGTGTTGTGTGGGATGCAGATGTTGGAGCGTGGTCAGGAGCCTCCAACTTACCTGGATGGTGAGGCACCACACCTCAGGAAGAGGTGCAGTACCTCTGTGGCGACTGAGCCTCAGGGGTGCCACAATTATATTTCTGTAATAAGTATATTGCTGTACTCGTCTTAATAAAAATCTATTGGAGTTAAAAAAAAAAGGTGACATTAACTCTTTACTACCCCATATGACTCCGCTACATGACAGTGGGCAGAGAGAGGCCAAGTGCCGAAATAGGCTATGAATATCAGCCCGCAGCTGTCTGCATAGCCATTCTGGCTATTATTTATAGGGGGACCCCACATCATTTTTTTGGGAAGCCCCCCTATTTTAATAGCTAGTAAAGGCTAAGTACACAGCTGAAGGCTGATATTCATAGCCTAGGAATATCCATGGTTATTAACCTCTTCCCAGGCTATAAACATTGGCCCCCAGTCACTGGCTTTGCCTTTCTGGCACAAAAAATTGTACGGGAGCCCACGCCATTTTTTTGAATTAAACAGATATTGCATTTAAGGCCTGGTCACACTTGCAAGAAATTTGCACGAGTCTCGCACCTCAACACCCGGCACTGCCACCGGCACTCGAATTGGAGCGTTCAGCTCATTGAAATACATGCAGCTGCTTACTCTGGTCCCGAGTGCTGGCGGCAATGCTGGCTACTGAGGTACGAGACTCATGTGAGTTTTTTTTATAATTACATATTTTTCAAAAAATAAAACAAGCAACTTGAGAATAAGGCCTCTTTCACACTTGTTTTTTCCCGCCAGTCATAATCCGCCAATTTTTGAAAAAAATGGATCCGCCAAAAAAGGGGCAGATCCGTTTTTTTCCCCCATAGACTTACATTATTGGCAGATCTTGACTGACGGTCGTCCGTCACCCCCGTTTTTTGATGGATCCGCCAAAATTTTTCTGGCTCCCGGTCGGATGAGACGGACACTGCAACGTTTTTTCTTCTTGACGGTCCGCTATTTTCATGTGCGCATGCCCTGAAGCTTAGCTCCGGGATCATTTTTAACCCAGTAGTGCCGTTCAGGGATCGTAAAATTCTCTCTCTCTCTCCTTTTATCCGGGCACGGGTTTCTTTAAAATTCAATCTTCGCCGGATCCGTCAGAACAACGGTCCGATGCCACACGTTGCTGTCAATCTGCCGACGGATCCGTTTTCCACCATTTTCGCGGATTACAACTGATCTGTAAAACGGATGTGTGAAACAGGCCTAAACAAGAGGCAAATTGATGAAAGGGTTATAAAACAAAACAAAATCAATTGATACTTTTTTTATGTATAGAAACAAGAAACCTAAAATAATAACATAAAGACAGAAGAGACCGTTTGGGATTTATTTGAAGTATGCACAAAGAGGAAGAAGACGTGTTTGGGGAGGTCTTCTCTCTTTGTCTAGTAGGTTGAATGTGTATATTTGAACAGTAATCAATTTGGCAATTTTCTTAGAATGCTACAATTTAAATATATCAAACCTACAAAGAACAGCTGAGTTCAAAATGCCCAACAAGAAAGGACATATCACATTTCAACTCCAATATGAGGCACACAAAAAAGATTTTTTCATGCAAAAATATTTTTATTTGTATTCATAAATATGTTCCACAAAAAACAGACATACAAAAGGTAAGGTGGTAGATCCAATGACAGGAACACCTGACACACGATTAAAAAATCGGTTAACACCACATCAAAAGGGTCACCATCAGGATAGTAATTGGTATAGGGATAGGAACAGAAATAAGAGAGTACACCCTAGATCCTAAAGAGGCAAGGTATGGGTAAAAGTGCCCAGTCACTAACATATGTTCTTCTCTAGTCAAATAATCAATGGATCAGGGGAAAGAACAAAAGAGCAAAAGGTACATGCAACTATCTGGCTTCAATAGCCACCCTTATGTCCTAATTCCTTCTCGCTATGCTGGGCACAACACCACTGGTTTAATGCCGCGGAAAGTTCCTTACCCATGTGGGTGGTCAGATGATCCTGCCTGTGCCCGACGCATTTCACTTTAAGGGCTTCCTCAGGGGGCTATATATATATAGCTCTGGCAATAGAGACCATCGCATCACATGAAAACCCTATCATGGGCAGCATATTCTCTGGACCTGAACCCCATTGAAAACCTCTGGAATATAATCAAGAGGAAGATGGATAATCACATGACATTAAAAATGAAGAACAGCTTAAATTTTTGCGCCTGAAGCAGTGTGAAAGACTGGTGTCAAGCATGTCAAGACGCATGGAAGCTGTTTTTAAAAATCATGGTTATTTCGCAAAATATTGATTTCTGAACTCTTCCTGAGTTGAAACATTAGTATTGTTGTTTCTAAATGATTATGAACTTGTTTTCTTTGCATTACTTGAGGATTGAAAGTTTGTTAGTGCATGCGCACATCAAAATATTTTAGAAAAAATTTAATTTTAAACACGCAAGTATAATAATGTTACCCTGGAACACCACCGGGAGGTAGTTCCAGAATCAAGGTCTTTTTGGGATTCCAGCTACAAGAGGGAAGCGCCTCTGAAAAATCTTTTTCCACTACAATTCTGATATTACTTGGGTCTCATTTTTTGCAGTGTTCAGTGTGTAACATGATTGTTCAGATCAGTATTATTACAATTCTAATCTTAGAGACAGCAAATTTAACACCTTTATCCCCCAAGCCTGTTTTCACCTTCCTGAACGGGCCAAATTTTCCAATTCTGACCACTGTCGCTATATGTAGTAATAATTTTGGAATGCTTCAACAGATCCCAACGATTCTGAGAATGTTTTTTTTCGTGACATATTGTACTTCATGACACTGGTAAAATTTGTTAGATTTCACTTGCATTAATTTGTGAACATATAAAAATTTGGAAAAATTAGCAATTTTCAAACTTTTAATTTGTATGCCCTTAAATCAGTTATATAACACAAAATCTACCTATACATCAGCACAATTTTTGAAACATACTTTTTTGTTTGGAAGTTATAAGGGTTGGGGGCGTGGCCTAGGCACAGGAGATGTAGGTCATACTTTGTACGAGCTCCTGAGGTAACCCTCTTATGCTACATTCAACGCAACTTTTTTTTTGAAAATTTTGCTTCCATTCAATTTTATTTTTGTTCATAAATTCATTCTACACGTTTTGAGACGTTTCTCTACTGAATCGGATAGTCCTGCGATATTTTATCCTGGTTTGAAGACTGCGGCCTGTCAAAAGGGCGTCAGTTAACTGCTGGACCCTATGAGAGACTGTTAATCTGAGGTAATAAAGACTGCAAGACTACTGTTTTTTCTTTTTAAACATTTTGTTTATTTTTATTGAACACATTTGTGTGAATTTTTTACATTTTTAATATAATTTTCGCTTTTGGTGACTTTTTTCTGGCTTGCCTGCTTCCTATGGCACCTGAGGGGTTGCTATGGTTACGCCTGTGAGCTGTACTGCTCTGTTATAG